>NC_090225.1:17407500-18607500 GCF_024489055.1 Chanodichthys erythropterus
AAACAGCTAATATAACCCTCAAAATGGATCTTTACAAAGTGTTCGTCATGCACGTCTCCGTGAATAAAGTAATAAACGATGGTAACTTTAACCACATTTAACAGTACATTAGCAACATGCTAACGAAACATTTAGAAAGACAATTTACAAATATCACTAAAAATATCATGTTATCATGGATCATGTCAGTTATTATTGCTCCATCTGCCATTTTTCACTATTGTCCTTACTTGCTTACCTAGTCTGTTGATTCAGCTCTGCACAGATCCAGACATTCTGCCCTTGTCTAATGCCTTTCATAATGTTGGGCTGGCATATGCAAATATTGGAGGCGTGCACCCCGACTGTTACATAACAGTCGGTGTTATGTTGAGATTCGCCTGTTCTTCGGAGGTCTTTTAAACAAATGAGATTTACACAAGAAGGAGGAAACAATGGAATTTGAAACTCACTGTATGTCATTTCCATGTACTGAACTATGTTATTTAACTATGCCGAGGTAAATTCAATTTTTGAATCTAGGGCATCTTTAACACACCACTGCCCTAAAACTTAAATCTAATTATTTTATAAAGGAATACATGGGCTTTTGACTTTAATATACAAGATTGAGGAGAAAGACAGTAAAGTGTAGGGGTTGAGAAGGGGATTGTATTAAGACATGACGCAGTCCAAATATGCAACAGTTTCAACATATCTGATCCTTCAGGACTACACAATCTAATCCAACTTCAGCTGTCTCATATTATCTGACAGCATGCACCGAATGGATCACACACAAGAATAAGACGTAGTTCTGAGTCATCTCTTATGTGCCTGATGACATATGGGAAAATTAGCATAGTTTTGTATTTCATTATCCACTAACACATGTGCAAATACGCCACTATTGCATCATTTCAAAGTGGATACATGCAAAATTGCCACAACAAAAGCAGAATCTTTCAAATCCAATTAAAGAGGCTTCGTGCATGATGCTGAGACGGCGTTTTATTCTTCCCAGCTTGCTGCAGCAACAGAGATTTTGACCTTTGATTCAACAAAGTCACATAAACATAAACTCCAGTCAGCTAATTTGCTTTGAGCACAATATTATTTGCACAATATTAACACTGTACTTTATCAGCAGGTTAAACAAATAAAATGCCCATTAACACTTAACTTATCAATGCCCTAAAGGTAAAATTCAATTACTGGCACAACATGTAGTACATTGAGATTCGCAATCGTCCAAGAGAAACTGAGAGAGCTGGTCATTTTTATTATTTTTAAGATGGATAACTGTGTGTTAATGCTGGCCCTGGGTAACCGGCTATAAAGAGCAGAAAGTGTCTAAAAACACTTTAATTTGTTTGAATTTGTTTCTACTAAGGCTAAATCTCTCTAATCCTCTTGTTTAATGATTGTTTATAGGCATCTGAGGAGATGCTAAAGCACAGAGAAGACAGACCAGACCCTGTCTGATTATCCATAATTCACACTATACCAGGGGTGCCCACACTTTTTTGCCTGATGATCTACTTTAAAAATGATCAACTAAATGAGATCTACCAACCAAAAAAAAAAACAAAAAAACAGCTTAATTTCAAATGCTTGTTGCTACTACTGCATGCATCTCTACATGGAATTCAGGAAAATAAAAATAAATGTTCATTGTTGATATTGAATTTTCAATTTTAATCCTAAACTCAAAATACTTACAGCACAACAGATTACATTAGCCAGGGCATTTACCTTATTCTGATGACTTGCACTGAATAGAATCAGACAGTTTTACATAATCTTTGTTGACAAAACACAGCTGGCAGCGTCTAAACTGGTGTCAATCAACACTGACGGTGACGGAGCACATGCGATGGTTGGCCGTTCAAACGGATTCATTATTAAAGGAGCTATAGAGGATGTTTTCGACAACTGAGAAACCAAAGACTGTTACTGAATTTTTGAAATGAGCGCATGCGTAAGAACAACCCCCCTCCTTCATGATGATCGCGTAAACAATTGGCTGATGTTTTTAAGGCCCTACCTCGTGCACAGATGATGTATATTAATATTATTCCTTTCCTCTGTAGCACTTGTAGCCTTGTACTTTTCATCAAAAACCTTAATTTCTTTTTGACTGACGAAAGAAAGACATGAACATCTTGGATGACATGGGGGTGAGTAAATTATCAGGAAAATTTAATTTGAAAGTGAACTAATCCTTTAAAAGAACCGTATTTATTTGAAATTGATTTGTTTAAAGGGTAAGTTCACCCAAAAATAAAAATTCTGTCATTAATTACTCACCCTCATGTCGTTCCACACCCATAAGACCTTTGTTCATCTTCGGAACACAAATTAAGATATTTCTGATAAAATCCGATGGTTCAGTGAGGCCTCCACTGACATAAAGTTAATTGACTCTTTCAAACACCCAGAAAGGTGCTAAAGACGTATTTAAAACAATTAACAATGTCATGGTCTTTAATCACTTTTATTCAATTTGCATCCATGCAAGCAACGCATCATTGTTGAATTAAAGTATTAATTAAAATATATATCTTACTGGCCCCAAACTTTAAGAAAGGTAGTAATGTTAATATAAACAATGACAGAAAATTTAGGTAGGCTCTTTTCGATTGTGAATGCTAAAAGAAGCAAGAAATTTGTTCCTAATGTTTAAATTGTACTAAACATTGCCACAGTTGTTGTTAGTATGTCATAGATCAAATATCAAATAACACACAGGTCAAAGGTCAATGACAGCATGATGGATGTAATATGTCTAAGAATGTAGTCATACTACACATCTGAATACCTAAAGAATCTTCTTCATCAAATTGAGAAGTTCAGCACATACTCTACACTGAATGTGCGTCAATTCCTACGCAGATAGAAATTACTTGCAATTGTGCCTGGGAAGCAAACAGGAGAAATGATTCAGAAAACCTTAAGGAAAATAGAATTCAGGTTGTTGTAATCAGTTCAAATCAGACAGAGAGCTGTCAACCCAGTACCCAGTAAACACCTGTCTTCATACCAAAATGCTGCGTTATCAGGGGAACCACTTCATGCTGACAGGCAAGATCAAAGACAAAGTATAGTGAGCAAAGGAAGACCCCCATGCATTTCCCGGCAAGGCAATTACTCTTTAGCCCAGTTTGCTTGGGCACTGCTGGGCAGGGAAGGCCCTCTGGGTTATGCCAAGCCACACGGGCTACTTATGTTGCAGGGTTTGCTATTAAGAGAAGACGGCTGCCTCCATCAGTCAGCCCCTTGTCAGCAAGGGCAACTAATATAAGACCACTTTCTGATGTTTTACTACCCACCACCCAGTTAAAACAATTAAATCAGCAGAATGGAATAACAACGTCCTTGTGTTAACTATAGCGAATGAGGCTTTCTATTGATTCGTCATCCATATCATGAAAAACTATTACAGCGACAAAGCAGTGCTGTTGCTTTGAGAAACTGTTATTGGCTAATGGTCTCCCTGTTATTAAACTTAATGACAACATTAATTTTAATGAAAGTTTCGAGCAGCGGTGGTTGTCGTATAGGCAGGTCCAAACAGAATCTGCAGCCTTTCTGCGCTGATTTTCAGGAAAAGTTCATTTTAACAGGGTCAGCTGTGTTAAACTGAGCCAAATTAGGCAAAATATTTAATGAATAAACCCATAAGTGATGGAGCATTGAATAACACACATTTAAATTCTGTGAAAATCTGCTGTCACATACTGTAACACTACCATTCAAAGGTTTGGTGTCTGTACTAATTTTTTATTTTTTTAAAGAAATGAATACTTTTATTCAGCAAGAGCCAAGCGGCGACTTCCCCCAGTTTCTTGTGAAGCCAATACGGAAGTGACTTAAACTGCGATTCATTGACTGGCCGCTAGGGACAGGCTGCAAAAGAGAGCAGAATCTCATTGAGTCCCATTTTAAAATGCCAAACTTTACAGCAGAAAAAAACATGTTTACAGCCTGGTTCAAATTGTGGTTTTGGTCTATATAGCTAATTTTGCCCTTCATGACAACTCTGAGGAGGATGAATTTTTTTATAACTCATCTGTTTAAATTATATTAAGCCTTAAAGTTCTGCATAATTAAGGGTGTGGTCACTTGAGTGACAGGTATGCCGCTGCTGTCTGCGAGCCGTCATTAGAACACACGTTGTTGGATCGTCTTGGCATTGGCTAAAAGTTTTGTTCCTGAGATTTACTACATAGCAGGAGGATATAAAACTCTGACAGCACTGTTTGGATATTATAACTAAAACTGCTGCACTATTTTGAAAAAATATACTTTGGGCACATACTCATTTGTTTGAGAGAACATTTGAGAGATATACAAAATTTTACATCATAAACGCTGCTCAGATTGCATAATTTCTTGAAGAACGATGATGGAGAGCAGATCATTCCGAAGAAATGTGATGCAAACAATGGATAATATATCAATATTTTATGGATTTAACGCTTTCGTGGACAAAAATTACTGTTGTTTTGTTTTGCAATGGACACTCAAGGACATTTTTTACCCAAGTGCCACGGATTGGATTCATCTCGCAATCTCTATTTCATTTTAAAGGTATGATGTCCCGCTTGATTTTTCGTGATGTTATTTGCACACCCCACTCAAATTAATTACTAGTGTTGGAGCATCTATATCGTAAAAAAAGACACCGTAGATTGACAGTAAACCTCTAGAACTTTCTAATAATATAACTTGTTATCTTTATTAATATCTTAGATAGTATCTAAGATAGATAGATAGCTCCTTTGCCTGCTAACATGGTCACGTCGAACTAGGCGGCATGGTTTCAGCAATCAGTCACATGGGCTCCATCTACGTACCGCCTCTTTGTACATTTTCAGTTATCCGGGAGTGACATGCGGTGACGTGCTGCTAAGATGGCAGCGGCCTCATTTTCGCTTCAAAACTGCTCTTCAGAACTCTATGGGTGACGTCACGGACACTACGTCTAAGTCTATGGCAAGAGCGCATAACATTGATCAAAAGGTGACAGTAAAGATACTTGTTACAATAAGATATCTATTTCAAATAAATGATTTCTATTCATCAAAGAATCCTGAAAAAAATGCCAAAATATTAAGCACTAATTTTCAGCATTGATATTAATAAGAAATGTTTCTTGAGCACCAAATATGAATATTAGAATCTCTGAAAGATCATGTGACACTGAAGACTGGAGTAATGGCTCTTGAAAATTTAGCTTTGCCATCATAGGAATAAAATTACATTTGTAAAATACATACATTACAATAAATTTAAATAGAAAACTTAATTGTGACGTAACTGTGATTTATATTATTAAGTAAATGCAGTCTTGATGATCATAAGAGTCTTCTTTCAAAAACATGAAAAAAATCAATCTCAAACTTTTGAACACTATTGTATTTTGTGTGGGCCTAGGTAATGCATTTCAGAAATAGTGTTTTTTTCCCACTACTTCAGGTTCACTGAGAATTTAGGAATAAAAAGTTATTTCTTTCAAACGACAGATTAGTTCATTTGCAAGTGATAATACTCAGTAGGACAGACATGTCCAAATGCTTAGATCCATGTTCCACGCTGCTACTATTCTCTCGACACGGCTGGCAACTCAACACACTCAAACAGTGCCCTGTCTGAGGGCTGCAGCTCTTCCTCGAGGTCTGTCTTGTGTCAGGAGCCCCTGACGTGATCAAACAGTGTCCTTTTCAAAGGCCTTTCCCCCTACCATTCATACTCCCACTGGAACACAGACATGACACCCTGTTTATTGCCTTCTCTTTGCACTTTTTTTGCATCTGTAACCTGTCTAAAACCTTTTTCCATTAAGCGAGAGCCAACACTGTTTCCATATACCTTCCAACGTGAGCAACAGCAGCTTGCATTTTGATTACGACAATGATGGGAGTGAAAGTGACTGGGCCACGTCTGTGGCCAGTGCGTCAATGGTCTTCTCCATCAAACAGGTGCATTAATCTTAAATGAAAACACAAAAACAGTTTATATGACTCAAGAAAAACATGCCCCTTGATCCAGGTAAAAAAAAACACATCTAATCAGGACCGTTGCAAACAGAAAAACACAGTGATAAACTGCGAAAAGCTTGCTCAATCAAATTATATTAGGACCCGAACTAAGTGTTGCATAACTCTAGCAGTACTCTAGTAGTACTCTAAGCAGATCTGATTACACAGTCAAACTGTGCTAGAAAATTGGTACTTAATGTCAATATTGATTCAGTAAATTTATACTACATTGCTTGAAAAGACAAATGAAACTAAAGACTGACATCTCCTGACATTTCCCTTCCGAATTCCTGTGTAAGGAAATAAGATTAAATCCAACCTGACATCTTAAGCCGAAGTAAAAAAATCTCTAATGTTAGTTGGCTGGCTCTTGTTTAAATCACATTCTGCCTGTCTAACCGGGCCAGTGGCAAACTAGAGCACCTTTCTGAGTGAACAGAGAACAAGAGACCCTTTATTGCTCTCTGTGTCACAGTGGAGTCCAGGAGATCATTACAGGTGGGAACTTTGAAATATTTTGTTACGATATAAAAGCCATTGCCACAGCGTGTGGTACAAATCACCCTCAATAACTCACCATTAAGTCAATCTAAACCATCTACTGTAAGTAGAATATCCAGTTTTCTAAATCATGAAATGGAGCACAGGTAGGAAATTTGAATGGGGAACTCAATGAACTTCTACCTCAAACCAGATGAATTCTCAGTCATATAAAGTAGTCTTGAATCTAACTATAGCATGACGTACCGACACAGATGATTACGGCAGTGTTCACCTACTGTGCAATTTCCTTTTTCATTCTCAAAGAATGTATGTGATTTCTGAGGGGATAAAGGAAACTGAATGTGGCTTTAATGATGTAAGTGTTCATGATGGCAGCATAATGTGTTCTTTGTGTTGGTGAAACTGCATGCATTAATGCATATATGGAAACAGGGAGGTTTGTTTATTGCAAGGAGAAAAATTCCCTCGTTAAATTATCTGTGTCAATTATGATTATCAGAGAGGGTTATGTTTAGCATTAGCAAAGGCGATCAAAAGATTTTGTTGATGCTTATACTGAGGTGTGGTTTTGGTGTGGCGCAGAGCTTTAACCTTGGTGAAATGTGCTCAGCTGCAGTTCTGTAATCTGCTCATCACAAAGAGATAAATGAACTTGCTTTGATGCGCTGTAAAAACATTTGCTGGATGAGCAGACAACTGCGAGTTATTGATATGGCCACTGAAAATATTTTCCATTTAAAGAACCTATTAAACAGAAAGTCGTTTTAACAAAAGACTAGCGATTATAGTCTCACATGTGGCATACAGTATAGTACTGTGTTAAATACTACTGCATGTACTGTATGTTGGTATGGGTGCCTTGCTGAAAAACCCACAAAAGTCAGAATTCTTTCATTTGATTATCAAACACACAAACAACGAGGCAAGATTATATCATTTCAGACTTGCCAGTATCTAATCAGTTCATAAAAGCAAATGAAACACACTGAAAATCATATCAATCATTAAAAATGTTCTCAAAAATGAATAACACACATCCTGCTTGTCTAGAGATGTAGGCTCTATTTGAAAAAAAAAAAAAAAAAAAACGGTGAAAACATCATATATGACCCTGGACCACAAAACCAGTCATAAGGGTCAATTTTTTGAAATTGAGATTTATACATCAGCTGAATAAATAAGCTACCCACTGATGTATGGTTTGTTAGACAATATTTGGCCGAGATACAACTATTTGAATATCTGGAATCTGAGGGTGCAAAAAAAAAAATCAAAATATTAAGAAAATCTTCTTTAAAGTTGTCCAAATGAACTCCTTAGCAATGCATATCCTCTTTCAAAAATATTTTTTATATATATTTACAGTAGGAAATTTACAAAATATCTTCATGGAACATGATCTTTACTTAATATCCTAATGATTTTTGGCATAAAAGAAAAATCTATCATTTTGACCCATACAATGTATTGTTGGCTATTGCTACAAATATACCCGTGCAACTTATGACTGGTTTTGTAGTCACAGGGTCACATAAGAGCAATTAACCTTGAACATTTTAATCTTTAGAATTTATACATTAAATTATATTTCTACAGCTCGTTATTTTTATTAAACGGCATATAATTTAAAAAATCATTAATGTTTCTTACACTACCAAATTATCAAGCAAAAATCCCTTCTAGAACAGTTCTAGAACCATTTAAGAGGGTATATTTGAGAATTTCAGCTTAAAAAACTGCAGCAAACCATTTTAACTAACTAAGACTCACGGAATAGCAAGTGTGACGTATAATGACCTCTTCACTCAAATATAAGTTATAACATTTCAAGATCAAGCTTGAGCTCTAAATGATGACTTCATAATGATAAAATTAATCAAGCACATGTTCACATGGGACATATGTTCCTACTGTACATCTGACCCTCAAGCATACTGGCACAAGTAACAAAATGAGTACTACTGTTACTTAATAATATGACATTTATTAGACTATTCAGTATGAAGATTTGAGTAAACGACAGAAACAGCAGAAGCAGCATATGGTTTGCTTAAGGGCACAGTGGTGATGAAGCAATATTGTGGTTGTGATTGATTGTTCATTGACTTCAAACAGTCCCTCATGTCTTCTTTCACACAGCCTTTTAAAACCAATAGTCTCAAAGGTTTTTTTTGTTTCATTTTCTCACCGCATTTAACACTGTTTATAGTGTTTCTTTTTTTATGCACACTCACAATCTGAGTTTGACTTAAACCCGCAACAACTATATGCAATATCCTTTATAATTATGTGAATCATTTGCTACAGAACAAAATGCTTAATAAATATGTTTAAAAAACTTGTTAAAAACTAAATTACTGATAACATCCAAGTAGCAACTTGTGTAAAAGCTACTTGGTTCCTCTCTTGAATTTTTCCCTACTGATAGCATATTCAATCACGCAGCCCAGTCCAAGTGTGCTGATTCTGTGATGTTTCTGACTAGTGTGGGACAATGCGTTGTTGCAGATGTAACAACTTAACCTCTATGACCTCAGCTGTCCTCTCAGCACAAATAAAACAACAACATCCTGTCTTGCAGCGCAGTGCTGCGCTCCAGTCTCACCATCCGACAGCTCAGCTTCCTCCCTACAAACGCTCCTAACAACATGTCAACAGATCTGAGCATAAAAAGTATGTCAGAGTACATGCATTTCCCTTTAAACTGAGGTCATATAGAGAGCATCTCTCTCGGGGAGCTCACAGAAAATCTCTGAAAAGCTACAATCATAAATTTACCAGTAACATTAATAGCAGATACACACCATAATGCAAACCTCACTGGTGCGTTTAAATGACCAAGTCAATCAAAGGGCACGGCTAGATCAATGATCAAACAATTTTTACTACTATACCTATAGAGACATTTAAAAAAAAAAAAAAGAATTACTCTAGTAGAATAAACCATTAGGTTCTGTCAAACTGTTAAAATATTTCAAAAGAGACTGGAATATGAAGCTATTAGCACAGCAGATTAAAATTCTCTACATCCCTATATTTCTTTCATATAACTTTTAAACATACACAAGCTAAGCATTTTAAACACTATTGGGATTCACTCACTGAAAGAAAAGGAGATGTTTAAAATAAAATGTATAAATGTCATACAGTAGGCTATATAAAATAACCAAACAGGTAAACTCCAGTTGTTGACATTCATAATGTTATTAATAAAAAGAGTGACTTACACAAAGGCATGGTAAATGAATGCCCAGGCTCGCGGTCGCTCCAGGACATTGTAGAGGTAGTTCTGGAGCTTCCTGTAGCGCGCGTTTCTCCGGCCGCTTTGCGCGCTGTAGGCGAGCGGTTTCCCCAGCAGGCTTAGCCGGGCGCCCTGCTTTCTCCTCTGGTTCTCCGAGCCTCCTGCACCTGTTGTGCCCGGCGCCGACAGCAAACTGTCGACTGTCCTGGTCGCGTTGTTCATCGTTCCACGACCGGCTTCAACATCTTTCATGCCATAGTGCTGCGAGGTCTTCATCCAGAGACCAGTACCGCCCTCATCGCCGCTGTGGTTGCGGGGCATCGCATCACCAGCGCAGGCTGGAAACGCGCGTCTGGCACCAGCGGTGCGCACATATAAAGAGTCTGTGGACGAGCTTTACAGTCTCCTGTGTAAAAACATTGAGTATTTTATTGTTCTTCTCTTTATCTTCTCGTTGAGATTATATATATATATAACAGGATCACCTACTAACAAGTGCATGCATCCAGCTCATTTGCATCAAAGCTATGAAAGATTTGATAAAGTTATGAACCTTCAGATGACTCAAGCAATCTGCGCTCGCCGCCGTGCGATTGGAGTTTTGAAGGAGCGTCACCATATCAGTGGAGGAGATTTGGCGAGGGGAGGGCATCACCCGACATTAAACGTAACACTCACTCGCGCGCGCTCTCTCTCTCTCTCCCTCCCTCTGTATAGCTACTGTAAATCATAGGCTACTTTATTCTCGTTCAAATGTGCCGACAAGATCTAATGCAGTACTTAGCCACCTCAATATAGACAAATTGTCAGCTTTATGAAGCTTTCGCTTCAATACGCGAAAAGTGTGGTCGTCTTTTTAAGAGAATTTCTGTCAGTAGGCTATAAATTTAGTGTGATTTTCCAACCGCAATCTGTTGAGGTTCATCTAAAATGCTACAATACAAAAGTTTTAATGATATACTTCAACTACAACTACAGTAAATCTGCAAAACGGTGATAAAGAATGACAGTAGTTATGTTTACCGTCCGATTACGCAGCATACTGTTGCTATGGTTACCTCCTGGCGCGAAAGTGAATTCTGAACATATTAAGTGCACTCTAACTTTTGTCGTTATTGAAAACAGGGAGTGAACTGGGAGAGAGCGAGCAACCGAAATTATAATTTGGCGCTCCAATCCCCCAAGTTAAAATACTTACTAAAGTATTTTTAAGCAATTTTTTTCATAGACTACTTGCGATAGGCCTATCGAATTTCCTTTTGGCTTATGGCTTCTCTTCATGGGCGTCTATCAAGTGTGCTAACTTGTTTTCTATCCACCTTATTTTTCAGGTAAGAGCGGGCGCAGCCATTTGTAATTTTAATGTGTCTGACTTCCAGTGTCATTCGCTTTCGGTTATTTGTACAAAACAGCTCGTTATACTGTTTGAAAGTGGTATTTATTACCATATTATTTCAATGTAGCCTATTGTTTTAATTATAAACACGCTGGTTTGTAGCGCAAACAGTTTTATAGTTTACTGCACTTTGATATTATTCTCCTTTAGCGGCTAATAAATCATCGGAAGTCTCGCACATTCACAGAAAACACCTTACTTCCGCATTGAAAAATAAGGATAGCCTAACTTTTGTGGTTACTAATTTTTTTTTTTTTTTTTTTTTTTTTTTTAAAGGGAAAAACATACTGTTGATGTTTGTTTTTTTTTATTTACATGTTTTTACATTTACAAAACAGTTTATGCAGTCTATATGTCCGGATTTTTTTTTTAAATTAAACTGTTTACGAAATTTAGTGCTTTCATCATTCATAATTAATAATATTAATTCGCAATATGATCAATAAGATGCATTCCCAAATGCTCTGGATCGCCACTCGCTCTCTCTGCAAATGCCCATTTATGTCGAGCTGAGAGAGAACTGCGCGTTCATTCCCTGCTGAGCGGATCGGATGAAACACAACACATTTATGCGTAAAATTTCTGTTTCTGGAGACTCAGCTGACGATGTCTTCCAAAAATGCACTCCGATAAAGTTAATCAAGCTTGGGGGATCTCTCTGTCACAAACATTTAACACCCCTGTGCCCACATCATCTTGAATCGACTTACAAAAGTGTTAAGTGTATATGAATGAACTAGTTTTCTACTTACTGTGGTGGCAGAACAGATTCTCTTCAATAGACACTTTATATAAACACCAACCAACAAGACTTAGGCTCATAACTGAGTCTTTCTGGGTTCCTGAACGGGGCTCAATTGAAATCGCTTCAGTCTGATCCGGTAATCACGGAGCCCGCAGAACTAGCGGAGCCGCTGCCAGACAAACCACGTGATCTGAAAAGAAATAAGCCGGTAAGCGGTATACAGTTGAATTAGAAAGTAAACTGTTCATATTTCAGTGATGTCAACGATATTTTATTGCATTCTACATAATTGTATATAACTATTTTTTATTTTATATTCTACCTGGTAGCCTATATAATGTTAGTGTTTTCTTCATCATTCAAAAGAGGGAAGCTGGTGCACTATGAGTGCTCTTCTACACTTGTTTCTCTATCACAAGTTTTATTCTTTTAATATGATCAATTTTATGCTTATTAGGTTGCCCTAGACTCCAATTTCCCCCACTATTTTTTTTTTCATTATGCATGGCTGATTCAAATACTTTGACTTAAAACAAAAATCACATCAAATAGACAGCACAGAATAAGGCAGAAAGTCTTAAAGCATAATCTGTGTCACAGAGTGTCTAGTGACCAAAATGCTGAATAATATACCATAGAAAAACACAAAACATCAGATGAAATAAAGAGACTGGCAACTGAGCAACACTGTATGTGTGTGTATGTGTGTGTGAGAGAGAGAGAGAGAGAGAGATGCCAAATTCAGCTGTTCAGCTCTTCACTGACCGTCAATTCAGAGAAATCTTCCAGTATAGCATTATCATTGGTACATTAGTATCATCATCATATGCTGTCACTGCTGATTTTTTTTTTTTTTTTTGCACAGGCAAAAAGAGTGGATTAAAAAAAAATATACTCACAATAAGAATAAATTTATATAATGTGTAATTATGCCATATGAGCTTTTCTTACAGCTGTGCAAAAGCTGTTCAAACATTCATTAACAAAACTGCCAAGGGAGTAACAGAAAGGCAAATAAATAAGCCAAATGAACAAGAACACCTTGTGTTTACAAATATTATAATATAATCCTGGCTGTCAAGACCTGAGCTTTTAGTAAGTCAACATAATTTAGAATTGCAAGATATTATAAAACAAAGCAATTTATTTGAATATATTGTATGCAAAGCTCAAATTTCTTGTTGAACTTAAATGGTAAAAACATCTGTAAATGAACTTTAAGCATCAATTGTTATGGACAGAACAATTTTATCTAAAATGTAATCATTGTGCTGATGAGGGTGGGCTTTTTTGACATTCACACATTACTATGATGACCATAAAATGTATTTGTATTTACTATTTTTCTAATGACATAACAGATTTATCCAGGAATGTATTCAGGAAGGTTCAAGCACAGCTATCAACAGCACCCTCTAGTGGTGTGAGTCTTTTAATACAGCCAAAAAAACAAAAAAGAATATTAGGCCTACTCATTTACAAAATTAGGCCCCCATTGCTTTAACGTGAAACTGTAAGAAGTATACCGTACTTTAAGCTTAATACCATAAAAGCAAAACTAAAACAACTACCGCTATAGGCTACTGTTCTACTAATAGTGTGGTTCCCTAAATGCTTAATATGATAGGGAAGTAGGCCTATCTCTCTTCAGGGCTGCAGTCGTTTTATATCATGTAATATATAGATCAAAATCAAATCAGTTTAACTGATTTAGAGGTTAAATTGCACTGTAAAAACGAACTTATGGTTTGGCCATAATTGTAAGCACTGTGAATCAACAAATGGCCTAGTTTACTAAAGCCCCTGAATGTTAAGGCCTCCTTCGCAAAATCCATCAACCTAAAACACATTTCTGCAGAATTTACATGAGCCGACCGAAAGCACATGGCACGGCGATGAGAACCCAGACAAGCTCTCCAATAACCCCTGTCATAAAAAAGCTATGAGTATGAGGATCAAGGCAAAGAGAAATGAGTAACGAGTCTTAAAATATTAGCAATAGATTCATTTGAAGAATGGAGCGCAAGATATGCATTTTTAAATATTTGCAAGACTGGCCATAAATCAACCCCCGTTTAAAAAATGTTTGAAATCTTTCACGGCACTGGTTTCATTTCAGTCTGAAACCAGACAAGAACAGACACTTTCCATTAACAGCTGACTGACTGGCAGTGCAACAGCACTGAGTTTATGAATGTACTTTACCTGTTTCACAGTGTCGACTACAGCTGACTTATTCACCTGCTCAGAACGGGAACCATTGCAGATTATTATACTTTCCGCAGATTAGGCATACTAATTTTTTATATAATGTTATTTATGCAGCTATTGTGCAGTTCCGTCATTGAGTCAGTTGATGATTCAGTAACTACTCTGACTGATTCAGGGAGTTCATTCAGTGAGTCTATTCGAATGATTCACTAAAAGAACCTGCTCATAAGAGTCATTTCGCTTGAAGTGCTGCGAGTTTATTTATGGGTGCAACTCACGAAGACAATTCAATAGAAAAAACGCGATTTCTTACTGTTTTACACTACAGTACACACTCCTTTTATCTCATCACATTTAATACAGATTGGAAACCCACAGAACATCCTTTGCCATCACAAAACTAGATTCGAGCGCTACAGGAAACAATGGACTGCTCCTCAGAAACTTACCCTCTTATGGACAGGTGGAGATATATTATTGGTAAAGTATAACAGGATGCTAACTCCTACTATTTTTTCGGTATAAACTTTATTATTAAAAATTATGTATGTACAGCCTACTCAGGTAACTTAATAGGTTTGCCAAAAAGTGCAGTTTACAACAGAGCACACGCCACAGGGAAATGTATCCCACAATGCAATGTGCTGAACATAACCTTCAATTTGCAGTATGACAACAAATGACCTGTAAGAGGGTTTATTATAGTATAGTTTACTAAAACTAAATCTAATACAGAAATCGTTAATAAATAAATTAAAAAAAAAAATGTTAAAAGAAATAACATGCTATAAAAATTAAAGTTCAGCTAGTTAGCTGTCAAGGCATCATTACTTATTTGCATTTAGGTAACTTGATGTACTAAAAAAACTAGGATAGCCTAAAATAACAAAAATGACCAAAACACACAACTAAATTATTAAAACTTTAAAATTAAAATTAAATTAAAATAAAAACTAGTTCAAAAGAAAAACTAGGATCTCAGTGATAACTATAAATAACACTGACTGAAATCAATTACAGCTGTATTTCCCCCCATTTTTGACCTATTATTAAAAAATTGCAATATTATTTACACTAACTATAATTTTATGAAATGTAGCATATTGTTTAAAAAGCTGCATAATGCTATTGTTTCACTGTTGTATAGGCATATACAGTGTTCAATGAGCAGTATTCATGAATCATGAAGTAAGCTGTAGTTTTCCATTATGAACATAGCGATTGTTTTTCTCGATGCAAATATGTCCAGTTTATTGCTAAACATACAGACAGTTCAGTCATTTTAGAGTAGCAAGATATAACAACAAAGTACAAATATGTTGCAGATATTTTCTGTATGATTAAAGCAAATTTGCCACTGACAGCTTAAATGTTTTCAAATAGCATCTGAAACTCCAGTGCTTTCTGCAATGATTTATTCACAGTTAGCTTCCCACACCTACATTTCTCCATATCAAATCATTTTGTAATTTACTGTCTTGTTATTTCTTCCTATTGAAGGTGTTCAGATTCAGCCACTCACACATTGTTGGACCTGGTCGATGGTACAGCTGTTGTCCACTTGCCGTTGAATTCTCTGCATCAGGTGGGCCGTCTGCAGTACATGGTGGACAAAAATAGGTTTGGTCTCGAAAAAAGCACCTGGGTTCCAGCTGCTTGCTGACATTCTTGACCCTTTCCTTCTCCCAAAAACACATCAGGGGCATTGAGAGTGCCCTGCTATGTTCTCCATGATAATCAAGCTGTGCATTCATTTGTTAGTGTTTGTACATATCATTGGTCCAAAACAGATCAGTGCTTTTATTGTCAACTAAAGCTGAATCTATTAGAAAAATGTAAGTACTAAAGTTACTAAAACTAAAACTGAAATAAAAAAAAAATTATTAAAGCTGCATAGAAATACTAAAAATAACAACAAAACAAAATTACTAAAATTTGAACAATTCAAATGAAAACTGAAAATAAAAGCTAATTCAAAATATTAACATTATAATATCACCGGCCACTTTATTAGGTACTGTACAGCTGTTTAGCTGCACATTAGCACAAATATCTAATCAGCCAATCACATGGCAGCAACTCAATGCATTTAGGCATATAGACATGCTCAAGACGATCTGCTGAAGTTCAAACAGAGCATCAAAATGGGGAAGAAAGTTTATTTAAGTGACTTTGATTTTGGCGTGGTTGTTGGTGCTAGACGGGCTGGTCTGAGTTTTTCAGAAACTGCTGATCTGCTGGGGTTTTCACACAACCATCTCTAGGGTTTACAGACAATGATCAGAAAAAGAGAAAATATCCAGCGAAAATGCCTTGTTGATGCCAGAGGTCAGAGGAGAATGGCCAGACTGGTTTGAGCTGATATAAAGGCAACAGTAACTCACAACCACTCGTTAACCAAGGTGTGCAGAAGAGCATCTCTGAACACATCGAACTTTGAAGCAGATGGACAACAGCAGAAGACCACACCGAGTGCAACTCCTGTCAGCTAAGAACAGGAAACTGAGGCTACAATTTGCATGGGCTCACCAACATTGGATTGTAGAAGATTTGGGAAAATGTTGCCTGGTCTGATGAGTCTTGATTTCTGCTGCAACATTCAGATAATAGGGTCAGAATTTGGCATAAACAACATAAAAGCATGGATCCATCCTGCCTTGTATCAACAGTTCAGGCTGCTGGTGGTGTAATGGTGTGGGAGATATTTTCTTGGCACACTTTGGACCACTTAGTACCAACTGAGCATCATTTAAATGCCACTGACTATCTGAGTATTTTTGCTGACCATGTACCCTTTATGACCACTTCTGATGGCTACTTCCGTCTTGAAAACTCGCCCATGTTACAAAGCTCATATCATCTCAAACTGGCTTCTTGAACACGACAATGAGTTCACTATACTCAAATAGCCTCCACATTCACCAGATCTCAATCAAGCACCTTTGGGATCGAATGGGAGATTTGGATCATGGATGTGCAGCTCAGAAATCTGCAGCAACTACATGAAGCTAACGACAATATGGACCAAAATCTCTGAGGAACATATCCAGCAAATATATGCCATGACGAATTAAGGCAGTTTTGAAGGCAAAAGGGGTTCAACCCGGTACCTAATAAAGTGGCCAGTGAGTATAAAAAATAATACTAACATAACACCGGTGTATTTAACCAAAGATATAATTTGCAAGTTTATTTAAGCTTATTTCAGTCCATATTTATTATATCAATTTCAGTTTAAATTTGTGATTCAGTTTATGGAACAAACAGCAATATTTTGTTAAAATCCAACAAACTGTGCAATGATGTCATGATTTCCAGACATGCCGCTGCTCGATTTGATTTTCAGTAGTGAAGCATTATGCTCTAATAACAAATTTGGTTCTTGTTCGGTGTTGCTAACCATTGCCTCAGCATTACTAGCAGCAGTGAGTGAATGTTGAAGCAACACCATATCTGTTATTATTAAAAATATAACATCATCCAAGTAATTTAGTCCGAGGCTAAGCATCTCTAGGAAAAAAGCTACTATATCTTTTCACTTGACTTTAGAGTGGCTACTTTTATAGCTCACCTAAACAGACACTGACATTAAATTACAATTAGCTGGATAATTGAATTATGCATTAGACTCTGAACAGCTGCTCACTGGTTACATAAACACAACACAGTCTATTGTCACATTTCCAGAAATCTGAAGCACTGACAGAAAAGGTATTTTTGACCTTGCACAACTATTGAAAAATTAAACAAATGCAAGCAAAAGGAAGGAACTGTGTAGTGCTATTTCCCTCCACGTGGGGGAGGGATTGGATTACCATTAACTACAGTATGATGCATTGATGGACTATACTGGACAGACCTCTGTTTGGTTTGAGGGCATAGGCCAAATTTGATCTTAAGACTTTTTAATAATCAAAATTACATTTTACATGTTTAATTTAATATTTCTAAAATGAAAAAAGCTAGTACACTGTAAAAAAAAAAAAAAATAATCTTTTGTCAAATCAACTTAATTAATGTGGTTCAGATAACGTAATATTTTGAGTTTCTGTTAATGAAACCAATCGCCTTCATTGTATTAACTCAATTTTTTTAATTCAATGAACTCAAAATTTTAAGGCAACCAGGTAATTTACTCTAAGTTAAATCAACACTTCTTTTTGCAGTGTATCACAGATTTGAAAAGCAAAATATTAAATTTAGTACACACATTTTCTTCCACTTTTTAAATATTTTTTTATAAAAAATTATTTAAAAAAATAATAAAAAAGCTAGAATCACATAATTGAAAACGCAAATAAAAAATGAGTACACAAAACTTCTTCCACACAGTCTTTTATTTGTAAATAATAAAAATGAACTCTTGAATATAAAACATACACATTATTTGAGCCACGTCTGCTGTACAAACAAGAAATGTTGCAGTGAATACTTTCAATTTTGTTTCAGTGGAACACATGAACTGTAAACAATCAGTATCCTTGAATAATACTGACAAAGTAAATAAGTCTGCCAAAAGCAGGCATATAAAGTAAACTTCTCAATGAAACGAGGATTCATGAGCATTTATGATGAAGCAACAGGGTGGTAGAGGTCCAAATTTCTCTCGTCAGATTGGGCATCACTAAAATAAAACTTTGGAGGCATCCCTTCTTCCGCTCAGCAGAACCAAGAGACAGAGCACTGATCCATTAACTTGAATGGGGCCGCTTTGTAAATATAAGTAAACTTCTTTGCAGACTCATATTTACAATATATGCATGTACGTAAGTGATGTTTACTTGATACACTCTGTTTCAATATCGATATATATCTCTAAGTCATTGTGATTTTCATAATTATATTCCATATACATATAGCTCTAGTTTTTATACAGGTTTTCTACCTTATTTTTAGCCCCACAGTAGTACAGACTACAGTGAACACCAACATCTTCAATAAAATAGGGCCTTGAGTTTGCTGAGTACTACAGTACAGCACTTATTATCCATCCAGGGTACAGAAAAAAAGGGGAATAAAAAAAGAAGGGAACTAAAACAATTTAAAAATTCTTATAGACATTCAGCCCCAAAATAAGGCCTGTGTGTATGGCTGAACCCGGCCAAATGCCCACACATGGAATGAATGGCTTCGTTTTATTTGATAATCTATTTATATCAAGTACAAGCAAACTGTACAAGTACATGCAACATACAAGCTGGCCTACAGTTTGTGGAACTAACACACACTTATTGTAGTCTCTTTTTTTCTCATCTGTCTTGTTTTACAAAATGTGCATGCAACTTGGAACAGTTCCAGATTCATGCTGTTCCCCGTGTTGGTGGCGAGCGGTCTTCTTCAGAGACCACGTCTCACTGTCACATTCAAAATGCTCAGGGGGGATCCATGAGATTCGTTTTATAATAAACTAAACCGAAAACTGATGACAAACAGCTAAAAATAGGAAGCTTACGATTTTGGCCTCTTCTGATTTTAATTTTTTTCCCCCATTATTATTATCAATTCCCCAAAGCTTAAACTTTTCTCTTTTTTTTGTTCAAAAATCAAGCAATTGTGCTTGCATTAAAATAATGTAAACTCTAGTCGGGTAGAAATTCTAATATCAGTATGTACAGGTCCTTTACCAAACAGAATAGAATTCAAAATGCTCTGAAATGCCAGTACGATATGTTTTGTGATAGCAAGAACTCTGCAAAGTCGAACGTGTTAGTGAGCTAATGCATGTAGTGACCGTTTCCAGAGTTTCCTGTTAGTATTGAAGAAACCTAAATGATAGTGGCAGCTTCTTACAGTCCCAGTGAATCAAATACAATTGGTTTTGTGTCTTCCATGAAGCTCATATGACACAAATGTCAGAAAACATGAAGCATGTTTTCACATTCTACAAAGTGTGCCTATTTACCAAATCAACAGTAACGTGAAAAGGCAAAGCAGTCGGTGGCGACTGCTGTAAACAGACTTAAAAGGTTCTCAGGCATCCCTGCCTTATTAGACGCAAACGCACGCTCTCTCACACACACACACACACACACACTGCAGTCACACAATCTGAGTCTGAGTTCGTGCCAGACCGGCACACGGCGGGGCCTCGGATGCAGCATCCGTGATGCAGAGAGGAAACTCTCTGAGAAGACTAAATCTTGACCTTTAACTCTCGACCTCTGGTCTTTCAGCAGAGGGATTTCCTGTAAGTGCAATATAGAGGAGGGGCAGTGCTGTCCTCTCACTCTCGCCAACTCTGAAACACATACACGTGTGAGAAGAAAAATACGCTGACTGACCAGAACGATCTAGGCTACCGGAACCACTGTGGGCTCTGCTTCTTGTCAAACGAAGCGGGGTCGCGTTTCGGGTGCCTATCCCTTCTTTCTTTTTATATGAGTCGAATCGTCATCTCAGCAACAAAACATGCAGTAAAGGAGCAGAGTGAATCAAAGGAAATCTCTACAACCCAAAGATCAAAAGTAAAAGAGAGAAGTGATTGTCAGGCTTCAGCAAAGCTTTGATCATGATTCTGTCCATCTGTCTCTTTATCTTCCGCTCTGGTTCTGATTGTTGCCTCGGGTCCTTGGTCCACTGGGTCACGTGTTTTGTTTTGCATCTCGCTCCTGTCCATTCACTAGGACCTGATGATGCCCGGTGGCCCTGAAGAGTCCAGCGATGACTGGGAAGCGCGACGAGTGAGAGGAGCTAAGGTCGGGTCGACCAATGATGATGGGGGAAACAGTTTGTACCAACCGATCACTGTACTAGAAAGATCCAGCTCCTCTAAAAGAATCTGTGCGACTCCCATGAAACATTTGTGGTCCATGCGGCCGTAATCTCCCCAGACTATGACCTGAAGACACATTCAGTGGTCAGTACACACTAATGGTGGATTATGGAGGTATACAGAAAACAAATGAATGAAACTTTCTTCCTACCTGGAGAACTTTACCCTGCGGACTTTCCTCGAACAACAGCGATTGCTGATACAAAGGATCAAGCGTCTTTCGAGCAATCTTAGTTTTCTTTTTGGCTTTGCACGCACCGTTTTCCAGCAAATAGACCTTGACGTAGGGAGCTGGAAAGAGCAGACGTAGTACAAAAAGGCGTGTTCAAGCAGTTCTAGTGCCTGGCTGCGGCAGGTACAATGTATTAGTACTATGTATTAATCATCAAATTTTCCTGCTGTAATCACTTCATTAAGCACACCTTTCTGTTAGTCCAAAGAACATGTAGTAAATGACTACAAATTTATCTACAGAGTAAAGCAACTACAAATACTCTTGTTCAAAAGTTTAGGGTCGCTAAGATTTAATAATGTTTTTGAAAGGAGTCTCTTATGCTCACCAAGGCTGCATTTATTTGATCAAAAATACTGTAAAATATTATTCAAATTTAAGATAATTGTCTTATTTTTAATATATTTTATAATATATTCCAGTCTTCAGTGTCACATGATTCTTCAAAATTCATTCTAATATACTGATTTGTGCTCAAGAAACATTTCCTATTATTATCATTGTCGAAAACAATTGTGCTACTTAATATATTTGGGGAAATCATGATTTTTTTTAAAGATTATTTGATGAATGAAAACTTCAAAAGAACAGCATTTATTTGAAATAATAATAATACATAAATAATCTTTTGTAACATTGTAAATGTCTTTACTGTTTATCAATTTAATTAACTATTAAATGGATGAATGTTTCGCCAATCATTATTACATATTAGGGTCTTTAGCGACCCAGATCTAAATCTTGCATGGATGGATCTCCAATTATATAAACCTCTACTGATATTAGAGTAACAATAACAGAAGAATAAAATAAAGCAAATTTTGTTAACTTTTGGAGCTTCAATTTAACCAGAGCTCAGTTCCCAGTACATTCAGCATCTGGTTCATATTTGTGATCTCAAACATATTCTCAAAGCTATCATTTTCAACATCTTCAAAATCAATATTTTGATCACTGACAGCTGCTTTACCAGATCCACCATCAAGTGACAGAGACAGTAATATTTGATTGATTTGATTTTATTGTTGTGCAGAAAAAATATACTTACACTGTTGCACACCTCGGGTCGTTAGCGACCTTATACAATTTTTATAAAAAAGGAATGGGAAAACAGGCATTCTTTTATCATTTTTGTTTTCTTGTTATATTGTTTATAATGAATTGATAAGAAGGTTGATGTCTAACTTTAAAAAATGAATGAGGTGGAGGGTAGTGAAAGACGTCCCGGATCACTAAAGACCCGAGGTATGTGTTTGCATCCTTGCTGAATAAAAGTATTAATTTCTTTTAAAAAAAATAAATAAAAAAAAATCGTACTGACCCCAAACTTTTGAATGGTACCTAATACTTACATGCAAAAAAAAAAAAAAAAGAAAGAAATTCAATATGCTTAATGTGGCTTTCGCACAGCATGCGGAATACACTGCGGTTCCGCGCAACCCTTCAGATACAAAACGATTTGCGCTACACTGGCTAAACTTTTAGCGGAAGTTCTATACGTCTAGTCATTTCATTTTTAGTAAGAAGAAGAAGAAAAAACAGAGTAGCTCTTGACAGTATCTTTCATGTCTTTCGTGCCATGACACAGCTTTTCTCCCAATGTCTCTATACGACCGCAAACTTGTATAGTATAGCTCTGGAAATTGCAACACAGACAGCACTAGCTGTTCATCCATTTTGCTTTCCTTGCTTGTTTGGACGCCCTGTTTCTATTGGTCACATGAGTAATCATCACAGAGCGCAGCGGCAAAAGTTGAACTATTTTGAACACTGACCGCGGCGTGTGTGCAAGCTCACCAATGGTGCGCTCTGCTGCGCGTGCGCTTTGGTCGACGCAGCAACAAACCGTCCTTGGGCGGTGCAAGCCATTGAAATAAATGGGTTTCATAGCGCGGCGCATTCCATGTCCTGCGTGAAAGCCCCATGCTTAACACAGATAAATTTACTTATACACGAGCAGGATACGCATAATGAATCTCTGAGCCATATTCCCTACTATCTACTACTAATGAAAATATGTGGGCACACTCTCACCCGGCAGCGATTTGGAACCTGGTTTAGGTGTAAGACCACGGGCCCTGATAACCTCCACCTCCAGATGCCCTTTCTTATCCATCAGTCCTATCTGAACATCTCCTACAAAACAATAAATTAAAAGTCAAAAACAAAGCGTGTTTCAAGAAATTAAAGTTTTTCACTGAAGCATATCAAACAATCTTAGACTTTAGTTTGTATATATACAAAAATATTGACTTACCCATAGCGGGTGTGGCAAGCGTTTGTCTACCCACCAACTGAGCAGGGCCAAGACCATCTAGGAAATCACTGAACTGGCTGTCAGCCCCTAACCTCATCCCTGAGAAGATCAGACTGAGACACACACATACACAGGATATCAGAAGGATGAATGCAATTTAAATACAAGTTACAGTCAATTTCTTGTTATCTTTAGGCATTCTTAAATACTTTGTTGTCATAAATCAATAAAAATAAATCTTCCTTTGTGGAGACCAACATATGAAAACAAACTTCAAACAAGAACATATACAACACTTAGTTTATATGGATGAAATCTATTGCAGAATGAGCGTACCTCCCTCATATAGAGTTCAAAAGCTGCTGAAACGCAGCCTTGCACTGAGTATGGTATGTAAACCCTGTCCTGCGTTAAGGCCCCTCTTAATACACTCAATATTTCCTTTGAGACCAGCACAATTTCCATGACCTAACTCCTGCAGGAATGTCTGAGGGACGTGCCAGCCCATGTCGTGCTACCATATGAACGCTTTATGTGATTTCAGACTATTTAAAACACGTTCACAATAAATAAGCCTTAAATCACGGAGTCGCTGCTCATTTTGCTGTGTCACACTCTGTGTGTCACGACGGACAGGCCGACTGACCGAATGACCGCAGTTCTGAAGCCGCAAAAGGGATGCATGGCTGCCGTTTTCTGCACAGTTACAGACCCTGCCAAGGCCCCTCTCCGCAGATGATGGATATTTTAATTATTATAGGGGAGAACTGCTTGCCATCTGGCTCCAAAAATGGAGCTTAGACAGTAGTGGACACAGCATTAGCTCTATAAATCAGACTGTTCTCTATTAGTTTATCCTTATGGTTTTTCCAAATAAATCTAGACGAGAGAAGCTTGTGTGTACATGACACACTGCCTGTTAAGAGTCCATTTATGTATGAGTGATGGGTTTGCAGCGAATGCATAAAAAACACCAGAGACATGACATTTTAAGGGAGTGGTTACAGTATTCATTTATTCAAAAGTTTGGGGTCAGTATGATTTTGAAATGTTTTTAAAAATCTTTCATGCTTGCCAAGACTGCATTTATTTGATCAATTATATAGTAAAGACAGTAATATTGTGAAATAATATTACAATTTAAAATTAATGTTTCTATTCTAATACATTTTAAAATGTAATTTATTCCTGCGATGGTAAAGCTGAATTTTCAGCAGCCATTACTCCAGTCTTCAGTGTCACATGATCCTTCAGAAATCATTCTAATATGCTGATTTGGTGCTCAAAAAACATTTATTATTATCAATGTTGTAAACTATGGAAGATTGTTTCTGCCACTGAATAAAAAAAAATAATGTGACTTTTTTTTCTCACAATTCTGACTTTTTTTCTCAGTATTGCGTGATATAAACTCACAAATCTGACTTTTATTTCCTATAATTGCATGATATAAACTCACAAATCTGACTTTTATTTCCTATAATTGCATGATATAAACTCATAATTCTGACTTTTTTCCCCTCAGTATTGCATGACATAACTTCACAAATCTAACTTGAAAATTGTGAGATATAAACTCGCAATTATAAGAAAAAAGTATTTTTTTTCCCTCCGAATTGAACTTGAAATTGCTAGTTTATATTTCACAGTTCTGAGAAAAGAAGTCACAATTGTGAGATATAAACTCATAATTGCAAGAAAAAAAAAAATCACAAGATTATATCTTGATTCTTTGATCACTATATAAAGATATAAATATATTAATTTTTTTTTTTTTTTTTTAATTAAACGGTAGTGTCAGAATTTCAGTTTCAAGTCTCATAAAAGTGACTCTGATAACACTGAGTAAAGCAGGTTTATGCTAGATGACAGCTTTGGATTAAACTGTAGGAAATAAAATAAATGAAAAAGAGACAGGCAGACAGATAAATAGATAGATAGACAGACAGACAGACGCAAAGACCTGAAGTAGCAATGTGAAAAGAAAATACATGTGATATATCAATATATATTTTTTATGAAGACAATATTTTGTGAATACAAAGAAGTAGTCACACTGCACTCGATACTAACTTGCCCTCAGAGCTATAGCTGTTCATGCTGCCATCAGTGGACTCTCGGCTGGCTTGGCGGGCCATGGCGTTACGGGGATACTCCACTGCCATTCCCGTCTCCTGACTGCGCTGGATCTGACTGGAACCCTTTGCTTTCTTGTTGGCTGCTTCTGTGGATGGGAAAAATTGTATTACCATACACAGGACTGTCATCTGGGGACAAAGGGGAGCCACTAAGGTCCTCTATGCCAATGATTCCCAACATTACTTAAGTATTTTCCTGGCAGTACTTTGAAAGAATCTGTAATAGCAAAAAAAAAAAGAAACTTAAATTAAAAATATTCACTCATTTTAAAAGGTGAAGTGGATATTTGCTTTGATTTCTGAAAGGTTTTTATTCATGTGTGTGTGTGTGTGTGTGTGCCTGCCTGCCCAGGTGTTTAAGTTTGTGTGCTATTCTTACAACCGTCAGTCAGAAGAAAATATTGCTCTTTGCCCCTGGTGAGAGTAACATCTCCTGCTGGACGTCATGGGGCACCATTCTTACTATTTATGGCCTTTTGATGGATTACAGATCTTTTGAAAATGTCAACCACTGAGGTGGCTCGCAGAGCCGTTGTCATGCCAGTTGTTTGAGTTAAAAATGTAGCAGAGAGATTTATCTCTTCACTCATCGTATTCACTTTCATCAAAACACAACCAATGGCTTATTCTGACAAGACTTACAGAAGAAAGGTCCAAGGATTAGTAGACCACTGCATGGCTCTGACATTATTTGGGAAAATGGAAAATTACTGTCAGAACAGAAATTATCTTAAGATGCCAATGCTAAACCGCAGCACTTATCTACAGAATAAAATACACCTGTATGTTGAGGTTCTTCTAGTCTTTTGGACTTGTACTTAAAAACATAATCTTAAAGCAGGAGTGTCCAAAATACATCCTCCGTTGCGGTCCACAAGACAATCTGAATTTTTGTGAAATAAATGAAATTCATAATCTGAACACTGGGTGTCACTATCACGTGCAGTCAATGTCACTGGCATCATTAGTCATTCTCCAATTTAAAAGACAAATCATCATTGGCCTATATCACTCTTATTATAATATTGAAAAAACAGTGTTGCTTTAAAAAAAAGTGTTTTGAAACAGTTAATTAGTATCTTTTATAAAAAGGTTCCATTTGTTAACATCAGTTAATGCATTAGGTGTCATAAATTAACAATTAACAATGAACAACAATTTTTTGCAGTGTTTATTAATCCAGGTTAATGATAATTAATCAACATTGTTCATATACTTGTTACAAAAAAATATATTTAAAATAAATGCTGTTAATTTGGACTTTATTCATCAAAGATTCCTAAAAAATGTATAGTTTTCGCAAAAATATTTAGCAGCACAACCCGTTTTAACATTGATAATAATAAGAAATGTTTCTTGAGCAGCAAATTAGAATGATTTCTGAAGGATCATGTGACACTGAAGACTAGAGTAATGATGCTGAAAATTCAGCTTTTCCATCACATGAATTAAGTACATTTTAAAATATATTAAAACAGAAAAAAACTGTTTTTACTGTATTTTTTTGGATTAAGAGACTTCAAACTTTAAACAGTAGAGTGTTATATTGTTAAAAAAATGTATTAGTATACGCATAAATTACCATGAACCACAATTAAATGCTTTAACAGAATTGTTTGTTGTTATTTCATAACACCTAATGCATTAACTCACGTTAACAGATTTAGAAAGTGTTACCGTAATCATATTTTTAGTTTTGGCTCTGGTTGTGAATGGATGAGGCTGGTGCAGTGGGCAGAGCGTGGAACAGCTGTTACAGAGCAGCGGAGCTCTTTAAAATGCTGATTTATCGCATCTTTGCAACTCTTTGTGATTTATCATCTGATGCGCCTTTTAAGATATTATCCAGACGTTTGGCAGAGAGCGGTGCCAAAAAAACTTCTTTTGCCATCCTTTTTGAATTTGTTTCTTTTTTCAGCAATCCATTTATTAAACCATAAACAGACAGTGCTTAAAATATGGGATTTTAGAGGATATCAGATCCAACTTCAAAGGTATTTATCTACATTACATCTGATAGGAATCCAGGGTTGATCTGCACCTGACAGAGTGAACTCTTGCCAATGCTAACATGCTGCCATTCATATTTCCAGCCCGAGGATTCAGCTCCAACACTTTTAAAGAGACTGAAGACACATGCTACTTTAAAAGGTGAACCAGGGTAGAGCGAGACCTGATACGTAGATCCACCAGACAGCAGTGACCCGGAGAAAGAGGAGAGACAGATAAGAGATAGCCATCTAAGCAAAGCAGGAAGACTGAGGAAAAGACATCCAGTGTTCTTGGCAAATGGATTTAACTGAATGAAAGGAAATTACTCCTTATAATATGCCAGTCTTCATTTTGGTAACAATTCCCAACTGCTTTTTTGTCCTAATGTCATTCTACTTAATATCTCCTCATTGTTTCTCATGACACAAAGCATTTCCGGCCATAATAACTGCTGTTTTTAAGCTTTTAAACCAGTAGAGGGCACCTTACACTTATAGAGCATAGAAAAACTGTATCCGTGTCCTGTATCTCTTCTCTGGTGTTTAAAAGAGCATAAAAGTGACTTTACCAGACTGTTATTCTAACAATGAGTTTTATTGGGACAAAAGGCCCTACTGTATATGGTACATGAAGAAGCGAGGAGCATGTCTTAGATTTAAATACTTGTGAGTTTATCAGAAGCAATGCTTGATCCAAGAAAATGCCATTGTTGTATAAAGTATACAGATGGCTGGTAGTGTCTCACCTGTCTGACTGAGCTGAGAGGTGCTTCTGCTGCGGCGTGAGGGAATGCCCACAATGGCGACTACACGGGCGCTAAGGCTGGATCTGCGCTTTTTCCCGCCTCCTCCCAGTGTTCCCAGAGCGGTGTCTGACTGGCTGCCATCCGTACGCTCCAGAGTATAGATTTCCCCACTAACACTCGTACTCTTCAACATGCTGCGGCTGGATGGATGAATATGACGGCTGGTGTAGGGAGAAAACACAGCAAAAGCTCTCAGTTACCCAAATGACAAATGGAAAATCACTGAAGTCAATGTCACCCTCTGTGTTTGATTATTGTGTATGTTCTCTCTGTACCTCCCTCAACATGAGTTTACCGAAAATCATAAAAATCTGAGAATGACGCGATCATGGAAAAGACTGGAGTGAGTGAAGTGATAAATAATGGAAAACATTTTGATATAAAAGAGTTTGATTTACAATGAACACTACCATTCAAAAGTTTGGGGTTGATTTTTTTTATGTTTTTGATCAAGGCTGCATTTATTTGCTTAAAATACAGTAAAAAGGTAATATTGTACAATTTTATAATTACAATTTAAAATAACTGTTTTCTATTTTAATATTTTAAAATTTATAGCAATTTATTCCTATGATGGCAAATCTGAATTTTCAGTAGTCATTACTCCAGTATTCCGTGTCACATGATCCTTCAGAAATCATTGTAATGATTTGGTGCTCGATTAACATTTCTTATTATGATCAATGTTGAAAACATTTGTGCTGTTTAATATCTTTGGAAACCGTCTTTTTTCAGCATTCTTTGAAGAATAGAAAGTTCAAAAGAACAGCATTTATTTGAAATAGAAATTTGTCTTTACTGTCACTTCTGATCAAGTTAATGCATTCTTGACCCAAAAGTTTTAAACAGAAGTGTAAATATACTCAAAGGAAATGTATGGGAACTAAACAACAAAAACAGGTTAATCATTCCAACTATTGACTGCTACACAAACATTTATTCAGTACACAACTTAAAGCTACAGCAGCAAAAATGACAGAGGATGGAAGATTGTTGCTTTTTTGTGAATTTAAAAGTTCTTCAAGTGTAAAAAAAAAAAAAAAAAGTGCTATAAATGTGTAGAATATTGCCCCTTTAATGTAGAAATGGAGGTGCTATAAAGATTCATAGCTGCTTTTATAATAATCTCTCCTCAGATTTTTACCTCATGTAAAATAAACACAAAGAAAATTATTATTATTATTTTTTTTTTTATGAAATTCCATTTACAAACTAATCTCTAACAGGTGACATAACTAACGAGGTGTCAAAAGGAAGAATTTGGTTCCAAAACGCTATGGCTCCATTTTGATTAATTTGAGTAAAAATTTATTTTCTTTACCAAGAATGTGGCAAGATGAAAAGCAATATTTTCTGTTTTAAACATTCGCATAGCATCTTTTGGTTATAAAAACATTAAAAATTCAAATCTACATTTTGATTTTAAAAGGTTTATTATAAAAAATGATTATTTTTTCCCCCCAAAATGCAATGAATCCATCAATATAAAAGTTATTTTTCATATTGAAAATACACAACAAAGTAAGTTGATTCACATTTATGACAGCCTCTGAACTTTGCCAATACTAATCTTATATACAGGCGTTTGACTAAAAATACATTCAGTCGTCGCTCCCAAAATGAATTCAATGGGTCATCTTATAAATCAATTATGTCTCTGTTTGTCATTACCGATTAAAGAGTATCTGGCTCCACTGCACGGTTAAAATAAACACATTTACTGAGTACATTGGTATTAAAAACGGCTTTTAAAAACTGTCCATGATTTAGTTTTGGGGACCGTGACAGAAGTTTGATGCTTTCGTGGAACAAGCAACAGCCGGCATTTTTCCTCCTCCCGAACCCGAGTGCCTCATCTTCTTATTCTCCTCACGTAAATGATTACATTTCAATGACTTGTGTTTCTTCCCCACCGCAGAAACCACCATATTTTCATCAATGCCGTCAAAATTATTAATTTTTCTGTTTTTGTTGATCACAAAGTACAAAGTAGATAAGTTAAACTAGGATGCCGGGGGCCTGAACCATGAAGCTGGATTAGATGGCCAGCCAGGTAAGTTTCAGATTAGTTTGCGCCAATCGTGGGTTTTAGGTACCATGAAAGTAACTTGACTTTTAGCTGTATTCATCACCATAGTAACTTACGCTTCATGGATTTCAAACCGAAATTGGGCCAATCAGATGTGAGCAAAGTGACACTGACACACCCAATGCAATAAAGTCACTCCCCCAGTTTCTCTTCCTCCAAATTAAAGGGCACTATATAGTAAAAACAAATATTTAACAATTAAATTGTCTGGTTTTAATGATAATTACTTAGAATCATTTTATGATTTATATATGATTTGTATAATTATATGATCTCTATTTTTATTAATCCATTAAACACATGCATGTTTAGTATAACAGTTATTAAGCATTTAGTTTCAATTAATATTAATATATATAAGAAGTGAATCACAGTTTATCTCTGTTGCAAGGCATGTGATTGGCTGTTTGCCACTGATGTCATGCATTCATGTGCACGCGCTCCACAAACTCAGGATCAAAGCCTGAGTTGACAGAGAAAGTTGATGATCAGCATCATGGTACCAACAAAGCCGGATTGGAGTGGTTTGGTTTTGTCAACTCGAAACTAATCCTATAACCCTGAGTTTGTTCAACTACCATCATGATACAGGCCCCGGGTGTACTCAGGGCGCCGCCATTACTGTTTACAATGTGTGGAATGGTGTGCTGTGATTGGTTGAGCGGATATATCGTGTTTTGCAGAGAAGGGAGACTGGCGTTTGTCGCGTTTTGGAAAGAAACAGAGAAAACATGACAGAATAACATGATGGATATCGCATTTTGCGCAAAATTAATAAATGGCCTTTCAATACTGACCAGATACAATACTGATTTCGGCGGGAACTCATTTTTTTTTTTTTTTTTTAAATGGCGTTTATCGTGTTTTGGAACCAAACTCTTCAAAATGTTACAAAAATTGTCAGATTTAATGCAACATTCCCGTGTGATTATAGATACCCATGGATCTCACCTAATGCGACCCCTGGGTCGTTCTGATTGAATGGACATGTAGCTGGTGCTACTGATCCGCGAGGCACTGCTGGCGCGAGAAATGGCTGACACGTCACTGACATCACTGTCTGAGGACTTATGGGACACATTGTCACAGCTCCGTCGCTGCTCCTTATAAAGCTAGTGGAATGAAATGCAGAAAAGAAGGAAAGCGTATATAAATTCTGAACATTCTAGATTTTTCACAGTTTGAAAGAGTTGGAATGGGATTATACACTACCGTTCAAAAGTTTGGGGTCAGTATAAGATATTTTTAATACGTTTATTCAGCAAGAATTCATTAAATCGATCAAAAATGACAGTAAAAACATTTATAATGTTACAAAAGATTTCAAATACTTTTTGAACTTTATATTTATCTAAGACTGTTTGATGGTTTGAAAAAAAATCTAACGCAGTAAAAACTGTTTGTAAGTTCTAAATCAGCATTTTAGACTGATTTCTTAAGGATCATGTGACAATGAAGACTGGAGAACTGAGCTGAAAATTCAGCTTTGCCATCACAGGAATAAATTCAATTTTAAAATATATTAAAACAGAAATTCTATTTTAATTAGAAATCCAGCCCCAATCTTTTTAACAGTAGTGTATATGAACATGAAATCCAATCCGAGAGAGCAGAACGGCGCTCACCTCTCGTTTATTCTTGAGCGCCCTCTCCAGATCCTGGCTGGTACTGGAGGGAGCTGATGTTCGGAAGGTGCGTACTTTCATTTGCCGCGTTCGCTCCTCTGAGGCAAGAGCTAATACACAATGGATAAACAATATGATGCTTTAGTTTTCATATTTATTCAACTAAAATTTGGAAAAGTAACCAGTACAAGTCAGTGGACAGTGACTGTACCTTGCTCTACACTGCTGCTTTTAGCGGGAACTTGGGGAAGCTGTCTGACCTTTCGTGTCGAAGAAGAGTCCGCTGTTGATGAGGAGAATGTGGGGCGGGAGTGGGGCTGCACCCTGGTAGAGGATAGAGAGTGAGAGAGAGAAAAAAAAGGGAGACAGAAACTTTTGCTTATGATTTTATCAAGTACAAAGGCCATACCGCCAACCAACGTGGACCAAAATGTAAGTCTGATAAACACACAGCATCAAGAAGTACACATTTTCACGAACAGACTGTCAAATCCTTACCGGACCAATATCTGCATGATAGGGTAAGATTATTAATATGTATTATTGCTAAGAGCTATAAGGAAATCAGAACAAGTACAAGAGCGGAGGGTGTGAAACCGATGAAAAAAATAGCGGTAAACTGTGAAAGACGACACTGTTGTTATGATGCAAATGGCAACAAACAGAAAACTGTGGGTAGGTGATGAGGACAGGTGGGATTTCAGTATAAAAAGCAGCAACCACACAAAACATTTGAGAGAATAGAGCAAAAGCAGCAGAGTTTATAGCAAAGACAAGGCATTTTGTGTGAATGTAGGATGGGTCTAGCACAGCAAGGCTTCTCAGTCTCAGCACCTTTCCATTTGGGGTGAGCCTGTGGTTGACCCCCGCACGGGTCACCTTACCCAATGGAGGCAGCGATACCCTCTTCCTGCGTGAACCCTTTAGAATGGAGGTTGGCCTAATGCTGCAAGCCAGTGAGAATAGCAACATACAAGACAGAATAATAAAGGAAATCAATGTGACAAATCATAAAAAGAAAAAAACAACAACAACAAAATGGAGAAAAAGCCAACAAATTTTTTGCAAAAACTGAGAAATAAAGTGTGAACGTGTGAAAAAACAAATATGTTTGTGGATGAAGCCAGTGCAGCACTTCCCTGTAAAAGTTCAACAACCCACATAACAACTTAAAAAAATATACACAATATAATATAAAGAACAATATACCAATTACAGGGTCCAAATTTAACATTGCTGGGTGATTTGAGAAAATGTACTGGCAAATAATTATCTTTATTTTTTGTATATTATATATATTTTTACAGGTCTTTCAGTCTTTTGAAATGAATTCAGTGAAATCAGTTTTTTAACAGGAAGACAAATAACTTTTTATGCCATTTAAATTATTCTATTATATTATTTTAATATTATTGTTTGTTTGTTTTTTCATTTCAATCGAAACATTTTATTTTATTCACATATTGTGAGATAACTGGCGAGCAAACTCTTATTAAACAATTTTATTTACTCACCAAAGTACTTTTTTCTCTCACATTTGAAGCTTTGGCAATATTTTAATTTTGGGCCCTGATATAAAATATAAAAATGGTCAAAAACAGTTGAACAATTTTTAACCCAAACCATTGTACAAGTCCAATTTAGAAGCTTTATCCAGTGTGAAATAAATAAGTGTGATTTGTGACTGTACTAAACAGGTACTGTACGGACTTTCTGTACAATGAACAGGCAATGCAAATGTGACGTGACATGGTTTGATAAGTCTTACCGCTCGCTGTCAGATATTTTCTTGCCAAGTTTCTGACAGCTAGGCTTGTCCAGAGTTCTCGACTGCCTGCAACATGGAAATGATCGAGGCGAGACAGAAAACAAAAGAATGAGGAGTGGATTCACTCAGGACTGGACGGACAGTAAATGAAACTGCTGTCTAATAAAATGCCACGATGGAGATGGACATGTTATTGGTATATGTGCTCTAGAGATCTTCCTGTGGGTGTGTACCTCTGTGCGTCTGGCTTTGCACTGAGGTGGTGTACTGTCTCCTGAGCGGGGAACATAGCCTCCAAAACCCAGCTGATTCATAAGATCAGGTCAAACACATGTGAGTGGCATGGATACAGACACACAGACACACAATGACACAGTATGGGCTGATGTTAATGAAACAACGTCATTAGGGCTAAATCATGCCACTTTGGTTTAGTGGCTATGCACAAAACGAAATGATACAATAACATGTACAGTAATTAAGACATATACACAAGACACACTGTGTATGATATGGAGCATAGACAACTGACTCGTATGTGTCAGCGGTCACGTAGGACATATGTAAAGTTATATACCTGAAAAGTTTAGACGAAACCTCTGAAATCATTACAATTTCAGATGAATCCAGAGAAAAGTGAAGACACATGCAGTGCCCCCAAAATGAATTTGGACACTTAAAATGTCTGAATATCACAGCATTAGATTACCAATTTATTTGTGTGAAAAGTTTGCTTGTGGTATTTTTAGTTTAAAATAAATCTCATTTGGTTTATATTTTGTTATATAATGCAGTTATTTGTGCATTTTATATGTCAACATACTTTTCGGGGCCACTGTATTGTATCTAAATGTATTAAAAACTATTGGAAAAAACAGTGTAAAAACTGTAGAAGATAATACCAAGGGAATAAATCATAGTTTGTGGTAAGAGTTTAGATAAAAAGGACACAACCTCATTAAAATCCAGAGTACACGCAACACACTACACATCACACCACAAAAGCCACATTTTTAAAGCTACTGAGCAGCTGAGAAACTACAAAACACACTGACGATCACATTATAGAGCACTAAAATCATGGGGCTGGGTAACAACAAGCTACAGGTCAGAAGCTACAGGAGGCTGGAGGGTTAGCTATACAGTACATCCACTATCTAGTCCCATGGCAGAGAGGGGACGGACAGGTTAGAAGAGCAGAGAGGTTTAGCGTTAGGACTGGAGGACAGGAGGGATACCTGTCGTCTTCTGGGGATGCATGCTGAATTAGGATCCTGGGGCTCGTGGGTCTGGTACGGGGCAGAGACTGGGTGCTCCTGCGTGAGTGTGTGCGTGTGTGATCCACCCAAAGAGTTCAAAGTGGAGATGGAAGAAACACGGGAGATCAATATAGAGACTGTGACAACGGTCATCTCAAACATACAAGAAGATGTACAGATTCAGGGGACTTATTTTTGACACTTCTCCAGCTACAGTGGTTGGATAAATGCTCCCTATCCAAGACGCAAAACAAAGCCATCTGGCCATAAGAGTCACTGGACACTAACAGAACAGTGCACAGTGGGTGACCCAACAGTGGTATGTTACTTTGACATTAACATAGACATACTGGGTCTTATTCACTAATAAGTGTTCTTATTTAACAGTATGTGCAGAAAAAAAAATCTTGCAAGCCAAATTTTCAGCAGATTTACAAAAAATAACTCTAAAGCTAATTAATATAGATTCATCTAAATTAAAAAAACTAAAAACATTGATAATAAGAAATGTTTTGGGTTGGGGGGGGTGTAATAAAGGCCTTCTGAAGCGAAGCAATGTATTTGTGTAAAAAAAAAATATATATATATATATATATATATATATATATATATATATCCATATTTAACATATTATGAAGTAAAATATCTAGCTTCCGCCAGACCACCTTCTGTATTCAACTTAGGAAGAAAGTGCAATGCCTCTCGCAGTTCAAAAAGCTTACGCTACGTCATATGCCTTCCATATTCAACTTACGGAAAAAGCTTAATGACGCATCGCCGGTTCCGTTTTTTCCGTAATTTGAATACGGAAGGCGGTCTGGCGGAAGTTAGATATTTTACTTCATAACTTGTTAATATGAAGAAATTTGGTTCCAAAACGCCATTTTCAAAAAAATTTAGTTTCTGCCAAAATCAGTATAGTATCTGGTCGGTATTGAAAAGTAATTTATCAATTTTGATATCCGTCATGTTATTCTGTCATGTTTTCTCCCTTTCTTTCCAAAACGCGACAAACGCCAGTCTCCTTTTTCTGCAGAACGCGATATATCCGCTGAACCAATCACAGTGCACCATTCCACCCACTGTAAACATTGAAGGCTTTTTTAAAAAGCCGTTTTAATACCAATGTACTCGGCAAATGTGTTTATTTAACCGTGCGGTGGCGCCAGATACTCTTTAATCGGTAATGACAAATAATTTATAACATTAACAAGATGACCCGTTTAATTCATTTTGGGAGCAATGGCTGAATGTATTTTTAGTGAAATGCCTGTATATAAGATAAATATTGGCAAAGTTTAGACTCTGTCACATATGTGTATTAACTTGCTTTTATATTGATGGATTAATTGCATTTTTAATGTTTTTATAACCAAAAGATCCTATGTGAAAGTTTGAAACAGAAAATAGTGGTTTTCATCTTGCCACTTTCTTGGTAAAGAAAACACCTTTTTACTCAAATTAATCAAAATGGAGTTAGTGTGTTTTGGAACCAAACTCTTTATATGGATATTTTTTTAAACAAACGCATTGATTTGCTTCAGAAGGCCTTTATTAACCACGCAGAGCCGTGTGGAGTATGTTTATGATGGATGGATGTGGATTGAAGGAACTTTCTTTAGCTCACACTCATTGGTATCACTCACTGCCATTAAATCTTGGATGCATCAGGATATTTATTAATATAACTCCAATCAGAAAGAAGAAAGTCATATACACCTAGGATGGCTTGAGGGTGAGTAAAGCTTGGGGTAATTTTCATTTGGTGAACTAATCCTTTAACAAATTTCATGTTTTGGATTTGTAGGTATGGTTTTAGTTTATTAAAAATCTGATCCTAAATTAAAATTAAAAATGATTTCTGTCTTTGCACGCAAGTTTTATGCAAAACAATATGTGTGTGTACATATTAGTGAATGAGACCCAGTGATGGTTGTGTTCAAAGGGCATCACAAAGGAACATTATAAGAGTGTCCTGTCTGTGAATGATATTAATGACAATTCAACAAAATTAGAATAATCCCATTCAAAATAAAGAGTGTACCTGTCTCGTTCAGGTGAATTGGAATTAGAACCTGGTCTCAGACAGTTGGTACTAGCACTTCTAACCCTGTCAAGAGAGGGCTGTAGATCACTAGGGTCACAACATGCCATCCAATGGAGGAAGGAGAAGGAAAAAAGAGGATAGGAAGATGTCAAAGAACAAAAACATTAGGTCCAAAATAAAATGAAAAGCAAACCTGTAAGGGGAGGAGGTCAAGAGAGTAGCTAAAATGTGGTTTGTGAGATAATGGGAGAATTTTCTACTAATGTTCTGAATGAGGAGCTGCTGGCTCTTGGGAGCTGTTGGATGTTTGATGTTGTTGTTTTTTTTTTATCTAATGGGGTTAATGGTTGACATTTTCGACCCCTTACCTAATGGCGATCTTGTCTGTGAACCTAAGAACTCGGCGTTGAGTGGCAGTGACTACAGACAGCCGTGACTTTGACTTAAGGCATGCAGGAAGTGTTGAGCTGAACACAAACGAAAGTCAAACGAGTGCAAACAAAAGCAGTCACATGTTACAGAAAAAAAACTAGTAAAGAACAAACAAACCAAACAAAAAAACAAAATCACATGACCAAATTTCCTGTGGATTACAGCAACAAAGAAACACATTCAAAGTTTAACACTGTGTCCCAACCATGGGAATGCGGATATCTTTCTCCAGGAATTATGGACCTACTTGGTTTGGATAGACAAATTGCTTGTTGCTGGAAACATGTCCCATCGCGCCAGGTTAGGACACAGCATAAGATGTTCACAGCTAACAGTGATTTACTGTCTAACTCTTTAAATAAATAGTATATTTTAAAATTAACAAGCTACTTTAAACATCCACAGAAACCAGAACACCACAGTCAAGACTGAAAGCACTTGTATACCTACCATCTTAACACATAACAGTGGCAGATTCCCATAAGATTGTCTGTATTTCAATCTCCAATTGAATACTAAATTTTTAACCCAACGGTTGGGTTTGTCCATATTTTACCAAAATTTGGATTGAAACAACCCAGCATTTTTTAGAGTGAGGTTAACTGAAAATGTATTATAGTTTAAAATTATATTAAATGCAATTAGCTGAACTTTACAGTACTTTTTTAAACCGTTTAAATAGGACTGAAGTACATCTTTATATGTAATTTCATATTGTTTTTGAAATGTGGTTAAAGTGTGCTGCCGAATGTATTGACAAGCATTTATGGTAAACCAAAATAAACTTTGAAGTCGTTTCTACTGAAATTTGCATGTCATGTATTTAAATATGTAATTTGTAATGTATTTTAATTTTCCTTGTATTTAAATTTGTAATTTAAAATAAAAAAATAAAAGTGTACCTAAGTGTGTTAAGATACAGACATGAATGTGTCATCTATTTAAAGCTGCAGTCCACCATTTTTCCTCTTTGTCGCCATCTCTGTTTGAAACATGCAATTGCAGTCATATGCGGAATAGTTATCGTTACATGGGTTGTGCATCGGCACAGCTCGTCAGCGCGGATGAATCTAATGTTTGCTGTCAATCACCGCAACAGTGTGAATACTGCACTTCAGAATCACAGATTCTACGTCTTCAAAGTATGACCAATATAAGAATTTTCACTAGAAAATATCATCTGAACAAGTAAGTAACATTTCTGCCACTTTTGTTCTGTCCAACTGAGGAAAAAAGCATTAGGCCTACAATAAATAGCGTTGCTAATGATGATTAAATCTAAAAATCGCTTAGCTCGGATCACGTCAAACCATGCAAATTATTATTATACTTTGTTCTCAAATTGTTAATGTTAAAAACATCAGCATTGCATGACCATCCCTGCGTCTCAATCAGTATATCATGTAAATGAATGTGGCCGATTCCCTGATCAGTGCCCTGACTACTGAACAAAGGAGCTGATTGAGATGCAAGCTATTTGTATTTAGTGTATATTAGTGTTACCTGTAGATTTCAATTTCTGTAGCCACTCCACAGTCCAAAGTCTTTTGCTTTTTGACTACGGGTGAATCTCCAGTTGTCATTGATGATTGTCAGTGTCAGACTGACGTTTAATTATTTCAGCTGCTGTGAGAACAGACTATAAATGATCCGCTACAAGCAGCATCTTCACATGATAAAACCGACTTGCCTGGACTCCTTTTTTCTGTTTACGGAAGTGACGTAATGACGCAAAGACAAAATCCACCAGGTCGCTCTTATTTTAAAACAATATTACAAGCTTACCGTTGTGAATCGGGCTAAGATAAGGAGATAGTTTGAACACTGCCTGGTTATGTACTTGCTCAAAAATTGATTTGGGATCATTTTTAACCAAAAAAAGTTACGGACTGCAGCTTTAAGTACACTTAAGTGGGCTTTTATTTCATTAAAGGTGCCCTCGAATTAAAAAAGTGAATTTATCTTGGCATAGTTGAATAATAAGAGTACAGTACATGGAAAAGACATACAGTGAGTCTCAAACTTCATTGTTTCCTCCTTCTTATATAAAGAACAGGCGAATCTCAACATAACACCAACTGTTACGTAACAGTCGGGGTGTACTCCCCAATATTTGCATATGCCAGCCCATGTTCCCAACATTATGAAAGGCATTAGACAAGGGCAGCCAGTAACGTCTAGATCTGTGCACAGCAATAATAACTGACATGATCCATGATATCATGATATTTTTAGTGATATTTGTAAACTGTCTTTCTAAATGTTTCGTTAGCATGTTGCTAATGTACTGTTAAATGTGGTTAAAGTTACCATCGTTTATTACTGTATTCACAGAGACAAGAGCCGTCGCTATTTTCATTATTAAACACTTGCAGTCTGTATAAGGCATAAACAACTTCATTCTTTATAAATCTCTCCAACAGTGTAGCATTAGCCGTTAGCCACGGAGCACAGCCTCAAATTCATTCAGAATCAAACATAAACAATATAACAGTATACAATACTCACATAATCCGACGCATACATGCCGCATGCATGACAAACACTGTAAAGATCCATTTTGGTTATATTAGCTGTGTAAACTTTGTTTATGCACTGTTTAATGGTCCTCTAAGCGATGTCACGCGTTTTTAGGCCAAAACATTTTTTGTCACATACAGCAAACATCTCCTCACTATCCGCTAGCTAACTGTCCCCTGAATACACTTTAAATAAACGCGGTCTCTGTAGTCGCCACAAGCTCCAAAAACGGCAACAAAACTACCTGGTGCAGTCTGGACCACGAAACATAATAGACACGCTCCAGCCATTAACCAACAAGAATGATTTTAAATGCGCGTTCATGACTGTTTCAGGAAGCACCGAGGGGAGGGGGAGGAGGAGGAGGAGGGAGGGTCTAGCTAGCCTCTGTTTTGTTTGACAACACTTCGAACGTCAACAGGAAGTTACTCCGCTCAGGATCCCTTAGAGAACCTTTAAGGCAAGCGCGAGCTCCGTGGGCGGAGAGCACGAAAATTAAAGGGGCAGCAGCATAAATCGGCTCATATTTAATGATGCCCCAAAATAGGCAGTTAAAAAAAATGTATTAAAAAAAGCTATGGGGTATTTTGAGCTGAAACTTCACAGACACATTCAGGGGACACCTTAGACTTATATTACATCTGGTAAAAAAATGTTCGATGGCACCTTTAATATCATTTTATCTGCAAGTACATTTTTTTTTAAGTATTTAAAGTACATTCAATACAAATATGTGGAATTTTTTCACAAGAGTCACTTGCTCTGCCTATTAACAGTAAATGGTTTTGTTTAATGAAAAAATACTGTGTCAGACTTTGACAATAATATAAAATATATAGCATACTGCATTAGCTAATCCATAATAAGTAATAAGCGCTCCGTAGTTTGAGGTTCACAGATGCTATAAAATACTCATTAGTCAAAAAGGATGGCTAAAGAGTTCATTTGGCTGCCTTACCTGTAAATTTCCTTATGAATTCCATTGACTAATAAAGGCATCTTAGGAGGCAGAGTGCTACTGTACTTAGATGAACTCCTGGCAACATTACATTAACATGCAAGCATGCAAAATGGGAACAAAACATGTATCAACATCACAGCTGTAGTTAGTCCACTCAAACAGCAAAAGAATGTCAAAAGTCACAAACAAACATGCAAAGATCACTCCTGAGGCAACTTCCTCATTCTAGATCATCTTTTTTTTTTCTGGCGCTCATAATTTAATCAAGGTCAGTGACAAGCGGTATAAAAATAAACGTGTCAAAATAACACTTGAGCAGAATGAGATTGTTATTTTGAGAAAGCAAACGGTTGTCGTGACGAGGTATTCGTCTTTTAGGCTGTATGCCAAAAGCAAGTGGAAAGTTCCGCTTGTAATGTTTCTTGTCAACTAGCTGCTCTGAAATATTACAGTTGAGAGGCGAAGAGCTTGAGAAGAAGCGTTCAATGGAGAGAAACTGGCATCAACACAGTACTGTTTTAATTAAATGGAATAAACTTCAGGCTAGGCGAATGAAACAGATATAAGGAGTCTTTTCAAAATGAAAATGATATTACCAGTGCTTATGACACTGAGATAGTAATATTGATTTACACAGTAATCTGAATACAATACTATAATTCACAGATTGCTGGTTCAATTCTGGACTTTTCTTTACCTTTGGGTGTGCAGACACTCTGCGCTTCTACCCCTCATTGATCTGTGTATCAAGATGACCTCACTGCAATTACCATGGAGATGGATGACACATAGGAAAATAAACAAAACAGACCAATAAAAAAGCAAACATAAAAAAAAAGGGCACCAGTAAGTGAGTTAGAAGAGGACGGGTAACAACCTTTAAAGCCAGAACAATACACAAAGGTTACAAAAAGATGTCTTTCTGTACAATCATCTCTGTCCATATACAAACCCTCCAATGGCGCTCAATACTTTCAAAAACAAACCTTCCGTGAATCATTCAGTCACATGTGTTTTGGCTCTAACCCACCTTCTGAAAATGGTGTAAGGCTTTTGTAGGTTAACAAGTCTTGAAAACAGAATTTCTCTTCCCAAAAACTCATTTTAATGGCGTTTCCAGAAACAGTATTATTATGGAAGAAAATGAAGGCACATGGAAGTGATTACTTTTTAACACACACTATGGCACACTTATAGGCACTTGCTTGGACGCACGCATTTCTATTTACCTGTCGTCTACGTAATCTCTCTCTTGTACACGAGCACGATCATGGTAGCGTGTTGGGGAACGGGATCGCCGGGTGTGTTGAACCTCATCCAGACTCCTTAGAGAAAAAGATGTGCCTGTTTTAATGCAGGTTGCAATTATTAGCGTCATGATAAATCTTAAATATAGGTAGGGACGTACCTCTGTGCGGGGACATTGGGAGGGCGGGACCGCCCCCTGCTTTCTTCGTCTCTGTGTGGAGACACGGACCGTGAGCGATACTGAGCTGGCCTCTGCTGATCAGGAACCTCTAAAGTCGTTGCTCGGTCTCTGTCTCTGTCCCTTTCTCTTTCTCTTGATCGGTTTTCTGTAGCTGTGATCATAGACACACACAAAAAAAATTAAATAAAACTTTTAGAAAACCCATCTGGGAAATTCAGATGCACTGCATATGCAGTCATTGGCCTCTTGACAAACCACATTCCCCATGTTAGAACCCATCCAAAAAATAAAAGGATTGACCTAATATGTTAGATCATATCTAACAAAACATGCCAAACAATTAAAATACCTTGTTCATTCTCCTCTTGACCAATGTGGGCTTTTGACAGCTTGAATCACCTTTTGAGTTCTACATTATATTAAATTTATTTTGTTTTCTAGTTGTGGTTACTTAAAAACCTGTTTTATACAATGACATTTTTATGTATTTTTACAACCCACCAAGTACACAAGTTTGGCTTAGTGACAAAACATTTTTTTTTTTAAATAATGTACCTTTTTATTATTTAGCAAAGCAGTGAACATGAAAGCTGAATATATTATTTTATATTTTTATAATATATATTGTCTTTTTTCTAAAATGTTGTTATTCAACAAAAAATATTATCCACAGCAGTTTTTCAAATCAAATTATTATATTATATTATATTATATTATATTATATTATATTATATTATATTATATTATATTATATTATATTATATTATATTATATTATATTATATTATATTATCCTCATTTTGAAGTCACAATGAATAACTAAAAAATGTAAAATAAATGTGCAACTTATAAAAAATAATTAAAGGTGAGCATGACAAAAAAAAGGGTAACCACTGCCCTAAGACAAAATCCACTAATCTCACAATTGCATATGCCTAATGGTTTGGAGAATGAAGTCAAGGTATCTCACAAAGGCAGTGTTCCACAAAACTGTGTCATTTTCGAACTTCTACCATGCAGAGGCAAAATAAAAGGTTGAGCACCACAGAGAGGAAGCAGTCCTCCCATTCCCAAATTCTCCCTTATCACCTTCCCCATTGTGATCATGCATGTGCTATAGTGTGCGTTATGCAGCAGGTCTACACTACTATACTACAGAGAAAAGCACTGGAGACAGAACACTCTGGATAGTCAATGTCTATAAACACAGTCTCCCAATATAGAAAAGCACCGCTTTTATGTTTTAAACACTTTATAGTACCAAAATAGTTTGTTTATTAGTATGGTATAAATAAAACATGCCAGATGTGAGATGACGGTGATTGGTGCCTTGTCTCCACCACAACAGACTTCCAAAGGAAGGGAAGACCTGCTATTGGATGCTTCTCTCTTTTGGGGTAGTCTAATGCACAAAGCACAGAGAAGTGCCAAGGTTGGCATTGCCTTGGCCCCTCCCACCCACCTGTGGCGACTATGCCAATAGCAGCATCATAATCAGTTTCTGTAATACGCTGCGAGCCTGCACACACAGATACAGATATACACACAGGGATAGATGTACAGACAGACACGAGATAAAGACGTAAACGAATGCACACAAAGCACTGTTGGAATAAGCCATAGTTAGGAAAGCAAATGTATACAGAAATAACCTAGCATACTAAAATATGTCCTGTGGACATACTGTACCCATGGGCCACACACTCCTACACACTAACTCAGAGGCAGTATGGTTCAAAAACATGAACGTACAGACAAAACAGACATGAAAAATTGCAAGACGATGCCAAACATATTAATGAGACTGGATGAATTGCAGGACCTTGAGCTAAAAGATATGTTGATGTTTAACTAATGTTTGATGATTTTCCTTCACCTACTTACAGGATGTATAGTTTTTTAATTGTGAAATTATGATGATTTCTCTGGCTTGACATATCATCTTGGAAAGTAAAGGCAAACTTCATCTATTTTAATCGAACTGCCCACATCCTCTTCAGCTTTCAGTAATTCTGTGAAACACTGAGGGGGCGAATTCACTAAACGATTGTGGCACGCAGTATTTTAGTATTTCAGTATATACCACTCACAGTTAAGCAGAATGTACACTACCGTTCAGAAGTTTGGGGCCAGTAAGATTCTTGAAAGAAATTAATACTTTTATTTTATTTACTTTTAAGCAATATATCAAACAATTAAAGAGTCCTGAAAAAATTTCACAGATTCCACAAAATTTTAAACAGCAAAACTGTTTTCAACATTGATAATAAATGTTTCTTGAGCTGCAAATCAGTATATTAGAATGATTTCTGAAGGGTCATGTGACACTGAAGTCTGGAGTTCACATGAATAAATTACATTTTTAAATATATCAAAATAGTTATTTTAAAAAGTAATGATATTTCACAATATTACTGTTTTTGCTGTACTTCTGATCAAATAAATGCAGCCTTGGGGAGACTTCTTTCAAAAACCTTAAAATTATTATTACCCCAAACCTTTTAATAATAATGTATACATGGCGCTGCACTATGCATATTTAAATTAAGTCACTGTCATTCATTTTTGGGCAAACAGGCCTGCTTCCTATGCAAATGAGTCTAATTACAAGGGCCAATCAACATCTAACTATGGAAAACATTATTGCGGCAATAACGTATCAAATTATGATCAAGTGATTGAAAAGACTGGGTGCATATGTAGTTATCGGGTCCTAAAACAGCGCAGACGGGTGCTTGTAAATAATTGAATCGCAAGTGTGAGTTGCAATTGAATTAATTCCTAGCAAATTCCTCCCCGCGAGAGACTAAGAACTTAAACACAAAGTGATTTACTATGTTCAACACTTTCAGATCACATCCCCACCAGTGGGGCCTTCTACTTACGCTGCAGCTTTTTGTTGGGTGTTTCTGTGTGGCCGTGTCTGCGGGGCAGGTATGGCGATGGGTGCGGCAGTGGGATGGAAGAGACGTCGTGTGTCTGCAGCTTGTACCAGTGAGGCTTGTCATCTAGCAGGGCAGTCTCCAGCTCAATCAGGATCTAGGTTGACAGACAGTCCGGTGAAATACTGTGTACGAATGTTTTCAGAGAGCAATTCATGTTGTGAATAAATGGACAAGGTTAACATATGCTTTGTACCTCTCCCAGAAAGTCACTCTCCTCCTCTTGTATTCTGGGTTGGTCCCACACAGTAATCTCCAGCATGTGCTCCCTGAAATCCCGACGATGGACATGAGAGTACACAAACGTCTGGTTCCACTTGGGTTCTAGACTTTTCTTCACCGTTTTTGTCCTTCTCTTGCTTTTATCACTAGAGTAAAACAAATATACACATTAAATAATACAATGAGAACAGTGTGTGAGTTGTAAAACTCAATTACAACTGCTTTATTCACATATCAGCATTAATCAAAATATTCATCATTTAATTTAGTGTTTGATCTACACACTTATTTGAAATATAAATCTTTTGAATCATGTCTGTCAGTTTTGATAAATTTAATGCATTCTTGCAGAATAAAAGTATTGTTATAAATCTTACTGACCACAAACTTTTGAACAGTAGTGTATAGCGTTGTCACAATAAAAAAAAAAAAAAAATCCTCTGTAGTCAATACAATGACAAATTTCTTGATACCAAAATTGGAAAAATCTAATATGCTAATGGACAACTTTCAAATGAATACCTTCTATCAGGCAGGAAATACATTTTGACATATGGGTTTCTGGGTCGTCCATCCGATCTAGGCGGCAGGTCTATAGCCTGCAATACGTTCACTATCAGCTGATGGCCAACCTTATCATACCACATTTTAACCTGCAAGACAAATACATACAAAACTAATAAGTAAAAACTCTAAGCACAACATGGTGAATTGCCCTTGTTTTCTTCAGTATGTACTGACCGACAGCTGTCCAGGCAGTAGCTGAGGGGCATCTCTAAGACCACTTGGGCTAGATGGGGACAGGACAGATATAGAGGGTCTTTCCATCTTCTGTGATTCAAAAGAACTTGAACCTGCTGCAGAGAGACAAGTAAAAAACAAGTGTTGATAACATTTGAATAGTGTTTGTATATAAACTTCCATATATTTGATCAGATTCTTGATTCATTTGACTCAGTACGTACTAGATTCTAATGGAGGATGTGATGTTTCTGGTATTCGTGGTATATCACTAAAAGAAAGAGATCACATATCCATACATTAGTTGTCAAATGCATACTAAAACAATGCATACTATTGTTTAAAAGTTTATTTGAAACATTAATCATTTGTAGCATTATAAATGTCCTTAGTGTCACTTTCGATCAATTGAATGCATCCTTGCTACTGTAAATATAAAAGTACTCATTTCTTTCAAAAATAAAATCTTACTGACCCTAAACTGTGGCATTTATTTTAAAGCAATATAGTACAAACATGCATTTGATGTTTGTTAGTTTCAAATGATAAAACAAGATAAACTGCTCAAAACTTGACAAGTTCATTTTCAGAAAAGCTCTAGCATCTTTTGTTTAGCAGACATTTTTAAGTGACATGAGTGTCCAAATAGTCTGTATACAGTGACATCTGGTTTCTAGTCAAACATCATCAGCCAGAGGTTACATACAGAGGACAGAAGGTAGGTGTGTACATCACAAGTTCATTCTTAGGCCTTTAAAAAAAGCTGACAGAAGCAAATGAGTAGAGAATTCAGAGACGAGCTCCTAAAATCACCTCTTAGACTTAGTTTTACTTGCTGCTTAGATTTATACACCCATTGCAAGAGTTTGGAGAGAAATCAATGAATACATCTTTTTAAAGAGGTAGGAGGACAGAGCAGAGGAGAATATAATGGTTCATAGTGAAAACTAAACACAATACAGACTATTCAAACACTCCTGTTTAGTGATTTGACTTTGTCCAGACTAGAATTAATACTAAAAAACGCTTTTTGTGTTTTGCCGTTAGTTACCTAACAGTCAGATACCCGACGAGGCATGTGATGGATGACTTACCCAATTGGCCTTGATACTACTAATTCAACTTTTGGTTCTGTTTGAGAATTCAAGATGATATTGTAAACTTCTTTCTTGGTTAATCCTGGTAATGATTTACCATTCCACTGAAGCACTTCATCACCTACAAACAGCCAAAATGTGTGTTGTCACATTAAATTCCTGTATGCATCTGAGGACATCCACAGTTACATTCTTAAGATAGATTTTACTGAATAAACACGCTCATTGAGAAGAAATTCAGAAAATTACTGACCATCAGAACAATTTAAGCTTGTAATATAACATAATTTTTTGAGAAAAGAATGCAGACAATATGCAAATAATATACTGACTTCTAAAGACACTTCTGTCTTTTGCTGTCTATGTTTATTCATCTACAACAATAATAGAATGTCTTTGAATCATCTTCATTTGGGGGCTTTTCTTTGCAAATACTGATATATGCCAGTGATTCTCAACCTTTTTGACTCAAAAGCCCCGTGGTAAACATAACAATATTCAAAGGACCTCTTCAAATCTTTTTAAATTACACTTTTTAAATCACAGTTTTAAAATTAGGCTTCCCTTAAAAGGGGGTGAACTGAAATATGAATGGATCTTGATTTTTAGTTGTTTTAAATTATTGTAAATCTTATTTTAAGTAATCTTGAGGCCCTCTTAGAAGTTTTCAGAGTTTTGAGAACTACTGATATATCCATTTATGTGTGATTCATATGCTTAAAGGTTCTCTAAGCGATCCTGGGTGGAGTAACTTCCTGTTGACGTTCGAAGTGTTGTCAAACAAAACAGAGGCTAGCTAGACCCTCCCTCCTCCTCCTCCTCCCCCTCCCATGAACGCGCATTTAAAATCATTCTTGTCAGTTATTGGCAGGAGCATGTTTATTATGTTTTGTGGTCCAGGCTAAACCAGTTTGTTTTTATTGCCATTTTCGGAGCTTGTGGCGACTACAGAGACTGCGTTTTTTTACAGTGTGTTCAGGGGACAGGCAGCTAGCGGATAGTGAGGAGATGTTTGCTGTATGTGACAAAAAATGTTTTGGCCTAAAAACGCGTGACATCGCTTAAAGCACCTTTAATGTTTTAATCAGTGTATGATGTAGTTTATTTGATTGCATTGTTTAATCACATTACAGCTCTAGTTTTTTAAGCTTCAAACTGAGAGAAGAGCTGGACTCACCGGCCCGTAGATGACCCACCACATCAGCTAGACTTCCTTTCTTGACTTTGGTGATAAAGGCCCCAAGTCTCCCAGTTTCAGTAATCTTCCCCCCGACCACCTGTACCAATACAAATCAATTAAAGATGGGTAAAGTCTACAGAGAATTCATCAACGCCACAACATGTATTGAGGATATCCTGTATTTTGAGTATTTTTGTTTTTTTCTTTTTCGTACATGGTTCATGACATGATTTAGTTGTTGACTTCATTACAGTGTGGAGAGGAACACTTGAGTTTATACAGTATGTTTAGCTCTCCTCTCACCTTTAGCCCCAGCAGAGCCCCAGCCTCTTTTGGCATGGCTGTTCGCTTGCTCAAAGTGATTCGGCCAATTAAATGATCACCTTCCTTGGAGGGCTGCCATGTAACCGGATGCTAAAGAGAACAAGGAGGAGATTAATCCCATCAGAGAAAGTACCATCCCATTACATCTAACCCTTACCTCACCTTCACACTCAGTCGCATTCACACACACAGACAGACACAACTAGGGTTATTATAGTGAACTAAAACTAGAAATTATTTTCGCTACTTTAAATAAATAAAAATCGTCTAAAATAACATTTCACATTTTTATTTAATTTAATTTGATTTTATATATATATATATATATATATATATATATATATATATATATATATATATATATATATATATATATATATATATATATATATATATATATATATATATATATATATATATATATATATATATATATATATATATATATATATAAAAATTGAATTATTAATAAAAACTAATCAAGAATCTGGACAATTTATGAGTGTTCTCAGTCACTTTAAAGTTAACATAAAATACAAAATTGAACTTATTTACTTTTTTAATGCACTTTCCTGATTTTATTGTAAATGATTGTGAAAGAAAATGTTAATCTAAATGTTTATTCAGAACATTATTATTATTTTTATCATTATTATTTTTATTTTTTTGCTTATATCACTTAAGACCGCACAGGCTAAATCATTTTAACCAATAACTAAATATCTATTTAGTGATTGTCTTAGCAAAATTGCATTCAGTTTGGCTCAATTCTGGTATGTTACATTTACATTACATGCATTTCCTAGGAATCGAGCCCATAAATTAAAGCGTTGTGTTAGCAATGCCAAGATTATGGGCCATAATCTTGGCATTGCTAACACAACGCTTTAATTTTTGAGCTACAGTAACGTATGTAGCAAATGTAACAAAAACCATCCAATTAATTTGTAATTTTTCTTCTTGGTAAATATCACATTCTGGAGGTAAAATAGTCTGTGAACATAAATTCATGTTGACTTTAAATATACTGATTATATCACAAGGTGGGAAAAAACGTACATGCCATGCGGTGGGGTCCAGTGGACAGCACTCCCAGTCCCCTAAAACACACAAAAGTTCACTGAGTTTATAAAACATGTTGACTATGTGAGCTGCCACCTTACACTAGCCAGAGTCCATCTCTAAACCCGCTCTGTTTACGCTTATTGAATATTTGAGCCCCAGTGGGGCACTTGCAGCCAAGATCTCACACCAAAATATGTTTTGCTTTGACCCACTAGCAGAGAAAGACTGAGAACTGGGATTAAAGTGGCCGCTGTGTTCATGAATATGTGTTTAAGAGCTACATTTAGTCCCCAGACAGAGGAAGCAAAGATGACACGCAAAGCTGAATACACACTGCAACACGGACACACACAAACACACAGGCACCAAGGGACAGTCTCAGCGCTTTCCGTGATGTTGGCCTTCTATTTACTGTTGGCATGCTATATGGATGAGTGCCATGTGCATACGGGTTTCTGGGCTGTTTTCCGGTTAATTTTTTTAGCACCTGGGGCGTCTTGAACATGACGTACAGAGAGGGTGAGGAGTGCTGAAATTTTCTTCCAAAAAACAAAAATAGATTGTACAAACTTGTAATTACTTTTAGTCAGCTGTCAAATGTTTACCCCCCGTTTCACAGACAAGGCTTAAGCCTAGTCCCGGACTTAAATGCATGTTTTAACTGTTTTAACTGAAAGCAACTTGCATCTTAAAATATGTCAATGCCTTTGTTTTGTCTCAAGATGCACACCAGTAATGTTTTATAAAAGCTACTTAAATGTCCTAATTAAACTAAGGCATAATCCTGGCTTAATCTAAACCCTGTCTGTGAAACCAGGCCATAATGTTTTTAAATGTTTCAAATATTTAAAAATGTAGTTTTAACTAAAATAAAAATGTAATGCACACCTGGTTGGCTAATTGCTTTTATTAATTAATATGTGGTATTTGCTAAGGGAAGCATCACTTTTATTATTGCTCATACTTGATTACAATTGAACATCAAAGTTTAATTGAGTATTAAACTTTGGCACATAACTAAATTAATGATTGATACCGCCACACATGTGGTTAATTTAGAGGTATGCTATTGCTTTTCTTAGAAATATTACTGAGATTTTCACCATGCGAAAGATGAAACTGACAACAACAAAAAACAGATTTGAACTGAAACTGTTCATTTTATAAGTAGCTTCAGTTGAAGTATCTGATAAAAAAAAGGTTAAGGGGTTCAAAATAAATAAATAAAAAACCCTTGAGACCTGGATAGATTACTTACAAGTATGTCAGGGAATCTTCATAGGTTACTTTTTTAAGAAAGGCTGCTTCTTCACTGTCTAACCCAGTTCTGAGCAGGGTTGTCCTATAAAAGTTACTCTAAATAAAAATGTTAAACTCTGGAAAGCAGCAAAATTGAACTTTCACTCCTGAAAGTTAATTTTTTTTTTTTTTTTAAACACATTTTCAGCACAAAACAATGAACAACGTACAAAAGTAACATGTACAGTATAAATCATAATCAACTGCCACAGATCTGCATGCAGTAATATTAAGTAGCTGTCTCAGGGTATAAATGTTTAATACACTGCTTGTTGTATGTTGGATTGGTCCCCTGTGTGGGCTTTTATCTAAGCCTTGTACTGAAGTGTCTCCACTTCTCATTACTTCTCATTCACATGACCTACTTAGCAAATAAATATTTCATAAGTAAATACTTCCACATTGAAACATAGAGTATGCATTGTGTAACAATTATGTCACTCTAAAAAATAAATAGCGATGATTAGTGTTTCCTCAACTATAGGCACTTATGATGTATTTAATATGTCTAACAATGTCCAACAGTAGAAAAACATACATCACAGAAAAATATTTTGTTCTAAAAATCATGTACACAGTGTCATTTCCACCACATCTCAAATTATGTATTGTGTTTAATAGCATTATGTGATGATAATGACAGCGATGAAAAAAAAAAAAAAATAGGGATTAAATAGGCCACCTGCTTTACCTTTATCATTTGATAGTTAGCATTTATGTAGCCAAAATACACACATAAATAATATTGGCACAATTTTTGCATAATTAGACAAAATTGTGGCTTGATGATTGGATCTATATTAAACACAATTAATATTTTTATATATTAAGACGGAAAGTCTACTATAGGCCTAGCACAAGTGTAAAAGATAAAATAGATTATAGAAGAAAATAGATGAAATGCAAATGAAAAGTACAAAAATCAAATGATGAAGACAACGACAAGGACAATTTAATAAAAATTAACCTCTGGTAAAAGTGCCCACAATTGAATAATCACCCTGTTTTGTACAACTGAAAAATACATTTTAAAGTTGAAATTATAAATCCATTCTTTGGCCTTTAACAACCAATTCATCAGATTTACATAAGTTTCAACATAACAAAAGTACAACTTGAATTGTTCTATACCTATTCTTAAGGAAAAAGAGTCAATTCCCTTACCTGTTGTTTTTGTGAGGTTGTTGAAACTGATGAAATGTTGTTCCACTGATAAGAGCAAACTTATGTTCTGCTCAGCCTCCTCTCAATCTCCTGTTCTCCTATTTTTAGTCTCTCATTCCTTCTTCCATAGTCTGTCTTTCCTATTCACCCCACAATGTTTACATTTCACCCCTGGCTTGTGTTAATACACTGACCTTTTAAGTCTGTGTTCAGTCAGTTTGCCAGACTAACAACACAGTGCCATGCGAATAAGCTTCTACCTTTACATATGCACTGTCAATATACTGTAAAATGCTGTTTTTGAAACTTGGATATGCAATTTATTAGTACATAAATAAGGTTTTCAACAGTTTACATGAACCCGATATAAAGAAATAAAATAAAGAAATAAAAATGAACGGTTATATTTTCTAATACACTACCATTCCAAAGCTCGGGGTTAGTAATACTTTATTTCATTAAATTATTACTTTAATTCAGCAAGCATGAATTAAATTGTTCAATCAAAGTGACAGTAAAGACAATTCTAATCATTACAATATTTAGAAAGATATCCATTTCAAATAAATGCTGCTCTTTTGAACTTTCTATTCAATTCTAAAAATCACAGTTTCCAGAAAACTATTAAGCAGCACAACTGATTTCAACAATGATAATAATAAGAAATATTTCTTAAGCAACAAATCAAACATTGGAATGATTCTGAGGGATTTTAAAAATCTTACCAACCCCAAGCTTTTGAATAGTACTGTGTATAAAGGTAGGAAAACAACAAGTCGACGCCGACGAACTAGTGGCGACGAAAGCAGACTGTGGGGTTGGTTCACGTCGGCAGCATCTGTGTCCAAAGTTGGCCTGATACACCAAACCGATGCTCGACAGTTGACGGCCAAGTAGCACGTTCGTTCTACGCCTGCGTAAGATGAAATGCCTTTCCGAACCAGCAGGTGGCAGTAGCTGAACAGCCAATCAGAATGATCAGATTGCCCGATGGACCGACGAGCTCCGACACCGATTCAACATGTTGAATCGGCCGGAAAAAAGCCGACGAGGACCAACTTCAGCCGACGGTGGGGAACACACTGACAAAACTTAGTCGGCCGACGAACAGAAACTGCCCGACGGCCGACCGTCGGCTTGGTGTGTTCCTGCCTTAATAATATACATAGATACTAATGGTTGAAAACCCTGCTGTTAGCACACAAAGGAAATAAAGAGCCTTGCAGCATTCAGGAGAAGTTATACAACCACTCGATAATCATTGCTAATCCATTTGCTTGCATTTGTGCGCATTGCAAAAACTACCGAATTCATAAATCAAATCAAATGTTATAATTTATGTTGATGCTGGTTTCCTTTCCTGAATTATGGAGGATTGTGTTTATGCAAACACATGATCAAATTAATAAAATTATACAAAAGCAGTTATCCATCAGACCCACCTCTCTCGCTGACGCTCTCAATCTCCACATCTTCACAGCTGGTATACTCCGGTGTCGAACCGGCCTCTTCCTCCGAGCTACTGACGGATATCTGTCTCTTGTTGCCGCCCCGTTTGCTCTTGTATGGACGGGGCGGGGGCGGTCGTAGAGACTCCGATTGGTCAGAGCTGAGTGAATCGTTGCGCAGCATACTCTCTGCTTTTTGTCGTTTCGATTTGCGCAGTAGTGCAGCCGAGCCAGGGTCCAGGTGGCTCGGCTGCAACTTCCTGTCCCATTCCTGAGGCTCTCTAAGTTCAGGGGGGCCTGCGGGCATGGCAGGACCCACCCTGAACCCCGGAGCTGGCGGCTGTGGGGTGTGGTTCGTTTTAGCGGGAGGACCCTGCACAGCCGGTGCACCCTGCAAACCTGTACCCCCCGCGGTCCTCTCTGGCACGTACGCCTGCTGCTGCCCCTCCAGCGAGGTCTGCCGCCCATCTGCCCATCTCCGTGCACCTCTGTTGTCCTGCACCATCTCCCCTGCTTCCCTCACCTTAGGCTGCATTCGTCCATCAGGCTCCGCCGGCCGGAGTTTGGCCGGATGATGTGGAGCATTTGGGTCAGTCCTGCACTGTTCTCTGGGTGGTTTCTGCTCTCCCTCAGTCCTTCTAGTTTCAGGACTGTCGTGCTCCTGAGAGCGAGTCTTCATCAGTCTTCGACTTTCTCTCCGATTTTCTCCAGAATCTCGCTCTTCGGAACCCTGGGACTGGATTTTAGATAGCCCTCGCCGCCTCTCTCCTCTTGGCCCTGGCTTGCCATTCTGATCAGAGGCTGCTGGTGGCTTTTTTCTAGAGGTCAAATAATCACACAGCAACAGAGATTCAGACAGTCACACACCTTATATTAAGCAGGCACAATATGATAAGTGTCAAGTAGTATGTTTGTCCACACTGAAAAGAACGAGATGCTGTTTTAATGAGAATGCACCATGGTTGAAGGCATAACAGTGCAATGGTTCAAAAATAGAAACCAAACGAGTGGTACAATGTCCTGATGCTGCTTGCTTGTCATAAAAAGACCAACCTAAGCTGTTCTGCAGGCCTGAGCTTGTTTAATCTAGTCTCCAAGCCTTACCAAGCTGGTCTTCAACTGGTCTAACTGGGGTCCCAGTCTGGTCAAGCTGGTGTTTAGCTGGTTAAGTTTGGCAGCCAGTTGGCCTTCCAACCTAACCAGTTAAAAAGTGCCCAAAATTCTACTGAAATCAGCCAACATATACGCCAATAGAAACTAACCAAGACAAGAAAACCTATTTTGGAAATGAAACAATCAGTCAAGTTAACATTATTTAGTAAATGGATTTCCATTCTAATCAAAAATTATATAACAAACACGATAAATGTAACCATTTAAAAGAAAAAGGATTTTTTGTTATAGCTTTTGTGGCAAGGGTGCCGCCATCTTGCAGTACTAGAACCTGTGACGTCACTGGGTTGGTTGTCTTGTCTGAGTTAAACAGATACAGCGATAGAGAGACAGTTAAAGACAGACAATGGAGGACAGATAGTGAAAGATAAAAACAGAGACAGTGAAAGATGGAAACTGGAAAGCCACAAGGCATCAGAAGACAAAAGGGAGGCCATTATTGCATTGCTCCTGGATGTAATAATGAGTTTTACAGTGTTAAAGCAAAGGAAAAAACTCAGTACTAAGAACACTATTGCTTCGCTTCACGATACACATTCAAACACAAGCTCCACTGCCTCAAGATTTCCATACTTGGCTATACAATATGTTGCCAAAATGACTGTCAGAAATTAAAATAAACCACAACCATTATAAACACCGGTTTGTCATTCCACAACATACAGAGATCAAAGCTGATGCAAACCTCAAAATAAATATTTCTCACTGTGAGTCCAACTTTTCCTTCACCATTGAAGCCCTGAATTATTTTTGTTTACATATTTTTTATCAGCCCGGAATTTCTTTGCAAATAGAACTTGATCCCTCAATTGATCAACTACTTAATGACAGATTTTATGAGTTTATCTATTAGTAACAATTACATCAACTAAGCAGAAAAATCAAAGACCAGAATCGACACCATAACAATCTTCATTAATCCAATGGATCCAACCAACCCCGTGATGTCACAGGTTGTAGAACTGCAAGATGGCGGCGCCCTTGCTACAAAAGCTTACAATTTTTTTTCATTTAAATGGTCACATTTATCATATAATTTTTGATTAGAGTGGAAACCAATTTTCTAAATAATGTTAACCTAACTGACTGCTTCATTTCCACTTATTTTCTTCAGCATGGAAGACTCAGATTTAAATAGAGTAGATACCTTTTAACACTTTTTAATCAGTCAGCTTATATGTGTAAAAACTGTATATAATGACAGTAAAATAATATACAGCAAAAACAACAATACAGTAAATACAGTAAATACAACAATGTATTGCAAATGCAAAAAAATCAACCATTTGTAATTATTAAAGTCAGCATGAAAGAAGAAGTTAATCTTGTAATATAATAAACAACCCGAATTCCAGAAATATTTGGACGTTTTTTTTTTTATTTAAATAAAACGAAAACTAAAAGACTTTCAATTGACATGATCCAATAATTTATTCACAATAGAACATAGATAACATAACAAATGTTAATAGGGAGAAATTTTATGCTTTTATCCACTAAATGAGCTCATTTCAAATTTGATGCCTGCTACAGGTCTCAAAAAAGCTGGCACGGTGGCAACAAATGGCTGAAAAAGCAAGAAATTTTGAAAAGATTCAGCTGGGAGAACATCTAGCAAATAATTAAGTTATTTGATATCAGGTCTGTAACATGATTAACTATAAAAGGGGATGTCTTAGAGAGGCAGAGTCTCTCAGAAGTAAAGATGGGCAGAGGCTCTCCAATCTGTGATAGAGTGCCTAAAAATATTGTGGAATACTTTAAAAACAATGTTTCTCAACAACATATTGCAAAGGCTTTACAAATCTCATCATCTACAGTGCATAACATCATCAAAAGACAAGGGCGAAGAACTTGTTTACCGACAGAAACCACTGTTGGTAAACACAATCCGTCATGCCATCTGCAGATGCCAACCAAAGCTCTATCATGCAAAAAGGAAGCCATATGTGAACATGGTCCAGAAGCACCGTTGTGTCCTGTGGGCCAAGGCTCATTTAAAATGGACTGTTTCAAAGTGGAAAAGTGTTCTATGGTCAGACAAGTCCAAATTTGATATTCTTGTTGGAAATCATAGACGGCATGTCCTCCAGGCTAAAGAGGAAGGAGACCTTCCAGCTTGTTATCAGCGTTCAGTTCAAAAGCCAGCATCTCTGATGGTATGGAGGTGCATATGTGCATATCATATGGGCAGCCTGCATGTTTTGGAAGGCACTATGAATGCTGAAAGGTATACAAAAGTTATAGAGCAACATATGCTCCCCTCCAGACGATGTCTATTTCAGGGAAGGCCTTGTGTATTTCAGCAGGACAATGCAAAACCACATACTGCAGCTATTACAACAGCATGGCTTCATCGTAGAAGAGTCCAGGTGCTGAATTGGCCTGCCTGCGGTCCAGATCTTTCACCTATAGAGAACATTTGGCGCATCATTAAACGAAAAAACCTCAAAGACGACCACAAACTCGTCAGCAGCTGGAAACCTATATCAGGCAAGAATGGGACTCATAACCTCGATGCCCAGACATTTTGAAAACAAGAGGAGATGCAACACCATGCTAAACATGCCCCCGTCCCAACTATTTTGAGACCTGTAGCAGGCATCAAATTTGAAATGAGCTCATTTTGTGCATAAAATTGTAAAATTTCTCAGTTTAAACATTTGTTATGTTATTTATGTTCTATTGTGAATAAAATATTGGCTCATGTGATTTGAAAATCTTTTAGTTTTATTCAAATTTAAAAAACGTCCTTTTCCGGAATTTTGGTTGTATATAAAATAAACTTTTTCCCCTTATTGTGATGTATATTCAAGTGAAACGGCTTTTCAAATGAGAAAAAATGTCCATCAGGAATTGTTTGGCACATTGTTGTGTGCTATTGCTGTGAAAAGAGGTTGAAATGTACCTATCTTGTGGAGGCTCACTGCGTGAGCGCGATGACAGCGTGTCAGCTGACCCTGTAGAGGAGCCTTTTCTGGGGTCGGTTGGGGCAGGTTGCTGGGTGTCATGGGCAGTAGAAACGGAGGAGTTAAGAGGGTTCTGAGACCTAGAGCGCAACTTCTTCTCTCCAACGGGGTCTCCACACATGGCTGGTTCACTCACTGCTGACCCCAGCTCTCCAGGCTTGGGCCCATGGCTGGGAAACCATTCTCCTGATTTAGTGAGTATATCCTGTTGCCTTCGGCACTGGTTACATACCCACATTACCTGGGGTAGAAGAAATATCATATTTCAAACTCATGTCAGTGTTGCTGTGTGAGGGTGGTCGGCAACAAATTAATCAACCTACAAAGGGCTTATTTATTTATTAATTTATTTATTTATTTTAATCTGGGATATAAGAAAGTGTTTTGACATGGAAAAAATTGCATACTTTGCTTATGTGTAAAATATAATACTAGGGAGAGAAAAAGACATACGAAATGAAGATGGCATATTCATGCAGTTCATGATTCTGGGTCAGTGACATCAGTTGTGTCCATGATAAAGAAAAAGACAAATCTTTAAAAAAAAATCATGTTGGCCCTTATATGGTTTCTAAAAATGTGGTGTAAAATGTAATATTATGCTTTCCTTACACCTTGAATATTACCATTATTTCCCAAAAATATACCTTTTAAAGAATAAGTCATAAATAATAATATTTATTATAATGATAATTAATAATTATAACTATTATCATTTATTTTATCATCATCATCATCATCATCATCATTATTATTATTATTATTATAAATCATTTATTTAAAAAACTATTTATAAACATGCATTTTAAACTGCATTAAACATTTTTGGTAACATTTTACAATAAGGTCCCAGTAGATAACATTATTTAATGCATTAACTAATATTAACTGACAATGAGCAATAAATTTGTTACAGTATTTACTAATCTTTGTTAACATGATTAATACAAATATAATTTCCCATTGTTAATTCATGTTAGCTCAGGTCCTTTAAATAATATGAAGAGATACCATTTTTAATGTTAATAATGTATTAGTAAATGTTGAAAAGAACATTAGCTAAGATTAATGAATGCTTTAAAAGTCTGTTTAATTTTTAGCTTGTGTTAACTAATGTAGTTAACTAATGTTAACTAACGGAAACCTATTTTTTTTTTAAATAAACTAATAGATAGGACAAAAAAGTTAATATATAAATTACTGTACACATGCACCACAAGTTCACATAAAACATGTCTTCACTGACACAGGGTCTTCAAAGCTACAGATGAAAGTCTGTACGTTGCCAAGGTTGTCAGTTAAACTGTTCTCCATCATGTATTGACCAAAAATAAAAGCTGAGGCGTTAAAAAAGAGCTAATCTGGCAGAGACACTGAAACCCTGCGATACGTGACTCAGGTCTGACAGACAAAACGGCAGCCCGCTATAAGGGATAATGTAGGCAGGAGGAGGTGTGAACTGAAAAAAATGAGACAGAGAGGAAACTGTTAAGCTAGCAGGGATAAATGTAAAGACAAACAATATAAGGTAGTAATGTTAGCTGACAGAAGGTGGGTGCTGTTGAAACAAGAGGTTGAAACTTGAAATTGCGAGCACCGTGGGATGTAATCACATGCCCACAGAGCAAAGGCATTGACCGTGGTCACTGTGGGAAGATTCGCAGGAACTGTGGGGAAAAGCATGGAGGGTCGGGCCGCGCTACACGCAAACATTAGCAGCGCTATCCATCACCCTCCTCCACACACACAGAAAGCCTGCCTGCTGATTCCTTTAGCAGGAGGATCAGGAGCGAGGAACACAAAAGATCTTGGCACATTCCAAATTTTTTCTCCTTTTTTCCACTTCCCTCCTCCAGATTGCTTTTGATTAAAAGCTTGGGAGGTTGAGCGAGAGAGTAAGCGAGGGAGAGAGAGAGACATGCATCAACACGTCTATATTTATCCAGGCAGCCGCCCAGCACCATTGGGGATATGTTAAAAAATTCCCCAGCTCACTGCATAACTTTACTCAGTGAAGACTACCATTGATCCTGCGAATGCAAGGCCAAAAAGTGATCTTACACAGCGCAAACACACACACACACACACACACACACAGACAGACGTAAACATATACAACGCGTAAGCTTACGCACACACGCAGCCTTCTGCTGTTGATGTCCTTGCCAGACAAACACGCTCTGTGGTTATAGTCGGAAAACGAAATGTTCAAATGTGCCACCTGCTACCAGAACTCCTGTCCTAGTTTCCGTTTCTTTTTCTTTCTTCTTTTACTTTCTGTCACTCAACTAACTTATTTAATAAATCTAAACTCCAAATCAAAAATTACATGTTTTGGCTACACTGGAACCATAAACTAAACAAATCAACACTATTTTTCTAAAAATTTTAATACCATACAGGGCTCCAACATTTGAGAGCAGTAGCACCAAGTTCTTCAGATGGTGGTGCCAGAACCTGATTTGGTAGTTTTTAATCATAAAGTTAATTTAATCATAAAATTACTATTAATAAGTGCAGTTACTAACAATATTACGTTTGTTTATTATAAATTTGACAGTAAAGCACTGAGCGCGAATTGAAATGCAGATAAATTTTACTTTTATTAACAACAGTAACAGTTTTATGGGCAAAAATTAAATATTCTACTCTTATTAAATGTACCATTGTTCTTTTATAGTATCATACTGAACTGACAGGCAGCTTCAGTGTTTATAAAAGCAGACAACATCTTCACATGACATAACCGGGGGAATAAAACCCTCATCCCATGTGATTCACACACTCAGTCATCTTTATCGAGGCCTATCATCACTCTGTATCAGTGCCAGACATTAACCTTTCCATTAAAAAGGGCAATATTTGTCCCCAGGAAGTGATTTTCCAGTCCATTTTACCTTCAAAAGAGTATGTTTTCCCCCCTACCCACAAAAAGTGTATCACCCATGAAAACCACATACTTCAATTGATTAAGTAAAATAACAATTATAGTTGTTACCTACTGTATAAAATCTAAACAATTTATTTTTTCCCCATTGAAACACATATTCAAAAACATATTTCTAAACAGTGTTAACTTAATATTATTTATACACTATTACAGTATTTATTCATTTTTATTTTTTATTTTTACATTTTCTGCTTTCATTTTCATTTTAGTTTAAGTTTGGTTAATTTTATGACATTTTTTTTTTAAATATTTCTATAGATTTGATTTATTTTTATTTCCATTTTAGTTACTTACTTATTTCAGTTAGCTGCCAATGCAACATCCATACTTAAAGTTTAAGTTTATAAAGTTTAAATTTTTCATCTAATATTCATATTTTATTTCAGCTTTATTTTAATTACAGAAAACTGTTTTATAATAGTTTTACCTAACAATGTCAATGCTGCCTCTAAAACAGCAAATATAAATATCTGAGAACGCAAGTACAGTCTGCAGAATCACTAAATAATTTTTTTTTTAAAAATCAGGATTATGAATCAAACATTAGTTATAGACAGAAAACCAAGGAATTTGCAGCAGGGCATTTTTACCCCACATTTGCACCATAAGGGGAATTATTGTCTCTCTTTTTAGCAATTTTGACCTGGAGCCCCTGTTAATTTCTGACTCTACTCTACACCTGGCTAATTATACACAATTTTAATTTGAAAACAAACAAACAAAAAACGCACACACATGACATTATGTAGGCATGGTGAGAGGGGTGTCGATAAAGAGATGGCATGGTGTGTACAGGGCAGAGAGGGGCAAGAGGGGCAGCACTCTTACAATGAAAAAGCATTATGCTGTGATTGAACAGTGCTGGCTGAGCTCCAAACTAATCTAAAGTAAATCAGCAGCAGAATCCCCAGCTGTCAGGCACAGACCCCGACCCTCCCCACACGGATTACAACACTCAAATACCAGCCGCCTCTCCTCCAACAACCCACAACACTGTACAGAGTGTGAGAGAGAGACACTTGCTCTCAGATCACAGATCGCTATAGACACCAAGACAGGAGGAGGAAGCCATTTTAATCAAGACAAACTGGTTTCAGATGATTTGTTTGTGTATACAGACAGTAAAAGTGTAATACTGGATTAATAACGCACAGCTTTACAATATTACAACAAACTGAGTTCTCCCAAGAAATTTTCCTTGCAAGAACTGTAAAAGCACAAGACAGTTGTGACAGCCAAAAGATGATTCAGGATCTGTGCTGCAAGCAATATGTTGGTAGGTTCAATCCCTAGGAGGGGTGACCCTTTAAAATTGAAGTTAGATATTAAATGGGTCACAAGGAATATATTTTTCTGGTTCTTTTGAGATTAAAGACTATAGGGTTATCAAAAGTACCTGTATTTCGGTACCAAGTCGATATTTAAATTTTAAAAACGTAACAGTACCAGTCTGCAGTACCTGTAGTATTGAGTCAATGATTTACCCGCTGATAGGCGCTGCTTTCAAACGCTCCCATCTGTATTTGTAAGCATCAAAGGTTTCTATTTATGTGTTTTTGTTGCATTGAGAATTATAGCCAATCACAGACAAGTCTGAAGAGAGTGTGAATGCAATGGCCAATCAGAGGTGTTTAAGTTAGTCAGAATCTGCTCAATACGCCATAGTTTGTTCAGCGTGAGCTCTGCATGCTTGTAATTCATTCACAAAGTATAAATACTATGTAAATAAGAGATTCATTATGCAGTATAGACAGATTTTTTTTTCAGCGTTGCACGAGCCGACCAATACTGAGCCGGCGATAAGACATTGTTGAATAAAGTTGGTATTTTTGTTTTGTTTTTGAGCACAAAAAGTATTCTCATCGCTTCATAACATTAAGGTTGAAACACTGCAGTCACGTCGACTATTTTAACGATGTCTTTAGAACCTTTCTAGACCTTGAAAGTGGTGGTTAAATTGCTGTCTATGGAAGAGTCAGATTCCATTTAGATTTCATCAAAAATATCTTAATTTGTGTTCTGAAGATGAACGAAGGTCTTACGGGTGTGGAACAACATGAGGGTGAGTAATAAATGACAGAATTCTCATTTTTGGGTGAACTAACCCTTTAACAATGTCACGCAGGTGGTGGAATAACTTCTTTTAATGAATCTGTTTGAGATTGAAGACTTTACAAAAATTATCAGAGACATTCTTCATTTTCTTTAGTGGATTGTCCACAAAAAAATGAACTTCTCCTATCTGCATGTATGTGTGGGCATGTGTTATCCAATACAAGCGTGTCCTGGATTACACTAAAGCACTCGTCCCTCTCCACCCTTTCAATGCAAGATGAAGAGAATGTAATAGACAGTGTTTTTTTTTTTTTTTTTGCGTAAAACCGAACTCTGTCCATGCTTTTGTGATGCAAGAAAAATTAGTGTCAGTCTCAGCTCTTGTGGAAGTATACATGTTTACACATGCATGAACCATACTTGAATGTGCATGCAAAAGATGTTTGTTGTGAATGAATCCAGAATCTCTTGTTAAAAGGAGATTACCAAACACGCTTATGCTGAAATTGACTAATCGATTGATCATCGACATATGAATATCTCGGTAACACTTTAGAATACTGATACTTAATTAATGAATAACTACACAGGAACAAATGAGTAATGCCTTATTAACACTCTAGTAACTACTATTAACTAACAATAAACTCTGATTAATGAATTAGTAAGTAACAGTGCTCAGTTGAAGGTGGTAGTTCACTATTAACTAATCAGTAACTACTGTTTTTTTCATTCCTCCCAGAGATTGCAGAGAACTACTAAGAACTACTATATACTGGTTCATAATTAACATGAACGATGCATAATGTATAATTAATTCTAAAGTAAAGGCCTTGGTAACCCACTAGTAATGACTGAAGTATTACTAAATACTTAAGAAGGAATTACTAATTATTTGGATCAGTATTCTAAAGTGAAAAAACATGATAACATGATAGTAACTACTGAAGTCTTTGTAAACTTTTGAGGTTTTTGTATGTTTTTGTACAGTAATTCCTTATGATATATATTGGTAGCACTTGAGTTATTAGTGGGTTACCATGTTCTTCACTTTAGAATACTGATCCAAATAATAAGTAGTTCCTTTAGAAGGATTAAGCAATTACTAGTAGGTTACTATGATCTACACTTTAGAAGATTTTTTTTAGAAGATTTACTGATCCAAATAAGAAATAGTTACTTTAGAGTTATATAGTAATTCTTGAGTTATTACTATCCAATACTTTACAAAAACCTCAAAAGTTTACAGTGACTTCAGTAGTTACTAGAGAGTTATCATGCTTTTCACTTTAGAATACTGATCCAAATAATTAGTAATTCCTTCTTAAGTATTTGGTAATACTTCAGTCATTACTAGTGGGTTACCAAGGCCTTTACTTTAGAATTAATTATACATTATTCATTATTCACATTAATTACAAACATGTACATAGTAGTTCTTAGTAGTTCTCTGGGAGGTATGAAAAAAAACAGCAGTTACTGATTAGCTAATAGTGAACTACCACCTTCAACTGAGCACTACTTACTAATTCATTCATCAGAGTTACTTGTTAGTTAATAGTAGTTACTAGAGTGTTAGTAATGCATTACTCATTTGTTCCTGTGTAGTTATTCATTAATGAAGGATCAGTATTCTAAAGTGTTACCAATATCTCCAGTGGCTCTTCTCCATGCTGTACCACAATGTGCCCATCACAGCTCACTGAAACAAACTCCTGAACTCCAGGCTCTCAAAAGCTCTGATACATTCCTCTCAGTCGAAAATCCGATGCAACACTTGTTTGTATGGTTTCTCTGTCTAAACCACAAACCACTGGGTCCAGGTAAAAACGGAGCAAAAAAAGATATTATATATATATATATAATAAGATATTAAAAATGCATCGCTTCGCTGCAGAGGGACTTTATTAACCCACTGGAGTCGTATGGATTACTTTTTTTTATGGATGGATGCATTATTTTTGACTTCAAAACGTGGCCCCCCATTCATAACCATTATAAACCTTGGAGGACTAAGGATATTTTTAAATATCTCTGATTGTGTTCATCTGAAAGAGTCATATACACCTAGGATGGCTCAAGGGTGAGTAAATTGTGGGATAATTTTCATTTTTGGGTGAACTATCCTTTTAACATCAAAGGTCGTTAATAGAGATAAAATGAAATGTAAAAATCAATTTAACAGCACTGTTTTTCTTTTGTATAATAAACAATTTTGGAACTGTGTTGGGAAAGATTTACTTTAACAGATTACTTTAAGATTTTACTTTAGGTCTGAATTTGCTTTAGATCATGTAAATGCTTAATAACTACTGAGAATCTTAACAATTTCCCACCGAGCCTTCATCTCACTCTGACTGGCTGTGTTTGACTAGCAACTGAAGGCCTGTCATTCATCACCAGACTCCGCCTCTTCCTCCATCTTGTTAATATAATTTCATTTCCATCAATCTGCGAGATGCGGACAAGCAGGGTCATCAGTTGGTGTCAGGTCCACACAAACGGGGTGAATAAATGGAGTGCTTGAGTTTTGTGAGTGGAGGAAAAGGGAGAACACAGTTCACGCTTCCACCTCCGACAGCTTGATGAATTGGGGCGGCAACAGGCAGAGCTAGACCCATAATTCAGCATGTTATAAATCCCGGATAAGGATGAAAGACTGCCACAAAAGACATTACTGTCCATTCCATCTAATGAGCCAGTACATCAGCGCCTGGAGACGCTCACCCACCGGTCCTCTCGCAAAACACTTCTTCACCCATCCCTCGTACAAAGACCATTCTGATTGTTAAATACCGGATCAATAGAGTAAATAATCTATTTCATCTCCCTGCTGATGTTACAAAACCAACTTTCACTCTTTCGTCACCAAGACATACATCTCGCGCTTGACAAGCCATCTGCAGATCGATGCAGTCATAAGTTTAGCTCTACTTCCTCTCCAAACATCGGATCTTCTCTGAATTAAGCAGATTGATGAGGTCTATGAATACAACGCCTCCCATGGTACCACCAGCCATTTGTGCATGTGTGCATTTCATTGTCACATTACTTGTCCCCGTAGACCTCAAACCCAAATCCCCACTAGCTGGATCTGTGTCTCGTATTTTCACTACATAAAGTCCTGCTGGAGGTCTGACAAAAGGCCTTTTAAAAAGACAGTCATTCTCACCAGGGTTATTGTAGTTAACTAAAACTATTAAAAAAAAATTGTCAGTTGCCAAGACAACATTTCTCATTTAATTTGGTTTAGCTTGATGTACTAGAAAAACTAAAACGGAAATAAAAATTAATAAAAAACTATAACACACACACATATACATACGTACACTATGGGGAAAAAAAATGATTTTTCACTATTATGATCTGCATTTTCATGGTTTTAAATTAATTTTTTTGTTATAATAGACTATAAAAGCAAACTTTGTGCATCAAAACCACACCTCAACTGGTAAAAAATTTAACATTAAATGAAAATATGTAAGAATTTTGCAGTAAAATATCCAAAAAACCACTTGGCCAGTGTTATATATTTTGTTCAGTTGAGTACTTACAATATCCCAAATGTTTTCAACTATTTGTAAATCGTGAGAAAATCGCGATTTTAACCAGGGATACGGGATGTGTCCGGGCGTGGCCTGTCAACGGTGTCATGGCCTTTTCCTCTGATTCCGCGTTCAAACTTGCCATCATCAAGCTACACCTTTGTTTTGAATAGGCAACCTCTAGCGGTGAAAAATACTACATATTGTAGCTTTAACAAGTAATTTATTTATATAATTAAATATATAAATAAAATTATAATTAAAAAAACATTTGAACATCTACAGCATAATTATCCAAAAATCAAACATAGATCACCCTTACACATCACGTCCGTCAAAAATTTAGGCTGGCTGTCGATTAGAATCTTAGAACTAAAAATTTTACAGAACTAATACTGTAACAGACTCATGGGCTTCAATCACTTCACTGAATACTTGCTGGCTAAGAAATTAATAATTATTACCTAACGTTCCATCTGTCTTCAAATCTACATCATTTGAATATCACAATGACATCTATATCTGTCAAAATATGATGTGCACAATACACAGTATTATTTACGACAGGTCCAGCAAGTATACACATTTTCTGGAAATCCAACACTACTGGATGTTTTGACTGTCATCACTTTCTGAGCAGCTTCAATGCTGTCTGTTAGAATTTATAACGTGCATAATACATAATGCACGTGAGAATAAATTTGTTCTTTACTCATTGAAATTTAATCGGAATGATAAGAAAAGTGAGTGAAATACATCATGATAAAGTGAATAAATGCCAATCCAAATGAAAAACTTTGCAGAGTTAGTGAACATCGTTCAACATTTGTTGGTTTTTCACTATTATTTACTAAATGATCTGCATTTTCATGGGTTTAAATTAAATTTTTTGTTATAATAGACTATAAAAGCAAACTTTGTGCATCAAAACCACACCTCAACTGGTAAAAATGTAACATTTAATGAAAATATGTAAGAATTTTGCAGTAAAATATCCAAAAAACCACTAGGCCAGTGTTATATATTTTGTAGCATTTTTGCACAAGCTACGCATGCTGATTCTGACATCCCTGATTTGAATATTTTCAATAATTTTCTGTTCTTGAATGATCTTTTTTTCATCATTTTGGCAATACATGAACTGTTAAATGAGTCATCTTTAGTTGAGTCCCTGTAGTCGTCTAATTTGACTCTCAATATATTATAATATATTATAAACTTGACAATTTGAATACCATCGTCTCAGTTGTTTAACATATTAAGGCAGTTATCAAATTTGATAAAATGTTTTTAAATTATACAATAAAAGATGATAAATTTACGATTTGTTACATTCAATTACCTCTTAGCAGATTTTGACTAATTAAACTACTATGTAAAAAAACTACACTGCCTTATATTTTTAAGTACAATCAGCTTGGCTATATAATTTATTTAAAACTTAAAATATATTAAACAGATTTAAAGTAACGTAAAAACATATGTTGTCATGACTGTTTGATCATATAATTTTTTTAGTGTACCAAAAAATTACAAAACTACTAAATCTTTAACTAAAATTAAAATGAAAACTAAAAAAAAACTGATTCAAAATATATATAAAAAAACTATAATAGAATCTCAGTGATATACTAAAAAAACACTGGTCCTCACAGAAAGACATGGGCCAAATGTCCATGTCAATGAAGCATCCACAAACCAGATGCAAAGGAAGAGCAGAAAGATCAATACTAATCATTTCATGGTGTCGCTTTGAGGAGGTGGGCAGTGAAATGACACATTGCTGGTGTTTTCCAGTAGCACTGAAGTTCTGGTGTTAAAAACAACAATGCCAAAGCCCAGCCCGGCTGACCATGGTCTAAAATGGATCCTTGGAAAAAAGAAAGAATGAGAGAACAAGAGACAGAGAGGCGAGTGTACCGCCTAGGGAAAAGAATCTGACTTCAAAAACAGCAGCACTCAGAAAGAAACGCTTGGCCAAAGAAGAAAACACAGATATTACCAAGAGGCCTGATAATCATTGGGATAATGAGCTCTGGATTGAATTTACAGGGATCTCTTTGCAGCACTGAAGTATATGGCACTGTTCTGATTAACAAATGCAGCTCCATGGGAGAAGGCACAGTGCATGGACAATTTAGTATAGCAGGCCAAGCATTCTTTTAACACATTCTCAGGCCCTGAGATCACAAATAAAGGGTGCTAGATTGCTTGTGAAATGTAACAAAATGCATGTGCTCAATAGGTGTATTGTGGGTGATTAACAAACAATTATTGTATACATAGGTTAGATATGTCCATATTTAAATGCATCTTCTACATGTGGTAATTGTTAGACAATTTTAGCCATGAAGCTTTCACTACATATCAGGCGAATTCAAGTATGACGTTTTACTCCATATGACACCTATAAAATATATAGGTCTATATGACAAAAAATATATATATAATTAAATAATTAATATACACTAGCGTTTTTGATCAGTATAATTTTTAATGTTTTTGAAAGCTCACCAAGGCTGAATTTATGTGATCAACATAAAGTAAAAAAAGTAATTGTGAAATATTACTGCAATTTAAAATAGCTGTTTTCATACGTTTTTAAAATTTCCTGTGCGTCAGAAATCGAAGAATTCAGAATTCTAATATGCTGATTTGGTGCTTTTGAATCTTTTGTAACATTATAAATGTCTTTACATTACTTTTGTTCAATTTAATGTGTCCTTGCTGAATAAAAGTATTAATTTCTTGCAAAAAATCTTACTGAAATAATCAAAAATTATTTTAATCAAATCATTAAATACAGAAATATTGTATATTCTATATATTCTGTATAAACTGTATATTCTGTCTCCTAACCCTAAACCTACCCATCACAGAAAACTTACATTTTCAAAAACCATCACTGATTTGTAAGCTGTTTTCCTCATGGGGACCAAAAAATGTCCCTACAAGGACAAGGATTTCAGATAATGCCATCTTTGTGGGGGACATTTTTCTCCATAACGTAGGGTATACCTAAATCACACACACCCACACTGGTTACCATGTTTTATGGGGACTTCCCATAGACAAAAATTATTTTCATACTGTACAAACTGCATATTCTATACCTACACTAACCCTACCCATCATAGAAAACTTTCTGCATTTTTACATTTTCAAAACACTTCATTTAGTATGATTTATAAGCTGTTTTCCTCATGGGGACCAAAAAAATGTCCCCTTAAGGTCAAAGTTTACAGATATTACTATCCTCGTAGGGACACTTGGTCCCCACACACACAAATATCTTACCAGTATCTTGCCAAAAGAAATTAAATCCCATAAAATCTGACAAAACGCATCTAAAAACACAATCCTCATGAGAATACGAAAGCAGATTAGCTCCAACATTTTTTGTACAATATCAAGTTTGCACATGCTTAAATACACATAAAACTTTTGAAAATCTGGGAGTTATGCAGGTAGCATATATGAAGAGAAGCCATAACGAAGTTCTCATATCAAGTTCACATCACCAAAGGCTAACAAACACAACAGAACACAGTAAAACTCAAAAGAACATAGAAGATGCATCGAGGAGCTTGTATGTGAATAAGGGGAGTGAGGGAAAGACAAGATCAGTGTTCATACTGCACAGTGACATAAAGAGAATAGAAAATGCTAACCACTTTGTCCTCCTTCTTCTCCAGCATCAGAGGGGCATCACAGTGAGAGAGAAACGGGATGGACGGTGGGGGAAAAGAACAAGAGAGAAAAAGTATGACATGACGATCAGATATGAAAACAAGAAACCATTTAAATGCATAGAGGAATAATAAGCAAATAACAGATCTAAATTGGCATTAGCAGCATCAAATGCGTCAAAATACCACTTGTATCGTCCAGCTACAAAACAAAAATGTCTTGGAATGTTTTACATGAAATATTTTGGACTTTTTCACTTTTTTCTTACTAATCTTTAAGGATAGATCATGCAAGTGTGGACTTTATGGTGGTGCAAATTTGCAGGTATGTTGCCACCCACAGGGCAAACCTTGGAGTTGCAGCTTTTTGCACTGATATTTACTCGTACGTTTTCCCATAAATAACTCCCAGTGGGAATACAGGTAGTTCATAGGTCACTGGAAACAAGAACATGACATTCTGCTAAGTAGGTCCATACTAAGAAAAATCACAGACACTGAAATGCTACTACTGTATAACTATAGCCTAGTACACCTGTACGCTGATAAACAAATGCATAATAAAGGAAGGTGCACACACGATATAATTTTTTTCATTCCTTTACAGAATTTGTAGATTGCTCATTGTTCAGAGTGAACAAAACATAGTTGTGTACAGGTAAGAAAGTTGTTCTCATAGAGTTCCATTTTTACCATAATGCTGTTTAAAGAATAAAATTTTCACTGATAACCTACCCATACAATAACTGTTCTGTAAATAACTGTCTGTCAATCTGACTGTCCATGAGTGGGGATACAAAATTGAGGAAGTAAAATCTGTAGTTTTCACAAAATCCCCGGAGCTGTCAAAAGTTTTACATATACCACAGATACTGTAACAATACAAAGTGGGTTAAAAATCAGCAAAGATACACTTTAAATGGTAAGAATTTTCGTAAAAGGTGCATTGAACTTTTTCAAGTCTGGACCAACTCAGGCTATACTCATAGCAATAGAATTATTAAGTGTACTTCATCGCTTTTAGCTACTCTTTCCAGTCCACCAGATTGAGTAGGTGTAGCTCTCCATGTTTAACCTACAGGCATCTAGCAACTCCATTATCAAGCCTGCCACTCTCATTAATAGCACACGCCAAAGGGATCCGAGAAACAACATGTGCTCATTTCAGCGAAACTAACCTCAGGGCAGCACCCATCCGATATCAATGGAGACTTCACTTTCATTGCAGCACATATGTGTTTTCTGCTACCTTCTCAGACACAGACAAGAGCACATGAACAACGTTCCACAATCAACACTGGCTCACATCCGTGGGGCTCAAATCTAAATAAAAATTATTTCATCAAGTGTTAAATGTAAGTAAAAATTGGCCTCGGCAAGTATACTTTAAAGGGGACCTATAATCCCCCTTTTAGAAGATGTAAAATAAGTCTCTGGTGTCCCCAGAAAGTGTCTGTGAAGATTCAGCTCAAAATACCCCACCAATTATTTATTATAGCTTTTCAAATTTGCCCCTATTTGATTGTGTGCAAAAACACGCCGTTTTTGTGCGTGTCCCTTCAAATGCAAATGAGCTGCTGCTCCCAGCCTCCTTTCCAGAACAGGGCGGACCTTTAACAGCTTGCACTTTAGTTGCTCAGCAACAAAGCTGAAGAATCTCACGCATCCAAAATGTCGATTGTCAGTAATGGTGTTCAGCCTTACATGTTCGAACCGGAGTCGGACACTGATGGAGAGACTCACGAAGAAGTTACAACTTTTAGAATGCAATTGGATGTTTCTGAATAGTTAGTGGATAAATTTACATAGTTGCTGTGGAGGTGATTCAACTCATTGACTAGCATGTGTCGTCATGTTAATCTTTTGTGCAAATCCAGCGTTGAATTGACCCTTGTTTGTGAAGCAGTCGGTCATAAAATATCGGCATGGTAACAACACTCTACTACAACTCCTCCTCTTCTTAGCACAACAATAACCAAAAAACGGCAGATATGTAAAAAATCTATACTATATTGTCTCAATAAATTAAAAATAATACACCGAAAACTATAATTAAATTTGATTGTTCCAATTGAATTTAGGTATCACATCACCATATGCAATTAAAACTGGATATTAATTTTGAGATTTGCTAAAGAATACATTTAACAGTGTTATGAACTTATTAGCGTTTTAAAAAATAACTTACAGTGAGTGTTTGCATGACAGCAAAGGCAATTTAAATGTAAAAATAGGGGAAATGAGCATGTACAACTAAATTTCGTTTAGTTGTATAGTTTCGAATGACTCATGACACAAAATACAGATCATTTTCATTTTTCATAGGCACAATAAAAAATGCTTCTCACTAAAATACACACACACACACACACACACACACAAAAAGTATACAAAAAATGGGTGTGGCAAAAAGATACTTTTGGACAATGGTTCCAGTACAAATGGCCTGGCTTCATTGTGTAGCTATAGAAATGTACATATTGACTACAAATGGATACATCGATAACTAAATAAGTGTGTTAGTAATAATTACATTTACCCCCATCTCCACCTCACTGACCCCACTCCCTACTCTACTTCTGTTGACTCCCTATACCACATTCATTATGAGTGAACACTAATTAGCACTCTGGACTCAGTGGAAGGAATATAAAACGAAGGTAAATATCACACTCCAGGAGGTGAGCCTCCATTTCAGGTGCTTCCCTTTGCGTGGTACGGCTGCCCCTGTGGAGACTCAGTGCCGACTTGGGCATCCCAGCGTGAGTGTGCAGCAACCCCCCGGTGACCAGCAGCGTCATCTCCTCTGACTAATGCCCAATTAACCTTTCTCTCATCCATACAGTGCTCTTCTCTCCCTGTCTCTGCTTAACGTTTGCAGATGCAGGACGAAGAAGCACGAAAAAAAAGTCTGGCCACTCACACGATGTAGAAGCTACTCACGTTATTGGAACGCAGAGAGACCCTTCCCCCGCACCGGGCGCAGAACTTAGTCTGGCAGTAGGAGCACAGGTTTCCGCAGCCATCAGCAAACTTGGTCTTGTGGCAGATGCCACAGGTGGGGGCGTCATCCTTGTGTTGGCCCTGCTGCCTCTGTTGGGGGGGCTCCGGCCCAATCCGCCTCACCTGCTCCTTGTAGTTGGCAACTTGCTGGTGCAAACTAGGAGGGGAGATGGAGAAAAAGAAAGAGGACATGATCGACTGTGAGCATAATTTAGTTTCAAAATCAATAGTAGCCAATTTAAACATTTTCACCTTATAGCTTCCTAATTTTACCAGCAAATTTTAACCCAACAATCACTGAATTTTAATATTTTATCATAAAAATGTACATTTTAATCCAATACTCCCTCACTTTTAACATTTTATTGACAGTTTTAACATTTTTACCAAATAACCCTCAAATTTTAACAATTTAACCCCAAAAAAATAATGTTTTTGCCAAATAACCCCATCCCCAAATTTTACCAGCAAATTGAAAATTAACTCCCCCACTTTAACATTTTACCAACAGAAGATTTATTATTTTTTTACCTAAAAACCCTGAAATTGACTTTTTTTAACTAGCCACCTCCCCGTTTTAACATTTTACCAGCAAATTTAACATTTTTATCTTATAAACCCCAATTTTTAACATTTGACCAAAAAAAAAAACTGTCAAATTTAATTTTACCTAACCTAATAACCCCCATTGTAACATTTATCAGCAAATAATAATAATAATAATAATAATAAATAACCCTCCAATTTTGTTAACTGGTTTTCCTAATAAATTCCATTATTATGTTTTCAGATTAATGGTCGATAAGGGTTTTTCAATGACGAATTCTTAAACTTTTATATTTGTCCCACAAGGCAACATTTGTTTGCTGGTTATGTTAAAACTGATCAATCTGACAGCAAGTTCAACATTTGATCTACTTTTTTTTTTTAAATCACAGGACAGAAACAAATAAACATATACAGCTCTGATGAAATCCCAAATCCAAATTTAAAGTATATGTTTACTGGAAGAGTAAGTTGCTAGTAGGCAGTTTTTTCATAAAGTGATTGAAAACTCCACCACCAAACCTCACATTTCCTTCACACCCCAGCTCTCTCAATCTTTCTTTCAGTCTAATGTTCTTTCCACCATGTAGGGTCATCTCGAGCATTCACTCACAGAATGCTTGCAGACTACATAAACGCCTTCCAAAATAGATCATCTAAACAAAACAGTGACTAATAAACAAAATCAAGACCTTTTGACATGAAACATACAACACATATCCAGAAATTCCCCCTTTCTAAACAGCACAAAGGTCTCAAAGCATGAATCTATCCAGAGCTTTACTTACGCTAAAGGGGTCTTCCTCACAGACTCCTCTGCCATGACGATATCATATGACGTATATTAAAATAAGCAACCTACATAGAGAGTTAAAAGAATATGCTACCTACGGAAGGTGATGAATGTGCAACCAGCCATGCAGAACGTGCCCCAGAGAGAGACTAGATGATTTCAACACCTGCCCCCAGCCCTAACCTCGGTCTCCCTCCCCCTGTGCACCCCTACTGCTCTCCTGTTCCTCAACACCGGCACCAGCGAACACGTCCTGTGGGTCAAAGATAAACGTAAAGGACAAGCTCCAACACAGAAGCTACAAGGTGACTGCAAGATGTTGTGAAAAAGTTGTGCGAAACTGTATTAAAAACAGAAATATATACACTCTAAAAATGCTGGGTTAAAAACAACTCAAGTTGGGTTGAAAATGGACAAACCCAGCAACTGGGTTGTTTAATAAATGAACATTCATTAATAAGTTTAATGAATAATAATTAAACAATAAACATGTATTAAATTGCTTATTAATAAATGTTCACCTTTTGATTATTATTAACCTATTTTGGGTTCATTTTAAGCCAGCCATATAGTCATTTATAAACAATAGTTGAGTTAAATAAAACTGCTCAGCATGTTGGGAAATTAACCCAATATCTGGGTTTGTCCATTTTTTAACCCAACTTTTGTTGTTTTTAACCCAGCATTCTTAGAGTGTACACTAGTGCACAAAAAAAAGAAACATATCTATACATATCTATAAAATATTAATATAATAATTATATTAGAAATATAAAGGAAATATTCATAAAAACGTATTATATTTTAATTATATTATATTATATTATATTATATTATATTATATTATATTATATTATATTATATTATATTATATTATATTATATTATATTATATTATATTATATTATATTATATTATATTATGTGCCAAAATACCAAAATTCCTTCCTGGTTCAACCATTCTTAGATGAAATAAAGAGAGACACAATTGAGACAACCATTGACATATGAAAGTACAGAGTTATAAAGTGAAAGGTGAATAGCACTGCTCAGATAAGTTGGTGTTGAAGAAATTTGACAAGAAATGATTGAATTCATTGTGAAACTTCTGATTTTTTTTATTAGACTCAGGGCAAAACTAAACCATTTGATGCATTGTTGAAGTCTTTTCTTAAACTTTAAAGAAGACGCGTCAAATTTCTGATGTGAAAAGCTATGAAGTAAAAGACTTAAGTAAAAGTCTCCATGAGCCATTTTTTTTCTTTGCTAAAGGTGTAATTGTTAAAAGACTACATTATAATTCCAAATGGTTTAAAATGGGATGCAATCATAGAAATCTCCGTTCAATATTAAGATACGTAACATTCACTTTTCAAACTTTCAGACCACAATGACCTTTAGTTACAGTAGCTCCGATGAACAATGCAGCACAAAGTCAACGCTGAGATTAAATTGAGCAGCACTATTCTAAAAAAAATCTTTCAGCACTTTATGAAAAACATGACAAACAGAGACAAACATTGAGTTTGGCACTGTAAAAGAACATATGAAAGTGCTTTGTACTCTGAACAGGAAATGATATTCAGGAAAGCAGCCCAGGCTTGCCATAATTGAGACAGCACATAAAACAAAGACCCATAAGTGAAGCACAAGGTTATACGAAAGTGAACCACAGCTTTACTTTACTAGCACAAACCCCTCTTCCCCATCACAAATCATTTGCTTCTCTCCCTCTCTCCCTCTCATCCAGGAATAGAAGTAAACCTTTTGTGAAATGCAAATCAGGCAGAGAGTCTGCAAGAAACGGCGAGCAATTCACACAGGACTCCGGCATTAGCATAGAACTTGGTGTAATTAAGGTATGAGGAAGCTCTAATTAATGTGGTAAAGTGTGGGGACACGGAGGAGAGCTGGCTTGGAGATGCGGGAGGTGGGGCACGTTTTTGCAATGTTCTCCCCTACTTCATGACAGCTGGTCTCAGTGGCTGCTGATGTCGTCGGGCGAGCACATGGAAACGTCCGTGATTAAACAGCTGTCAGCAGTCGCTCGTACTAACGCACACCATGACAGGAGCCACAACTGTAACTCATTGGCTATGTGCAGCGTTCCTGCGGAGGCTTTGGTCGGGCCTACACGCTGGCCCATTTATCATGTCCGCTAGGCCCCACGGCTCCCTACATGGGCATAAATCCACCCTATCTATGCCAGGATATTGTGTGAAAGAAAAGATGTGGGACAGAGATGTAGTGAAAGTACTGCTGAGATTGAGTCAGTGTAAATTCAGCATCATTCAGAGGGAAAACCGGGACAAACGTGCATTTACGAGGGAACAGTGCATGTTGGCAGCCTGTGATGGAGCCATAAATGCAGCTTACAAGCACTAGCAGCTCCATTCATGTTTTTGAAAGGTGTCTTGTGCTCACCAAGGCTGAGTTTATTTGATTAAAGGGATAGTTCAATCACAAATGAAAATTCTGTCATTAATTACTATCATTGTTACTTAATTATTGTCATTAAGTACCCTCATGTCGTTCCAAACCTGTAAGACTTTCGGAACACAAATGAAGATCTTTTTGATGAAATCTGAGAGATTCCTGTCCCTCCATAGACAGATAAGCAACTGACATTTTGACGCTTCAAAAAGTTCATAAAGAGATTGTAAAACTAATCCAAATGAATTGAGTGCTTTAGTCCAAATTTTCTGAAGAGACTTGATCGCTTTATATGATGAACAGATTTAAAGGTGCAGTAGGTGATCTGGGAAATGCTAACTGTAGCCTGCTAGCATTGAAAGCACACGATCCAACCCTTCCCGCAATTCGCCGTCCAAAGCCACGCCTCCTCCAAATCACAAGGGCACACACACAAACACACAGCTGCTCTCGGCAAAGCGTCACAAGAGACGGAGTTAATTAAAGGGTTAGTTCACCCCAAAATGAAAATTCTGTCATTAATTACTCACCCTCATGTCGTTCCAAACTCATAAGACTTTTGTTCATCTTTGGAACAAAAACGAAGATCTTTTTGATGAAATCTGAGAGCTTTCTGTCCCTCCATAGAAAGCTACACAACTACCACTTCGGCACGTCCTGATATTGCTGAGTTAGATGCGTTCCTGGGTCAATATATTTTGTTGATCCTGGAACAACATTCCAGTCTGAAAATTTAGTCTTAACCTTATTCCTACCCCTAAACCTAACCTTACCCATAAGTTATCCCAAAAATCAGAGGGAAATTGCACTACTGAACAGCATACATGTAATATTTTGAGAACACGGATAGCTGTGGACAAACGTGCATTATTATATTCAGCATGAAATACAAGGAAACCCCAAAGTAGAAAAACAGCTCTTCCTTCTCTTAACATTTTCTTGAATGACAAACGGGGCAGCTCTTTATGCTGCCAGGCATAAAGTGCCTATTGTAAGTACCTATGAGAAAGAAACGGTCTCATTACTCTTGATAAAAATGGGCTAAATTTAGCCTCCTAAATGAACGGAGCACTTTCACTCTATTGGTTCCATGAATTTAAAGACTCCTTACGTTATGGCATCCGCTCATGTTTTGCATTAAACAGCTGTTTAACTGCATTTTTTAAAAGGCTTTTGCGTATAAATCCAGTAATGGGAGACTTCCACTTCTCACAAGGGGACCAAAGTCACTGAGGCCAAACTAGAATGATTTATCTCATCAACTGGAGATCAATGTTTGAAAGTGAGCGGAAATCCATCAAAGTACACCATATGAAAGCATCAGGAACATAGTGAGAAAATCACTCCCTTCCAATTTAGAAATTAAGCCCCCCTTCCAGATAGAGGCAGCTCCATGCATGATTGATTTCTGCAGACAGACACCTTAAAATAAATGGGGTTCAAATGAACTGAATTATTTGGGGTTTTGATTTTGCTGTGCGCAATCCCATTTTGAAAAACAGTCACCAAATTGGCAATGCTTCTGTTTGACCCTGTGAGGGTTTAAAAAGGGAAAGATCCATTGAAGGAGAAGACTAAAACAAATGTTACTCCATTTTCCTGAGTGACTTACTGAATATATTCTAAGAAGGTTTTGTCAAGTTTTAGGGATCCACTGGTATTGGAAATCTGAGATAAAGCAGTATTTTTTTTTATATTATGGCTGATAAACGATAAATGATGAATGTAAAATAATTCACCTTATCGACTGTCATACTGTGTTGGTTATACAGGGATGTACATATTATTAAAGTTTTTAAAAAGTCATTGTACACTGAAGAAAAAGTTTGAAAAAAAAAAAAAGTTTGATTTAATTTTGTTCATTGGTCCCACATGAATCAATTAAGTTAAACAAACAGAATTTGTTCATGTAACTTCAACATCATGGATGAAGTCATTTCAAGTGACCCAATTAAGTAAACTCAAAGTGAAATTTATAAGGCATCCTGACATGATTCATGCTTTCAATTTCCAATATTTTAGTGTCTCACAACCAAATTATAAGACTGTACAAGCTAGTTAAACATTTAGCTAGCAATAGCACTCATTCAGCAAAGCAATGATAAAATTAGCTGAATCAGCCCACCTCCTAGACAAATGCTCCACTCTTCTCCACAGTGGTAACCCACTGTGATCTAAATTGTTCTAAAAATTCCAAACATAATTGAACATTAAACACTATTACATACTATCGAGTCTCTCCCCTTTCTCATCTTGCTCAAAAATACATAAAATAACACTTGATTTCAACATTTACTCACTCATGATTGAGCCATATGCAAAGCATGCTGGGAACTAACAAGCCCGCATAGTTTCACTTTATGCAACACAAATCATTCATGTAATCCCAACACAAACGGAATAAGTGTAAAATGTATAGCAATTGTGTTGCTTTAACTAATTTTAATTAAGCAAATTGAACAAGCAGCCAAAATCTTTTTTTTTTCAGTGTATAAACATAAAAATCAAGCCATTTATTCAAACCATTATATAGCACAGCTCTTCACAGTTTCCTACCACTCTGTATCATACTGCTTAAATATCCGGTTTTGACAGTTATCCAGGTAATCGCATGAACGCTCAAGGTCCGGCCTCAACGTGTCTGTTGGCTCTGGCTCTACAGAAACTGGCTCCAGTACAGTTTGCCATTATTTCTACTCAGTCAGGCACCGAGGCTGAGGATGGGGGTTGCCATCCTCTGAGTGGCACCATATGGTACCATGAGCAGTGCCATGGCTGAGTCCTGCCTCCACCGGAACTTCCCCACTGTGGAGAGTGTTGACAGCGCTGCCCCCTGCTAACCCCACAGACCAGCCATGTGGCAAGGCTACGGTGCCGTTTCCCTCCCACATTCCCCCCTTTCAGCACTTTCTACAGCATTGTGTCTCGTTCTTTTTTCGTTTCATATGCTTGTAATGGTGAAAATGACCTGATGTGAATAGCTTTTCTCTACAACTAAAACACACACAATCATATATGAGTAAGCGCTCTCCTGTTCTTCCTCACAGCTTTGAGTACTTGGCTGTGTTGTTCTTAAGATCTTTCATATCTCACTTTTTCATGTTTAGATTTATTATTATGTTTCCTTGTTTTGTCTAAAAGAGAAAATTATCCAGACCATTCAACTATGGTGACGTAGGAACCATGGGTTGATTTTTAGTAATTTTCTTTTTTTCTTTGTGTTGGTCACATTACAGCTGTCTTAGAACCTACTTTAAATGTTTTTGCAACTCTTCAAATGTCTTTTGATTTTATTGATTGATTTTATTCTTTTGCCTTTATCCTAGATCCAGATTTTTTCTTACAATCTGAAAATCTGTCACAAATGAATGAATTATGAACTATGATTGATATCTATTGTGTACATTTTTTAACAGAAATTATAACTTCCTCAAACTAATTTCCTAGTACATGACCAACAATTTTGCCCCAATCTGATTTTATTAAAAGTTAGTGTACTTAGTTACCTAGGAAATGTGTCAGAGATAAAATATGATACATGATGTACGTAATTTCCAATAAAGCTGTAATTTGGTTAAAATATGCAAAAAGTGAGAAAATATTATTAAAAAAAAAAAAAAAAAACTAAAATGCTTGCTATGAAATTAACCATATCAATACAAAAGATTCTGCCACTTTATTAAAAAAAAAAAAAAGTTAAATGTAATTTCCACCACAGAAAACTATTACACACATAATAATTTGAGATTATACTATAAGAAATGACACTGTGGTTTAAATGTTCAATATGTTAAGAAACACAACATATTGAGAAAAAAATCTCCTGTCATGCATTATATATATATATATATATATATATATATATATATATATATATATATATATATATATACTTTATATGACAAGACTTGCAAATTAAATTAAATACAAGAGTTTCATTTTTTAATCTTAGACTATGCAAATCCTCTAAAGCTATGATACGCACCACAAAGACACCTTGATATGAAAGCCAAATCACCAGCTCTTGAGCATAATGAAAATCAGTGCTCCCAATCACATGCCCAGTGGAGATACTAGATGGCACAGAACACAGAGAAGGTCACATGACAAAAATGATGAGCACACAGAGGAGTGTTGTGCATGTCACATGACCAGCCGCTGCCTCCCATAGGACAGGTAGAGAGAAGCAAGTGTACAGCGGTGTCCTCATTATGCCAAACTGGAGATGCAGCAGAGTGTCGGGGGAGAGATGTTACGTCCTCTCTGCGCTCTTAAGGATACAGTAACACTAAAGTCCAGTAAGCCAGTCCCAGCTAACTTCAATATTCTTTCATTCACACTCGTCTTTTGCCTGTTTATTTTTTCACTTCCTTTTTTTGTTTCCAAGGAAGTTTCCAATCCCCTTTACAGATTCCCTAATGGGGTTTCTTTCTAGCCCTTTGTAACTAAGAGCTTTTTGCTGTCAAGAGCCTCTACTGTGGGTGAGTGGAAATCTGCAGCTGTTACATGAATCCATCACTGTGATTTACATATTTAAAGGGATACGTTCACAATGAAAATTCTGTCATTATTACTCATTCTCATGTCATTCCACACTCATAAGAATTCCTTTCTTGAACAATAAAAGAGAAATTTTGAAAGCCACTCTTTTTCCATGCAATTATAATGAATAAAGGCAGTACGAGATTACAGTCTTTAAAAAAACACACAAAAGCACCATGGTCTATGTGCTCTGTGTTACATTAGTTTATTTTAAGTCATTTTATTCACTCATGTTGTTGTTATTGTTGTTGTTCTATTTAAGTTTATTGCATATATCAGCTTCATAAGCTCATGGCAGATACAGATTCAAAATTCAACTAACTAAATTTTTTATATACATAATTCTATAAAAGGTTCTTTAATTGTCCTTGTGATAAAAAATTATATTAATTGATAATCTTACAGAACAGCTGTGACCTGATCATCAGTAAGTGAACTCAATAACCGAATAAGTCTGATTCATTAACAAATCAATCATTCAGATATGTCTAAAACCAGGTCAAATGATTCAATGAAACATAATAATGACTCAAAACAATGATTCACTTGCAAAGCATACATACGTACATACCTAATTACACACCTAAGAGAGAAAGGGAGAATTTTAAGATTATCAATAAATAAAGATACCCTAGAAAATGTCACCTTATGCCTTCAGAAAATCTGAAAGTCACATGGACCACTTTTGTGACGTTTTTGATGCTTTTGCATAACTTTAGGCTTTAAAAGCTACAGGCCCATTTATTAGGGCCCAAGCACTGATGGTGTGAGGACCCTACTGTAATTGCTCAGTCAATTCTTCTCAGTCAGTCACATTTTTGAGGGCCTAAACATGCTCGAAAACTCTGTATGTCCTATGCCTTTCCTATTCTACTTACGAAAAAAAAAAAAGAAACTGGAGCCACGTTCCTTCCATAAGTAGGATAGGAAAGGTGTAGGACATACAGCATGAGTTTTTTGAAGCAGAGATGTTCACGAGTCTTTTATCTGGAGTCCGAGTCAAGTCTGAAGTCTTTAAGCTGGAGTCTGAGCCAAGTCTGGAGTCTTTTGTCACAAGTCCGAGTCGAGTCTCGAGTCATTAAAAAAAAAAAATCTCATAATTCTATAATTCTTCATATTTCTATAATCTGTTTTATTTGAAATGAAGGTCCTATGATAATGTACATCCAGTTTGTTTTAGAATCCATTACAATGTACAAAACAGTCGTCCTGGCAACACGAGTAGTCATTTTCAGTACAGTCGCTAAACGGACACAAGATGGTGCCAGTGAGTCACGGTTTGTTATACAGCAGATTGTTATACAGCTTCGTTGTTATTGACGACAGTCATTATCAGAAAATATTAAACTTCGGAATGTTTAAGAATGTCAATATAAAACTCTACACATGCTGATTGTGATACGTTAAAATATGAGCTTTAAGTAATAAATGGATTAACATCTCTTTCTATCTCTCTCTCTTATGGACACACATTAAGAAATAGAAAAGGGACAGGCTGCAAAAGGGACCAGAATCTCATTGAGTCCCATGTTAAAAAGGCCAAGTTTACAGCAGAAAATAATATGTTTACATTCTGGTTCAAATTGTGGTTTTTGTCTATACTGCTAATTTTGCCCTTCATGACAACTCTGAGGGGGGTGAACTTTTTTATAACTTTTATAATCCGTTTAAATTATCCTAAACCTTTAAAGTTCTGCATAATTAAGGGCGTGGTCACTTGAGTAACAGGTATGCCGCTGCTCTCTGTGAGCTGTCATGTTACCTCAGCAGCTAATTTCAGCCGCTGAATTTGGCATTAAAGCCGTATTTGTGCTTTTTTTCTCTTTTTTTTAAACAATTACAAAATAATATGGCTTGCTGTGTTAAAGGAGACTCAAGACAGATGTGCATCTGTGTAGATGTGCTCGCATGCGGAAGATAAACAGAACACACATTGTTGGATTGTGGCATTGGCTAAAAGTTCCTGAGATTTACTACAATGACATTAGCAATAGGATATAAAACTCAGAGAGCACTGCTTGGATATTATAACTATAACTGCTGCACTATTTTGAAAAATTATACTTTGGACACAAGCTCATTTGTTTGTGAGATATATATGACCACAGACAGCTTTACAACATAAATGCTGCTCAGATTGCATAATTTCTTGAAGAACGATGATGGAGAGCAGATCATTCAGAAGAAATGTGATGCAAACAATGGATAATATATCAATATTTCATGGATTTAACACTTTCGTGGACAAAAAGTAATGTTTCTTGTTTTGCAATGGACATTTTACCCAAGTGCCACGGATTGGATTCATCTCGAGATCTCTATTTCATTACAAAGGTATGAAGTTCCGTTTGATTTTTCGTGTTTTTATTTGCACACCCCACACAAATTAATTACTGGTGTTGGAGCATCTATATCTTATTAAAAAAAAAGAAATAAATAAAAACACCGTAGATTGACAGTAAACCTTTAGAACTTTTTAATGATGTAGCTTGTTATCTTTATTAATATTTTAGATAGTAAGATGGATAGCTCTTGCTAACATGGTCACATCGAGCTAGGCGGGCGTGGTTTCAGCAACCAGTCACATGGGCTACTACCACGTCCCGTCTCTTTGCCCATTTTCAGGTATCCGAGAGTGACGTGCGGTGACGCACTACTAAGATGGCATCGGCCTCATTTTCGCTTCAAAAATGCTGTTCAGAACTCTATGGGTGATGTCACGGACACTATGTCCATATTTTTTTACAGTCTATGGTCGAGTCCGAGTCCGAGTCTGAAGTCTGAAGTCTGTTAAAATCCGTCTCGAGTGCATCTCAAGTCCGAGTCTGTAACTCGAGTGCCCATCTCTGTTTTGAAGAAAGCGGAAGCGGGAAGTACGTTCAAGGCGATATTTTGTGTTTATAAAGCACATACAGTTGTATTTTTTTTTTTAAATGACCGATCGTTTCGCTAGATAAGACCCTTATTCCTCATCTGGTATCGTTTAAAGCCCTTTGAAGCTGCACTGAAACTGTAATTTTGACCTTCAACCATCTGGAGGCTATTGAGGTCCACTATAAGGAGAATGTTTTCATCAAAAAACTTAATTTCTTTTTGACTGACGAAAGAAAGACATGAACATCTTGGATGACATGGGGGTGAGTAAATTATCAGGAAAAGTTTATTTAAAAGTGAACTAATCCTTTACATTCTAATTGTATGCACACAGCAACAAGTACAATTGTTTAAATTTTATCCTATTCAAAATTTCTCTTTTTATTTTCAACAGAATAAAGAAAGAGATACAGGTTTAGAATGACATGAGGCTAGATCAATGACAACAGAACCTTTTTGGATGGACTTCGCAAAAAACGTATAAATTCAAATGTATCATTTTTCTTTATATAATGTTTTGCTAAATTACTTGCTGTTTTTCAAGATGCTTCGTTTCCAAGAACAACAGTGTAACTGGCCTGATCAGCAGCAGGCCTTTTCATCCACGGCCAAGCCAAGTGGAGGAGTTGTATAGTGCCACCAGGACAATAACATTTCCCAGAACCCCCTGGTGACGGCAGCAACTCTGTGCCGATTAGACGGCATCCCTTTAATAATGAATGGAGCCGAGCTTCAAATTCGCAAGCAAGAGACATAACACAAGAAAGTGAACTGAAAGGAATAAAGATGTGGTCATATTTTTCCAGGGGTTACAGTAATGCAATAATGAACATGAACTTGAGAGCTTGTACTCAACAAAGACAGAAAATAAGTGAGAATGGGAGATAGAAACAAATGTGTGAGCTTAGCAGGATTTACTGAGACATCTACTCAAGTGGCCACTCTCCTCTGTCAATAATCCAACTCATTAGTTTTTCCCCTTAAACAGCCACTGTGACACTCGCATTAGCTTTGACCGGCTAGTGTTTCAGTTAACAAACCTCATGAAAACACTTAATAAACCTGCCGGCCTTTAAAGCCCCCTGGCAAAATAGAAACCCGTCGTTAATTAGGGTGGTACATGATATGATGATGATGATGTCTATTTTTACCCTGCTGTGAATTACCCATTTACAAACAGATTAGAGTGGGAGGAGGAAGGGAGGTGTGAGATGGAGGGATGTGGGGGAGAGAAGTGGGAAGAAAGAAACAGATGGAGAATATGTGCTGTAGCTGTAGCAGTGAAGCGGTGGATGCTGGGATCTCCTGATAAAGGTATCCATATGGCCTAACTGTGCATCTACAGGATCAACACAGCCCAGCGGAGGCTCAGCATTAAACACACACCAGGCAATAACATGATGAGGCTAAACACACAAATATACATACACATGTAAACACAAGCTGTGCAAATACTCACAAATGTACATGCAGCACCAGTTGGCATGATAGGAAAATCAGGCAGCAGCCAGTTTGTACAGAACCCATGCCAGCATACACACACACTCACACACACACACTTAGCCAATACAAAACCAGCAACGGCATATACACTGGATCATATTTTATCAATTCCACATGAGCAAGAGCACCAATTACAACAGTTCAATAAACAAAAATGATAAATAGAGTTACTAACATGTACACAACAGCGCCAGTTACTATGTATATTTTGTTCCTCTGACAAACATAATTATAAACAAGTCAAATCCAAACTAACGATTCAATGCTGAATGAATAAATTTTTTGAACAAATTGGTTAAGTGAATGATTCAATGACTCGGTCATTAAAAAAAAAAACACTTTGTTCCTGATTGAATTAGTTCTGTTTGACTGAATGATTCAAATGACAGTCACGTCGCCACCTAATGGCGTAACGATGTAACCCGTAAAAAGAGTCAAATGCACAGTCTGCATAAGAAATGTCACAAGAGCAAGAGGTATTACGTTAGCCTACATAAATCATGGCCACAAATTAATTTGTTCCTGTGACTTAATAATATATCAGCGTGCTTTACTAATTTGGCCACAATTTACTAAAACGAGTGAACAATTTAGTAAAACGTGGCCACTATTTACTAAAACGAGAGAATGAATTCTTAATTCGTGGCCACTTTATGTGGCTTCATATGTTTATATATAATTTAAATGTCATGTATGAAATTTAAGAAAATGGGTTTGCGAAGAGTGCACTTCTTATGTATATGGTATTTACCTGAGACTAAAATATATAATTGCATAATGTATTGTTTTTTACATTTCAAAATGTCAGAGAATACACAAATTTCTATCATACACCTCAGTTTTCTTTTAAAGGTGCCGAAGAACATGTTTTTAAAAGATATAATATAAGTCAAAGGTGTCCCCTGAATGTGTCTGTGAAGTTTCAGCTCAAAATACCCCATAGTTTTTTTTTGTTGTTTTTTTAATTAATTTTTTTTAACTGCCTATTTTGGGGCATCATTATAAATGCACCGATTCAGGGTGTGCAGCCCCTTTAATTCTCGTGCTCCATGCCCCAAGAGCTCGCGCTTGCCTTAACATTAAAAAAAGTTCACACAGCTAATATAACCCTCAAAATGGATCTTTACAAAGTGTTCGTCATGCAACATGTCTAATCGCCTAAGTATAGTATTTATTTGGATGTTTACATTTGATTCTAAATGAGTTAGATATATGCTCCCTGGCTAAAGCTAACATTACACACTGTTGGACAGATTTATAAAGAATGAAGTTGTGTTTATGAATTATACAGACTGCAAGTGTTTAAAAAATGAAAATAACGACAGTATTGTCTCCGTGAATACAGTAAGAAACAATGGTAACTTTAACCACATTTAACAGTACATTAGCAACATGTGAACGAAACATTTAGAAAGACAATTCACAAATATCACTAAAAATATCATGATATCATGGATCATGTCAGTTATTATCGCTCCATCTGCCATTTTTCACTATTGTCCTTGATTGCTTACCTAGTCTGATGATTCAGCTGATGATTCAGACGTTAATACTGGCTGCCCTAGACTAATGGCTTGAACATGAGCTGGCATATGCAAATATTGGGGGCGTACACCCTGACTGTTACGTAACAGTCAGTGTTATGTTGAGATTTGCCTGTTTTTCGGAGGTCTTTTAAACAAATGAGATTTATATAAGAAGGAGGAAACAATGGAGTTTGAGACTCACTGTATGGCATTTCCATGTACTGAACTCTTGTTATTTAACTATGCTGAGGTAAATTCAATTTTTGAATCTAGGGCACCTTTAATATAAGTTTCTAAATCATCCCAAAATCTGTATGGCCTCTCAGCCAATCAAATTCAAGAACAGGAACTAACTGTTGAAGGAAACAATCAAGAATATATTTTAAACACATAGTGATTTAACTTTACACAAACCATAGAAATACCAGACCAGTAGTTCATTTTTACTTGCTATTCCAAAAAAATGATTAACAGTAATCTTTAGCTACATATTTTTAATGTTTAAAATCCTAATTGTAAAGCACGGATAACGCATTAGCATTATTTGTAATACCTTACTTTATTGTTCAATAAGGCTGTAAACTCCATTCTGCTTCTTACTTTGCAAGTGTGCATTCATTGTCTCACTTTATCTTTGTTGTTCTTTATTATTTATTTGTTATTTTTTGCTGTATCGCATCACTTAAGGTACATTGTGTCATTTGCATTTTCCTGTTCTGTCAGTTATTGCAATTGCTTAATTGCTTTGCTGACTTCATACCTGGTCAGTCATTTTAACAAAACGTCTATGCAGGCTTTCTTAATAAGTTTGGCGGTGATGTCAAATTAAGTTTGAACACAGTACCATAGGCCTGAGGCTATAATTTCCCTTATGCAGACTCCAAAAAACATAGAGTATTTGAAAACGACAAAAGAAACACTAGGGTGCATCTACATAAAGTCGTCAGAGCTTGTGAGCGCTCCCTAAGTGCTTGACAGACACCATGGTTACAGCCCTTAAGAACAGCGCACTTCCTAGTGCCTCCACCCTGAGTCTGGTTGTCACCCAAGCCATCCCATGAGTCTGAGCTCTAACCCTGTGGAGCAGGAAAAGGACATTATGGACTAGAGAGCGAGTCTGTGAGCAGGCAAGAGGAGCCTCCAGGCCTCGCTAATGACATTTTCTCCTTTCAGCTAAGAGACACGTGAAGGAAGAGATGGGAGAGACGTCATCGCTGCTCCACTCTGACACTCAAATATGCTTCAAGACACACTAGTAAGCATCTATAGTTCAAGTGGAGCAATATTTTGGGCCATTTTAGTTAGAGGTACAGATCAGCCTTGTATGTCTATATTCTCAATGTCCTTTGTATGCCCTTTGCTTGATACATAAGCATTAAATTTATATGATTTTAGGCACATGCAATGCTTTTTTTTTTAGGGTGCTAAGGCCAGCATCTCTATTAATAATCTTAGCATTAGAGATTTGAATAAACCTTAAATTTCTGTGCATATCTTGCACTTGGTGCTACAGACTTGAAGGACAAATCAAACTGAATTAAACTTCTTGAATGAAACTTTTGAGGAGATGTGGACTATTGGTACTTTCTAAATTATCTGACTATTTTTGTTTTGTGGTCAATAAAAATGGGCAAAAAATTTTGCATTAAAGGAAAGAACCTATTGCGCTTTTTCCACTTTATCCCATTCACCGACTGTGTACTGTATAAAGTTTTTGATAGGCAGTAACCTACAACCTGCATGAAAGTGACTGGGCAGTAGCGCACGAGTGATGTGTGAAAGGTAGAATGGACACTCTTCAATAGCAAAGCAGTACAGACTGACTGTAAATCTCTGACAGAATCCACTCTCAGATGGAGCAGTCCCATGTGGGTTGGTGAAAACAAGCAAGGAGAGAGAAAAGAGGGAAAAATGTCCATATGCCTATCTGCACGCACGGCAGCCATGTCATTAAAACAAAACACATCCATAAATAGACAACCCACTCTCTTAATCCAAGACATCATGGTCCTTCTAAAACCCTCTGGAATCCACAACCCGGTCTGTGGATCTGATCGCCTCAAACATGCAGTCGGCTGAACACGTCAATGACGTTACTGTCTAATCAGGCCATGCATTTACTGCTTGTGCTGTTTTTACACAAATGCATGGATGCATAAACACACACACATCTTCTCTCTGGGCGATTAAAAAAACCATTGATGCAAAAGGAACACAGAGCCACAGCTTTTTGGCCGGCTCAGGAGTAATACTGATGATGCTTGAGGAAAGTGACACTCTACCGAGGAAAACAGAGAGAACAGTGCCTACAGAACAGCCTGAAATGCACATTCCTCCACGGGAGTGCTGTGTAACTGAAGCTCCAGGTGTTGGTGCCACACTTCACTGACTGACTGTCTGACTGACTGACTAACTGAAGACTCTGCTAATTAAAAAAACATACGACCGACAGAAAAAGCAGACGCAGTAAAAAGATGACAGTTCACCACAGTTGTGGTGCTTAGTGTCTGTTTTTATTTTCAAATTAAATCTACACTTTTTACATGACTTATTCTTGAGAAACTTCTGAGCTAATGGAGATATTACTCTCTGCCTACATAAGCAACAATCAAATTTGTGATATTACATCATATTAAGCAATAGCATGTACATCACTATACAACAATGCTGTATGGATTATAAAATCCAAAATTATATAATTATTAAATTATTGTGGTAGCTATGGTGTAAATACTGTAGATAGCTCACTTGGTTTTGGATCCAACAATTATGGAATGCTATGTAGAGACATATCCATCAAATCTCAATTCCAAAAGCTCTCATTTAGAGGACAGACAATGGATGGAGGATAGACAATTTTAGCAACAAAATTACTAAGAGAAGTGGAGGTGTTGGGCAAAGAAAATGTCCCAGCATGCCTACACAAGCTACATGTTGGCATCTCCATGGGACAAATTCTCAACGGAGGGTTGGCGGTAATGATCATGACACATTGTTGATCTGGAAATATCAGGCAGACAGCAAAGGATGCTTCACTCACCGCTGCCTGCATCTCTTCAGTCATTTTAGGATCAATTAATCATCATCCTTACAATTTAATTATTATTTTACTGACATATTAAATCATTTCCTGAATACAAAACATTATGTGCTACTCAATTTAAAGGTGCCCTAGATTCAAAAATTGAATTTACCTCACCATAGTTAAATAACAAGAGTTCAGTACATGGAAACGACATACAGTGAGTCTCAAACTCCATTGTTTCCTCCTTCTTATATAAATCTCATTTGTTTAAAAGACCTCTGAAGAACAGGCGAATCTCAACATAACACAGACTGTTACGTAACAGTCGGGGTGTACGCCCCCAATATTTGCATATGCCAGCCCATGTTCCCAACATTATGAAAGGCATTAGACAAGGGCAGCCAGTATTAACATCTGGATCTGTGCACAGCTGAATCATCAGACTAGGTAAGCAAGCAAGGACAATAGCAAAAAATGGCAGATGGAGCAATAATAACTGATATGATTCATGATAACATGATATTTTTAGTGATATTTGTCTTTCTAAATGTTTCGTTAGCATGTTGTTAATGTACTGTTAAATGTGGTTAAAGTTACCATCGTTTCTTACTGTATTCATGGAGACAAGAGCCATCGCTATTTTCATTTTTAAACACTTGCAGTCTGTATAATTCATAAACAACTTCATTCTTTATAAATCTCTCCAACAGTGTAGCATTAGCCGTTAGCCACGGAGCATAGCCTCAAACTCATTCAGAATCAATGTAAACATCAAAATAAATACTGTACTTACGCGATTAGACATGCTGCATGACAAACACTTTGTAAAGATCCATTTTGAGGGTTATATTAGCTGTTTGAACTTTTTTTATGTTGTTTAAGGCAAGCGCGAGTTCTTGGGGTGTGGAGCACCAGATTTAAAGGGCCACACACCCTGAATCGGCTCATTTCTAATTATGCCCCAAAATAGGCAGTTAAAAAAATTAATTTAAAAAAATCTATGGGGTATTTTGAGCTGAAACTTCACAGACACATTCAGGGGACACCTTAGACTTATATTACATCTTTTAAAAAAAAAATTCTAGGGCACCTTTCACATTTCCAGTTGTTCCAGTTCATCCCGGCCAATGCCAGGAGCAGATCCACTATGTCAGGAGAGTATTTGTTGGTGTCACATAACCTAAATCGCAGAAACGTGCCCTCTGACCCTGCTATGGGGAACTTCTATACCCCGTGTTTGTGTGTAGTCAGCTCGCAATATACTCCCCAACTGTGTTTCTATGTTAAAAGGTCTTACTTCCCTCGCAGACCGATTATCCACCAAAACATTTGTGCCCTAAACAGCCTGAGTCGCTGACACTACGGTGCAAGGATGGGTGTATTATTGCAGTGCATAGTGAGGGGTCCCTGTCGGCTTGACTGCATATTTTTGTGAGTTGGTGAGGAAATGAGAGTGTGTGTGTGTGTCCTAGCACAGTTAACCAACTGGAGGAACAGATGGACTCCCCACTCTCCTTGTTGTGAAGAAACACAGCATTTACACATACACACACACACACACCTCAGAGCAGCATTCAACTCTAAACAGGATATGCTGACATGTTTATGTGGGCCTATTCATACATTTAATTAGAATACTCAAACAACTTTTGTTTCAGAGCGTTCATTATCTGATGCATTGTATGAGTTTTTGATTAAACATGGGGGAAAAAAATAAAGTTTTGTCTCAAACAGATGCTTACTATCTATCAATCTATCAACCAATTAATCAATCTATCTATAAAATGTATCATTATGAATATATGACACATTAAACATCAGGGAAAAAAATAACATTTTGCTGCACTATCCAGGTAAGTTTTCATTATTATCTGGAAATTATTAACTATGATTTAAGTTAAAAATTAAAAGGCACAAATTCTATGCAAAAACAATGGCATACAGTGATTACAATTTTCATTCCATTTTAACCAATCACCAATCATTCACACAACAAACCATATTCTTCAATAAAATCTCATCAATGTTAGCGAGCTATACACAACGTTACCTTGGTGGTATATTTAAATCAGCAGAATTTACAACACTACTCAAGTTTTTATTATTGAAGGCTAGCTTGCTTGCAAACTCAGCTAACATTATGCCAATGCAGTTCAGAGTTAAGCTGCATCATTCAGTTTAAACATCTCAATTTGAGTAGGTCACATAAAATGCACAGCAATCAAACCCACGACCACTCCAGCATCTGTATGCAGAGGTCTGCAAAAGACACGCTGTGTAATGCAGTCGGGCCACTGACTGAACAAGTGAGAGAGTAATTGAGTGGGAGCGGGAGAATTAGGAGCATGACTTTAGCACATGCCAACCCGTGAGCTCAAGCTCATCCTTCTGAGGCCTGCTGGTGGGTGAGAGCAAATGGGTTCGGAAGGCTTGTTCTCCAGTGGGTGCTAATGTATGGACTAGGGCGCTATTAAAAGTCACTACTGCGTGATATGCCTGTGCATTTAATTATTTATCTATTCATGTATTCCTCCTCTTTTTAAAGGCTTTTTGTCAGTTCTTGTGTCTAAGCCAGAAGCACAGGCTAGAGGAGGAGTGGGGCTTAAAAGAATAAGATTACAATAAGAGCAACTCTCTGTTTGATCTTTAGTAGAATAGACCTGACTCAAATACACCCCATCTTCTAAATCTCTTGCTCAACAACAACATTTCTATGCCAGAAGTCTCTGGTAGGTGTAACTGATCGAATACATTCTGCGTATGGTGCAATGATGATAATAACAATGATAAACAGCACAATTGCATTTTGGCTTAAGTCAATAAAATGCTGCAGGGATGACGTATTTTTGTAGGCCAATTAAAACGAGTTCACATTTTAGCACTTCCAGTTCCATTGTCCTGAAGTCAGTGGGTTTTTTTTATTATTAAATGCCTGAAATAAGGTTTGTGGTTAACACAAGCTCAAGATACGTTCATGTTTTATTCTACGACATCAAATAGATCAGTAATACCTCTTTGCGATTTTTAAAAAACTTTTACTAGTCTAATAATTGGCTAAATGGGACTACAAAGGTTGCTGGGGACATAAAACATCATTACGCCGAACAGGAAAACTCATTTATTCACTAGTCATTTTTTTACAGCCTCAGTATGTTTATAATCAAACTATTGCAAATTATTCTAACTCAAACTTTCAGGGAAGAAGTTTTTAAAATAGACTGAAAGAGTTAAAGGGATAGTTCACCCATAAATGAAAATTCTGTCATCATTTACTCACCCTCAAGTTGTTCCAAAACTGTATGAATTTCTTTGTTCTGCTGAACACAAAGGAAGATATTTGGAAGAATGTCAGTAACCAAACAGATCACGTCCCCCACTGACTACCATACTATTTATTTTTCCAACTATGGTAGTAAATGGGGGGATTTTTCATTTTTGGGTGAACTATCCCTTTAATGGTTGTGACGATGAAGTCATGTGGCAAATGGTGTAGTTTGTTTATAGCCTAGCTGTTTAGCTGTTCACTTCTGACCATTGTATTTAGGCTTCAAAATTCATAAAAGCTATGTTCATTTGTGAATATTATCATGTAAGAATCATAAAATTTTTGTTGGTCACAGTTTATTTTCTACAATTAAAAAATACTATTGGGTTTTTGTCAAATGGAACTAGCGTGATGCTAACTTCCGGGTTGGCCTACAAAAATACATAATCACTGCAGAGCTCTATTGGAGCAAGTTCTTGGTCAGGCTGATGACACCGCAAGTGACCACATCCAGGGACTCCACACAGAAACAGATGTGCTTTGGCCAACTTGCCCCGTAATCCTAAGCCTTTCTGATCCTCGGACTCCTCCAGAGACCACAGAGAGCGAGTGTGAGAGAGATATACTCTATCTGTTGATATGAACCACACCGCAGTTCTTTTATTCTTCGGCTGAGAGAACCAGGGCAATACTGGTGTGCATAAATAATTTAACACAGCTTAAATATTACTCTGTCAGCACTCTAAAGCACCACCACAGGTGCCAGGATTTGTATTCTTGTTTTTGCAGGAAAAAAATAATGCGACTCTGAGAAAGGTTTTGATTTACAACGCAGTGCCACCACTCTCAGCAACTTCATTGTGACCCCAATGAGCAAGTTAAAAGAAAACATACAAAGCAGTCATTTAAAGTATTAAAGAATGTCACAACAACATGCACGATGCGTTATACGTTACGTCTCATTTTTAGACACACCTCTCCAACTTCATTCTTTACAAACCCTACAGCTGCAAGAACGTACCAGCAAACAACACTTCTTGAGGTAAAGCTTGACCTTTCATTCACTACCATGTAAGACTCCTACATTTTGTCAAGGCTTCATTGTATGACATTTATAAAAACCACAGTCAAACACTATCAATTAGAACATAACATGACAATGGCCACTACAATGTCTATCATTTGGCTATTTATTAACTGCAGGTAAACTTGATTGAGATGCTTACCTGATGTCGTTCTGCTGAGGTGGTTTCTTGTTCCCGACCAGGTTCACTGTTTTTGCTTGTATGGGCTTCTCCTCTCTGTACAAACACATTTTAGATAGTGACAGTAAATCTCTCAGAAATCTTAGCTCTTTTGCGTAAAATGTTTTTTTTTTTTTTTAACTGAAATGAAATTTGAGTTAGACAAAATCTGCTTTTGTAAACAATTCTGCAATATTATTTTTAAAGGGATAGTTCACCCCAAAATAAGCATTCTGTCTGTGGAACACAAAAGAAGATAAATAAAAGAGGACAAAAATAAACACTGAGGCATTTTTCCAAACGTTTCCTCTTTTATATTCCACAGAAGAAAGTAAGTCATACAGGTTTGTAATGGCATGGGTAAAAATGACAGAAGTTTCATTTTTGGGAGAACTGTCCCTTTAAGCTAGCACACAAAGTATTGCTGTGTTTCTGTTGTGAGGTCGACCTCTAGCTTCCGCTTCAGGACAGAAGTTTCTTTAAGAGTGAGGAACTGTTTGCCATTCAAACGGTCTCATAACACACAGAGCAAATGAAAATCAGAGGTTGTTTATCAGTATGTGCAAAGAGACAAATTACGTGAAGGTCCGTTTCTTCTCTCTATAAGAAATACTGTGTGACTGAAACTGTACAGTATATCATTTCACCTGTGGCTTTAACCATATAAAAACAATGCATTTACCTTGACGATTTTAGTGACAAAGATGTATACACAAAGGCTGCGAAAATAAATATTTGCATAACAATTTCCTATGAGAAATATAGAACAAGAAGTGGTTAAGTTATTGATTGTAGCTGCTCAGTGAACCAATCTGAGATGCATAAATCTGATTTCAAATCTTAAGGTGGCCAACAACTAATGTAATATGAGCAATGATGGCCTCTAAATGGCAGGTGGACAGGAAGCCAAGAAACATCTTCACACTCATGATAACAACACTGATGAACCACAAATGGCTCTTCAGAATAAATCTTTATAAACCATCCTACATGTAAATCCCTGACAAGTGCCTGTCATAAAGGAGTTCCCTACAGATTTTTAATGGTTTTCACATGAAGTACTTGGTGCTTATTGTAATAAGTTATTTATATTGTAACAGGCTGAATTATTTGTATGAAAGGTCCTATATAAATAAAGTTCATATTAAGGGGATATTATTATTAAGAGGATCTAACAAGAAAGAAAAGAAAAGAAAAGAAAAGAAAAGAAAAGAAAAGAAAAGAAAAGAAAAGAAAAGAAAAGAAAAGATTAAACAGATACAAATACAAAGCTATGACTACTTTTACTCAAGCTGTGAGTGATGCTCAATGCAATCAGGGAAGATTTCAATGAATGGGTTAAGGATCCTGACGGTCATGATGACGAGGCACGGAAATATTGTCGTGACCAGGCAGGAATCCTGACACTGGTGGTGGATAGTGTAGAAAAACGTTCACTAACCTATTTTAAAAATGTTCGATGAGTCAAATAAATATGTGACATGACAAGTGTGCCGCCTGAAATTAATCCATCACAAAGAGAGGTGTAAAATATCAGGGTTGTAGTTATTTAGTTCTTGTCGACACACCCCTCTCTCTCTTTAAAAGCTACACCTGTGACCAGTCACCTGGCCATTCATTGCAATTCATTAGACATCTAACAAGCTTGGTTCATATGGATGTGTATGAATACACACATAGCAGTGCTCATCCATGACAGGTGTCCATAAGGATGGAAAAAGTGGACATGGCCAGACTCACCCACTCACACACACAGACTGGAGCTCAGGTGCAGGCGTAAAGCCTGATGGCTTTATTAGTAGGCTATGGCAAACAGATGCACCTACAGAAACCATCACAAGCTGTTTGCCTTTTGGTCTCCAGAAGCAGCACGAATACTACAGGCTCCCTGTAAAGCGTGATGTCTTACTTGAGCATGGCCTCATCCTTCTCCTCTTCCTCCCTCTGCCGAACCATCACAGCCATGATAATTTTCCTCTCCTCCTCGGTGAGGTGACTGAGGTCCGGTAGTTCGGGCATGGAGATCTGCTTTGTGGGTGGGCGAGGGCCACCGCGGGGCCCCACCGAGGCGGACATATTTTACCCCTGTATGATCGGTGCACAATCCCAGCTATGTAAACCGCTATTCAGGACATAGTCCGATGGCTTATCTGCGGTTGTCGCGAGCGTGGCGAACCGTTCATCGTTGCGGCAGGCACCCACGGTTGTGCTTCTCTTCCCATACGGCTTTTTCTCCTGTTTCTCTCCCCCCCACCCCCCGCCCGCCCGCCTGCCTCTCCCCTCCAGGTCCAGTTAAGGGTAGTCCATATCTGATCCGCGGGATATGTGCGAGTCGACGAGGGGGGTCTTGCGCTTGTTGATGAAGCCGCCTCGGAGCTCGGGCTCTCGGGTGGGATGATGGGAGCAAAGGCGGAGTCCGCGCGGCGCTCTGTTTTCCGAGCTCGCGCTGCTGCTGCTGATGCTGCCGCTGTCAGGGAGACGGAATAGTCAATGGGACCGCAGCCCCTCAAGCGCGCGCACGCCTCCTCGAGACGGCCGCGCGCACTCTCATTTGAGAATGGGGGCTCACTGTACGCGCGCACAGCATCCTATTTTCGCTCTCCAATCACAGCGCGCTGATGACGCGCATCCACCAGCAGCCGACGCTTTGATATTCACCGAGCCAGCTCGTGGATGAGATTGAGAACAACGCGTTGCAAGTACAAGTTGTGTAAAGTCAGGGCACAACAGATGAGTGTCTAAAATGTAGCTAATAATGCACACTTAGAAACACGGACTTGTCGTAAAAAAAAAAAAAGAAAAGAAAAATCACATAGGCCTAATTAGACTAATAGCTACGGGTAAATTGGGACAACTGGTTAAGTGGGACACTTAAGCTTAATTATCTTGATCATTAATGTATATTCTTTAAAATAAGTTCACGCTATCCTATATGAGGTGACAAATGGTTTAGCTCTGGCACTATTTCAGGGGGTGTTTCATAACACATTTGCACAGCAGTTTTGGGAAACACGTAAGGTAAAATGACCTTCTGAGACAAAACGTGAGGGTAATTTGTGACTGATGTAGTTTTATATGGAAAAAAAAAATATATATATATATATATTATTAATTAGTTTAAACTACATTTTTTTTTTACTTGAACATATTTTAAAACAACTTAATATACATAATATATACAATAAATACATAATAGGCCTATATAAATTATTAATAAATAAATGATAATTAATTGGCTAATTAGATGCTGACCAATACTGTTAAAAATTAGTCTTCAAAGTTGTTGTGTGTGAAAAATTATATAGTTTATGCATTTTAAAAACAGATATTCCATATTGTCTGTATTAAAGCTAAAGATGCATATGGACTCCCTTAGTTCTTGGAAGGCCACAACCCTTCAGATTTTAGCTTTTATTACTAATTAACTAAACTCTGAGGCGATTGCTTTGAGGAGACTTTTATTTTGGTGTTTTCTCTGTAGCAGCCATGGCGTCTGTAGTCTCCATAGGCTAGACTCATGTCCTCGTGACTTCATGTAACGTTACAGCGTCCAACGTACTTCTGCGATCTGTGTTTTTATGTTCCTGTTGTTAATCTGGTGAGTAACCCTTGGTAAATATAATTTTTAATGTTATGCATACGTGGACACGTGCGCATGCATTTGGATTTGTTCATCGGTTGACAGTTATTTTTTTTTTACATTCTCCTTACATTTTATTTAATGACGGGATGTCAGGGCTGATTACAGCTTGTAAACTAAATAACTAACGCAATTTGACATGGCATTGTAAATGAACTAATATTATAGCCGTTCAGTATGTGGATTTCACCTGTTTATACAGTAACGTTACTCATGTGTATTCATCCTCTGGTCTAATAGTCAAAATTTAGCCTCATGTAACGGAAAGAATAGCTAATATTATGTATTTTGAAGCTGGTTTAACATCTCTAGGTCAAACGATCATAAAAAATATTATTCAAGCCAACACAGAAAAAAAAGTGTTAAAATTGTACCTTTAGGGTACAACAGCTTGTCGCTGGGCCAGTACCCTTAAAAAGACATCTTTGTACCTTTTTTACTCCCAAAAGGTACATATTAGTACCATAAGCCCTATTCGGACGGGATTAGTTTTACATGGGGAGGTGGGGGTAAAGTAATTATTACCAGAGCTTGTCAGTGATTTTAGTCCCGTCCGAATGTGCCATCTCGGTAATCATTACGGACAATGTCAGTAAAGATTACGGCGACTTTTACCTTCTGTAAAAAGGTCCGGAAAAAAAATACCTCAGGTAATACTAATCCCGTCCGAATAGACCCGCTGTAAATATGTACGGTAAAATTCCGTCATTTCCTTTTTAAAAGTAGTTTTCTTTGCATTTTTCAAGCATGGAAGCACTTGAAGAAACATTAATTTGTGTTGTAGGTGGTGGGACAAGTCTGTGGCAAACCTCAAGTATTTTCTACATACCATTCAGAGCAAAAAGAAGATCGAAGCAACTGTCAGAGGCACAAAACTAATTTTATCTTTAGCTAAGTGCCTATTACCATCATAATCCAATCAGAATTTAATTAATAAATCGGACCTAACTGTTATTTATAGTTTATATATTTAGATTATATGTGTTTTCGCAAATTGTATCAGGAAGCAACGTATACCCACATGACGACAGGGAGGTGACGGCTGTGCGTAAATCGAGTTACCCCTCCCACTTCTGCTAGTTTTACTCATAGACTGGTTTTACTGAGATGTCTTGTCCCGTGCGAATTGGCCAATTAATATTACAGACATCCTGAGGTAAAATTACTTTACTCCACCTCCCCACGTAAAACTAATCCCGAATAGGGCTTTAGAGTACAAATACGTACCTTACGGTACTAATACCTTTTTAGAAGTAAAAAAGTTACAAAAATGTCCTACTGCCCCAGCGGCAAACTGTAACGTTACCCCTAAAGGTACAATTGTAACACTTTTTTTTTTTTCTGTGTGAACAGAACGATTGCGAGTGTTATATTCCTATTACACAGTTAAATACACAAGTAAATATGGAGTAACTTTCATTACTTACCTTTCAATTAACTTGAACTCTTCAACTACAATAACTAGATTTTTGTTTTCAATACATTTAAGAGAGTCAAACATAAGAAATTCAACCATAAAGACCTTAAAACACGATTTAGAGTTACTCCTTTTACTTTTATGTAAATTAAATTTACTATATAAAATCATAAAATTCACCATAAATTTAACATATTTTTACCTAGATAAATCTTCCCTTATTTTTTTTTTTTTTTTCGAATGACAACAATCAAACAAAAAAGTGTAATATTTTTATCTACAGTATATCCAAATATTTGACAAAGTATAATCACAAAAATATATGCTATAAAGAATTTTTAAATCCTCATATCATGTGCCAAAAAAAGGTTAGGGCAGGACTTGGTTTTCGGGTATTGATCAGTAGGAATTGAGTGGATTGTTGAATCGTTGTAGTTTGCTATTGCTGTGATCTCATGTGAGTGGCAGGTTGTCCCGTCCTCGCTCCAGTAAACCCGTAATCAGAAAAGAGATGTCACTGCAAGAAGGGGAAATTACTTTGATTAAAGATTACTAATGCACATGAATTAAAAAATAAGTAAATAATGATGTGCATGTATAAATCAATTTATAATAGATACTGCAATATTATTCCATAAAAAAATAAGACTTGTCCATTTTCATTTCATTGTGCTATACCAAGAATATATTTGCTATTTTTGTATTTGTAGTCAGATATGCTGCCTGTAGTGGTGGTGCATGGAGGTGCTGGTCATATCCCTAAGGAAAGAGCTGAGCTCTCTACTATTGGTGTGAAAGAAGCAGCCAGGACTGGGTATGTCATCCTCCAGAAGGGTGGAAGTGCCATGGATGCTGTGGTTGAAGCAGTGACCTTGATGGAGAACAACCCAAGATTCAATGCAGGTACTCATAATAATCATATATTCAATTAAATTCATATTTCATGTCTAATTCCTAAAACAACATCCACGATAAAAAGAAAACTCGGGTTATGCCCAAATGTCATAGGTCGGGGGTCAGTGCTAAATGTGAAGGGGGAGGTAGAGATGGATGCACTTGTGATGGATGGCAGGACTCTAGCTAGCGGAGCTGTGTCAGCAGTCAGAAGAGTGGCTAATCCAGTTCAACTGGCAAGGCTTGTCATGGAAAAGGTATTGTTGTAAAATGCATTGCATACCTGTATTCTCAAAACACTGTACATGAACACCATGGGAGATTTAGTTTTGAGTAATCTACAGTTACCAAGATTAAAAAACTAAGTGATACACAGTACTACATAATTAAGGAATACTAGGCTATATGCTATCAGATGTTTTTTGCATACATTGAATGCAATCATTAGATGATTTTAGAACATTTCAAATAGTCAAATTAATAATATGAATGATATCTGTCCTCTCTCTGGAGACCAACCACTTGTGTCTGACGGCTGAAGGGGCCTCTAAGTTTGCCAGAAGCATGGGTGTACCAGAAGTGCCTGAGGAGTCATTGATCACAGACTATGCCAAGATGCGCTGGAAGAAGAACCTGGGGCCAGATGCCAACCCTGTGGAATGCCAAATGTAAAGCTTTTATGTAATGAAAACTGGTACAAAGTGCTGACATAATGTTTTTGGCATAAGATGTGTAATGTCTAGAACTTCTACTAAGAAAAGAGTCACAACAATAGTTAAAGGGATAGTTCATCTCTGTCATCATTTACCTTCATGTTGCTTCAAACTAGTGACTTTCTTGCTTGCTTGTAATGTCCATATTAACATCCATATTATGTCAGCACAAAAACACATACATACTGTACATTCATATACAGTATCTCACAAAAGTGAGTACACCCCTCACATTTCAGCAACCATTTTATTATATGTTCTCAAGGGACAAAATTGGATATACTTTAGAGTAGACAATATGCAGCTTGTATAGTAGTACAGATTTACTGTCCTCTGAAAATAACTCAACATACAGCCATTATTGTCTAAATAACTGGCAACAAAAGTGAGTATGTCAAGTGAACATTTCAAAACTGTGCAAAGTGTCAATATTTTGTGTGAGCACCATTGTTATTTAGCACTGCATTAATCCTCCTGGGCATGGAATTCTCCAGAGCTGCACAGGTTGTTACTGGGATCCTCTTCCACTTCTCCATAATGACATACGGAGCTGCTGGATGTTAGACACATGGCACTTCTCCACCTTCTGCTTGAGAATGCCCAACATGTGCTCAATAGGGTTCAGGTCTGGAGACATACTTGGCTACTCCATCACCTTCAGCCTCCTCAGCAAGGCAGTTGTCATCTTGGCGGTGTGTTTGGGGTCATTATCATGCTGTTCAGCCCAGTTTCTGAAGGAAGGGCATCATGTTCTGCTTCAGAATGTCACAGTACATATTGGAATCCATGTTTTCCTCAATAAAGCAGAGCTCCTCAGTACCAGCAGCAATCATGCAGCCCCAGACCATGATGCTACCACCATCATGCTTGACTGTAGGCAAGACACAGTTTTCTTGGTACTTCTCACCAGGGTGGACACCATCTGAGCCAAACAAGTTTATCTTAGTCTCATCAGACCACAGGACATGGTTCCAGTAATTCATGCTCTTGGACAGGCTGTCTTCAGCAAACTGTTTGCAGGCTTTCTTGTTAGCCAGCTTCAGAAGAGGCTTCCTTCTGGGACGACGGCCATGCAAACCGACTTGTTGCAGTGTGCGGCGTATGGTCTGAGCACTGACAAGCTGACCTTCCGCTTCTGCAACCTCTAAAGCAATGCTGGCAGCACTCATGCATCTGTTTTTGGAACAAACTTCTGCACCTCACGCACAGCACGAGGACTCAACTTCTTTGATTCAACTTCTTTGGCCTGTTCCGAGTGGAAACCCATTTTGAAAAACCTCTGTGTGACCCTGGCCACTGTACTGTAACTCAGTTTCAGGGTGTTACCGATCTTCTTATAGCCTAGGCCATCTTTGTGGAGAGCAACAATTCTAATTCTCAAATCCTCAATGAGTTCTTTGCCATGAGGTGCCATGTTGAACATCCAGTGACCAGTATGAGAGAATTGTACTCGAAGCACCAAATTTTAACTGCTCTAATACAAGATCCACACATTTGTATGGTCTTGTCAAGCAGACAAAAACATGAACATGATGAATAGGACATGTGGCTTTGCATGGTTAAACAACATACAACTGTTATCACTTAGGGTGTACTCACTTTTGTTGCCAGCTATCTTAACAATAATGGCTGTATGTTACGTTATTTTCAGAGGACAGTAAATCTATACTGCTATGCAAGCAGCACATTGACTACTCTAAAATATATCCAAGTTTCATTTCGATAGTATTGTCCCTTGAGAAGATATACTAAAATGGTTGCTGAAATGTGAGGGGTGTACTCACTTTTGTGAGATACTGTACATATGTTCATTGAAAAAGAAAAATGTTAAAGGAAAGTCAGTAGTTTTCCATATTCTGTGCATTTACTTCAAATGTATATATAAATTTCTATCATGAAACTCCAGATGGCACACCAGGGGCAGTTCTAAGGTTTCATCCTCAAGGGGGATAAGTCCTGAGTGAGAATGTATAGCAAGAGACCATTGCCTAAATAGTGCCTCTTTGAAAATCAGCACCACTATATTACTATATAGTAAGTCAAAATTAGCCTATCGCTTACATTGGTACCAATTCAACACAAACATTTTATAAATTATATAATGATAACAGTCTTTCTGCAGTTTTTTTTTTTCTACTGGCCTGGTCAGGATCAGTAGATCAGATATTTACTTGCCCAGGCAAAACATTGACTGGCCCCACCTAAATAAATAACATTTTAGACACCAGTGAAATTTTTTTACCAATTTACTAATACTAGTCTAACTAATATAAAGTTAAAGTTAACATTAAAGACAAGTAAACAGTAAACAGTCAATAATAAAATAAGAATAAACAAATTACAAGCAATAACGCAAATAAATACAATAGAACAAAAAAATTAAATAAAATAAACTGCAAATTAAATAAACAGTACTCTACAGTGCATATGAAAACCGTATTACTGTAAAAAGTAATAAGTAAACAGATACCTAAAGCTACAGAAGTTGTTTAGTTAAGAACAGTGAGTTATTCTCACTTTTTCTTTTGTTGTTTGATTAACATTACTAACAGAAGGAAAGAGAAGGTATATGAGGCTGCTGTCACTTTAGGGCCTAATTCACGAATTCATTTAAAAACATGTATTCGTATTGAAAGAAATCTGATATTTTCTTAACTGTTTACATTCACATAACATAAGTCATAACCAACTATTTTATGTAGATACTCATCAAGACGGGCATTCTGACATTTCGTGTGTATTTGCTCAAGAAGACGTGAAAGAGAAATCAGTTCTGTACTCGTGTGCTGTCTGAGAGTCGGCTTTCTGTGTGTGCGCACAGAAACGATCTATCACAGTATTTGAGTACCGCATTGAGTTCTCTTCAATGCTTGCAGTTATTCTCCATAGGGCACAGCTGATTTGTTCCTGCTGTATCAGTAGCCATAAGCTTGCTGCTCAACTTTCAAATACTTGGTCAACATGTGCTTTAGCAGTTTACAGCACACTTTCAGAAACCCTCCACCTGTTTAGATCTGCTACGGGTAATTCACATATTCTATATTGTACAGCAGCAGCATGCCGTGTATGTACTGTCAGTAGCAACAGTAGACATTTGTTCTTTTTCTTTCTTTCTTTCTTTCTTTCTTTCTTTCTTTCTTTCTTTCTTTCTTTCTTTCTTTCTTTCTTTCTTTTTCTTTCTTTCTTTCTTTCTTTCTTTCTTTCTTTCTTTCTTTTTCTTTCTTTCTTTTTCTTTCTTTCTTTTTCTTTCTTTCTTTCTTTCTTTCTCTTTCTTTCTTTCTTTCTTTCTTTCTTTCTTGTCAGCTATTCCTTTGTTACCACAATAAGTAAGCTATTTTGTTTGTGTGTGTTTTTTAAAGCTACTTTTTTGTGTGTGTGTTTCAGGGGCAAGATGGGAACTGTAGGTGCAGTAGCTGTGGACATAGACGGAAACATTGCTTGTGCTACATCCACTGGTGGAATGATAAATAAAATGGAGGGACGTGTGGGAGACACGCCGTGTGTTGGTAAATCCAAACCTGCTATGTAAAGGGCCTTGATTTGATTTGCACCACATAGCTCCAGTGTTTACAATTAATTTTGGAGGAGTCAGCCTACAAATGGCTTACTCATTGCTGTTTCTGAGTATGAAGCTGAATTAAAAGAATGTATTTTAATATTGAAAAATTACACCTTTGATTTGACTAAACTTGCTGGTGTGACGGGAATTGAACTTTGACCTTTGAACATGCAATGATGTGTGTTTCAGCTGCTCATGAGAGCTTGTTGCCTGCTGAGTTAATATTCAAACCACAGACAGCACAGCACCCTCCACATACTGTACATTCTCTAAGGAAACACACACACTAGTTAATGATAGAAAAAGAGCTGGTATTGTCTGCTTAATAAGTAAATAAGCAAAAATGGAAAAAAAGACAGATGCTTTATTCTCTGTTGTGCAGTGAATATTATCATGGTTTGCCTCAAATAGGTGGATGGTTATCTGGAGCAACAGGTTTGCTGAGTTTGTGTAAAGGAAAGATCTCTCTCAGGATCTTTGTTTCTATCTCTGATTCTCAGGATGTGGGGGCTATGCAGATAACAAGATTGGGGCTGTCTCACCCACAGGCCATGGGGAAGCCATTATGAAGGTCACGCTGTCCAGACTCATTCTCTTCCATATGGAGCAAGGCATGTGTTACAAGATCAGCACAACTTATTTAGCATAAGCAAACAAAGCTTTGGTGTCTTTTGTCTCATTTAGCAAACAAAATTACCATAGTTATTACACAGAGTATTTATTTTAACTTTGAATATTATACTTCTCACTCGATGTAATACTTGATTCTGATTGGTCAGTTATATTAAGCAGCCAAATATTTTTTTTTAGAATGACTGCTAAACTGTATACACTACTGTTCAAAAGTTTGAAGTGAAAATAGAAAAGTTAAGTTAAATTGTAATAATATTTCACAATATTACTGTTTTTACTTTATATTTGATCGTACCACTCCCTTTAAATGGTAATGTATTTCATCATTGTCTATGGCAATAGTGAAATACATTTCATGCCTACCATATTATTGCTTCATTTCACACTAACACGAGTTATAAAAGCTGTGTACCAAAGCAAATGAAACAAAAGCACTTTTTGAAATTTAGGAACTTGTGAGAGACAGCTAGAGCTGGATTGGAGAGAACTTAAAATTTGACAAAGACATGTAATATTGTAATTAAAAAGGTTAAATTAAAACTAGAAAAAGTAACTCGAACTACAGATTAATAATACATAACTGAGCACAAGAGTAAGAGCTTTGCATATCAATGGGGTCAAAATGAACCTGTCAGGGTTTATTTTGCTGTAATTCCCGTCCCGTAGTACATTATAGTAGACATAATTATCGTAATATATAAAGACAAGTTAAACTAGCCATATGACAAACTGACATCTCTCTTCTTGTGTACTGTGCACTTGTTATCAGTAGTTTTAGTATTATTACTGCATGGCATCTATAAATGTCACATCTTGGACCATAAGTCAATCTGCATGGTAATACTAATTTAGAAGCAACAGGTATATTGACATGAGCTCAAATGGCCAGTTCACATGTGTTCATGAATAGCTGTGAGACTGATTCCTAGCAGCATTTTAGTCTGTGAATAAACAGCTTGAATTACTTCAGCTACACATTAACTGAGATTGAAGGCCTCATTAAGATGCTTGACCTCAAGTCTTTTTAGGTAAACATTGCTCACTTCATGGGTCTGAGCAAAAACAATTTGAGCCAGTCTTTTACAATGTGTTTCAAAAACCACCTCCAGCACCATTTGCAAAGAGTAGACACATGGAAGCTGTCTGAACAGTAATGTGAAGATTAACTTGTTTGTACATACCTAAAAGTACATTTCATATAACACGGCCTCTCATTACCCAGCCGGTATGTTTTGTAGTGTTAGTTAGTTTTCTGTTGAGGTGATTTGTGTGCATGCTTTTGCCCTTTGCCTGTGGAAACACAACGGCTAGAGTTTTTGCTGAACTCACCTATATGTGTGTTGATATGGGCAGGGTGTTGATAAGATTTATTTGGTCTCACCTGAGATCCATTCCTTATCATGCACTTCATGATCACCTACATTTGGCAGAGAGGTCTGGAATGATAATACCTTGATAATAAGTGTGTGTTCTTCTATATTCCCTAGGGAAGACCCCAGAGGAGGCAAGTGACCTGGCTCTTGCGTATATGAAGGAGCGGGTGGAGGGTCTCGGCGGGGTGGTGGTGGTAGATTCCAAAGGGACCTGGGCAGCTCGATTCAGCAGTTTACAGATGTCATGGGCCGCTGCCCAGCAGGGTGAACTCCACTTTGGGCTGTACCATGGTGAAGACTTTGTTGAGCCTGTACAAGAGGACAAATAATGAACACACACACACATATAGTCTTGTACATTTTTGTTGATTTATGTATATTTTTTTAAGTGTTGAATAGAAAGGGAAATATGCAAATCAGTGTTAGTGTAAATACATACATCCCTCATGGCAGTTATATTGTGTGTCTATTAAGTGATTTAAAGTTGATTGTCTTTACACCTAGCACTAAAGAAATGCAAGTCTTACACAGATTGTTTGAAAAGAAAACAAATCTGCATTATAATACTCCTTTTTGAGGACAGTGTAAATGTCCTAAGTGGTAGTACTGTATGTTCTCCACTAGATGGAGATAAATTATATTATTTGGAATCAAGTTAGTGTTTAAGGGGCAGTTCAAATTTAATAATAATAATTACAAAATTGCAAAACATTACAGATAAATATGTTTTAGATGTACTGTAAAAGTCGCCTGAGAAAGTCAGAATGTCGTGGTGGACTTGGTGCACTAATTTTGAAGAACAGAAATAATAATACGTTCCTAAAGTAGTTCAGTGTATGATTTTTTTTTTCATCAAGACTAAAAGAGAAAGCAGCTTATTAAATCAGCCAAAAATATTTTTAGCCTATAAATAATTTTTGACATGTAAATAAACAATGCAGCAGTTTATCATAATCATCTATATTTTGTGAGTAAGTTTCTGTCAGAAGAAACTTTGTAACATGTTTTAAATGGTGTTATGGTATCATCACACCATTTATACCAATTTATACTGATTATTTCAGGAGAAAACTTGCTGAAAATAAACTTGTTGGTGTGGGTCACTTATGTGCTATTTTAAATGACAGCCCAGATACAGATAACATCAGTTCTGTTGTTTTCATGTACAGTATAGTGAGATGACATGGCCCTTATGACAGTTTGAATACACAAGCTCCTGCTTATTGTGTCAACACATAAGCCAGCTTGCAAGTTCAAACTGTGAATTGTCTTCTTAATGATCTAAAACCTAAAGACCAGTTTTTCTGCCCTCGGCGGTCAGTTTGTGTTCAAAATATTCCACACGGGAGCATGCAAAACAACATCAACTTTTGTCCTCTCAAAGACACGACCGACAAGTCATGACCTCTCTGTCCTTTTGTGTCTTATTTAACTCTTAAATGGGCAGAAACATAAATACATTTAAAAATAATTATATTAAGTATATATATATATATATATAAAATACAATTTCAAGTTGTACATAAAAATGCAGTGTTTATGTTCAGATTTAAAGAATGATTCTCCTATAAAAACAGTGTAAGAGAGAGCAGCATTTACCTCGAGGTCAGTGACATTCGCAGTGCATGGTGCCATGTTACTTTTAGATAAAGACGGCGAGTTAATGGCACAATATTTTATATCAAGTCACTTAACCTAAGTCGTTGCAGAGACCTTATTTTCTATATTTTTCACTGAAATTTGGTCTACTTACTCACAGTCCCTCCAGAATAAAGGGATGGATTTGTCTCAAAACCCAAGATAAAGTGTATTTTAAATTTAAACAAAAACCTTCCAAGCGTTTTGGATGGCATGTTGAATTTTTGAGTAATTTTGATTATCAATATAAACAATCCATTAATGTGAATATATACAATACACTGATGTAAAAAGCCAACGGATATCCAGAGAGATTTAAAAAAAAAAAAAAAAGAGAGAGAGAAAGAGAGAAATAAAATTATTCAAGTATAGGGTTTGGTACAGAATCAGTAGCAATGCGTCAATTTTAAATTAACTTACATAAATCAATTCATAATACAGCAGATTTGTATTAAACAAAAATATTCAAATGGCTATGGAGGAAAATAAAATAAACTAAGAAAACTGAAAAGTACTGCGGTCAAGAGGTCATACAGTGAATGTAAAAGCTGGCACCATCATGGATGAGAGCGCTTCGACTGCTGATTGGTCAGCACTCGACAGCGATGACAGAAAAGGGCGGGCCGAAGCGAAGGAATCCGCATAGAAAAAGTCAGGAGTGACAGATTGCCCGGAGAGGGTGACAGCTTTACAGTGCGCTCGGACGAAGAAGTCAAGCAGCCCCTTTTCTTACAGTTGCCATCTTACAAAGCTTTATTATAGACTCTAACGCCGTGTCTACATTGTAAAAGAGCGACGCAACGCTACAAAACTTCAACGAAACCACTATAATATCAGTTGATTATAACGGTCGATTTCTATTTTTGTCGCGTCGCGTGCGATAATTACGTAATTACGCACTTGTGGCGGTTCCCAGCAGCTTATGCAAATACATTGTACATGTCTGCTTTGGCCCAGAACTTTTAAAATGACTTGAGGACGGGTTTTCGTGAAGTTGAAGACATGATGAATTCATTAAGAAGACGAAGAACGCGGCGATTATCAGTCGAAGTGGAGCTGACATCCTTTCTGGACATTTATACGGTTTCTCACTAGGCATCTTTGCTGTCAGCGCCGGAGGAAAAGTCACAGACATCTGCGAAGAAGTTTGTGAAAGAAACTTCATTGGACGGATCTTTCTTTGAAAATACAGACACTCTGACTGTAACTTCGGTGAGTGGTCAGTTCATATGCTGCGTTAAGTGATTTATTTTAAAAAGAAATACTTATGCAGGCAGTGCAAGTCTGCATAGTAGTGTCAAATGTCCAGGAAATGGCTCCGTTATGACAAAAAGTTATGAAAAGTAAGCTACAATATATGCATTTAATCGATTTAAGCAATATGATATGGACAGGAGATGAATTTCAACAATCTTCTTCGTCTGTAAGCACCACGCCCCACACTTGTGCTGATTAACAATACTACAGGCAGATGGTTTCAATAATTAAGATACAGTATCAAGTAATTAATATTGTAATTTCCCGGTTTCTACATATGTCTTCTCTGCCAATCATGTGTCGCCAATCAACTCAAACAGTAAAAGCCGTCCTGGAGCGGTGTGTATGAGTGGAGCGGAGTGAGATATTTCCTCTCTCGGTCAGAGGTTCTCTGTCCGGGTTTTCCATTTTCTGCTTAGTAGTGATGGAAACCCGCTTAGAGAGAGAGAAAACATCGACTCTCACCTTCAACAACTGCTGCTCTGTTCAGGTGAAATCACAAAACTTCGCTTCCATTGGCTTTAGTCAGGGCAGACGCCATATTGAATTTAATAATGTGAGGGACAGACCACAAAGTAGGCTACTAGATTACTTTTTGTCTACTGAAAGTCTTTTTTGGAAGGATGTTCCGTCAGCTGAACAACTTACATGTTGTTAAACTACAGTGTGCAAATACATTAAACACACTGTACTTCTGTTCCTCACAGCCTCGTATTTATCCTTGAAAAAATTAAAGGTCTGTTTGAGAGAAAAAAAAATCAGATGCACAGCTTTAAACAAAATAAAAAGTTACAGGTAACTCTGCTCGGGAATGCCATGAACACAGAAGTGGAGTGATATCAGCACATTTGAATAATCAAACATGTAATTGATTATAGATGAATTTTTTTGTATTTGAATAGATTTGTGGAAATACCTTAAATGCACAAAGTAGTCAGGTAGCCACCTTTATCCAAAGCAGTTAATTAATTACATTTAATTTAATTAGATTTTTTGTCATGTGTGCTGTTGCATTTAAGGCCTATTCACACCAAGAAGATAACTATAATGATAACTATATTAGTGCCCACACCAACAGACGGTAACGTTTTGTTTATTATAACTTTATAATAATTTAGCTTTAATTGCTTATGGATTCGGTTTGTCCGTCAGTGTTTTTATTGTTCATCGTTCAGCTGGAAAAAACATTCTGGAATTGATTCCATATTGTTCCACTGTGTCGTTAATTGTTATAGTTGTGATGTAAATTATAATGAACCAAGGATGATAATACCTAAATATAACTAAGTTTCAAAATTTCTTGTTATAATTATAATTATCATTATAGTTAGTTAGTTAGTTATCATCCTTGGTGTGAATGGGTCTTTAGTCTTTGAACAGTTGCAAGAATATGTAGGCCAGCAGTTCCTTCTTATCTTGCAGTCTCATCTGTGCCTCAGTGCATTACTTTAGTTATTTTTTATGCATCAGTGAAAAATCCTATCAAAGTAACCTTGCTCTTTCATTAGTGCACAAAGCTTATTTAAAAACCAGATGTTGTGTCCCTCAGCCTCATGCGTTGGCATTGTGGTTGGGTGGGTTGGCATGAGCCAATGGAGGACAATGTGTTGAGACCCTTTCATTAAACCCTTCATTATTGCATTTAACACATTAAATAAGTTTCTTTTATAGATTCTAATTCAGTGACGCAAAGCAGCCGGTAGAGTGTCGGGTGGCATGTCTTCCTGTTGACCTCTGAGAGTTAGCGAACTTAGCGTTTTCTGTTAATAAGTGTTCTGGTGACACAGATGACTTGTTCTCTTGCTGTGAGTTTCGTGCCTGGAATCAGCAAGCTGTGTTTAACTGCCCGTTGAGTGCAAAGGAGTGTGACCTTCAACAAGGTCAGAGAGGCCTTCGCTCATCTGATTCTCCTTCGGGCAGTTTTGGGTTCCTGGAAAAAAAAAAAAGGAGAGAAAGTTAAAGCAATGCCAGTGAATGGAAACAAGTGATTCTGTGTGAAACAAGTAAAAAATCAATATGTTTTCTCACATCTCAAGTGCATTCCATTAAAATAGAAACTGGACAGTGTTTTTGTGTGTGTGTGTGTTTAAACTATAAGAAACACTGTAGTTTCTGTAGTCTCTGTAGTTTTTTTTCCATTTTATCCTATATTTTTATTTGTTAGTGTAGACTTAATTCAATTATTTGAAGAACAAATGCATAACGAATGCCCTCTGAATCAGACTGACTTGACAAATGTGTTGAATAGGTAACAAGTTGCGCTTACTGTTAAATTCAAGAGTAGGATTCTAGACATTGGCTTAACCTCATCTGCTCCACACGAGTTTGTCCCATAGGGCATTTGCCATCATGAGAAATGCAGTTTAAGTCAGCATTAGGGAAGGAATGCTTTGATGAGGCCCTTGATCTAGGGGAAATCAGAGTGCCGCTCACAAGGGTGGTATTTTCACAGTATCAGGGAGAACAGGGCGATCAGAAAATCCCAGCCATCAGGACCAATGTATTCAGGTTTATTTTAGAAGGTTCTGCTTTATTGAGTTCTCAGACAGAAAGAGAAAAGATGAAGAGGTAGCTGAATGTGTGACATTTTTGTTCTGATCTTTGTGACCTTGCTTTGACTTTGACTTGTCTGGGAATATATTGTGTTTGTGTTAGTAGCATAATATGGCAAATATCATATAGGCAAACTCACAAGACAGATTCAGTTCATAACAGCTGTCAGAAGTCCTGGTGTTGAGTTTGGAACTTAAAGAAAATAATTGACTGTATTTGTACCTGTGATAAGTATGTTAATTGACTATTTAAAGTTAAAAAGTGTAAAATGTTGTTGCATAAATCTCATTTACGTGCCTAAGATTGGTCAGTCCAATCATGCTCACATCATCCACCCACCCTCATATCACTCAAAACATTTTTCCTGTGCATTATGTAAAGAGTTATTATCGCAAATGACTGTACAAAAAGAAGCCTTAACATCGAATGAAAACAAAAAAAATAAACATTAGGCCTACTATAGAAAAACTAATAAATAAAATATATAGCAGCATCTGAAACACTAAAGCTATATGGACAATAAGCCTATACCTGACTCATGTCATGATTTTTTCCTCCAATCTGAGTCTTCTCATATTATGAAAAAAGAACATGAGTTTGTCTACTTTGGATTTTCTCTGTTTCCAATTCCTGTGGAGTTTTTTTTTTTTTTTTTTTTTTTTTTTCTGCCACTTACTGGCTAATTAAAATTTAGTCAACTAAGCCTCCTCTTGTCGACTAACAGTCATCTTATTAAGAGGAAGCCGTACAATTTTCATATATATATTTGGACTATTTAAAGGGGTCATGACTATTTTTTTTTATATTATTTTAATATGTTCCAAATATTTGATAACTTAAGGGACTTTTTTGGCTATATGTGGGCATCAAATAAACCAAGACTGCTGCTTGTGCCCCATCAAAAACTAAAACAAAGCTAATGGTAATGTAACTGTAAAACCAGGGTGAACAGTACCATAGCCAATAACAATGTGATCAGAGGCCTTGTTTGGGTGGAGGCCGTGTGTCTTCGGACTTACAGCCAGATCCCTTCCTTTTTTCATTTAGTCTCGCTCTCTTTCCTTGCTCTCCACCCCTTCCCCCAATTCCCTCTCCCTACGTCTCTGCCTTACTACATGCTATGCGGTTGCCAAGTGCTAAGAATCTGCGGAATGTGGGATTGCTGTGGTCTGATAAAGTTTGCTTTGTTCCCGCCATGACCTGAACGCTGGGAGGGATATGGGACCATGGGAGTTTCACCAGAGTCAGTGCACTCTGATTAATCGTGAAAAGATTGCGTTCTCGATTCAGACACCCATGTGATCTTATTCCTAAATTACAGCGATTCTCCTGTGTCTATTAATCCTTTGACAAAATCACATCGGAACATTAAAAGCTGCGTTGGTGCTGCCACTGATCCAGAGACTGCAGTTATCATGTATAGGTTCACAAACAGTCTTTTCAACCACACAGTATCATTATTTCTGTGTTACAAATATTCATCTTAATACAGAAGTACTGAGATAAAAGTTTATAGTTTGGATATAAACACTAATGTCTACGGTAGCCAACAAAATAGAGCAAATCACCTTTTGAAAGTAACATGGCGCTATAATGAATAATGATTGTATCGTTACACTGTTACGCCACTAGGTGGCGACAACTGACTCTTAAAAAAATGATTTGTCATTGAATCATTCAAGAGATTTGTTCAAAAACGCTGATTCATCCAATAATGAAACAAGCGAGACATTGAATCATTGATTCAAACCGATTTTGAAAAAATAATTAATTCGAATTAAGTAAACATTTTTAAATAGACAGCAGTTAACATTTTATCATAACCTGTGGTAAATTGCATGTTTTGTTTAGTTGCGTATTCAAAATCGTGGGAGAATCGTGATCTCTATTTAAAAACTAAAAACCGTTATTCTCAATTTATCCAGAATTGTGCACCTGCACTGCAGATCAGACCCTATGCACAGTCTCAACACACTGTTAAGCGCAGTCGCACACACACTTTGAGCCATGTCTCATTAGCAACCTGTTATTTATCTTACAGTAATGCTGGTGACTGCTGCTATGTAGATAGGATGTCATGGGGATGCATGCAACAAATTGAATTTATACACACAAATCTGTATATGCATATTTTAGATTTTGAAGGCAGATACATGTAATGCTCCAAAAACGGAAGGCTTTTATATAGTCTAGTCCTACTCCATTTAGCCAGAGTTGTTTAGATAATACACTTAAGACACAAGCTGGAGAGTAAAATGTAGGCCTCAGTAGTGGAGTCCAAAAGGCTGAGACCTTATGTAAAAATGCTTCTACAACTGATACAATACTAATTATTTTTATGTTCAATAACAGCTATGTTTTTTAATTGTTGTTATATTTTTAACAAGAATAGCTACATGATAAAAATATGCATTATGGAAAAATAAAATATTTTATTAAAATATAAATAATAAAAAAATTATGCATTATAAATATTTTTATAATAATTTTGATTATAATGTAACGTCACTTAAGCATGCATGGCTAATTTTGAAAAGAGTTTAATAATATATACAAACAACACAAAAATGTTCAGTTCACTTTGGTGCTACACACCAAATACAAAAGATACAGAAACAGGTAAATATATTTTCTAAATGTCAATGAATGATGCAACACATTTAGTAAATCAATTAATATCTTAAACAGAACATTTCCCTAACTGAAAATCAGTTTCTGAATGCATAGGGCTTTCTGCAGAAATCGATTCCTTCCAGAGAAAAGAAGCATGAGAGAGAGAAGAGACTCATTCCAAATTCCCTTTGTCACTTTGTCAAAGTAGACACGCAGCTATTCTCACTTACACACATTTCCAGTTTTAGAGGCCAGTTGAGTGGAAACATTGATAGGAAAGTACAACTGATGACAGAAAATGATGCTGATTTATTGATTTTGAGTTTTAAGTTGGCGTTCCATGTGTAATGGGCTTACAGAGGTCAATCCTCTCAGAGCTGAGTCTAGTTCTGAAGGGAGTTGAGACGGTCTTGAGGAAATCTGCCATCTCAGCCCTCACAACACAGGGGTCCTAACAGCTTCGTTTAAAGAGTAAACAGAGATGGACGCTTTGTGATTGGAGGGGGTTGGCAGGAAGCTGCTCTAGTGTTTGTGTTTAGGAGATGTTTGCAGTCAGCAGGGATATGTTGCATGTGAAGCTTCATCAGATTGGCTCTTTGTGGGAGGGTCATGGCAAAACAAACTGCAGCCGCTGAGTTTCCAATGTTTTCAATGTAAATATGACATTTCTCTTCTGTCATGGTTACCAGCCCTCATAGTGTCACAAGGTGAGCCAAACCTTGCCGGAATGACTGTCTCTCCATGGACACAGAGGTAGGAGTGTAGGCCTCTGAAGTCCACAGTCTCATAAAGTAAATCAAAGTTTTTAGCTGTGCTTGTCAAGTTTTTGTATCAGCAATGGTACAAATTTCAGTGTATTAGGGTTACAGTCAGTGTCAGGTTTAGGTGATGTCTGCGTGGGCAAAAAACAGCTGGCAGTACGGGCTACTGTAAACATCCTTGACTGGAAGCTGGTGCTTAAGATGGAGCTTTCAGTCGGATGTTTGCAGCAGCCAACTGCTGTTACTCTCACCCGGAAAACTGCAGCAGGAGAACATGGACACACCCACTGGAGCAAACCATCTGATTTTAATGTTCAGATAGTTGAGGTCCAATTACTTCTAGTCCCACTGTCTGATGAGCCACCTGATGTCCATTCACTGTCCATCTGATGCACATTATACACAAAACTGGAAAGCACTGTGAAAATAGTAAGCTTAAAACAGATAGGCCAACAATTTATAAGATTTGGGACAGAGAATTTTATTTATATCTGTCACACAGGATTTATTTATTCTTAATATATTTTAAAGATATTTGTTTGAGGCATTTAATTAGTACAAAGAAAACTATTTATTAGCAGAAATATATATTATACTTGCCAAAATGTGATTATTTTAAGTCGTGTATAACTGCCTGTGTGATTTGATGCTGGTAAAGAACATTTGGCTTTTTAGGTTAATTTATTATGGGTTGCAAAGTTTATTAAAAGAAACTGTACAATGTATATTGCAGAATATATATATATATATATATATATATATCAAAATGCGTAGTTCTTCACCAGTTCTTCACCAGAATTATGTGAACCACAATTCACGTGAGGTACGTGACACTAAGCCACCTCTGACAGTAAACTATGAAAGGTTTTCACACCTTCCTGTGTTTTTATCATATACACAAAACAGTAAACTACATCAACAGCTGACTGTTTCAGCCATGTTGCTTTCGATCACGGCAGCTGCAATAGCGTAGCTCCGTGAACTGAGACGGGCTGAAATGGATCCCTCTGTGGCATGTAAAGAGCAAACAGTGGTTTGAGAGCGAATCAGGCTGAGGGTCTGCTTCACGGGCTCTGGCGAGAGCGAGCACTGTCTCCAGAGGCTGAATGTCAACATCAGAAGCCAAGGGTTGCCATTTGTGTCAGATTAACACATTCAGTCATGTAAAACACATTCAGCCCCAACACCTGCGGAGCGCTAAGACCTAGATTAGCTGAGCTGCCCCTGCTCTGGGTCACTCCTTCTCAGAGTTTCAAAGGCCTGTATCACAGATACAGAGAGCAGAGGACTCTCGCTTTCCCACCTCCTGCATGAAGGCTCCCACAGGGCAAGCAATGAAAAGCACAGAAATGTGATCCTGAAGAACAGCTTTGGGTCAGCAAAGTGAAAACTTTCAAGCCTACAAAGTCCAGTCACTGAACCAATTGATACATTAACACTGTCTAATATTTAGGATTTTGCTCTTTGTTTGACCATTTCTTATATTCAGACTACAAGCTTTGCAAAATATCGGACAACACTGCTAAATGCTTATCTTAAACATTAACATCACTACAGATGCATTATTCAAGTTGAGACCTGTATTTTTAGTATTGTGAACCATGTTTGGAGTGTAGTAGTTTTGAGTAGTCTTTATGATGTTTTTCAGTGGAGAAAATTTACTCTTCTGTTAACACTGTAAATGTAAAAAAACAACCCAAGCTTATACATGCTTGTGGTGACATTTCTTATAGTGTTAAAAGCTAATGTGAGATAAAAAAGCATTTTCTGATGCAACCATGCCATTTTAGTAAGTTTACTACATTTGGAGCTGGTTGTGTAATGCAAACATCAAAATTTTGAGTGTTTTAAGGTCATAACATAGTATTGTGCAAGAAACAGGGCAAAATAAGTCTTTATCAATCGACAGTCTGCCCCTATAATCATAAATCATGTGAAAAGGAACAAAAGTTCATGGCAGTTATTCATAGTTTTCACGTGACGTCAAACCCTTAAAGGAACACCCACCAGGAGGGCAAATCAAGGCTTTCCTCCATTGTCCCCCCAAGTCATTTTTACCAGGTTTGTGCTAAGTAGACTGATATTAAAAGACCAAATTTAGTATACACCTTATTAATGATGTATATGTACACGAAAGCAGATAAACCCAGAATAAAAACACAATGCGCAGTTTCATGTTACAATCAATCAATCAAATAAAACCATTATAAAGAAACCGCTTAACCATTTAGCATGTTGCATTCTTATTCTGGGTTCATCTGCTCGCCTGTATTTAGTATGCATCTTCAATCATTTTTATACTAAATTTGATCTTTTAATAACACTGTTTTAGTACAATAAAGGTATATTGTATATTCTGAAGTTTTGCAGAAAGAGGCACATTTTTCCAATGAGCCTATTGGTAAAACAAAACACACTGTTATGGTTGTGTTATTGGTTGTCAAATACCAGTACTTTTAAGCTCTGTATGCTGAAAAAAAAAGATGTTTGTTTTATTTATTAAATAAAACATTTGGTTAAAAAAAACAGGTTATTTACGCTCTGTTGATAGCATCTGTTGTCTGTAGTCCTGGATGTCTACCATTTTATATACCTTTAAAAGTGAAATGTATAATTTCTGCCTCACCAAAAATAATGGATGTTGTCAAACGAGTTTCAGTTTCCTGAAAAAATTACCTACATCACCTTCAAATTCAGTCTGTTACTATACAAAAATTAATGGATGAAGTCTATGACTTAGTCAGGGGTGTCAAACTTAGCTCTGTCCAGCACAGTTTAGCTCCAACCCACATGAACCCCCATCAAGACACATGACCCAGGTAGTCAAGGGCTGAATCCGAAATTGCCCCCTAAACCCTCAATCACTATTCCCTACGTTAGTCCGATAATACAGTAGTGAATGAAAACAAGTGAGCGAATTACACTCGTTATTGTGGTGCAATGTAGGATAGAATGAGTGCACTTGATAATGTCCACTACTATGGATTCGGACACCCCTACAAATGGCTGTCTTCTCAAATAATGCCCTATTTGAGGGAATGAGCGATTTTTAGATTCAGCCATGATCTTCAGGATTAATAGAAGTTTGACACACGTGACCTAGGTCTTCTTTAACCCTGCTCTTGGAGACCCTCTGTCCTGCAAAGTTTATTTGCAGTGATGTTATTTTTTAAACAGTCGTAAAGACCTTGATTAGCTGGTTCAGGTGTGATTAGGGTTGAAGCTGAACTCTGCAGGACAGTAGCTGTGTCCCGATTCAGAGGCTGCATCCTTTGAAGCTCATATTCGAAGGCCGATTGCATCACAGCGGCATGACGAAGGCTGTCCCAATTTGAAGGTTCCTTCAAATATGGCCTCCAAATCCATCCTTCATTTCCCAGGTAATGAGGGATACAATAGATGGATCCTTTGCAGCCTAGCCTACCCCAAAATTAAATGCGCGCTAGTGACAACAGAATTTTTTTTTTTTTTTTTTTTTTTTTAGATAAATTGCTGGATTACACTTTTAAATGCAAGTATTGGCTTTCAATTTGAATACAAATGTAAAAATAAAAAATTTAAAGCGCTTCAAATGCTGACTTATATCTTACTAAGATGCTATTTTATATAGTTTATTATTTATTATATTTATTATGTACATAAATAGACCAAGGTAAACATATTTAGACAAGTTGTGAACCCTGTTTTGTTTTCAGACAGTTAAATATAACTTTTAAAAAAGTCCAGTGCAAAAGTTACTGCCACTCGTCAACGGCAGCTGTCACAGTTGTTAGGCGAAAAGAACGATCCTCTGTAGGCTATACCCTCCCATTTAACAACACTTGGTTTGACCTTAGCGGACTTTGAAGGTGTGGCCTTTGAAGTCTGCGTCCTTCGAAGGATGCAGCCTCTGAATTGGGACACAGCAAGTGGGTCCCCAGGAGCAGGGATGAAGACTTGATTTTACTGGTCTATGACATTTTGCTCATATGTTATCAAGGGTTTCTTGCTTTAGTTGGTTATCACTTAATCAAAATGACAGATTTAATGAGCACCCAGTTTCAGCACTCTGGACAGCTCTCTTCGGTTGACCCTGCAGACACCCTGTCCTAGGGGTGAGACAGTCCTCAGGGACACCTTTAATGTGATAAAGTAAAATACAATAATTAATAAATAAAGAAATAAAACTTAATGTCATTCAAAAATGACATTCTTATCTTCCTCTTATTGTTTCTTTATAGCAGTGGTTCTCAGTCATTTTATATGTCTCTCTTATTTGACACACTTAACTCTATCCTAAAAAGCTGATGATGTGAATCAGTTTTGATAGTTTCTAACAGTGTTTATAATTGAATATTTACAAAGTACTTTGTTCTTCAATAAAAATGGGGTAGTGATAAACTGTGCTGAATAAGATGTAAATGGGTATTTTGTATTTAAATTTTCCATTAAAATGCTGAGCAAAGACACTAAGATTGGCAAATTAATACTTAAAAATATTTGAAAGTCTTTCTTAGTTTAAGATATTTAAACAATTTATCAAAAATGATGCAAATTTTCTGTTAAATGTAGACTACTATTGTTAAAGTGACAGACTGTCATAAGTTTTTGCTTCCAAATCATGTCTAATGCATTCCAGAAGGCCACAGTCACTAACTAGAATGCTAGAATGTAAATATTTTGGGAGAAAAAAACTGTTTTAGAACAAAAAATGGAAGAACACTGTACATTTACTTATTACAATAGCGTCTATGTTGCAATCTTTCAGCTTTGTGTGCCTGCATTCACTAAGCCTTTTATAAAATCTTTCTTGTCTTTTTCCAGCCCCACCAGTTTAATCGCTCTGTCCCCTCTTGTTCCCCTTCCTGGTAAACTCAATCACTCTTTCTCTGTGTGTTTCTTGTCCTCCACCCCTCTTTATACCCATAGGCTGGCACCAAGTCTGATGACTTTTCCCAGAAGATTCAGTGAAGACATAGAGAGAGGGGGCAGAAAGAGAGCCTTCTTGTCCAATAAGAGAAAGGGGGACTGAAGAATGTGAAAAGCTCCCATTCAAGCCAGTTCAGAGGGGCTGGGAGCGGCCACATCCTCAGGAGGGAGGAGGGGTTGCTGCTTTCGGGAGGGTGGGCTAGGGATCCTGGACAGGGGCCAGGAGCGATGCAGAGGCTCCTCGGATGACGCTGGTCCGTGAGAGCGTCCAGTGTCTCCGCCTCTCCTCTGTCCCTTAGGACATCGACTCCGGACCCCTCACATTCTATTTACTCGCACAAACAAACTCTCCCCGCAGTTCCTCTACCCTAAGAGTACCGGTAGGCTGCAGGGTGAGGAATGTGTCTCTATTAATAGAGCGGTTAGATTATCTCAAAGACTAATGTCTGGCATGTCCAGATTCCTGAAAGGCACGGCAGTGACATACTCTCATCCACCGCTCCTCATTCATTGGCAATGATCTCATTTCCTTTGATATTCTATGAATTTAACTCGTGGTTCTCTTTTTAAAACAGTTTGTTGTACATGCACAGCTTTATCATTAATGAGAACTATAACTAACATAACTGGAAACAACTAAAATACAAAATAAAAATATGGTCAAAAATGTTTGTTTTTGATACACGAGTAGTAACACCAGACTGTGCTGAAATATTTAACGCTTTAAAATGATGCCAGTTAGCACATCTTCTTTGGCAGCCCTAAAAGAGTAACTAAAGAAATAACAAGTAAATAAGTTTACAAGTAAATAAAATTCTGTCATCATGACAACTCTCGAAGGGATTGGCATGGCAATGGATATGGCAATGTAATGTATTTGGTCTTGCTACGCTGCAGAGTAAGTACAGAGACTTGCAACTGCCAGTACATTCACAGACATTGCTGTGAGCATGTAAGACATGCTGCTGCTGCTGCTGCAGGCCCGTCACTAAGGGGGGACATTAGGGAGCAGTGCCCCCCCAGATGACACAACGTGCCCCCCTAATCGTATAGTCATTCAGCAAACTTCAGATTGAGAGCAAAACCCTTATTTCTGTAGATCTGGCCATTCACATATTTCATGATGAAATCATGCAGCATTCAGCAGCTCAAAGGAACACTCTACAACGGTAACTTTAAATAAAACATTATCTTCAGAAATAGAAATTAGGCGGAGTGTGTGTAAGGCTGGCCATGGACTTGAGACTGTTTTCTCACTCAAACCACTGCCTGCCTGCTGCTGCTTCTGATTGCTTTTAGATGGAAAAATTGCACATAACTACTGATCTAGGATCAGTTAATATTAGCATATTGGCGAAACATATTTGGCAAACGATCCAGTGTGTATCTGTGTTTGCGCTCTGAAGAACGACAAGGCTTTAAAACGCGTTCTTGCAGCGCTAAGCAATGTAGCCAATCACAAACAAATCTGTTGATTTCTGGAACGCATTGACCAATCAGAGGTGCAACTCAGCACTGAACGAAAACTCATTTTGAGCGGTGAGTGGACTCTGAGTTCTGAGTTGTGGACGCTGGCAAACAATGCCAACAATTGTTATAACAAACAATTATGTAAATAGTTATGTAATTATGCAGTCAGTTTAATTTATTGTTACAGAAATTCTTGAGATCGCAATGAACTAAGATGAGTGAGATTTTTAGTGATTATAAAGGGAGCGTCTTTTGCGCACATTCTGTCAAATCCCGCGTGTGTAATCTGTTAAAATTAACAGTGATTTGTAAACGTAAACACTTTATTAACAAATAATCAGCAGTGTTTATGTTGGAATATGTAGGTTGTGATGTGACAAGTAAGTTAAAACTATTTCATCTGTTTAAATGTGTTTTTAAATGGGAATCGCATCTCCTTACCCTGGAGTTGGTTCACCCTCAGCACTACCCAAAATTCATATTTAACGCATTATTACACAAAACGGAACTTAAAACATGATTAGGCCTTATTTATAAATGACTAGTATCACTTGGAGACTATTCAACTATTTTAACGGTGAGTACACACAAAGTCTTTGTTACACATCAATAATATTTTTACTGTTATTTGTATCGTTTTTATTATTGTGTTGTTCAAGGAATTGAAAAGCTTCTGTGCCTCATGTTTGCAAAGTATATTGCCATAATGCAAAAGGGTTTAGTTTTTGGTATAGTTCGGTCTAATTTGATCAACTATCTTGTGTTTTTTAGTAATATAGAACTTTATTTCATTAGAAGTCTATTTCATTAATAAAAATACGGGATGTTATCTGTTTCTCAGATTATAAAAATGTGCGCCCCCCCTATGAAAACCAAATGCCCCCCATTCTATATGTTCTGGCGACACCCCTGTGCTTCTGCACATATAACATGAAATAAACCCTGTAGCAGATCTATACAGGTGGAGCTGGGGAAGGTGGAGGGTTTCTGAAACTGCACTGCAGACTGCTAACAGTAAACAATACCAAGTATTTGAATGATTGAGCAGCAAGCTTATTGGCCGCTGATACCACAGCAACCAATCAGCTGTGCTATGTAGATAATGATGTGATCTACTAAATGAGTTAAGGACCTATCAGCCAGCGCCATCTAGAGTTTCATGCCAGAACTTTGTATTTGTAAACTCTTAAAATAATAATAAAACTGAATAAAAATTTACTGAAAAGACAGAAATAAAAGTAAAGTAGATAAATAAAAAAATAGAAATAGGAACTAAACTGAAAACGATAATAACCCTGCTTAAGCATAGTGCTTGTATTTGCATTGACGAAACACAATATTCAGGTATGCTTTGGTCAAGAATTCTTTGCAATGAAGGAATTGCCAGATCGCTCCATCCCAGCCTGACTTGGGAACCCATATGAGCTTCAGGGAGTGTAAACATCCTACACTCTCAGCTGGAGCCCAGCCCGAGGCCGGGAGTGGGATGTTTGCGCTCTCTGGCTCAGGAACGCCACAGCTCACTACGGCTCCACTATGGAGGAGAAAAACTTATTTATAAAGTTGTTGAGATGTTCTCCATTTTGAGTTGCAGTAGACCTGAAATTGCACTTTGAAATTCACTGGAACTACAATCAATGGAGCAGGTAGCAATCACCTAACTTAAGGGTACTGATTGGGTTCACTTGTTGGCAGTATGTTACTTTTACTTAAAATCTTTGTGGCTTTTTAGCATTATCAGGGTTGTGCAAAGTTCAGAAATGAAGAATCTATCATCTATCTATCTATCTATCTATCTATCTATCTATCTATCTATCTATCTATCTATCTATCTATCTATCATCATCTGTCTGTCCATCTTTAAGGCATAAAAAACCTTTAATCTCAAGACTTAAACTATTTTTTACACTTTCCAGCCAACATTATTGCATCCTTAATTCAGTTTTGAAAGGTGCACGGCCCTGATCATTATAAACGTATATACATTGTGTGCAAACCGTATGTAAAGTATGTACTTCCTGGACTTTGTGGCTAGATTTTGAAGTGGATATGGGAGCTTTGTAACGCACACAGGAAGTGAACTCCATTGTGAGCATTGTAAGGGCTCTGAGGGTGAGTGGCCTGTCATCAAGACGTTCAGGCTGAACTCTATGTCTCTTTGAAGCTTTCTGACCCCTCTGTTCAACTGCAAGTGCCTCCACCCAGACAGAGCTGCCGATGGAATTGCCTGAGAGGAAGTGACTATTTATACCCACTAAGGAACAGAGAAAGGCACCCTTCCGATGGGCGGCTCTCCTCTTGCTTCCTTTGACAAATATGTTAGGACTGCTTTCATGAAAGCTAAACCCAACTCCATACAGATATGCACAACATCCAGTGCTCTCAAGTTATCTGTGTACACGCCTAGCCATGTTTTGGTTACCATTCTCTTCTACTGCAATGACCTTTATCCACTTTTGCTTGGTGATGTCATAACTTAAGCATCTCTCATACTGGGCCACTAGGTGGCAGACTAACTCCAGAAAATGCCTAATGCTTCACACATTGCTTGGAAGGAGAGAAGACAAAAATGCTTCTGTTCACTAGCCAATTGTTTGAAAAATGTTTAACTACAAAACTTGTAGGCATATTCTACGTTTTTCTTTTTAACAACCTTTGCTTTTCTTATGTGTCCCTAATTCAATGACACCAAACCAGAGATGTATTCATTTTACTCATATTAAACATATATTTTAGCATTAACATTGTTTATTAAAAACTCTTTTAAAAACAATCCATACTGTAAACAACCAAAGTAACATTCTTCTACAAGTTTCACACACAAATTTATAAAACTTGCATTATTTGCAAACTTATAAAATTAGCGTTTTAAATGATTGACAGCACTTTTTAAAAAATATATATTTAATTATTTTTTTTTTTTTGTCACAGGTTTCGATGGCTATATTTGAAATTATGGTAAGTACAACAAAGTGAAAAATAGCTCCTGTTCTGTCGTCATTGCTTTGTACCAGTGTTAGTTTTTGCTTATTCTTATGTAACTTCATTACTTTGAGTGTGATGAACTTAAACCATTTAAGGCGATCAGTTTCCTCAAACCATTTAAGTAGCTATATATTTTTTATGACTTGATTTAAAAATGAATGAGTGGAATAAACTTAAAATCTTTAAGTTGAGTTTATAATTGACTAAACAAACACTAAAATATAAGTGAATTTAACTTAATGTATGTGAATTTACAGTACTCATACTTATTGGATTTAAAACTTAAATGGTTTAAGGCAATCGGTTTCCTCAAATGGTTTTAGTTACCATCACTTATCCAGTTTAGTGAAATTTTGACCTCATTCACACGACAGTGCATTTTCCTGCTCTAGAAATGTTCAAACCAACTGACACCCTATGATCAAGCTCTTCCTGTCAAGTGGAGGAGTCAAAACAACTAAAGTATGACAACAAGGACATCATTCATTATTAGTTTCACTTTTTCCCTTCTTGTCATGCTCTTTAAACTGAATTCTATAAGATCCTTACAGCAAGTCCCTTTCAAATGTTTCAAACAATAATCTCGCCCCACAAGTGGCACAGCAATGGGAAGTTGAAGCAAGCAAATTGGTATGTATGTGTTATATGTAAAGTAAACACAACATTATCATAGTAAATGCACTGTCCGCAATGAACACGTCGGGAGGAATGTTCTGTGACTGATGTTCCTTGTTTAATAAACAGCTGACTTGTTAAATCTGACTCTTCTGTTATTGTTGTACTGTGGCCTCTTTTTGATCCGTCATATTCCACCTCAGCAAAATGTTTCCTCGTTGACTCAACATGACGACAGTCAGTCGAAACCACATATTTAGTTTTTGTATGTATAGTAATACTTAGTTTCGGGGGATGTTAACACTCTCGACCACACAAGGAACTGAAACATTTCATTGTGTTCAGAGTTTATTTGCTCTCAGCACTACAAACTAGCAACAGAAAAATACTGAACTGTGACAAAAGCAGCGACTTTGTATATATATATATATATATATATATATATATATATATATATATATATATATATATATATATATATATAAAACGTTTCAATATAATACATACAGTATGTGTGGAACTACCCAGCTCATTTGACCTTGTAAGATGACCTTGTAAAATCTTATTTACTTGATTTTTTTGTAATGTCATCGCTGAAATACACATAGTTTAAGTTTAAAAGTTCCATTAAAGAGGGGAAGAAAATGGTAGAATTGCAATTAAATGGAATGGGAAACAAAAAATATGGGATTTCAAATCGAATTTAAACCTGCAAACAGAAATACTACATATATTTTACAATTTATATTTCAATTGAAGAGTTTGGGGTCAGTGAGATATTTCATGTGTGCGTGCATCTGTGTGTGTGTGTGTGTGTGTGTGTGTGTGTGTGTGTGTGTGTGTGTGTGTGTGTGTGTGTGTGTGTGTGTGTGTGTGTGTGTGTGCGTGTGTGTGTGTGTGTGTGTGAAAGAAATTAATAATTCAGCAAAGGTGCATTAATGTGTGCGAAAGTATAGACTTTACAGTATAATGTTACAAAAGATTTCTATTTCAAATAAATTTTGTTCTTTTAAACTGTATTCATCAAAGAATTTATCCGTTTCCTCAAAAACAAGCACAAGAGTTTTCAACTTTAAAAATAATAAGATATTACTTGAGCACCAAATTATCAGAATGATTTCTGAAGGATCATGTGACAGAAGACTGGAGTAATGACTACTGAGAATGCAGCTTTGCCATCACAGGAATAAATTACATTTAAAATATATTCAAATAGAAAACAGTTATTTTAAAATGTAATAATATTACGCAAAATTACTGTTTTTACTGTATTTTTGATCAAATAAATGCAGCCTTGGTGAGCCTAATTTCAAAAACATTAAAAATATCTTACTAACTCCAAACTTTTGAACTGTAGTGTATATATTGGTGGGGGTCAATGCACAAACCTCAACGTACACAGGGAATTAACCAAGATGTAAGACTCTATGTAAGTGCTTTCTGCCAAAGTGTGACTCACGTTTTTTGAAGTACACAGTGCACACGCCGAGTATTAAGCTTGATGGGAACAGCTGTGTAATAGCTGGGTAACATCCTGGACAAAGGCATAAATACTCTTTGTCATTTCACGGCTAAAGGAAGGTCATCTGAAGCCACACGGCTGCTAACAGCGAAGAATTGAGTTGACATAACTGGCCGTTTCATTACACGCACTGCTATGAGTCCTATCAGCACTTCCTCTTTACAGAAAACATAAGTTGCCCTCAAACAACATCTGGGGTTTCAAGTTACCCTCATCCCAATGGGGAATCAAAGTGAGAACACAAACAGTTCTATCTATATTGGATGAGAGTATACACAGAAATTGAGCTTTTGGTAAAACATGCATAAGCATCACACCGATTCATACCCCTTTAGATTATAAGTGGAGTTTGAATAAAACTTTCAATAAATGAAAACTGTGGCAAAACATTACATTTAAAAATAAATTAGGTAAGGTTGTGAACCCAGGTTTAGCACCCCTTGAGTATCAAAACTGTATCATATGACTTTCATTTACAATACATCTATAGTGTTTAGAAGTTCAGCTCCAGTGAAGATGACAGAAAGAGAGAGACTAAAAGAGGAAGTCACCCATATTTTTCAGCTGGGCAAAATTCAAATACTGTGATACGGACAGTCCCTAGACCTGTGTAAACCCATCTGCACTAGATATATGACACTACCAACCCTGCAACCACAGTCATGATAGCTAACTGTAATGGACAGGCATATAAACCTGTAGGCATGCAATAACCCCTGATAACATGAATGCAGATTTCATGTATATTCCTGGAATTAATAAATTACCCGTCTTTAATAGAATAGGGAGGAAAACAGTTTGAAAGGGATGGGGGCAAAAAAACATGTTCATATTAGAGGAGCTTAGAAGATAGACTCGACTCAAGGTCAAATTTTCAACATGTTATTACTAAAGATAAAGAGAGAGCTGATGATAGAGTTGCTGGAAGAGGTGAGGTAAACTTCTTATACACTTATCATTGCGGTCAGCAGGATTATATGAACATTGCTCCTTTAAGACCCTATGAAACCACAAATTTGTGGGTTTAAAGGGTTAGTTCACCCAAAAAATCATTAGGTTTGTTCTTGCACATCATTCAGGTTCAGTTGAGCTTCTGCTTATGTTCGCTGATCAAGGTTTAAATGTGAGTAAAAGCCTAAATTAAATCTGTTCATTATATAAAGCGATTGAGTATCTTCAGAATTTTTGGACTAAACCACTCAATTGGATTAGTTTACTGATCTCTTTATGAACTTGAAGTGTCAAAGTTTGAATTGGAAGGAGAGAAAGCTCTCAGATTTCATCAAAAAAACTTTCATTTGCGTTCCAAAGAGGAATGAAAGTCTAAAAAGCTTGAAATGACATGAGGGTGAGTAATTAATGACAGAATATTCATTTTTAGCTGAACTATCCCTTTAAGTCTTAAGTCTGTTAACTTTGAGAGCTAGAATCAATATGTCAGTCTGATACTAAATTTGACACACTGAGCAAATATACACATTTAAAATTAAAAAAATGGGAAATAGGCTACTCATTCCATTCAAATGTTTGGGGTTGGTATAACATTTGTAATGCTTTTGCATGAAATAAGCCTCTTATTCTAACTAAGAATGCATTTATTTAATCAAATACCAAAAAACAGTAATATTGTGAAATATTATTACAATTTAAAAACTTTTTTCTATTTTAATATTCAGCACGTAAGGTGCAGAGACTGTTGCTTTGGTCATGTGAACGGTAGGGCTCTGTGTAGGCCTCGTCTAAACACGCTGGCTGATCCGTTCTTGCCTGACCTGGGGTTGATGCCTGTTTTTTTGAGTTGTATGAAGCTTTGAAGCTTCTTATTGAATGACACTATACAGCACAACAAGAGAGATACATGCACACTCACACACACACACACACAAACAGTGAGTCATGGGAAGTATCCGTTCTCCAACACACAACCCCTCCGCCCCATTCTGTCACTCCTGATCAGTAGGCCATGCTGCCTTCCACTCAGCACATTTAACACACACAAACCACAGCAAGAGTACTGGAGTAAAACACAGTGTTTTACTAACTGCTAACTGAAGCAAAATGAGTCAGTAAACAAACAAAATTAAGACAGTGTCTCAGTTAAATTATACTTAACAAAATAATACATAATTATTAAATATTCAATTACATAAAATTGAAATAATACTGTTACAATTCCTGTCTTGTTTTTGACTTTTATTTTGATGTTTTCTGTGCATTGTTCTTGTTTCACTTCCTGTGTCTGCCTTGTTTCCTTAGCTCCCTTGTTTGTTGCTATAGTGATTAATTACCCTCATCTGTCTCTTGTTAGCCCTTGTTATCTTGTGTATATACTGTATAACCCTATGTTTCCGTAGTCTACTATCTTTGCATGTTTGTTAAGCTGTTGCATTTTCATATCTGATTACCTTGTTCCCGTTCCATTTTGGATTATCTTTGCATTTTGAAAAATGTTTTGCTGCATTTAGATCTTTGACTCTCCTCTTCCCTGTCAGTGCATAACAAACATTTCCAAAATTACAATTATAATCACGTCACAACACAAAAATGACCTGTGAGCAGAATTTTACTGTACATAATTTTCAAGCTGTAATGTTGTTACATTATGCAAAACATAATATTTGTGTATTTTGGATACATATTTTTTTTACATTATTTTATTATTTATACATGCAACCAGCAAATATTAAACTGATCAAAAGTGACATTAAATTATGTTACAAATGATTTCTATTTAAATTAAATGCTGTTCTTTTGAATTTTCCATTCATCAAAGAATTCTGAAAAAATCTAAAAATTCTAAAATTCTAAAAAAATATATATATATTTCCACAAATAAAAATAAAAATTGAGCAGCACAACTGTTGATACATTGATACTAATAAGAATAGTATCTTGAGCAGTAAATCAGTATATTAGAATGATTTCTAAAGGATCATGTGATAATTATTGTAATAATATTCCATAATATTGCTGTTTTTACTGTATTTTTGATCACATAAATGCAGCCTTGATTCAAAAAAAAGATTTCAAAAACATTTTAAAAACTCTTACCCACCTCAAACTTTAAACAGTTTTGAATATATGGCCATAGTTGGAAAATAGAACTTATACCACATTGCTGGATTATTACCACATTCACATACCATCATATATTACCACAATATTACCATGGTACATGTCTCCAAAAATATTGCATTATAATGGTACTATTTTGTTTGTGAAAAGAACATGAGCATGTAGTTGGTAGTCAAAGAAAACCACAGGAGAAGATGTGCAGGAGCGCACCAGGAGAGGTGGGCCAGGTTTGTGTCTGACATCTCTCTGACTGAAGAGCTGGCAGGTAAAGTCACACTCACAGGTGTGCGTCAGGAAATCCGGTCCCACACACTGACGGTTTGACAAGCAACAGCAAGGCTCAAGCTGATTACGGCATACACGGGCTCCTTAAGCCCACCGGGGACCAGGCTGCCTGAACAGACCATATGGTACTGCTCTTCTGTGATTTTATCACAGTTTTAACTGACTTTACAATCCTCTCAACCGAGCGGTATGGATTATGGGAGGGGACGGAGTGATATTCAACTTGTCCTCTGTCAAAGACAGCGCACTGGGCTGCTTTATCTTAAGCTGAGAGATTGTTTTGAAAAGACATACGTAAGCAATGACCTTCAGTTAGTCGGTTGCTATTGCAAAACAAACCCAAATAGATCTGGACACAAAAGCTATGGGGTCTCGTATCACCATGAAGAGGTTCATTTTACAGCCAGCCAAATGTATTTTACTCTGCTTATCACACTGCTCCTTATCAAATAAATAAATAACTAAAAATAGTTTAAATTATATACTCTATTTGTAATTATATTATATTATATTTATTTGTATAATTTGACAATGCTGAATTAGTCAATGGGTTGTGTAATAAGTAAAAAAGGTCATGAAATTAATGTGGAAAGCCTGTGGTTTGAATTTTTTTATTATTATTCAGCAATTTTTTGCATTTATCTTCTCAAAGTGCATATATGTTTGAAAAGTCATAATAGTAACATCCATTTCTCCTCTTTCAATTCAGTTGAAATCAACTGAATTAAATGTAAATAAATAAATAAAAGATGCATAAAAGCAGTTGTGCCAAGTTTGCAAAACATCAAAATTCAGTAGCCACATTTACACGCACACACACTTACAATTCGTCAAAGAGCTGCACTTTATTATACAGTATAGGCCACAATATAAACGTCCAAATATGAACTTCCAAATGCACACTTTCTTTGATAACAAATTATCACTTCCAACAAAAAAAGACAACAACAAAAAAACACTTATGGTGCCTTACATTGGGCCAGTCAAACTGTTTCCAACAACTGTGGCACAAGAAACACTGAAATGTGGAATCAACAGTCTTTTAGAACCAAGATGGACAAAGAGAAGATGGCTTTTTGTTTCCCAGTCACTAGCTATGTCTGAAACTGAAGTCTTGTTGCTTGACTTAAAGGCAAAATGTTTTTGTATAAAAGTAGCCTATCTCCTAAAAAACTGGTTTCAGACTGGCTTCCAAAGCATTATAACTTCACATCTAAAAATCAAGAACAAATTCAAGTGAGCTTAAGAGATAAGCAAGCAAATATTTAATACTTATATCTTAGTAGAAGTTGAAAGACATTTATGTATAAATTTACTTCAGTCTCCCCATCAGATGCCTTTTTTCTTTTCACCAACTGCCATATACCACATGCACAGGGTTGTGGGATATTACAGGCACATCTGTGCTGCATTGAAAAAAAACAACCAGACGAAGGCATCTTAGTAGACAAGACAACCATGGAGAAGAATGTGACTCTCACACATTCAGAGACGGGGTTTAATGAACCCCAGGGTACGACCTAGGTTAGACGGCAAACAGAAAAGTGTGCTCAATCTAAATATTGACAGAAGGGAAAGAGGCAGCGAGAAAAACAATATGAGGACAGAGAGCCTTCCTCGTTTAATCAGAAAGAAAGGAAGATGGACTTCAGCTGCACTATTACAGAAGAAAGGGGTCTTTCCTTAATTTTCACTTCTTTTTGTGTGCTGATCTAAACTAAAACAGGAAGAACTCCATAACATTTACACACACACACCTGTGCTGTGGAGGTATGGCTAGCCCTCTGGGTACATCAGTGTGGAACAAACACACACATAACATACACACTTAATCCATATTAATTCATATCTGCTTTAAAAATGTATTTGTATTCTATGTGGATAGTGACCATCAAAAGCCCTGATTGTCCACAAATAAACACTCTAAGTATGATGAGAGAAAGGCAGCACTCTCACACATACATACAGTATGTGATATGCTCCATCACTTTGAGTAGTTTTGAATTATATGCACTAAATGAAAAAGCAATTTTTTTTTGCTTTCTAATAATATTACCATTATCTTTCAAACAGTCGTCGAGATAACTATAATCATCATTTTTTTGAGAAAATGATGTCTAAAGAGTTCACATTTTCGGTCACAATTAGGAAATTCAGTCTTATAATTAAGACAATAACAGGCTAATTTAAAATATAAAGTTTATTTATAATATTGAGCATATATAAACTATAATTTTACTTTTCCAGCTAGCTAACGCTATAGCCATTGAACGGCTTTCCTGAGGTAAATGTAACGTTTCGCAGCCTACCATGTTCACAAGCTGTTTAATTGAACACTTTCCACTTTCTTCACCAATTACATGAGAAATTATACATTTTAGTAAGTTGTACTTCATTTTTCAATCGACATTTGGAAGCCCATTCATGTTTATTTTGTGCTTTAACTAGTAGTAAATCAAAATACAAGATCGGTTAACGCACGCTCTGACACACCGCGATTGAGACAAGGAGGATAGCTGCAGGTCGGAGTAATGGGCTTGCTGAAAGGTAGCGAAAGGTGAATTGCTACAACAGAAAATACCCCCTAACTCTACCCCACACCCTGACAGGCAGCTTTCGCGACCAATTGTAAAGACCTTTAGGCACGGCCATTATTCCAACCTGCAGATACCCACACTTGGAGAGATGTGCGATACCACGCTCATTTAATGCTGTCAAACCAAAACGTATCTTTTCAAGTGTCATTAAAAATGTACATAATTTGATAGATTATACTTTGTTTCATCAAAAAACATAAAATTTAATTTCGTTTGCTTATTGTTTTTCCACAAACGGCGCACTACTTAAGACTCAAAATGATAGAGCGCGACACACATGCTGTAACAAACGAAAGAAGAGGCACTTTATATTGCAAGACGTTTTTAAGAAAACTGGATTAAAGTCTCACTCGTACCTATAAAAACATGGAAGATCAATTACCTGAAAATTCCTGCAAGTATTCACACTGACTACACATTATTATGATCTGTTACAAGGAGCTAAGAGTATCCATAACAAGAAACAGCAAGCTCTAAACACAGAAAAGACACATCTGTCTGAGAGTCGGGCTTATGATTAGCAAATAAAGCCTATTCTCAAAGCCTGTAGAGTAGACTAAGATAATATTCTCTCACAGGGGAAGACTGAATCGACAAAAAGTGCAATATTTCACACAATGTGCTCAGGTAGCACTTATATATATATATATATATATATATATACACACACACACACTTGTACATGTGCTAAGAACTCTCCAGAGGGCTGCAAATAGGAATTACAGTAGAGAAATTCATCCGCTAACACTTTGAAAAGTATTCAGAGTTAAGAAAAAACACTTCATATTTAAAAAAAAAAGTCAAACAGTCAAGTTGTTCACTAAGCAAGTCTCTAAAAGGCAATAGTATGGAATAATATTGCTGTGCCATTCCTTTACCTAACTTGAAGCTCAGCTTAGGCTACTTGAGCATTCCCAGAATCCCTCTCTTGCTATTCTTACAGAGGAATGGTCTCAATATATTCTTCTAGATCTACCCTCCCCCTGCCCTCCTGCAGGACCTTGGACCCTTTTGCTGTTTTCCACTCTCCACTCTTCCTCTCGTCCGTGTCCTCCACCTCCCTCTCTAAGTTATTTCTGCCCTCCCTAGGTGACCTGGCTTTGCCCGCACTCCTCTCCACTGCCTCATTTCTTCCCACTCTTGTCCCAGTGGATCCAGAGGCCGGAATGCGTTTCTTCTTGGGTGGCCCCCAGATGAAGTTCTCAGGCGGGTGGTAGTGGCGCTGGGCGAAGCGAAGTAGGGTGCGTCTCTGACCGTGTTGCCGCAGTGTGTAGACAAAGTATTCCAGTGCGCTGTGACGCATGTTGGGTAATGTGCCCTCCACCAGCGCCTCCTCCAACAGCAGATGCACCAGAGGCAGCTTGAAGCTTTCAAAGCCCAGCTCACCAAGGCTTTTCAAAATGCGAGTGATACGCAAGTAGTTGTGCTGCGACCTGGAAAGAAAAGAGGTCATAGTACAAAAAATATGTTTAACACATTGCCCAACATTTTGTAATATTGGTTGTTTACAAAGAAGAACATTTTATGACATTTTATTTTTGGTCATTGTATTTTGTCAGGAATAGGGAAAAAGTGTCGAAGCATAATTAAGGTAGGGTATGCCATTTTCAGAGAGGCTAGCAATAGCGAGATCCCACCCTCCCTTCAGAGCATCTCTAAAGCCACGCCTCCTCCAAAACACATGAACACTTACAACAAGGAGCAAACAAAAGAGTCACGGGAGACAGTGTTAGGGGCCGTTCACACAGAACGCGTCTTTGCGTCTAAAAACACGAGACGCGGCACTCAGGAGTGGCTTTAAAAAAAGCGCAGTGTAGAACGCGAGTGTCTCGAGAAGCGCTTTTGAGATGTGAGACAATAACGACAACAACGGAAATAATAGAAATAGGTAAACAGCAGAATTGACAGATAAGTTTTGACATGGAAAAAAAGAAAATACGGCTCGCGCATTTGAACGCAGCTAGAGCAGACAGAGGAGAATGAGCCGCACATTTGAATTCTCTGCTGTAATGCGATCTCATGCGAACATATTTTGCATTTGTGCTGGTAGATTACAGCAAAACACTCCACATGCACACAAACCTCTGCTCTGGTCGCATCTCAGGAAAACACATTGGTTTGTAGCACTGAGGAAACGAACACCAATGATATGTCTCTGAATGACAAGAGACTGAGGCGAGAGAAGTGATACTTCCTCATGCATAATACAGCAATTATACTGTAGTATGCATACTACAGTGCAGTGATTGGATTGAATGAGCTTTATGTCATGAATATATATGTCGAGAATCTACATCAGCATGTTCGAAAGTACACGATGAAGATTTTGTGACATTGCTCTGACTCAGCTTTTCAAACAGGAAGACAGAAATCGCTCTGAAAAATGCAAAAATTACTATTTTTCACTAATGAATAACATTAATGAGTAACCTTAGTGTTTTCAATGATGTGCAGCCTATACATATCTGTTTACATCTCAAAAAAAGTGTTTTGGGGTTTCATGACCCTTTAAGGAGCACTGAACTGTACAGTACCACCTGACTGCTGCAGATTCATTTCGGCGTTGACAGTGTTGCCATTGAAACGCATAAATCCGAACCACTCCGAGTATAACATCATGGGTTTCAGACTCTTCCAAATTATGTTAGATATGGTGTGAACGCAGCATAAGGTCATTGTTTTGGTTCAGGAGGAACTTTAAAAGGTGGCTACTGTTTCGGTTGCGGCACTCTGTGACTGATGTCTAACTCTGCGCTGATAATGTGTGATGTCTCTCTCTCTCTCTCTCTCTCTCTCTCTCTCTCTATATATATATATATATATATATATATATATATACACTGTTTTTATGTTTTGTGATGGTTGTTCACGAGTCTCTTGTTTTTTCTGAGCAGTTAAACTGAGCTCTGTTCTTCAGAAAATTCCTCCAGCTCCTGCAGATTCATCAGTTTTCAAACATTTTTGCATATTTGAACCCTTTCCAGCAGTGACTGAATGATTTTGAGATTCATCTTTTCACACTGAGGACAACTGAGGGACTCAAATTCAACTATTAAAAAAGGTTCAAACATTCACTGATGCTCCAGAAGGAAACGGGGGTGAAAACTTTTGAATTCAAATATCAAGGTAAATTGTACTTTCTTTTGTACACATCTAATTGTACACATTTTTCTGCCGGGAAACATGCAAGTATCTTCTGTTGGTTCCGAAGGGCAGTACTAAATAATATCAATGAAATTTAAACAAAATAAAAATGGGACATCTTCATCCTGTTCAAAAGTTTTCACACCCCGACTCTTAATGCATCGTGTTTCCTTCTGGAGCATCAGTGAATGTTTGAACCTTTTTTAATAGTTGTGTTTGAGTCCCTCAGTTGTCCTCAGTATGAAAACACAGATCTCAAAATCCTACAGTCACTGCTGGAAAGGGTTCAAATATGCAAAAATGCTTAAAAACTGATGAATCTGCAGGAGCTGAAGGATTTTTCTGAAGAACAGAGCTCAGTTTAACTGCTCAGGACAAACAAGAGACTCATGAACAACGAGGATCATCAGGTAACCACACACAGTATTGAAAATCAATGGTTCAAATACTTATGAATGGGGCCATTTTAATAAATTCAGCTATTGTTTTGTCTTGTGAACTAAATGCAAACATCTTTTATGTAAAATATCTTACTCAGGACAGTACTAAACAAAAAATTGCATGCATTTTTTATCATCCCTTTTATTTTATTAAAATAATTTTCACAGATTCTGCAAGGGGTTCACATACTTTTTCATGCCACGGTAAACAACTTAAGGAGCACTGAACTGTACAGTACCACCTGAGTGCTGCAGATTCATTTCAGCTTTGACAGTGTTGCCATTGAAACTCATAAATTCGAGTCACGAACCGCTCCGAGTATAACATCATGGGTTTCAGACTCTTCCAAATTATGTTAGATATGGTGTGAACGCTGCATAAGGTTGTTGTTTTGGTTCAGGAGGAACTTTAAAAGGTGGCTACTGTTTCGGTTGCGGCACTCTGTGACTGATGTCTAACTCTGCATAGGTGACTGATGCTGATAACATGTGATGTCTATATATATATATATATATATATATATATATATAACATCCTGATAGCCATCACTAAGTTCTGAGAAGGTATCTTTAATATGACTTTATTTTGTCTTACTGCACTGGCAGATTGTTTTACTTGTTTGAAGTATAAACAAGATTAAAACAAGTTAAAACATATGCCAGTGCAGTATATCCAAAAACAATTACATATAAATTAGAATTTTAGTGGAAAACAAATCAAAAAGGTTAAATAAATAATCATTAAGAAAATAATTTTTGTCCAGTATAAGATACTCAGCGTTCTCAAAATGACAGCTTTTGGTACAGGCCCATTCACACTGCAGACAAAGTTCATCAAGCGGTGTATCTCTTTAATGTAATGTAAGCGTGTCCTCTATGGCACAGTCCTGGGGCAATGACACACAGACAGATACGCACAGTCATTTATGTCTACCACACAGCCCACTGCACTGCGGATTTTCTTTCACTCCCTCCTTGCTTATCATGCGTTCATCAAACTCGTTTTCAACTCTCCTTTCCAACTGTCTCTACATTTCTTTCCCCACATTCACCATCTCTCTAAATGCAAAGTTTTTGTATCCTATTCAGTTCTTCTCTATTTATCCTCCTCTGTGCGTCTGACCCATTTCTCCGGCCCCTGCATGAGATGATCACATGACGATACAGTCGGGGTCATGACCGAAATTGTGTTGCAGGGATAGGAGACTAAGGTCCCTGGACTGAAGCATGCTAAATATGGCAGGAGATGGGAGACTAAGATTAGGGAATGTAAAGATACCTGGTGCAGGTGGAGTAAAACATAAAGATCAGAGGAAAGGAATTATAGAGTAAAAAGGACTTAAAAACAGCAAAACAGAAAGACAACTCACTCATTCAGGTGCTGGAAGCGATCCTGCCAGTTTGGGGCTCGAGCCACATTCCCATTTTTATCCAGGAGTTTGATTCCAAAGAAATCCAACATGATCGTATATGCTAGGAGGAAGCGTCTCTTGGCTTCTCGAGTGCTTTGGAATTCCTGTTGACATCAAAAACAGTTAAAAGGTTATCTGCACAATGACTATAGAATATAGAATTTAAGTTTTTTTTTTTTTTTTATCCTAATATATCAGGCTGTAAAATCCTTTGGTTCTAATTGGAACTTTTATTTTTAATAGTGTAATATCGCCTACTCAAAGGTGTCAGAACATCCATAAATAGGTTTCAGGCAGTGGCACATTATGTGTTTTAGTCTCATTCTGCCTCTTTTTTTCATTTGACCTAAAATAAGCCAGAAACCAAAACACTGATTTAAAGCACTTACAGTTTTATATCTTATATCTATAGTTTAAATATCTTCTTTCTTTGTCCAGAGAACCATATTGCCAAGACCTTAAACAAAAAAACAAAAAACAAAAAAAACATCTTAAAAAAGTGATCCGAAGAACCACTGAAGAACCTTTACTTTTAAAAGTGTACGTCTTGACTGTTTTCAACTAAATTCATAATTGATGTACTTTCAGTCCTGTCAACCTTAGTATCATCAATGTGACGGGACAAAGTTTCAGTAGTAAAAGTTTCAATACACCTGATCAAAACCATTTTTTTTTATTCATGATTATTATTGCATTGCATAATGTGTATTATACAAACTGATAACCACAAGTGAATCGCATTCAATTATTTAATATAAATGGAAATATTTTTCTGTTTGCAATTTCAAGTATTTATCACCCCCAATATTTGCATATGCCAGCCCATGTTCAATGCATTACACAAGGGCAGCCAGTATTAACGTCTGGATCTGTGCAGAGCTGAATCATCAGACTAGGTAAGCAAACAAGAACAATAGTGAAAAATGGCAGATGGAGTGATAATAACTGACATGATTCATGATTACATGATATTTTTAGTGATATTTGTAAATTGTTTTTCTAAATGTTTCATTAGCAGGTTGCTAATGTACTGTTAAATGTGGTTAAAGTTACCATCGAGATTTAAAGGGGCCGCGTACCCTGAATCGCCGCATTTATAATGATAGGCAGTTAAAAAAATGTATAAAAAAAAAACTATGGGGTATTTTCAGCTGAAACTTCACAGACACATTCAGGGGACACCTTAGACTTATATTACATCTTTTGAAAAGATGTTCTTTGGCACCTTTAATACATAAGTAACTAATGATTTCACATATAATAAATATGTAACATAATTAGGTATAACACAATAATGTACAACACAATAATGTAAGGCTACGTTTCTCAACACTAAGAATGAATAAAACAGTACTTTTTAATCCATAAGTAACTAACGTGGTAATTTTTTATACAAAATAAATATTTAACACAATAACGTATAACACAATAACATAACACATTTCTCAACACTGAGAATATGGCGTGAATGCCTGTTGCTCCAGACATGCACTTGTCAGTCATCTACAAATCACAGCACTTTTATAATCACAAAGCCATGTAGTGATTTCATTTTTATTTAGATTTATTGTTCAGCATCACTTGAGCATTTTATAATTTGCATGGCTGAATGATGTCTTCCTCTTATCTGAGTGACCATGAATGACAGCTAACAATTTTTGGTTCCCAGAACATTCCCAGAACGTAGGTTCTTGGTTCCCAGTATGTTCTTTTTTAAGGTTTGTTTTTGGTTAGCAAGGAAATTTTGTTAACGGAAATAGAACGTTAGTTTTTGTTTGTAGGAATGTTATTCTAACATTTGTCTAACGTTATTCTATCATTATTTTAACATTCCTCAAACGTTCTCCTAACGTTAAAGTTCCCTTAAAGTTTATTTTTTAATAATCCTAATGATATTTTAACAATCCTATAACATAATTCTAATGTTCTCCTAATGTTATTCTAACATTCCACTAACGTTATTATAACATTATTATAACATTCTAACATTCCTATAATGTTATTCTAACATTATTTTAACGTTTCTCTAACATTATTTTAACGTTCCTCTAACGTTATTTTAACGTTCCTCTAACGTTATTTTAACGTTCCTTTAACATAATTCTAACATTCCCCTAACGTTATTATAAAATTATTCTAATGTTCTCTTAACGTTATTATAAAATTCCTATTACATTATACTTATAATATTTTATTTTATTTTTATTGCGACTGTTTGTGGTGAATTTGGAGCATGTGGGGGGCTGAGAGACCTCAGAATGAATTGCCATTTTTTTTTATATTTTAAAAACCGAAACAGCACAAACGAAAATTTCACCAGCACAAACCAGCACAAACGAAGCACAAACAAACAAGACTATCTAGGGTGAATTTGAAGCGCAACCTATGTGGGGGGGCGCTGAGTGACCTGAGATTTTATAAATATTATTTTAACAGGCATATCTAAAAAAAAAAAAAAAAAACCCGAAGCAACACAAACTAAACTTTCACCAGCACAAACGAAGCACAAATGATTGAGACTATTTTAGGCGAATTTGGAACATATGGGGGGGCTGAGTGACGTCATCGAGCACAAACAAAAATTTTTACGGCACAAACCAGCACAAACGGAGCACAAACGATTGAGACTATTTTGCATTTTGCGTTGGGTGGGGGGTCAACTTCACGCAGCTAAAGTTTTCTTAACGGAAATAGAACGTTAATTTTTGGTTTGTAGAATGTTATTTTAACATTGCCCTAATGTTATTCTAACTTTATTTTAACGTTCCTCTAACGTTATTCTAATGTTCCTAGAACGTTCCCCTAACCTCTTTACTCCAATATCATTACTCCGCTGTACGTCAGTGATCATCCTGCACACCTGCGACCCAGTATATTATAAGCGGTATGGAAAACGGATGGAGGACTATAATCAGTATTACAAACCTATAACGTTCCCAGAATGTTGTTATTTGGTTCTCAAAAAAAAAAAAAAAAAAACAGGAACCAAATACAAACGTTAGGGGAATGCTCTGTGTTTGCTGGGGGTATTTTAAGTTAATGAAGAGGATTGACTCAATTCAATATTTCAACTTTCCACATCCACCCCTACCCGTTTACCATAAGGAGTTAGAAATACCATTACTACTGTACTGTCCTCGCTAAAGAAATCAGTCAGACAGCGGGAGTGTGGAAGGGGGATCGAGCGGAATTTTGTGTTGCTGTTGATTTGCAGTCTCTTTTTAGGCCTTACGCATTTGTCAATCATCCCCGCTTGCTATTTGGGGAATGAACTCAGAAGCTATGATTGGTCGAACTCATCTTTTTTTGCTTGATCTTGCTTGATTTAAGTACTGAGTGTGCACAGTGGCATCACCAGGGGCCAGTTGCATAAACTTAGTCACTATATTAAGACTGTGTCTTAAGAACTAGTTTGACCAACTTGCAGTTAACCAGGGGGTAATCAATGTTATTTTTCCAATTCAAATTACACCAATCTACCTTTTTATGTAACAAACTTTAAAAAATTAGGACCACTCCTCAAGAAAAACATTAGTGTCTTAACTTTTAAGACTAGTCTAAGTGGTTTATGCAACTGGCCCCTGGGGTTTTTGCGTAGTTAAGAGTGACAAATCATACCTGCGTACTTTGATGTCTAAATGCGTACCCGCTACGCAAAATGCGTCTGTACTTTACAGTTATTGAACCAAAATGAATCAAAACTGAATAATGTCACTATTGTCTTTTTAGAGCTGCTTTACAGCAGTGTTAAATTGTGTTTGCATGACTGAATCGTTATTTTCCTGTTTATCACTGTAAAGCTGTGTTGAAACAAACTGTATTATATAAAGCACTGCAGAAATAAAGATGACTTGACGACTTTAGGAACATACCTTTATTTCATCCTGAGTGAGTTCTTGAGCATAAAAATTTAGGCCCTGTTCTCTGAGTGGAAAGAGCCTGTAACAGCAGTTGAGAAACAGGTTAGGATCTATCTCAAAATTAATCATTATTTATCAATTAGAGAAACAACACCGGAAAATAAACATTTTCAAACACATTATAAGAAACAGTTTTGGTTTTATAGCAAATATTATGATTAATTTTGATTAAGCGCTAGGCTCTTTAACTACAATAATATAGTTATTTGCTATAATTTCATTGTATTAGCCTACATCATATATCAGCTTTATATCAACCATACCAAATTCCCTAGATATCAGAATTGACACTGGCCACTGACAAACCCATATCAGAGAGAAGGAAAGAGAAAAAGAAAAATGACACTCACACAAACACACACACAAATACAATAAAGGGAACATTTCTCCCTGTCAGCTGTTTGATCCTACATGTTGCTGACCAGTAGCGAAGGACAACCCGCAAACCTCGGCACATCTTTCTTTTCCTTTCTTCTCCTCAAGCCTCCCTTGTTTCTCTTCACTCTCTGAAGCTATGTAGTCCTGGCTGCCTGCCTGCTATAGCAGTCAAGCTTTTGCCAAGTTTTGCTAGAGAAATAAGCAACCTGGCCTGAAAAAACAAGCCCAAAATAAGCGACCCATGATTATGGTTGGAGGGGCATACAGACATCACGCAGTCTGCACAGGGAACCTTTTTAAAAGTGATTTTATTTCAGTTTTCTATTATGATCTGTCAAGAACATTTATTGTTTTAATTATTTAAACCATTTCTAGTCCCATTCAGAAAATTCCACATATTTCAAGGACCAAATGACCATCACGTCATAAATGCACTGAATTAAAATGGTGGATTAATTGTCCTCAAAACTCATAAAACAAGTAAACAAACCAATTTATTTTCCCTGGCTATCTAATAAGATATCATTTACATTAAAAATGCTACCCATGACTACCCAAATCTTTAAGCAACTTCTTGAAAAAACAAGGCCAAATTTGTGTATAATAAGTGGAATTGTCAACTCTGTTTTCAATGTCATCTCATCTTTATTTACTTAAAAAGGCGAAATGCTAGCGACCTGTCTGCTTGCAATCACTCACCGTTTATGTGTTTTTACATCCGCTAATTGATATTATGTAAATAGCTCTGCAAGCATACGGTATGTGAAAAAATGAGTAGTGGGGAATGAGAGAAGCTAATCACTTCTACCTCGGCAGGAGGGAGTGCCGAGGTACGACTGGCAGCATATGCGTGAAGCCTGATTTTAGAACCGTGTTGTTATTTCACGCGGACTTGGGGCATCATGTCCTCCCCCTCTTCCTCACCCTCAATGGTTGTAATCACAGCACAGGCAGGAACAAACAGGAGCTTCAGCTATGAGAGTGTGTGAGATGTAACGAGACCCAACTGAGAGCTTTACAAGAGCACATGACGTAGAACCACTGTTCAACCTTCACACAACCTTCAATGTTAGCTGAAAATCACCTTGCGAGTAGATTCAAATTCATTACCGTTTACATGTTTCTTCATTGGTGATGTAGGTATTGTATATTTTTAAAATGAATAAGAGGATGAAAAAGAGGATGACTAAAGCATGAAACAAAAAAGCACACATCATGACGTCAATTTGTAGGCCAACCCGAAAGGCTAATTTTAGCATTAGATTTTCATGTCTTGAACTACAGTATAAATTACACACATTCATACGTCAAGCATGAATACTGAACCTGTTGTGTGCTTTGAAAAGGATTCTAATATCAGCAGTTGATCAACCTCATGCTTGTGGTAACAAATCATTATTTAGCAACTTATCTAGTAAATTGTCCAACAAAAATTCACAGATTAGACCTTATCTTATGCACAAACTGCAATTTAAATAGGATTCATTTCACCTGCTAGTTATGTTACTGGTGATGTGAATGTTCAGTATTTTTTCCCCAGCTGACCTCGAACAAATTCCTCTTTTATTATATCAATGATATAATCATCATCGGAATCCAAAAGAGATGCTTATTCTGAGTATTTCTCCCATACCGACAGCTTTAAAAGACAAAAATGTGAAATATGCCTTTTCATGTCTCAATATATACCTACAAGAAATAGTATGAATTTTGAAGCTATGATGCACCCAAGCAGCTGGATGCTGTTTCACTCTTGTGCTTGCATGATGTTTTATTAATCATGCTTGATTTAATCTCAAATTCTTAGAAAAGCTTACATACATTCCTTTAATGTTATGTGGGTTGCACTTATCTTCTGCCATTAAGTTTAAACCTTTATCGTTTGCATCTTTAATGTTAGGAAAATGGACCATTTAATCAGAAAATGCCCTCAAGTCATACACAATCCCCAAAGCTTCTTCAGTTACTAAAGAGATGATGTCAGCCGAAGCGTTCCATGAATATTTAAGCAACGTTCAACATTAAAGAAACTTTTATCTAATGTTGTCCTAAGGCCATCCTTTGTCGCCAAAGAGGATGTTACTGACCCCTTCACCTGCAGGTATCATAATTGTCTTTATCACTACCTTTGTCTGCTTTCATGCTTTTGCTTGATTTTGCGTTGATCTACAGGATATGCATCTAAAGAAGATGAAGTTAATTTTGAACAGATGGTAAAGAAAAACATATCTAATTCACGTCTCACCCTTCAAAAATTCCTCATGCACATTTCGGCGTGCAGTTTTCTCTGTTCTTTGAACAGGCAATAATAATAATAATAATAATAATAATAATATAAGTGTCTGGCCAATAACAATTTGTGAAGTCTCAGACATTAAGCTTAATTAAGCAATTACTGCTTAATTTATTTCTCGTAAAAAAGCTTGAATATTGAAGAAATGTCTTACCACTGAATGTATGTGTGATTGTGCTCTAGTTTTTCATAGTCTCCCCTCCATTTAGTGAGGATTTCTTCAATATAAATACCTGAGGGGATAAAGAGAAAAATAATAAATCATCACAAAAGGGCAATCTCAGTATTAGTCACTTAAAGGGATAGTTCACCCAAAAATGAAAATTTGATGTTTATCTGCTTACCCCAAGTGCATCCAAGATGTAGGTGACATTTTTTCTTCAGTCGATCACAAATGATGATTTTTAACTGCAACCGCTGCCCTCTGTCATTCAAATAATTGCGGTTGACTTCATCTATAAGAGTGAATAAACCTTGCTTAGACAAATCCAAATGAAACCCTGCGGCTCGTGACGACACATTAATGTCCTAAGACACGAAACGATCGGTTTGTGAGAGAAACCGAACAGTATTTATATAATTTTTTACTGACACTCATTGAAGTATATGCGCGAGACATCACTGCCGTTGACAGAGCGCGATCAGACATCACTAAAGGAGTCCTGAACGGAGTTGGACATAGTGGTGTATTAGAGGTAAAAAATTATATAAATACTTTTCGGTTTCTCTCACAAACCGATCGTTTCGTGTCTTAGGACATTAATGTGTCGTCACGAGCGGCAGGGTTTCATTTGGATTTGTCTAAGCAAGGTTTATTCACTCTTATAGATGAAGTTCCCATCAACCGCAATTATTTGAATGACAGAGGGCAGCGGTTGCAGTTAAAAATCATAATTTGTGATCGACTGAAGAAAAAATGTCACCTACATCTTGGATGCACTGGGGGTAAGCAGATAAACATCAAATTTTCATTTTTGGGTGAACTATCCCTTTAAAACTCTAAAAAAAAAAAAAAAGGAACTGTTTACCCAAAAATTTAAATTCTGTCAGGATTTACTCATGATTTTTCAAACTCCTATGACTTTATTTCTTCCATGGAAAATCAAAGGAGAAATTCTGAATAATATTCTGGTAATTCTTTTTCATCTAGATAAAATGAATGGAATTTTCAAATCTCAAAAAGAATGCAAAAGCACCTTAAAAATATATCTGTAGTCCATAAGACTTCTTACAATGAGCAGACCAAAATTTAAAGGGATAGTTCACCCAAAACTGAAAATTATTCCATGATTTACTGACCCTAAAGCCATTCTACATATATACAGTGGCATGAAAAAGTATGTGAACCCCTTGCAGAATCTGTGAAAATGAGAATTATTTTAATAAAATAAGAGGGATGATAAAAAATGCATGTTATTTTTTGTTTAGTACTGTCCTGAGTAAGATATTTTAAATGCAAAAGATGTTTGCATTTAGTTCACAAGACAAAACAATAGCTGAATTTATTAAAATAACCCCATTCATAAGTATGTGAACCATTGATTTTCAATACTGTGTGTGGTTACCTGATGATCCACGACATGTTTTTATGTTTTGTGATGGTTGTTCATGAGTCTCTTGTTTGTTCTGAGCAGTTAAACTGAGCTCTGTTCTTCAGAAAAATCCTCCAGCTCCTGCAGATTCATCAGTTTTCAAGCATTTTCAAGCAGTGGCTGTAGGATTTTGAGATCTGTGTTTTCACACTGAGGAAAACTGAGGGACTATTAAAAACACAACTATTAAAAAAGGTTCAAACATTCACTGATGCTCCAGAAGGAAACACGATGCATTAAGAGTCGGGGTGTGAAAACTTTTGAACAGGATGAAGATGTCACAATTTTTCTTATTTTGTTTAAATATCATTGTTTTTCATTTAGTACTGCCCTTCGGAACCAACAGAAGATACTTGCCTGTTTCCCGGAAGAAAAATTAAGTACAATTTACCTTGATATTTGAATTCAAAATGCATCGTGTTTCCTTCTGGAGCATCAGTGAATGTTTGAACCTTTTTTAATAGTTCAGTTTGAGTCCCTCAGTTGTCCTCAGTGTGAAAAGATGAATCTCAAAATCATACAGTCACTGCTGGAAAGGGTTCAAATATTCAAAAATGAAAACTGATGAATCTGCAGGAGCTGGAGGAATTTTCTGAAAAACAGAGCTCAGTTTATCTGCTCAGAAAAAAACAAGAGACTCGTGAACAACCATCACAAAACATAAAAACAGTTGTGGATCATCAGGTAACTACACACAGTATTGAGAATCAATGGTTCACATACTTATGAATGGGGCTGTTTTAATAAATTCAGCTATTGTTTTGTCTTGCGAACTAAATGCAAACATCTTTTATGTAAAATATCTTACTCAGGACAGTACTAAATAAAAAATAACATGCATTTTTTATCATCCCTCTTATTTTATTAAAATAATTCTCATTTTCACAGATTCTGCAAGGGGTTCACATACTTTTTCATGCCACTGTATATGACTTTCTTCTTTCAGAGAAACACAATCTGAGTTATATTAAATAACATTCTCGCTCTTCCCAACTTTATAATAGTAGTGAACGGGTCATGAGATTTTGTAGCCCAAAAAAGTGCATCCATCCATCATAAAAGTAATCTACTATAATAACTTGCTTCCAGCAGACGGCCGTACACATCGATTTACAGCGAAAGCGTAGCCTCTGACGTGATGTAGGAGTAGCGTAGTAGAGAATATTATTTAATACAAATACACCTAGGATGGCTTGAGGGTGAGTAAATCATGGGATAATTTTCATTTTAAAGTGAACTAATCCTTTAATGGAACCATGATCATTTAAGTTAAAGTTAAATTTGTGAACAAATCATTCAGATCTATTTTTAAAGAATGATTCATTCACATATCAGAAAACATTAATTCTCTTATTAACACATTAACACGCTAATGAGAAAATTCTGTCATAATTTACTTACCACTTGTCCCAAACCTGCATGACTTTCTTTCTTCTGTGGAACACAAAAGAAGATATTTTGAAGAATTTTGGTGACCATTGTATGGACAAAAAAAGCAGAGACATTTCTCAAAATATCTTCTTTTAATGTTCCACAAAAAAAAACAAAGTCATCATCGCTTTCATCAGCTTTGACTTGTATGACATGAGGGTAAATGATGACAGAATTTTCATTTTTGGGTGAACTATCACTTTAAGAAGCGACACATGACAGCGTGTTGTTTCAGAGTGTAAATAGAGGTGTAGGTCATCCGTGGCATGGAAACACTGAGATCTCACGTCGTGTTTGTGTGTGTGTGTGTGTCCTTCTCCATAAACAGCAGTGGAGCAGTTATGCTGCCATTAAATGCTTGCACAACAGATTCAGTTAATTCTCAAACATGCCCACAATAACCAATCAATGGCTCCTCTGAGATGCCTTCACTGTCTGCCTGCCTAAAGTGGCCCGCAGGGAAAACATTCAGCTAATGAAGCACTCCAGAACCCATGTTCTCCCTTTACTCCAGCTGGCATGTGTATTCGGTTGTAAAAATGTTCTTGCAGTATGTATGTTCATGTCTTTGTGTACTGTAATATTCTTGTGTTGTTAGGTGAAATATTGTAGGTGGGACTGACAACACTATTTTTACCTTACTTTAGCTAAATATGACAGCAAAATCTCTTTTTTGGCAGACAAATTTAATCCAAAGCAATTTTCAGAACATGTCCAGTGCAACATGGAGGTTTAAGCAATTGTTCACCAAAAATGTCAAATACAGTCACTATTTACTCTCATGCTGTTCCAAACTTATATGCTATTTTTTTTTCCATGGATACAGAAGACAGAAGGATATCTTTTCTGTAAATAATGCCAGGTCATAGTGACCACACGAGCAGTATTAAAGTATAAAAACAGTCCTTACAAGCTTGTGTAAGAAAACTTTTTCAATTTATGCTGTGATCATGCAGAGTTTGTGTCAACCATGGTTTGAATCTTGTTGAATTACCAGCCCAGATGATTATTTGCACCAACGCTTCTATTCCTAAAATGACTGTTTGTTATTACTGCAAACAAAATTTCCCCATGTAACAATTAAGGCACAGTCTAATTATGAGAACCAAGGGACTTCCAGGGAGTAATGATGATTTAAACCATTAAAGCAAATTTATTTGGCATACATTTTGAACACCATAAAATCCTGTCCTAGAAAGAATAGCAATGATATTAGTTCATTATTAAAGAATACAGGAAACAGACTTCCTGTATCATCCACTATGGTACAATGCAGTACACATTTTAGAGTATATATCACTCCCGACACATTCAATGGATGCAATAAAATGCACACATATGAGATGGCCTGCTTTCTAGTCCAGATTCCACTGTACAGTCTTATGATTTTTTCATTAAAACTAAAAAGAAAACACACACTCACCGTCCGGCACCAGGGGGATCTTATTCAGATAGAACCTCAGATTGCGATATTCATTCGGCTGACGAGGCTCCTTGTAGTTCTGAGCAACAAAATCCCAGAATAAAACCAGGACAAAAGGATACAGAGAGATTGAGAGTGCAAAAAAAATGTACATCTGACCTCAACTATGTTTTCTGCTGACCATATTGCAATATTTACTGGAAATTTCATATTCAAAAATGATCGGCCTCCGAGCTCTGCACGAGAAATCTGAAGAGAGTAGATGTAACTTTTTACCGGATAACTGTGGCGATACTTGTACAAGTCCTTTGCGGCGTAAAAGCTCCTCTTCATCCTAGTGGAAGACTCCATCATGTCACCAAACTGTGTGAGAGGAAGAGAGTGAGAGGAATGGAATGGTTACATAGGGAGTGAAAGAGAGTATGAATGACTTCACTCATCAGCATCTGAGCTACATTGTCACTGCTCTTTCCCACTGGGATGCAAAGGCTGCTAGATGGGAGAAAAGAGCTCCATTTTGTAGACTACTGTATGTACTTTTTTCTAACAAATTCATGACCATTTTTAGCTCTCAGCCTCTTGTGATGTTCAAACACTGAACATCTTTACGGTTGAGTGAAAGCACAGCACAGAAGGCTTGCACTCTTGCACACAACATGAAGCTGTTATCTTGTTGGGACCAATGACATACTGAAATGAATGTGAAGCTTATTAATTAATAACATTAAATTCACTTACATGAATGGTCTTTGATGCAGGGCTAAAAAAACAAAACCATTACGTTGAGTGTGAAAAGCTGTTATCAAAATCTTAGTTTCAAATGAATAAAAATCCAATTTCCTTCTTCTGCTGACAGGAAATTCAAGAGACCAAATTTCCCGTGAGGAAATAGGTCACATTGAACAGGTCACAGTCTCAGTGGCCTTAAAATCCAGAGATCTTGAGAGAACATGAGCCATTTTAAAACATATGACATCTAACAAGGGCAAAGATTTTACACACCCTCACACTTTTAACCGTCCTAAGAAAAGTTAACACTATGACACAACTTTGGCAAAAGGTGTCCCTTTTTCATGGTTAATTGCAGTCATTTTGGCTTTTCATTTATCATGAATTTCTCTGCTTTTCTTCCCTATTGTGACTTCTGAGTGAAACAGCTTCTGGAACAAGAAAAAATGTAGGGCCGGACTTAATTTTTTCCTATCAGGAATTGATTGGATCATTGTGGTTTGCTATTGCTATGATCTCATGTGAGTGACAGGTTGTCCCGCCCTCGTGCCAGTCATCAGAGAAGAGATTGCAAGAGGGAGGGTAAGTTATTTTGATGAAAGATTATAAAGGAGGCACATGAATTTTAAAAATGATTAAATTTTTGATGTGCACGAATAAATCATTTATAATAGGCCTAAATAATGCAATATTGCAAAAAATAAGAATTATCCGTTTTGATTTCATGGTGACTTTTAAGAGAAAATGACAAGAGGTACCCACTGTACCCCATCAAAAGGAAAGGAAAGTATGTATGAGGAACTATATCTTAAAAATGGTGAATTATTTTAATCAAATTTGATTCATAGATATGACAAAATTATATTGGCAAAAATGCTGAAAGCCCAAAAGTGAAAGGTCATAGCTGGTTCTTCAAATATAGGTCAAATTTGTGGGACACTTTTGAAAGAGTTATTTTTAAAAAATAAAATATGCTTTTATTGTCTTAATATTAGCATCATTAACAATGTTACAAAGCCTAGGTCCAGTTAGGCTACTAAAATGAAGTGGTGTCCTACCGGGACAAAAATGACACGACAATAGAGTCTATCACAGCTGCAACTACATCTGTTCGGTATTTAGCCAATATTTCACTCTAAATGTGCAATTTTCAACAGTAGGGGCACATCCCTAATTTAGAATAATTATAACGATAATGATAATGATGGTAATAGGTTGACAAACCCACAATTATTACTAAACGCTGTCATCTTTTATACGACTACACGCTTACAATACCTTAAGATGCGCCTAATGACAGTTTTTCGTTGTTATTGTTTCTCTTTTGTTATCTTTTAGTGCTCGTGTATGATGAGAGGCACCTGCGGTGATCCGTGATCCAGCTGTTCGGCTCCTCTGACGGAATCCGCCGGGCTCATGGACTCGGAGATGCCGCTGTCCTCCTCCTCTCCTCCCGGCTGATGCTCGTCGCTCTCCGAGTCCGTTTCCCACGTCGAGTCGCATTCTTCCACTGTGCTCGGCTCCTTATATCTCCAGCTGCCCATCAGATTGCCCATTTAAACCCTGTCCTCCGTGCCTACATAGTTTAAAGTCCTCGTTCGGCACAAGATCGAGCTTTAATACGACGTAGAGCTGCCGTTCGCGTCGCTTTTGTGTGACTAATGGGGGGATTTCCAGCGCTCTGATGAGAACACACCCCCTTCAGCCCAGAGATCAGCACTGGAGATGATGATGAGGAAGATGATGTGCTCTCAGCATCATTTAAGGCGTCTATACAAAGGCTGCTTTGAGGAGGCTCTGTGTCTGCTCCAAATTCTGTGTAAAGACACAATGACACATAAAAGTCATACTGTTCACAGAAGCAAAGCAGTTCTGATGCTGCATCAGTGCAGCCTTAAACTTTGTCATTGACATTGGAGAGCAGGGCCGCTGGAAGTAATTTTGAACAGGGGGTGCTGTGAATTTTTTTTTTTTTTTTTTTTTTTTTTTTGACAAAAAACCTATGAGCCTATAGGCCTATTTAAAATACATTTTAAAAATAAATACATTGAGATTTACTACTTTATTGTCATATACACTTCAGTGCACAGCCAGCCAGGGTCTGAAACACACAGACATCAGTTCTCAGATATGCGCAATGCACTATTAATCCGAAGCAGAAGCAGAATCAGAAATAATAGTTTAATAATCGAAAGAAAACTAAATAATTACTTTCATTACAATTTCAGATAGCCTATACATACATGCAACTTATTTAGATACAACAAATAATATTACAACAAAATATAATATTAATCAAACTTCACAATAACGCTAAAACAATGCAATCGATTTGGTCAGATGGCTTGAGTCACTGCACGTTTATGTCACACGCAACTCTATTAACTCCAAAATCTTTTTACGCACACCACAAGGAAATAATCTCTGACTATTTAAGCAATTTGTTTATTGAACAGTTCTCCACATCCATTACGCAAAGAACACACGCACAGTAGCCTATAAAGCTTTCTGTCTCCATCTCCAACCTTTTTACACAAACCACAAGGAAATAATCTCCGACTATTTAAACGTTATTTAACAGTTCTCCACAACCATTACGCAAAGAACACACAAACGAAATAATACTCTCCATCTCCATCCCCACCACCTTACAAAAATACTATAGTGTACTACTTACAATTGCTTGGCTAGTCAAAGCTGATCCCACACTTGTTGCCAAAAAAATAAATGTTACAAGCGCGGCAGCACCATGCTCTTACCTGAGCTACATGCAAAAAAATCCAAAATTGGTTTCTGTGACATATTTTCTCCTCGTTTCTGTCATTAAACTATGCAAATTTACTAGTTAGCTGCTGCCAAAGATGTATTCTGCATGGAACGAGCGGGACCTCTTTACTCGGCGACCAAACCTGCCTGCCTGACGTTGACAACGTAACTTCCGAACCTGTGTTGATTAGGCCTCAAAATATGAAATTAAAATCCAAAATATACGTAATAGCCTACGTGTGTCAAAATCATTTTCTAAAATATTCATAAGTAATTTATAAATTGTGCAAAATATTTTAATAGGCCTACATTTTTTTTTTTAAATCTCCCTCTCATCACTAGGGGGTGCTGCAGCACCCCCAGCACCCCCACTTCCCGCGGCCATGTTGGAGAGCATGCATTTTATAATACATTATTTCATATTTTTATTTAAAGTATCTTATGCTCACCAAGGCTGGTTAAAAACACAATAAAAACAGTAATATTTACTGTTTTCTTTTTTTAAACATATTTTAAAATGTTATGTAGGCTATTCCTGTGATGGCAAAGCTGAATTTTCAGCAGCCATTATTCCAGTTCTCAGTGTCATATGATCATTCGGAAATCATTCTGATTTGGTGCTCAAGAAACATTTCTTATTATCACTTTTGAAGTTGTGCTGCTTAATATTTTTGGATTTGAGTTTTTGTGATTTTTTTTGTTTGTTTGTTTGTTTGTTTGTTTTTTGTGAAGGATTCTTTGATGAATAAAAAGAAGAGCCTTTATTTGAAATAGGAATTTTTTTATAACATTGAAAATGTATTTAATATCTTTTTAAATCAGTTTCATGGATCCTTGCTGAATAAAAGTATTAATTTCTTTTAAAAAAGCTTAATGACCTCAAACATTTGAACGGTAAGACAAATTGCAAAGATGCTTTAATTTAGACAAATCAAAAGATATGTATTGAAACAATAGCTACTAAAATAAGTGATAAGTAACTGAAGGTTTCTCATACTGTCACAGAAAAAAAAAAAAAAAAGCTAATAGATTTTGAGTAAGTGAATACAAACAAATCATTAACATGCTTGTTACAAATTTCTGTGGATCTACCATATCCAATACATTTTTCAAGAGGACAAATGTCAAGAAGGGGGAAATCATACAAATCCTGACTGTTTTAGCCTTATATTTTCTGCCAGAATGCTTGCACAAACATTGAGTGGCTAAATTGCATTAAAGATCATGTGGATGGATACTTTATTTCCCTATAATAGTTCAACTCATCATGGCTAAAGAGGCAGGATTACATTTGTAGATTTGAGTGACTGAGACAGGAGAATGCCACAATCAAGCCTCTTTAGACGGCTTATTTTTTTTTACACTAAATGGCTGGAAGATCAATTATGACTAAAGATCATCAGGAGACCTAAATCTCAATTCCTTTCAACTCTTTATCTGTTCTCTATCTTTTTCTTTTCTCCTTTCATGTCGCTCACAATCCTAAATAATGGACTTACTGTCTTCCCAGTTCACTCTCTCTATTGTTCATGCTATAGAGCATTTATCATTAATTTATCACTTTGCCTCTTCTTGTCTCTTTCCATCTAGTTTTCCTCTCTATCTCTCTCATTGCCTTCTGTTCTCCTTTCATCATGAATCTCTCTCCGTGTGTGTGAGTTTAGCAAAGTGGATAGGCTCTCCAGTGACTGTGGGGTAATTATCCTTCATCACAAGTCATGCTCTGCTGCTTCCTACCCGTTGGGGGCTGGGAGACATAGGCCCATCAGTGCAACTGTTTCTGAGGCCTATACAAGAGGGGATTTGAGATTATTGAAAGCTTGTTGACATACCAAGCTGACATTCTCTCTTTTTTTTCTTATTCACTTACTTATCCACTCACAAACTCATTCAGTGTTGGCTTTTGTGTCAAAATTGCCATTTTTAAAAGAAATAGTCTCACTGTTTGCTCACCCTCATATGCTTTGCAGAATGTCCTCTTGAACTTGTATGTGTAACAGTACGTCTGGACCACGAGGAGGCAAAAGGGGGCATTGCCCCCTTAGATTTGATTTGTGCCTCCTCAGTTTCAATTTGTCCCTCCTTCACCCCCGAAACATGAACAATTTTAACCCTTTGATTAGAACGTTCAGTGCGTCACAGCTAAATTCAAACCTGCTTTCGCGCTGCTGGTGCTGAGTCAGCGACGGACACGCTCAGTGATTTTCATATTTCACAACTTTCAGTGTTTTCAACCACATAATGTTTATTTGAGGTTTCAGACATTAAAGGGATAGTTCACCCAAAAATGAAAATTTGATGTTTATCTGCTTACCCCCAGCGCATCCAAGATGTAGGTGACTTTGTTTCTTCAGTAGAACACAAAGGATGATTTTTAACTGCAACCGTTGCCGTCTGTCAGTCAAATAATGCGAGTGAATGGGAACTCTTATCAAATTCTATGCAGTGTGTACGGAACCGAACTGAACAACTAGTTGTTAATGATGTTTATGTGTACCGGTGTAACATGTGTCTCTCATGTATGCGCGGCGAATCTCGGGAAAGCACAAGCCTATCCAAATGCTTTATGCTGAAAATCGCGATTCATGTCTGCTCACTTTAATAACTCCATAAATCCATTTGCTTTATGAGACGAGCTTAAACAACAAGCCCAAAATGCTTATAGCGAGTGACCATGGCAACACAGAATGAGTGCTGCGCGCTGTGTGAAACTGGCTATACAAGCATAAACAAAACACGACGCCTCTGTTGACTGTGTTAGTGTGTTTAGATAAACTGCTGAAAATAACGAGTGTTTTGTCACTTTAATATTACTTTGGTGACGATAACGGATACCAGACAGGAGAGACGCCAGAACGTCGCTATGGTTTCCAAGCTGTCAATCATCGCATTTTCGAGAGTGAGTCGTGTTCCATACACACATGTAACAGTAATTTAGGGGACTCACTCCCACATTTAAATGTGGTTGTCACTCCTGAAACTTACAGTGTGTACGTGGCCATTGATGTCCTAAGACACGAAATGATCTGTTTGTGTGAGAAACCGAACAGTATTTATAAAATTTTTACCTCTAAAACACCACTATGTCCAACTGCGTTCAGCACTCGGTTAGTGAGGTCTGATCAAGCTCTGATGGCAGTGATGTCTCACCACAGACTGTAAAAAACTATATACTTATACTTCAATGAGCGCGAGACATCACTGCCGTGATCGAAACAGATCGTTTTGTGTCTTAGGACATCAATGTGTCGTTACAAGCCGCAGGGTTTAATTTGGATTTGTCTATTTATAGACTTCCCATTCACTCGCATTATTTGACTGACAGACGGCAACGGTTGCAGTTAAGAATCATCATTTGTGTTCTACTGTGCTGGGGGTAAGCAGATAAACATCAAATTTTCATTTTTGGCCGAACTATCCCTTTAAATTAAGTACTTGGCTATATATATATAAAAAAATACATTTATAGTTTGTTAAATGCAAATTCCATACACTGATATTGAAGCTGCAATAATCCTTTCAGTTATAATTTGACAAAGTGTTTTATTCATATCAGATACATTGTGTATGAAACAATAAAATTTACTCTCTTTTCCCAGTTCACCAACCACTTACGTTTATGTATTTTGGGAAAAAATTGATAAATTAATATGATGTAAATCTGACAGATCTGAAATTGTCAGACATTCATTTAGCACATGTTCACAGAGGAAAACAACTGAAACACAGCACTGGTTGTTCTCTCGATATACTGTTTGTTTTTCGGACTGAGAAATCGCTTCAGATGATTCAGTGAGAGAGCAGTCCAAACAAATGCGAGTGGATTCAGACCGTTTTGCAAAAGTGTTTCACCAATTCCTAATTTAGAACAATTTAAGTGTCAAAAGATATTGTGCGCAGTTACACAGCTGCTAAACTGAATATACGAAGCAAAGCAAAAAACTTTTTTTCTTAAATATCAACAACACAAACTACAGATTGTTCATCATTATAGCAATAGTAGTTGAATAAAGTTGTTATTTTTGTTTTGTTTTTGCACACAAAAAGTATTCTCGTCACTTCATAAAATTAAGGTTGAACCACTGCAGTCACGTCAACTGTTTTAACGATGTCTTTATTACCTTTCTGGACCTTGAAAGTGTAGATTAAATTGCTGTCTATGGAAGAGTCACATACCTCTCGGATTTCATCAAAAATATCTTAAATTGTGTTCCGTAAATGAACTAAGGTCTTTCAGGTGTGGAACAACATGAGGGTGAGCAATGAATGACAGAATTTTCATTTTTGGGTGAACTAACCCTTTAATATTGGGAGGGTTTCCATCTTTTAGTCTATCGGCCCACTACTCGACAAGCCCACAAGGAAAGTCCTGGTGCTGCCGATGGCCAGTACATATGTATCAAGCATTTAGATCTTTTTAATCAGCCCATCCACTGAAGGGAGCAATCTGTGTCTATTGAGTTAGGAAAGAAATCAAGAGGCGGTTCTAAGCAATTTGAAAATCATACTTAGCAAACTGCTTGTCTGCCACTTTTGGGAGCCATTGTGCATTTTATAGCTGTTTTCTCATTACAAAAGCCATTTGTGCCAGGCTATGTGAGAGGAAAACAACAAAGCAAAAAGCAGAATGAGGAGAGGTGGGCGGTGAAGTTGAAGGAGGAGGCGAAAATAATAATGACTTAGGCATCCCATCGGTTAATAGAACCGTAAGGAGCATGCATGCTCCTGAGTCAGCATGTAGGATGTGCTGAAGTGAGCTTAAATATCTTGGTGGACATCCAAAGCTAATTTAAATGGGTCGGATGACTGTTGGCAGCTCAATGACTGCCTGCCTCACCAAATGCTGTGACTGACAGAAGCTACAGGCCTGTGTGAAGCTGTCAGGATGTTACTGTACCACGAGGCTCAGTAGTTGGTCTAATGAGTGACTTAGATTTCATGATGCCATAAACACCGCAGGAAAACAAGCTAATTATGCCAGAGTTAATTTATGGAGGAACAAAGAAGTTCAGAATTTGTATTTAATTATTTCAAATTATGACGATGGTGATGAGACAGCTGGCGATATGATATGACTAGTCTTAGCCTCAGACGTCACGCCCACGGAGCATTGGCTGAACGTCTGATGGCACACTTCAGGATTTTCAAAGTCATCATCTAATTGGTTGAATTCTACAGGATGTCTGGGAGACATGTGTGTCGCGTTCTTCAAAGGTCCGTATGGAAACAAATGCCGTGACTCAAACCCACTCGTGGAATAAAAATACCGTCGTGTTTACAACTGTGACAATGAGCTCTTACCAGGATCAATTAAACGCAGAATTTTCAAAAGTATGTGAAGTTCGCGGCTCCATTGTTGAGGTAAACTTGCACAATGTTCTTGAATAATTGTAGGGACAATGACTTTACATTTCACGCCCCTAAACCTGATGTGGAACAAAACGAACTGTGATTGGTTGAGTTACATGTCAGTCAAACGTCCTTGGCCAATGAAAGCTGCGATAAAGTCCAGGCCTTCTGCTGTCAGTCTGAAGGTCTGATGCAAGTAAAGTGGGCCACTTTTTTGTTAAATGTATAATTTAGACACCTAGATTTTTTTTCTTTTCTTTATTAGGCTATTTTTAATTTTAAAGTCTATCTATAATATTTCAATTTGGATACAGTTGATATTATGTGTTATTTGCAATGTATATATAACAATAAACGAGCTCTCTGACTCAGTGATGTTTGTTTAAATCCTTATTGCTTATGTGTGCTTTTGTAAAACAATGCTTTGGGTTCATATGATCTGATACTGCAACACAATGGTAGAAATTGGTTAATTCAGTAATTCTGGCAGTCATTCATCAAGGAAAACTTTGTAATACTACAATTCCACCACTAGAGGGCAGCAGTTCCTGTGTAATGAAAACGATGTCTTTTTGAGTCCATATGCTCAGAGGATACATTTAGGTGGAGCTTAAGGGACATAATTCTAAGCATGCATTATGAGTCAGACAGCCAGTTGTGGGGTGCTGGGGCAGCAGATGGGCTATTATCTGGATCTGTGCGGGAGTGATGGAGAGTCAAGCCTGTGCTAGATACAACACACCATTACTCAAACAAAATATCACTGTGCCAAAGAAATCCCTTTGCTTATACTGAAGCTTGCATGCACTCTTTCAAACAATAACACTGGCTCTCTAAAACATTCACAAATACACAAAGATACAGGGTGAATAATAATAAAACAAAATTATAATAACACAAATAATGAGGTTAATGACAGTTTATTATTATCATGATTAAAGGGTTAGTTCACCCAAAAATGAAAATTCTGTCATTTATCACTTACCTTCATGTCGTTTCACACCCGTAAGACCTTCGTTAATCTTTGGAACACAAATTAAGATATTTTTGTTGAAATCCGATGGCTCAGTGAGGCCTTCATAGGGAGCAATGACACTTCCTCTGTCAAGAGATCCATAAAGGTACTAAAAACATATTTAAATCAGTTCATGTGAGTACAGTGGCTCAATATTAATATTATAAAGCGACGAGAATATTTTTGGTGCGGCAAAAAAACAAAACAAAATAATGACTTATTTAGTGATGACCGATTTCAAAACACTGCTTCAGAAAGCATCGGAGCATTGTGAATCTGTGTGTCGAATCTGCAGTTCGGAGCGCCAAAGTCACGTGATTTCAGCAGTTTGGCGGTTTGACACGCGATCCGATTCATGATTCGATACACTGATGCATTTATGCTCCGATGCTTTCTGAAGCAGTGTTTTGAAATCGGTCATCACTAATAATAATAAATAAGTCGTTATTTAGTTTTTTTTGCCAAAAGTATTCTTTTTTGCTAAAAGTATTCTCGTCGCTTTATAATATTAATATTGAGCCACTGTACTCACATGAACTGATTTAAATATGTTTTTATACCTTTATGGATCTTGACAGAGGAAGTGACAATGCTCCCTATGGAGGACTCACTGAGCCATCGGATTTCAACTAAAATATCTTAATTTGTGTTCCAAAGATTAATGAAGGTCTTACGGGTGTGAAACGACATGAGGTTAAGTAATAAATGACAGATTTTTCATTTTTGGGTGAACTAACTCTTTAATATTTAATATAATAATAATCATATCAACACCTACAATAATAATGATTATTATTATTGACAGTTTACTGATATTATGGTTACAATAATAATCATAACAACAACTACAATAATTATCATCATTATTATCAATTATTATTATTAGTCGAAATTATTATAAACTTTTCCTCTATATACAATCACTGATAAAAACACACTCTAAAATCTGATATACACACATTGTTTTCCATCTTTACATTAACATCTGTTTTTATATACTGTATCTTTCCCTTGTGAAGACTGTTGGCTGCTCCCCAAAATGTAGCTGACACACACATTTATCATGAGTTAACTGCAAAACATTTTGAGTTTAATTTCAGTTTACAGAACATTTGATTTCTCAGTCACACCAACACTCCGGAAGCTTGAGTTTAGTTTGAGTTGGACTTTGAGGTGTTTCCTGTTCTGTTGCCAAGGTTATTCATTGATTGTCTTATCCACTGCACCTGTCACTGGTTTTGTTCATTGGATTGTGTTGGTAAATAGGCTATTGAGCCTTTGTTTGGTCTTCACATTAAATTGGTTGTCCTGTTCAAGTGTTTTGATCTTTGAATTTCCTGAGAACCTTAGCTTCTTTTTTGGTTTGTAAAATAAAGACTTTGCTGCAATTAGATCCAGCTTTCCGTGCATCCACTGGCTATGACAATACTCAGACCACAATGATATAATGTGAACATTAATGTTATCTTATATCAACTGGCTCTTGTCTATTTGTTGTAATGCTCTCTGAAATCCAAGACAAGCTCACCACACACCTACTCTTCCTTTCCACTTCCATGTCTCATGTCCCGTCAGGCGTGACATTCTACCAGCCCTTAGAGTCTTCTGAGAGCTAAATGAGATGATGGACTGTTCATCAGCCAAAGCACACTGAATTTAGACATGCTATGTCAAGGAGTCATAACGAAGAACTGCAACACTTTGCACTAGTTACCTTTAATAAGATGAAGCATCAGAAACCTGCATACTTCAGAGTAATCTAAGGTCTATTCGAAACCCAGTGCAATATACAGGTTATGAAGTGAGTCAGGATTATGCAAGTCAATCAGTTTTATAATTGTCTGTAATTAATTAAAGATATGGGTCATTACCTTGTAGTCAAGTGTGTCTTTGCATTTCAAGGTTGCTTTTACAATCCATCTTAATAGCGTGGATGTATCTACTGAGAATAGTAATCACATTCTCACTGTGAGTCAACACTGAGACGTTCGAGTCCCTCTGGCAAGGGTTTTCAGGGAGGAAAAAGGCACATCAGCATTCAGCTGTTATGGCAGGCACCCACCATCCAGAGGTAAGTAAATAATTACTTTTTTGTACGAACTGTCACAGAAAAATAATTTGAGAAGGGGTAAGTAAACTCCATGTGGATAGAAGCCATCATTTTCCTATGATTGTGATACATGGCAGTGTTTTTACGGATTTACAACCAACTGCTCCAGAGGTTGTCACTGTGAATTTGACTGATTTTTAAATAATTCTTCACAAGACTTCACCAGTTTATGAGATCTCAATTTCACCTTAATGGACCCTTTTCTCAGTTCAGGGTTTCTCAGGAGCGGAAGTCATCATAGTTTTATAAACTTGTGGTGAATGAGAGACTACATTAAATATACTGTATAATTTTGTGTTCCCATTTGCTCAAATAGCAAAAGAAACTCTACAATAGTGTTTTTATAACTTTCAAAAAGAGGGAAAAAATAGAGAGAGAATGATAACGTCAGTTGGACATTGAAAGACGTCAATTTTACCATCACTCCCACAGCAGCGTTAACTAGTTTCTTGTAATTTGTGCAAAGTTATCAGTCTTGGGGAAAGTTCCTTTTAAAGGTAATACATTACAATATTGCGCTACTCCTTAAAAAATTAACTAATTGCATTACTTGGTTACTTTTTATGGAAAGTAATATGCTACATTACTTTTGCGTTATTTTTTCTCACATGAGTTGGGCTTGCTTGTTTTGTTTTGTTTTTTAATAACAACAAAAAAATAAAATTTTTGGCAAATGTAAAAGCCTTTTCACACCAAATGTGAATTGAATAAGCTTCAGGCAGATCACAAATGTGATGCTTATCTAAAGTAATTTTTTCTTATTAGTATCGTAGTACGGAGCCCCAGACATGACATGCAGGAAAAAAATAATAGGTTAAATTGTGTGCACGATTTATTAATTAATTCCCTCGAATTAATAAATGATTTATAAATCACATGATTTATAAATAAAGCGCATGATTTATAAATCAAAGGAATGAAATAGTAAATCAATTAAATTTTTTTTTCCTTGAATGTCATGTGCGGGGCTCCGTATGGCTGAAAAAGTAACTTAGATATTTTATTGTAAATTTAAAAGTAATGCGTTACTTTACAAATCTAAAAAAAAGAAAAAAAAAAAAAGAAATCTGATTACATAACTCAAGTTACTTGTAATGCATTACCCCCAACACTGAAGGTAATATAATACAAAGTATAGTGTTATAAATGCACATACATTAAAAAAAAAAATGAAAATATATATATTTTTTTGCAGGATTTACAATGTTGATGACCATTAAAGTGTGTCATCACAGTCTGTGCAAAGGGTCCATAGAATTTATTATTATTATTATTATTTTTGTACAATTATATAAGGTTAGAGCTGATTTTTTTAATTTTTTTTTTTTATTCATTCATATATCAGAAGCTGCCTATTATCTGTCAGGTTATTTCCAAAGCTCTGTGACTGTGATTAAATTATTATTTTAAATTGGATGATGTCATTGGCTGATAATATTATTATTATTATTTTAAATTGGCTGATGTCACTGCATTTTGTCATTCTCTCTTCTGTCATTATCTGATATTGTCACGTAATATTGTTAGATTGGATGGCAGCATCTGAACTTCAACATACTATAACTTGACTTTTAGAGAATTGAAGGCACTGCCACCATCTACCACAAACATTCTGGGATTTCAATTCCGTGTCTAACGGCAGAAGGCCCTTATCATTTTTAACCATATTTCTCCCCTTTAGGTACACACACACACACACACACACACACACCTTTACTTCTGTCACACAGTATGTGTTATAGTGTGCTGTGACTGCTTCTTGTCCATGGCTGTTAATTAAGTTCTTATCAGAGCTGTGTGTCTGTGCATCCACGGCCTCCTGGGACACCCCCAGTTACACATTCGCATCTGACACGGCAGCAGACCCCTCGGATATATCCTTCAGCTCAATATCAGCATTTCTCTGCCAGTCGATCTGCTATTTTATTACAAGGCTCTCTTGATTCTGATTGGTCAATTGCACCAGCCAGCGGTGTGATATTTCCTAATATTTGTTGTCGTCAGTGGCAATGCTGTAGTAGCTGTATACAGAGTCAGTCTGCTCAGCCGGGTGACTGAAGCTGGTGTGTGGTGACTCGTGAACAATCAGGTCATCCTGCACAACTGGGTCCACACTTGTGATTCCATTGGCTGAAAGGACTTTTAAAGGGTTAGTTCACCCAAAAATGAAATGTCTGTAATTAATTACTCACCCTCATGTTGTCCCAAACCCGTAAGACCTTCGTTTGTCCTCAGAACACAAATCAAGATATTTTTAATGAAATCCAAGGGTATCTGATCCATACATAAACAGCAACGACACTGCATCTTTTGAGGTCCAGAAGTGTAAAGACATTGATAAAATGGTCAACGTGACTACAGTGGTTCAACCTTAATATGATAAAGCGTCAAGAATACTTTTTGTGCTCAAAAACAAAACAAAATAATGACTTTTTCAACAATATCTAGTGATGGGTGATTTCAGAACACTGATTCTTGAAGCTTTCATGCTTTATGAATCTTTTGTTTCGAATCAGCGGTTCGGAGCGTGTATCAAACTGCCAAAGTCACGTGAACCACTGAATTTTCAAAAGACTTATGATGTAATGATGCCCTGTTTACTGAAATTACGTGAGTTTGGCGCTCTGAACCGCTGATTCGAAACAAAAGATTCATAAAGCATCGAAGCCTCATGAAGCAGTGTTTTATTTTATTTTGTTTTTTGCACACAAAAAGTATTCTTGTCGCTTTATAATATTATGGTTGAACCATTGTAGTCACATTGACCATTTATCAATGTCTTTTAAAGGGTTAGTTCACCCAAAAATGAAAATTATGTCATTAATGACTCACCCTCATGTCGTTCCAAACCCGTAAGATCTCTGTTCATCTTCGGAACACAGTTTAAGATATTTTAGATTTAGTCCGAGAGCCTTCTGTCCCTTGATTAAAAATGTATGTATGGTATACTGTCCATGTCCAGAAAGGTAATAAAAACATCATCAAAGTAGTCCATGTGACATCAGTGGGTTAGTTAGAAGTTTTTGAAGCATCGAAAATACATTTTGGTCCAAAAATAACAAAAACTACGACTTTATTCAGCATTGTCTTCTCTTCTGGAATCCTTTCCATTGAATTGATTCCATTGAATTGATTCCATTGAATCCTTTCATCTGTCAGCTTTGCACTTTTGGCGTCATTGTCATTGTTTTTGGCGATTAGCACATCCGCGACATGAATGCACATTTTATTGATGCAAAGATGAGTAAGCTATGTGTATTTTGAAAATCATTTGCAACTGCTTTTTATGACTTAAAGAAGCACCTATCACCTTATTTTTCACAAAAAACTGAAGCAAGGCATTTCCTGTGAATGTGTGAGACTTCCAAATCATGAGCCACTATAGGTAAATAACTAGAAGAATAGGCTATAAAAATTGGTTACACATTATTTTAAGGTGACGTATTTACATTGTACTTACTCAAATAAGAGTAACAGAGTAATATTATTATTTAACTACATGTGCTTACTATAGTGTTATGGTTTAGGGTTAGTTAGCCTACTTGTAATTATGCATAAGTTACTGTTATTAATATAGGTTCATGTAGTAACGTGTAACTACGTCACCTTAAAATAAAGTGTTACCTAAAAATGAATTTGACTTTATAAAAAAAAGAAAAGAAACTCTCATTATAGTCTCTCTTTAGCATGCTGCTCACGCACAAGATGATGTATTTAATGAAATAAACACCTTAAAAACAAACAATGGCACAAGGTTTAAAATCGCCCCTTGAGAGCGAACGAGAGCATCTGGAGCAGGTGACAGAAGGGAGGAAGGGGTTTACGGAATACACTCACCAGCATAAATCACACGCAATGCTGACAAATAATGCTCAGTGCCACAGCCAGCTGATTGCAGGTAAAATATATAGGCATAGGCACTCATGTTGATGAGACGCTTCTCCATAACGACATATATTGTTATGGATGGCCCATAGTTTTCATAAGAGCTTTGTGCTATTTCCTGGACTGCGATGACAGGGGTGTTTTATTAGGAGTACACTGGCTTTGCTACCAACATCTGCACAGAGAAGCATGAGCTACAAAAACTGGCCATTCATATTTTATTAGCCATTTTGCTGGCTATCCATAATTCACAGCGGAGCATGCTTAACAGGCCTGCTCTGGGAGAGTGGACCAATTATACGGCCCCTGTGAAGGAGGATTGATTCTGTTTGGGTCATCGTGTCTTTGTGTGTATGCACTATATGCGTGTTTGTGTGGTCTGCAGGTGATTACAGGCGTTATAAATGCAGCAGGCTGCAGGGAGATGGAGAACACACAGGAGTGGACAGTAGGATTAGCTTTTCTTTATCTCAGCTTGGATTCTCTAAATGGTACATACAGTGTAGTGTTAATACAGCAGAATTCAGCTTTCTAATGCTATATTATTTTTATTAATGTTCTTTTGTTCAAAGAAATTTTAGCGTTTTTCCCATTTGCTGTTATAGAATAAATAGGACAGTTATGCTTGATCCCTATTATATTCATGCTAAAAGTCATTATTGAATTAATCTCTCAGAATAAACAGTTAAGCTTTTGGGGTTCTTAATATAGCTGGGTTTATCTTTGTATCCTGCTTCTCATTTGTTGTCATATTTACCCACTGTTTGATTGATTACCCCCACCTGTCTCTTGTTTTCTTTCTCAGTCAACTTGTGTGTCTACAATGATCAGGCATAACATTATGACCACTGACAGGTGAAGTGAATAACACTGAGGACAAAATGTTCACTTGCTGCCTAATATATCCCACCCACTAACAGGTGTCATGATGAAGAGATAATCAAAGTTGATGTGTTAGAAGCAGGAAAAATGGGTAAGGATTTGAGTGAGTTTGACAAGGGCCAAATTGTGATCGCTAGACGACTGGGTCAGAGCATCTCCAAAACCGCAGCTCTTGTGGAGTGTTCCCGGTCTGCAGTGGTCAGTATCTATCAAAAGTGGCCCAAGGAAGGAACAGTGGTGAACCGGCGACAGGGTTTTATGGGCGGCCAAGGCAAGGCAAGGCAAGGCAATTTTATTTATATAGCACACTTCGAAAATGCTTTACATAAAGGAGGAAACAAATACATAAGAGTAAAAATGGAATGCATTAAAATGAAATAAAAACAAGTAAAAGAATAAAAAGTTGATAGATAAAGTGCAATCAGTTTAGACATAGCACAGTGCTCAATCAGTAAATGCATAGCTAAAAAGATATGTTTTGAGTCTGGATTTGAATGTGACTGCTGTTGGAGCACATCTGATCACTTCAGGAAGCTGGTTCCAGCTGCGGCTTGCGTAACAGCTAAAAGCAGACTCTTCTTGCTTTGAGTGAACCCTTGGTATTTCTAAATGACTTGAACCTGATGATCTATATTCTATGAGCATATCTGCAATGTATTGAGGCCCAAGGCCATTGAGTGATTTATAAACAAGTAACAGTACTTTAAAATCAATTCTAAATGCAACTGGAAGCCAGTGCAAGGACCTGAGGATTGGTGTGATATTTTCATATTTTCTGGTTTTGCTCAGAATCCTGGCAGAAGTGTTCTGTACAAGTTGCAGCTGTCTTGTGGTCTTTTGGGAAGGCCAGTGAGGAGCCCATTACAATAATCCACCCTGCTGGTAATGAAAGCATGAACAAGTTTCTCTAAGTCTTGACTGGAGATAAAGCATTTAATTCTTGCAATATTTTTAAGATGATAATATGCTGATTTAGTTATTGACTCTAAAATCACACCAATATTCCTGACTTGATTTTTAGTTGTTTGACCCCCTAGAGTGAAGGTATGGGTTCACTTTGAGAACTTCATCTTTGTTACCAAACTCAATGACTTCAGTTTTGTCTTTGTTTAACTAAAGGAAGTTTTGGCACATCCAGTTTTTACTTTCATCAATGCATTGGCACAGGGAGTCAATGGGGCTGTAGTTGTTAGGTGATAGGGCTAGGTAAATCTGGGTGTCATCTGCATAGCTGTGATATGCAATTTGTTTCTTTCTCATTATTTGGCTCAGTAGCAGCATATATAGGTTGAACAGGAGTGATGCAAGTATTGAACCGTGAGGGACTCCACATGTCATGGATGTCCACTCAGACTTATGGTCACCGATACTCACATAATATCTCCCTTCTAAGTATGACCTGAACCATTTAAGGACCATCCCAGAAAGCCTGACCCAGTTTTCCAGCCTATCAAGAAGTATGTTGTGATCAACTGTGTCAAACACGTCACTGAGGTCGAGTAGTACCAGCACTGATATTTTACTTTTATCAGTGTTTAGGCGAATATCTTTTATTATCTTTAAGAGCACTGTCCCTGTGCTGTGATGCGATCAGAAACCAGATTGAAAGTTGTTGAAGTATTCATTTAAGCTTAAGAATTTGTTCAGCTGATTGAAAACAACTTTTTCAATGACCTTGTCTATGAAAGGAAGATTTGAGATTGGTCTGTAGTTGCTCAATATGGTGTTATCCAGATTTCTCTTTTTCAGCAGGGGCTTAACAACTGCAGTTTTCAAGGAGTTTGGAAAAGTCCCAGAAAGAAGTGATGTGTTTACCACTTCTAGGAGATCTGCTTCTAAACAGTTAAACACACTCTTGAAAAAAGATGTGGAAAGTGTGTCAAGGGCAAAGGTTGATATTTTAATGTGCTGTACTGTTTCTTCCAAAATAAAACCATCAGTTGCTTCAAAAAAAAATTTATCAGCTACTTTCTGAGGTTGTGATCTGATCTGTTTTACCCCAGTGCAGCTCAAGGATGTGCTGATCGCCTTTCTGATATTATTGATTTTCTCAGAGGAGGAGGAAGCAAACTCACAGCATTTGCTGTCTGAGAGAATTTCACTGGAAATCTGACATGGGAGGTTTGTTTATCTCTCTACAGTAGCAAAAAGAGTGTGAGTGTTGTTTAAGTTGCTATGTATAATATTTGAAAAGAAGATCTGTCTAGCTTTGCCTAGTTCCACATTGAAAGCATTAAGGCTATCTTTATAGATGTTTTAATGGTTTTCAAGTTTTGTCTTTGGCTTTCTGCATTGTCTTTTCATATTTTACACTACTCTGGAGTTTCTCCAAGGTGCTCTTTGTCTGCCACTTTTCTTCCTGACTTTCACAGAATTAATGTCATCAATAACATTCTGTACTTTTGAGTTAAAAGAATCAAGGAGAAAATCAACAGGGTTAAAGATATAGCCTTCATAAACAGCACACTGGTGTTCTCATTTAAGCATCGCTTTTTGGCCGAGATAGATCGAGCTTCAACAGTAGGAGAGATCAGTATATCAAAGAAAATACGGAAATGATCAGATGGCGCTACATCCTTATTAACAATGGATGAAATGTTTAGACCCTTACTGATAAGTAAATCTAGAGTGTGTCCTCGATTGTGTGTGGGTCCATGTACATACTGAGTCAGATAAAATGTATTCAAAACAGTTATGATTTCTTTTGCCATATTGAATTCTGCATTATCTATGAGGATATCAAAGTCCCCAGTAATGGCAAAACAGTCAAACTCTGAGGAAATTGTTGATAACAAGTCTTCAACAAAGGCTGGAGATTATTTTGGAGGTCTGTAAATAAGTACAATGCGTGGAGCACCTTTTAACACAATACCCAGATATTCTAAAGACAAGTAATCATCAAATAACACTTGCTTGCATTGATAGACATCTTTAAATAGAGCAGCTACACCTCCACCTTTCCTAGCAACCTTGCAGACTCTCATAAAAGTAACGTTAGGAGAGACTGTTTCATTGAGGACTGTTGAACTACAGCTGTCTACTAGCCACGATTCATTTAGAAGCATAAAATCTAGGTTGTTTGTGGTTAAGTTGTCGGCTAGAAGTGATTTATTTTTAAGTGAGTGGATGTTTAAAAGTGCTAACTTAACAGTCGTACTCTCTGTCTCCCCAGTGATCTTATATTGACGCGTAATAGGCAGCAGATTCGATGGGTTTGCCAAACGGCTTGAGAAGGCCTTAGACATTCTATCAAGTAATAGAAAAATAGAAAAAGCAACAGGCACACTGGGTTCCCGCATGTTCTGTAAACTTTTGACAAAGTTACTGTTATCATAGCGGGACGCATATCACTTAGAGCTGTTATCAGCTGTTTTTGGTTCACCTAGAGCAGATGGAGGAGGGTGTGAGGCCAGAGAGCTCTCACATGAGGAGGGCGAGCTGGGCCCACAGGCTTTGGTGGTTGGGGGGCTTGCCTCTTTTTTGGGGGCTTGCAGCAAAAGAGTGGGAGGGTTTGGTTCCAACATACACCAGTTGATCCATTTTCTCTGGGAAAATGCACAGAAGAGGGGATGCTGGAGAGGGGGATAACATGTCCGGTGAGAGGGTCTGTCGCTCTGGTGTTACCAGAAGCTGTAATATGTTGTCCTGGCTTCCCTGGCTGTTTTCCCGAAAGTCGTCCTTGGGTGCTGAATCTTGGAGCAGCTCTAATACGTCACAGTCTGCAGTGAGCTCTGTGGGCAGGGCTCAGTTGGGATTGTGTCCGTGAGCAGTAGTTGTTGTGGCTGCGTGGAGTTATCATTGTCCTTGTGGGATGTGTCAACAGCATGTCCATTCAGGTGCTGAAATGAAGTCCTGTGGTCAGTTGTACTCTGTCCAGGTGTGTTTGTGCCATTCAGGTTGAGTGGATTGGCACACACTGCTAAAGGATGATGGAGGAAGAAGTAGATATTGTCCTTGAGCACTCTTGAACCCAGTTTGTTTGGGTGCAGGCCATCATGTGTAAACATTTGTCTCTGACTCCAGAAAAGATTGAAGTTGTCGATGAAGTTCAGTCCCTTTATGTTGCAGGTTTTTTGCAGCCATGTGTTAAGCCCAAGTAACCGTGAAAACCTATTTGTTCCTTTTGCTGGGAGTGGTCCACTGATGAATAACTGAACTTTGTCTTATAAGTGTATCAAAGTTTTTTGAAATCCCTTTTAAAGAGTTCTGACTGCTCTTTCCGAATATCATTCTTCCCTCGTGAATCAATTTGCAGTCTTATATTTCATCAATGTTCTCACGTTTCAAGGCACATCGATGCACGTGGGGAGCGAAGGCTGACCCATGTGGTCCGATCCAACAGGCGAGCTACTGCAGCTCAGATTGCTCAAGAAGTTGATGCTGGTTCTGACCCCTGTCCACCGCCAAAAGTGCAAACAGTGGGCACGTGAGCATCAGAACTGGACCACGGAGTAATGGAAGAAGGTGTGATGAAGGTCTGATGAATCACGTCTTTTGCAACATGTGAATGGTTGGGTGTGTGTGCGTCGCTTACCTGGGGAACACTTGGTACCAGAATGCACCATGGGAAGAAGGGAAACTGGGGAAGGCAGCGTGATGCTTTGGGCAATGTTCTGCTGGGAAACCTTGGGTCCTGCCATCCATGTGGATGTTACTTTGACACATACCACCTACCTAAGCATACATAAGCCACAAAGCAAAAATTGTTTAGGAATAGTTTAAGGAGCACAACAACAAGTTTGAGGTGTTGACCTCCAGATTCCCCAGTTCTCAATCCAATCGAGCATCTGTGGGATGTGCTGTACAAACAACTCCGATCCATGGAGGCCCTATCGCACAATGCCTCGACAGTTCAGGGTTGTTTTAGCAGCAAAACGGGGAACAATATTAGGAAGGTGGTCATAATGTTATGCCTGATCGGTGTATAATCAGCAGTTTAAGTCATTCTTTGTCTGTTCTCATTGCTGTTTAGTTGGATTGCTATTCTCCTGAATTTTCCTGTGCTCCTGTATTTATTTTGATTTATTGTTAAATAAAATATACTGCTGTGTTTTTAGACCCTTTAGTCTAAGTTTAGCTTGTTTATGGTAGGAGAGCTTTTGGCAATATGTTATATCTTAAGCTTTCTATAAATTTATAATGTCAGGTTATATGATATTTAGATCGTTCAAAATGTAAGAAAAACATTCCAAAAGTGTACCAATTTATCAATATTTGTAATTGGAGAGTATGCTGAGTTACATGCTTATTATCTTGTTTACAAAGTTATTCAGTTGAATTATTTTATTTTTTTTAACCTGACCTTGCCTCATGTGGAATGAACGTCTGTTTGTACTTAACTGACATTTACATTATCTGTTCATTAAAGGTTGCTGCTGAATGGCATACACATTTAAATATTTGATGATCTGTTTTTTTGTTATTGGTATGCAGGAATAATTTCATTATTCATTCTTCATGTGATGGATGTGATGTGACATTAGTTTAATCATTCTGTTTGTGTGCCACACACACACACACACACACACGCACACAAACACACACACATCATGAATACATTCCTGCAGCTTTACTAATCACAGGACTCAAGATTATTGCGGCCTATAATGCATGTCTGTGCCGTTTAATTAAGAAAGTTCAGTAAAGACTTTGAAAAGTCCCCTTGTCTGTCAGTCCTAACCTATGCCCCTTGGCGAGTGCTAAATCCTCCTAAGGGCCTGTGCTGCTTTCTATTTTACACTAATATCTCCCTCACTGAAGACTGGAGCTAACCTCTTTCAACAGATCCCTGCCATGGCATATAAAACTGCAATATGGCACAAAAAGATTAGTCCATAGCAAGAAGAAATTTCAGCGGCTGCTTACACTTGCTTTTTATTCAGGATCATTAAATGTTGGCAGTTCTTCTGTCATTAGGAGGAGGAAGTTAATTATGGCTTTGAAATGTAGCGCCATTACATTCAAACAAAATCTGAATATTAGAAAGTAGTCATTTCAACAGGAGATATCCATTTCAAACTACATGTAAACGCCCTCTGAATGTGCATAATGTTTCTAACAACATGATTTTAAAGCACAGAATTCTTAGACTAAATTAGAGACTAGTGTCTGTAAATTACACCTTGTCCAGACCCTACTCAAGATGGCACATTTGGAAACAATGATTGCAAATGAGATCTCTATAGTATCTCCATTGTTCGAGATATTAAATTGAACTGAGAAGAATATATGCTTAACTCAATTCTTTTTTGTATGATTGCATCTCATTTCAAACCATATGAAATGCTCTTTTAACCAGTTACTACCAGAGCAATGAAAAATGACATTCTTTAATCTTATTGGCGTCTAGAAAACAATGAGATTAAATGGAGAGCAAATTTGATCTTTTCCTTAAATCTCCTAAACTTACCTGATTAGTTAGTTTCAGAAGACATCAGAACAGTATCTTAAACTTTGCTCAGATTTGCCAAGTCTGCATGTAAAAGTCAGATTTCAAAATGAGCTCAAACATTTCAGCAGCACGACTAAATTTTTGAGCTGCTATCCACAAGATTTTTTTATCACTCTATACTCCTGTCTGCCAACGGTTGTCTCATTTGCTTCTATTTATATTTCTCCATAGGAATTTTGTCATTGGAGCTCCACATGAGCACACAGCTCACTGTGTTGGAACGCATGAGCCTACATCTTATACAGATGCTTAAATTAAACATAATGGGATCTTCATTAAGCCTACTGATCTATGAAAGAGCAACCTCTGAGCAACACAGTTTTCATCTGGGTGCATCCTTTTCCCAGATGAGATGAAAACCAAGGGGCATCGTCATTCATCAGCAGGTGAGAAAGGAGTCAGCCAGCTGGGTGCAGCAGGGACGGCGTGTCCTTCCGGCATGGAAGTGAAAACTAGTACTCCACTCCACCCACATGATCCAGCTCCCTATGGGACTAACCAAACCAAATCAACAGAGTTTCCAAATAGCACTGAACAGGCCAAAGAGAGGCAAATCTAATTGATCACCCTGTCACTGCTCTTTATCATTAATGGCTTCGTGTCACTGTAACAAATTAGATTGTTGCAGGATGAGACCAATTAATTGTGATGTTAGAAGGGCTTGCCAAGTTCCCTGTGCCAGATGCAATTGTGAACACCAGTAATTTCTTGGTTTTGCTGGAGCACTCTATCGAAATGCCATTCTCTATTCTGCATCATTCATGATTCGTAAATGCCTTTCAGACAGAAAGTGAAAGCATTTTCTTTCGTTTATATCTTTTCTTTCATGGCAGATAAGAGTCAGGTCTTTGGCACATCTGTGTTTTTATTGAAACTAAATGGCAACATGCTAGATTAATGCTGAGAGTGAACACCACCACTGTAGAAAGGAGACATTCCAGATGTACTTAGTTTAAAGAGGGAGGGGAAGGACAAGTTGAAAAATATGAATAGGGAGAAATTTTAACACTTAAAGGGTGGTTTTCCGGACAGGGTTTAAATTAAACCAGGATAGGCCTTAATCTAGAATAGTTAATCGTGGCTTAAAAAATGGCTTTCTGAAACACAGATTAAGTATGGATTACTAAAACCTGAACTAAGGAGTCCTGAAATAAAATAAATTAGATTTATTTAAAACCAACTATGCTAATCTGAATTAGCATGAGAGAGGTTGCCTGGAAAACATGGAATGAACCAAGAAAAGCTTAAAATTGCATGGAACTCAGAAGCAAATCCAAGGAAAACAATGGCAGCAAAAAAGCCATTTTATTCTAGGACTAGGCTTAATCTCTGTCTGGGAAACCGCCCCCAATATGGCGGCCATAGGATTGTAAAGAACCAACTCTTGATTCCAGATTTAAAAATTGTCATTGAAATGTAATCGTGACAAACAGTATTGGAAATTGTAGAATTTCTTCTATCAGATAAATAGGATTACATTTCTAGGCTTGATTACTACAATGCTCTTCTGGCTGGACTGCCATCATGCACAATCAAACATCTACAAATGATTCAGAACGCTGCAGCACGTCTCGTCTTTAACGAGCCCAAAAGAGCCCACGACACGCCTCTCCATCTCTCTACACTGGCTACTACTTGCTGCTCGCATCAAATTCAAGGCGTTGAGGCTTGCTTACAGATCTACCACAGGCTCACAGATCTTGGTGTTTTGAAGCCCAAAATAAACACATCCCTCCATCATAAAAAAAAAAATTAATATGGCTCCGGGGGGTTAATAAAGGCCTTATGAAATCAAGGGATGGGTTTTTATAAGAAAAATGTTTAAATAAAAAAACTTAAAATAACTAGCTTTGGGCAGACGACTGTATGCATTGATTTGTGGCGGAAGAGTAAACTCTGATCTGACACACGACGCAGTGACGAACGTGGAAGTGCATAGGATAGAGCAAAACAAAACACCGGTCACGAATTAGAAGTCTAAAACACGAAATTTCTAAATGGAAATGTCAGAGGATTTCGATATAAGAGAAGAGGAGCTTCGGTTTGTTTCCCAGCCATATTTGTTTAAATCGCGAGAGGCGTCTAAGCTTACGCTACTCCTGGATCCTGCGTCATACATTGGGTGACTAATTTAGCTTGCAGGTCGACTTGCGCAGTAGGTGTATGGTCATCTGGCGGAAGCTAGTTATTTTAGATTATAAAGTTTTAACCCTCTACCGCACGCATTATGATAAATTTATATAAAAAAAAAATTGACTCTTTTTCTTTTCTTAGAATGGCTTAACTTGAAGTGCTGTAAAAAAAAATATTATTTTAAGGTACTTTATGATATGTTGCCATATGGCAACAATGCGCAATGGTGGAAACAATTTAAAATAAGTGTGTGTATATAGTTAATATTTTTCCTCAGAAATGTTGTTGAATAAATTGGTGCTATTATAAGCTTTAGCAGTAAATATAAACAACACCTTATAGTTTTTTTTTTTTTTTTTCCAACATCTTGTGCTTTTATTTATGGAACTTATTCTTTGCTGAATAATGCTTTATATTCTTTGAATTTCATTACGTTTTTCGTGAATATTATTTAAATTGCAAATGTAGACAGTTAAAAACAAATCTAATACTGTTCATCATGTATCATAAAACATTGACATAAAACCAAAAATATTGTAGTTCATGAAAATTCATCATTACGCAAACCCCCCATAATCCTTGAAACTTCACCTTTTTTCTGTATGAAACTTCAAAAAGCATTTTTTTTTTTCAGAGGTGAGACACATGTACACATCACATTTGGTGCACTTCACCCTAACAATACACTTACAGCCACTTGCACCTGCCTTTTTGAGACACCATGGTAGGCCAGTGGTAGGTCTGGGCCAGTATACTGGCTGTGATGGCAGATCTCTGATGTTGATTTAATCCATAATATAAATGCCATGGCAGTCTTTAACATATGACTAATCAACATTATATCACTAGCATTAATGTTATTGTTACAGCTTAACAGACTGCAGCTGGCCTTTGCTATCTAACTATCTAACCTATTATGCCATTCCAATATTGCGCAGTGTTGCCATATGGCAACACAGACATTTTATCGATTCACCAAAAACTAATGGTAACACTTTACAATATGGTTCATTTGTTAAACATAAGTTAATGGATTAACTAACATGAACTAACAATGAGAAATACATTTGTTACTGTATTTACTAATCTTCGTTAGTGTTAGTTAATGACAATACAGTTGTTCATTCTTTGTTCATGTTAGTTCACAGTGCATTAACTAATGTTGACAAGCTTTTAATAATGTATTAGTAAATGTTGAAATTAACATTAACAAAGATTAATAAATGCTGTATAAGTGCAGTTCATTATTAGTTCATGTTAACTAATGTAGTTAACTAATGAACCGTATTGTAAAGTGTTACCAAACTAATTTCATATTTTTTTTTTTAAGTGGTGAATATGTTATCATAACTTACTCTTGTTTGTTACTGATGTTTTAATTTGCTTTCAGTAACTACATACAAGAGACGGCAGTCTGTCAGAAAATCGCGCCACAGAAAAAAAATTGCATGTCATGTGACTTAACCAAAGCACATCATTGGGTAAACTAAGGTCTTCTCTTACCAACAAAAAACGAGAATGTTCTGTTAAAGAGACGGTGGCAAGGAAATGAACACAAAGTGTATGTTGCCATATGGCAACACTAGAGGGTTAAATATGGATATCTTTCTTACAAAAACCCATCGCTTCGCTTCAGAAGGCCTTTATTACCCCCTGGATCCGTATGGATTATATTTATGATGGATGAATGCATTTGTTTTTGCTTCAAAACAGGCCCCCCATTCACTACCATTATAAAGCTGGCAAGATCCAGGATATTTTTAAATATATCTCCAATTGTGTTCATCTGAAAGAAGATAGTTATATACACCCAGGATGGCTTGAGGGTGAGTAAATCATGGGATAATTAAAATTTTTTGTGAACTATCCCTTTAAAGAGACTTTGGCCAGAATCAGTCCAATCCAGGATTTCAAAGACATCATGCTGCATTTGAGAGGTTAGAGAACGTTCTCATTTAATCTCTCCTTCTCTAGCAGATATAATTTCCCCATGGATTAATTAAGGACCTAAATGACCTTTTACTGCATGTGTGTCCCATGAAGACAAAGTGCAGTGTTTTAAGACAAATCCTCACAGCAATCAGCATATCGGTCTGAGGTCTCGCTAGCTGCGTATCATTACATCACCAAGTTGCTCAGCAAATGCTAGAAGGCTTTTAATATGCTGTGTGTGGCCACAAGCACAACCAAGTTCAGTATTTCAGAGGATCCTCCTACAGGTAATTGCTTAAGTTAGCCACAATATGAGAGAGCCGCTTGGTATCACAGGTACTAATGCGTGTTTATCCCGGGGCTCATACCTTTGATGTAGTCTCGAATTGAGGAGTGTCATCATCTATTAATGTACTCGTAATACGTGGCCTGTGAAATGACATGTTACCGCTTCGGCTCTGTTTACTTGTGATTGAGCTCCAAGAGACATCTTTTGTTATGTAAATCAATCCCACAGCATGATATTCTGCCACAGATTCAAGGTTATTACAGCAGATATTCATCCTGTTTCTGTGCTAGGACCGTTTTTATTCACTGTTTAAAAGAGTATCATGAGAATCTCAAAGACTGCATTAGACAAAGATAATGAAATATACAATGCAGAGAGATGTTAACTATCAAAATATAAAAAAGATTGATTGCAAGCTTGGATGCTTCAGATTAGCACTTTCTTGAGTGTCCTTGAAATGAAAGAGCTTGCAAAGTTACTTCTGTCATTTACAGATCTGGTTGCGTGACCAGCATACATCTGACCCTGTTCTGGAAATTATTCACACACACTCACATTTTGGAGCTAAATGGGCTGTTCTTACACCAACGCTTGTGAGAAACAAACCCAGTTAAATTATTATAGCAATTAAGCTATTAAGGCACTTTTGCTGTATACACCTAAAAACTCAATTCATTGTACAGCTGAAATGTTGGCAGAATTGGAAACACAAACCATTATCAGGTTGAAACATTAGATGCATTTCGCTCGAAAATTAGATTAGGCTTGGAAGAAGTGAAACTATTTGAATGCTTCGATTTTTGGTTGAGGAAAAAGTCCAACAGCAATTTGTTTCTGTAGCTTCGAGAACAGAAACCTAATGCTGTTAACTGCAGGCCAATTGATTCCATTGAGTTATGTTGAGAAAATGTATTGGCTCAAGCCAAATTCGCACAATAATGGAAAGTGATGAAAAGTCATTTCTATGCAAATGGTGTTGACAAATGCATTGTATATTTCCTGCTTATTGTGAAGATCTAAATTGCTTTGCCTCACTCTTATTGGATTGAGACCTAAATTATCGTTTAATCTAGTTGTGCTGTGATCTATTTTCATGGGGCACTGCTTTAATTGGTTGTTATTGCGTTCTCTTGGCTTCAACAGCATGCATGAGTATTGAAAGGATATTTCTCCATCAATAAACAGCTTTCCTTTTCCACCTCCCCCATCCCTGGAAGCCATTAAATAGTCCGGTCCATGCTCTCCTGCGTAGCGTCATCAGCGTGAAGGAAGATGGGAGGATTACCAGATTAGATTGACTGCAAAACTGCACACTAGCACCATTCTCTGTCTTGAAGTGTGTCATAGTGTCTCTTGTTCCTTCTGAACAGCATAAATCCCCCTGATTCCATCACATCTCATTTCCTCAGTTCTCACAAATCGGAAAAAACACTTGCTCCATGTAATAGAACAGTTCACTTCGGATCAATTCCATTACATCCAAAACCTGAAGCTTGCTTTTTGAATAAACAGGCCATAACCATTGTGCTATACTTCATAGTACTTCTCGTTCATTCTAAATGCAAAGAAATGCACAATAGCCACTGTTACCTGTCAGATTCCAGTCATTTGACAACAAAAGGGTGCCCACAATGAGATAGCGTCTCTGACAGTTGCTTCTATTTTCTGTGATTGACATTGTCTGGGCTGACAGGGGGTGGCATGTCGAGGATGGGAGGACAAGGCTGGATGTCACAATCCATTGCTGTCATCGCACTGTGAATGGAGACACAAGACATGCCAGTGCTGAAATGAACATCATAAAAGCCTGCAGGCAATGTGTCAGCCATTTTGATTACAATGTCGACTGTTAAATCTAATAAGTTGCCATGGTGCTTTTTACCTTGATGTTTGTCATGCATCAGAATGTTTTGTTTATGCCATCAGGTGATCTGCTAAACTTACAGATGGGAATATGCCTGAAGCAAATGAACATCAACAGATTGAGTCTTTAGTAAATCGTCTTGTTATTGAAAAATGAGGATGGATTTCACAGGAACTTCATACACAAGCTTACAATTAATTGCCATCTAGCATTAATTGAATTGTGGTTTACATTGATTAACAGAACAAAAATGCTTTGGTTAGCAGTTATAGTCTACATACTCAAATGTCGTGTACTAGTTTTAGCTGATGTTGACAGATTTACACCTTTCCAATAGTTCTGCTGAATTAGGGATCATTTTTATAAAGTAGTCTGCAAATTATACACAATAAATACAAATGCAAACCACATAGAAATCAAATGAAAATGTTGTAGCTGATGGATGTTCAGGCACACCCTCTATTATTGGAATCTGATCACGATCTGTCAGTAGGCTACCAGGGGCGTAACATCATTTCAGAAGTGAGAGGGACAGAAATGTCAAGTGTATTACCTATTTATTTTTTCCGACCTTTGTCTAATTGAGTTTTTTTTTTTTTTTTTTTTTTTATCTCTTGCTTTTAACTGGCTAAAAAAATCAACTACACTAGTCAACAATAACCATATGTTTATATTGTCCTATTGACAATTTTGACAATGATGGGTTTATGTTCTAAGTCATCATGGATTTTATGTAAACAAATGCCCTTTTTTAAATCACAGAATAAGGCAAAAATATATTTTAACCAACAGTTTCTACTGCAATAAAGGCTGCGTTAATTAGCACTGCATTATTCATATACTTTATTGTTATGAAAATACCCCGAGATGGCTTGAAAAAATAAACCACAATCACAATAGCTGCAATCGTGTGTTTATTGTCTTCATGTTTCATCAGTCAAAACGTTTCTGCTTTTTATTCAGCTAAGGGATTTCCTGGAACGTCATAAGTTATTACTTATATGGGTCTTATACAGGGCCGGATTAACATAAGGGCTAGGTGGGGCTGAAGCCCCAGGGCCCGCGGGTAGAGGGGGCCCGTGATTGGCTGGAGGAAATGAGATTGACAAGTCAAAGGTGGTTGATTTGTGTCTAATAAATAACAAGAAAAAATGATTGGAAAATGTGCCTGACTGATAAATCACTGTCCAATCAAAATCACTTTACAATTCGCGACATGACACCGGGAAACGCCTCTTTGCATTATGCTATCGCATCGCATGTAGACTAGAAAATTGGCCTTTATTGCTTGTTCAGCCTCGCTGGTGTTCAAAATGATTAAAAAAAGTGATAGTGTTGCGCAAAAAATGAAAAATAAGCTTGAAAGGGAGAAAAGGGATGCTAATCTTACAGCAAAAATTACAAAACTAACTGCTTCGGTTCACATAAAACATCCGAGCCAGTGGAAGACCCCGCGTGCAGCGGCAGCTCACAATTATCTTCACCCGACACCGTCGCCGATCTGCGTGCTTTACACGTTGAAAAAGGTGAGATAGCAGCTGCATCAAGTTATTATTTTTATTACGAGTTAAGCCCTATTCGGATAGTAATTGTTTCTCATTAAAACGTAAGGTGTTTTCAACATTTACAGGGACGAGTCGGTTGATTTTATTGCCGTTTGAATTCAGAATGTCAGTGTTTTTCTCTCATCATCATCACCCGTGTAAAAATCCCGAATTAACTTTCCTACTGTTTTTTTGACGAACACCAATGTCGTGTGACTTGTCTCCACTTTCTGCCTTTGAAGTACATTTTATCAGTTGCAGTTCTGGTGCCGCATCCGTACATCTCGACCTCGACACATTCACATCACACGTTAACACAGCGGTAGAGTTACTCACGGGACACTGCACTTATTCGCAATCACAAGTTCTTTATTTGCATGTGCTTTAAAAGCCAGTTAAACCTGTCATTCGTGTGCTGTTCTGAGATGCGCTTTTTCTGACCCCAACCCCATACACCCGAAGCGTGCACACACACTTAAGCCTGTCAAACAGCACCTGACTACTGGACTTCATCTTTCGCGTCTGATTGCGCTATAATACTGTCAAATACACAAAAGGTTTACATAAACACAGTTGGTTATGTCTGAAGTGAGTTGAGAAAATCGGACGCGTGCAGGTCTTAAAGTGACAGCATCCTAATAGCATGCGGACCCTTGTGCTTAAAGGGATAGTTCACCCCAAAAATTAAAATCCTGTCATCACATACTCACTTTCAAGTTGTTTTAAACCTGAATGAGTTTCTTTCTTCTGTTGAACACAAAAGAAAATATTTTAAAGAATGTGGGTAACCAAACAGTTGCTGGTCCCCATTCATTTCCATAGTAGGAAAAAAAAAATATAATGTGGAAATCACTGGGGACCATCAACGGTTTGGTTACCCACATTCTTCAAAATAGTTTATTTTGTGTTAATCAGAGGAAAGAATTATTGTGTCAGCAATATATGCAATATAATTTTAAAATATGTTAAATATTTTATATGTTAAATATTTTTTAAAATATGTTAATAGCATGGAATATTTAGTGTGCTTATATAAAATGATTTGATAAAAGGAATTTTTAAAAAATATAAAAATAATAATAATTAAAAAAAAAATTCTTGTGGTACAAGACACTGTGGCATGGCAATCATATGAAAGGGGGCCCTTAGTGTTGCTATAGCCCCAGGGCCCAATGTGTTCTTAATCCGGGCCTGGTCTTATATGAAATATAGCCCACATGGGAGTGTTCCCAGGTCATGCAAGACTATCTTGTCTCTTTGAATTTACACCTAGCCTATATTTATTCACATTGCCCCCCAAAAAGTGCGAGAGACGAATTTATGTTTTATTAAATGTGCGGGGGACACATAATCCCCCGCGTATTTTGCCCATGCTCTTTATTGAACAAATTTCACAAAATAGAAAAATATGAATAGCCCATAAGTTAATAAATGTAAATAATAATAAAACAAATAGATTATTTTCATTATTAAAATGCTTAAAATAAAATGAGGATGGAAAAGTAATTAATGAATACAATAAATTCGAGCAAAAAAACCGTTATCTATAGCTAATTGAGGTACCTTCTAACATCTGTTAGCCCGGCTAGCTATTTATTTAGCCTACACTTTAGTAATTAATCGTCAACTTGAAGCTCTAACAAACAAATGTGTGATTAGACTATAAGAAAGTCTGTGAGAGAAAGCGCAAAAAACACACTAGCTACAATGCAAGCGATTCCTCTCTCCCTCTCTGGTGCGCAGGTGGGGAGGGTGAAATCTCAGTTTGAGGTCTCAGTCTTCCTCATTTCAACGGACTACAGCAGCGTCTGTCGGACCATCAGCTCCTCAGTCCCATCATTCGGTGCAGTTTTGAGAAATCGTTACACCTACGTGGCTTTAATGCACACCAAGCTATGTACGTGACCAAAACAATGACCTGTTGTTATTTTTGGCACTGTTCTCTGCGCTGAACGACTGAAGACCTATGAGCATCATCTCAGGGAACGGACTGTCTGGCGGAGCGCAGGACGGGATGGGATCGCAACAGCGCGTTTAGTTGAGGGAAATGGGAAGTTTAAACGTCCGTGGACTGCAGCTTCTGGCTAAAAAAAACACGAGAGGAGCGGCTTTAAATGAAGTTTAAAAAGTAATCATCTGCAATAATACAATAACCACCTCTGAATGAACTGCCCTGTTTGTGGCGGACTGTTTATTCTTCACATTAAGCAGCGCTGGTTCTTCAGGCACAATGAAATCCATCTTCTACACTCGCTTTTTCATCCTTCTTCCGTGGATCTTGATAGTGATAATCGTGATCGACATCGACACGAAGAGATTGTCTGTTCGGAACACGGCCAGCTTCTATTTGTCTCGGCTGGGAAATGTGCAGCAGCAGCGGCAGGTCGTCAGGACGACTCGGACCAGCAGCAGCACCACAAGCAGCAGCGGGAGTAACGCCACATCTCTCCCGGTCATTTATGCCATCACTCCCACTTACAGCCGAGCGGTGCAGAAAGCTGAGCTCACCCGCTTGGCAAATACGTTCCGCCAGGTTCCGCAGTTCCACTGGATCGTGGTGGAGGACTCGAACTCCCACACGGAGCTGGTTTCGCGGTTTCTTGCCCGGTCTGGGCTGCGATACACTCACCTGAACGTGTTCACCCCGCGCAGGTTCAAGCGGACGGGGATGCCCCGAGCGACCGAGCAAAGGAACTTGGCGCTCGGCTGGCTCAGAGGACACCGCGCGTCCAAAGATAAAGGAGTCGTTTTCTTCGCGGATGATGATAACACTTACAGCCTTGAGTTATTTGAAGAGGTAAATACGACTTCTTGAGATGAATGTTGTTGTTTTTTTCTACTCAGTTTAGAGCTGCAGTAAGGCTTGATATGAAATCTGAAAAATAAGACTGAAATAGCCTAGTCCGTTTGATGAGAAAAGCGATGGCAATAAAATGTTAAATTGCAAACCGTGCCACCTCATAATTAGGCTACCTAACTAGACAGAGATATGTCTGGGGCTCCAAAGAAACCTCTGCTGGCCCACACCGGTCAAAGTCATCAATACAGGCCATTCTGTGTCGAGATATGGCTGGGACTAGTGGCTAGTGTTGCCAGGGTGTTGCAAGGCAGTTGCTATACCACCCTTAGGTCTCAAGATATTCTCATCTTGATGTGATGAGCCGTTGAAAAGGGTCATGTCTGTCTCTACCTACAGTTTTCATGAAGCAGCACATATAGGCTACCTATCTTATTTCTTCCATCAAATGAGAACTTTAGCATCTATAAGACCAGGAAAAAATTGTATAAATGAGAAGTGTGGAGTTACATGCTTTACAAGGTCTGATATACTGTATAGGCGCAACTCAAGAGGCCCTACAGTATTTGCCTTGAGAACCTGCAATGAAATTGAAACCTAAAATTTTTAAGCAGCAATTAAACTTAAAGCAAGCAGTTAAAACATAGTTGCCTCGGTCAATTCAGTTTAAGCTCTTTATTGTCACTGTACCTCCTCAAGATGTTTTTGTACCTCACAAGGTTGTTGCATTACATTTAAATGTATAGTTTGGAGAGAAAAAGAAGTATATATAAAAAGTTGGCAATTAATAAATAACTAGCAGGAGACCTCGCTGTAACATCTGTCCACAAGGAGATTCATGTGGTGTGTTTTATCATGCCATTGTTATCTATTTCTTATGAGTCTCAATACGCGCGATGGTTGATGCACATAAATGAAGGCGACCCAGTATACTGTGTAGCCAAGCAGAGTGAATTAACCCAGTTTAAGGCAGTGGAAGTCGCAGAGAAACGGCAAAGCGTCCTGACAGCTGGGAAATTAGAATTTGTCTGTTTAACCGGTTGTCTGTGGACGATGGATGAAACCGATAACACAGCGAGCGAAGTGATGAGAGGAGAGACACTTCATTTGAGGTACACAGGTTGAGTTTTTCTATCTCTTACACATTAAAAATGTTTTAAATGTACACATATTTCTTTAGATAAGTTTTTGATAAAGTCAGTTGGATACTGGTAATTAATATCAGGGTGTAAACACTCACCCTATTATTGGAATTTCAGCCAATTAACATCATTGTGTAAGCAGTAGGGTTAAAGAAGAAGTTCTTTCAAAAATGAATTTTCTGTCATTATTTACTCACCATCTTGTCATTCCGAACCTATATTTTTCAGTGGATAAAGGAGAAACTATAAAGAATCATTATATCTCTTTTGCAATAAATAACATTGATGTAAAGCAACAAAAAATGACAAAAGAACACTATAAAGTCGTTTGTATGAGGAACAGACCAACTTTAATCTAAAGCTATTGTGTAGTATGCGATATCAGCGCACAAGTCGTTTAGATGACATTTAATGTTATTTTATGGTGGGGGGTCTTTTTGGAGTTTGACCAACATGGCCTCCACATGAGGTGAGTAAATAATGACAGAATTTACGTTTTTGGTTGAACCACCTCTTAAATCAAGCCAATCTCCTGAGAAAACAACTATTTTATGAGATGGCAGGTTCATTTGTACGGAAACGTGCAATTTTTAGATGAAGATCCACACTTTAACCTAACCATGAGTTGGGCATAAGAAGCTTGTGCGGAAATGTCTGAATGAGAAAAATCAAACAAATCAGCCACCAATGCACCAAAGCTTAAAATAGTAACAAATTGCCATGCGAGTGTGTTGCTTTAATCAATGGGTGGTGATTATGGATTCCTTTTATTTGTTTGAGGAGTATAAAAAGGGCACCAGGAAGCTGATAGCAGTTACAAGGGGAGAGAAGAGGTTGTATTACACTCAGTTTTAGCTACAGTAAAACAAAATCTTCTTCTCTGTCTTGGCTGTTGCCTAAACCCAGCACTTATAGCTCATTGTCTCAATTATCATCAATTATTCTACCCTTCTTTTACCTCAGCGTTTTCCTCCTGATTTAGCCGTTCTCTTTTCCTCCGCCACAGGCCTTACTGCCCTCCTTATTTCTTCAATGCTTGCTTTGTGCATCCCTCCCTTCCTCTGCCTCTTTCTCTCTCTCTCCATTTCTCCAGAACACAGCTGGACATGTGGATGAACACATGGAACGGCCCCTGAGGGGTAGAGCGCAGTGTCAGTATGCTGATGACCCCTGCTCTGCTCAACACAAACACATTACACAGCACAACAATGAGAGTCATTTGGCCACTTTCAACAGCTAGTGCTTCATAATGACAAATATTAACAACACAAAGGAAATGAATTCATTTTGCACATACTGTTTTCCCCAACCAGAAATGCTACAGCTTGAGTGATTCATCCTAAGGAACATAAAAGAGCTGCAATGCAAAGTTTCAAAATTGGCTAGAAAAGTACAAGCTGGTACATTACTGTGCGCTAATGGTCATTGATCAAGTGCTTGTGGAAAAATTGTCCTCAGCTGCTTGAGTGGAGTGTGGAATATGATTCTGTGTTAAAATAGTTTTATCATCAAACATGCAAATAAATAAAAATTTATAATTTTTCATTATTATTTTTAAGTTAGACTAATAATGTGAATGCGATAAGATGAAAAGCAATTTGTCCAACAAAAAAATGAAGCGTGATATAATCGATCATGAACCAGCCAATCAGAACAGTTCTCTCTGTTTGCGGGACTCTCACTCTCGCAACTGAAGAGCGTTAAAAATAGTTTTTCTTGTCCAATGCAATGCTTTACCATACTGCATGCTTTTCCTTGTGAAATAAGAGGGTCATGATATATCCACAACCACAATCTTCTCTCCTCGTTCATGTTTAATATACATAAAGACCGGTACTTAAAGGGATAGTCCTCCCAGGAATTAATAATCTGTCATCGTTGACTCACACTCATGTCGTTCCGAACCTGTATGACTTTCTTTCTTCTGTGGAACACAAAAAATGATATTTCAAAGAATTTTTGAGGAAGTCAATGGGAACCAAAACTGTTGGGTTACCAACATTCTTCAAAATATCTTCTTTAGCCATACAGGTTTGGAACGACATGAGAGTTCGTAAATTATGACAGAATTTTCATTTTTGCGTGAACTATCGCTAAATCCAATGAGATTTCAGTGTGTGCAGTACTACTGAAAAACCAAAAACAAACAACCAACCAACAAAATGTTGTGGTCGCATCACATCATTACTGCAAAACAATAATTTTCGTAACGGGTATTTTTATCTAAATTTACAAATTAAATATGTAAAACAAGATCCATTTACTTGAAAAGCCACACTTCTGCTTGTTTGGAGTTTAAAATTTATGAAATTGAATCATAGTATCTTATACAGAGTTGTTTCTCTTGCTTCAAGTATTTTCAGACATTGTTACCGGAAAGCATGTCTAAGAAAACTCTTTAAAAAAAAAAAGTTAAAATAAGTTAAGTTTTTTTCTGTCACAATCAGATTTTTTTTTTTTTTTTGTGATGCTGTTACCCTACCTTGTGGCTTCAGTGCATGAGATTTATTGTTCTCAGTTGTAACCTGTCTTTCCCTAGAAATATAGTTCCTTACTAAACCCGATTTTGTTTTTTGCATTGCACGAATCCTCTCTGGAACTGTCAGGAAGCACGTAGAGTTTTGTTATCGAAGGTGATTTTGCCTCCCTAAAGATATTGAACACACTTGTCAACTACAAATTTATTTCTCTGCACTGTGTTGTCAAAATGGGGCCAGAATGTCTTATTCCCTGTCCTTGCAGGAAAGCACGTGGGTCACAAAAACTGTCAAATACAGATGCCTTTCCATACAGCGGCTAGTAGCTTGAGAGCTTAACTCAAGAACAGTGTATGTGACATTGCATTTGATGGCTGTACCTGTTGCCCTTGTTGTCATCTTCAACGCAAAAGGATGCTTGGCACCTGCAGATGACATCCTCTTTGCTATAGAGAATTCTTTGACTTTGCCTTTGAGCTGTGCTACACTTTAAGAGCACCATTATGGAGACGAAGCCTTTGAAGAGGAGGAGGAAGACAGGCATTAGAAACACAGCTAAAGGGGCAGCAGTTTGGGCTTCAAAGCTTGTCCATTGCTTAGGGCCGCCAGCCATAGACACGTCACACGACTGCGTACAGCACTCACATAAATAGCACAACCATTAAATATTCAAAGAATACTCTGACCATTTGTTTGAGAAATTGCAGCAACGCTCATTCTCCCAGTGGCAAATTGTTTTTATTTTTATTCTATATGAAGGAATGAAGACAAAAGGAGATGCTTTCAGCGGTAGGATGTTTAAAATTTCTCAAAGAAGATGGTATCTTGTTAGAAATGACAGTTTTAGTGTTGCCGGGTGGTTCAATCAGATGTGATCGTGTTTATGAAACTGAAGAGCGATGTGTGCTGTCTCCAGCAAACTGCAGGTGGATGGACTTGTTTATGCTGAAAATGAGCCAGGATTTTATAATAAGCTATGCTGTATGTGGCAGTATTTTACTTGCTCCTTTAAAACTCATATGGTTATCAGTATAAAGCAGGGCCGTAACCACCATAGACATTGAAGGGAACAAAATCCTCCCAGGATTAGAAATGGAAAATTGTACTCCCCACCAGTGTTGCCAAGTCTGTGGTTTTCCTGTGGAATAGGGCTACTTTAACACTGTTGCTGCGGGTTGTTTTTCATGTCCACGGATTGAATCGATCCCAATTAACATGATATTTAGCCCCTGCAATGTGAATTTTACCAGGGGAACCCTTTCCAAAAGCAGATTGTACCCCCCCCCGGAATGCAATTTTTTACCGGGGGACACCCCGATAGAACTATTTAACTATTTATCCGGTTGTTAAGTCTGACGTCACGCGGCAGCGCTTCCGGGTCCTAACGCTCTATCTCATACCACAAGAAAACAACAAATGGTGCTAATATACATACACGATGTGGTGTAATACTACAAAAAAAATATATAATTACAACCTTTATCTCCATATCAAAATTCCAGATGGCCAGACAATGATTCATCTTTTATAAATCATTAAAATATTAATATCTGTGATGCTGTGAGCACGGAGACTGTTGTGTAGACTGTAAGTATTTAAAATGTTTAACTTTTTTAAATGATTGATGTTTAATATGAATAAATAGCGCTCATAAACGGCCGTCGATGGCAATCTCAAGTGAAACGAGTCGAGGCTTGGACCCGGAAACGGCGTTCTTTACGTCACGACTTAACAAGCGGATACAGTGATGCAAACTATTTTGCGTTTTGAATTGAAAATATGCTATCATTTACATGATTCAGGTTATTTGTAACTGAATGTGACAAGACAAGAAACATCTTGTGTTTCTGACTTATTGGACATATGAATAGTTGCGTGTGTTAAAATAAATAATTATTTTAAAATAGTTTAATCTGATTAATTCACAACTACAATTAGACCTAGAACTTCTTGTACTGTTCTTATTTTGTATTTATTTCCTTTAAATAAAAAGCCCCCTTAAATAACAATTTTCCAACAATAACCAATTTTCAAGACATGCTTACAGCCTTGGAGAGAGGCATATGTTTTTTAATTAATGGTGATCTTTTATGATAATTATTGTGCATTGTGTTGTAATATTATCATATTTACCTTCTTCTACAGATGCGGTCAACCAGGAGAGTGTCAGTGTGGCCAGTGGGACTGGTTGGAGGCCGGAGGTACGAGCGGCCCCTGGTGGAAAAGGGGAAAGTGGTCGGCTGGTACACAGGCTGGAAGGCCGACAGGCCATTCGCAATTGACATGGCTGGTAAGACGTCACTAAGATCGACCTACACAGGAGTAATTTTTCCCCCATAGTAAGTTATCAAACACCACTAATGATTTTTACTGATTATTATTACGAAAAAACTGAATGATAACTTCAACAGTGTTATCTAACCAGGAAAAAAATGTCACATATATTTGAATAAATTACAATTATCGTTTTACACCTCATGCCAAAGCAGCGTATTCACAAGGCTGAACCTTAAACACAAGAGTAGGCACAAGCATTCAAGCTGACACTGTTTCTGCTGCGCAACAGAACTACAAAATAATAGAAAATTGATTTCTGGGTTACTACACTGTGTATATCCTTTAATAATGGCCGAATATTATAGAATGGTTATTGGAGTGTGCCACTGAAAACTATTAAAACTTGATTATCACAAAATTGAATTTACATAAGGAAATCCAAATGCTAATTAATTTACATGGAACATAATCTAAAGCTTCAATTAAAAAGCTATTGATTGTGTTGATAAATCTCTTGACAATGCTTTTTTTCTCCATATTTTCCTCGTATGAGTTTTGGCTAAAATACACTCTAAAAAACAGGGTTAAAAACAACCCAAGTTGGGTTGAAAATGGACAAACCCAGCAATTGGGTTGTTTTAAGCCAGTGGTTGGGTTAAATGTTTGCTCAACGTGCTGGGTAGTTTTATTTAACTCAACTGTTGTATAAAAATTACTGTATTGCTTGCTTAAAATTAACCCAAAATATGCTGGAAATTAACATTTATTAATATGTTTAATAAATGAGCATTTATTAATACACTCTAAAAAATGCTGGGTTAAAAACAACCCAAGTTGGGTTGAAAATGGACAAACCCAGCGATTGGGTTGTTTTAACCCAGAAGTTGGGTTAAATGTTTGCCCAACCTGCTGGGTAGTTTTATTTAACCCAACTATTGTTTGAAAATGACTATATGGCTGACTTAAAATGAATCTAAAATGAAATTAAAATGTTCATTTATTAAACATATTAATAAATGTTAATTTTCAAGATATTTTGGGTTCATTTTAAGTAAGCAATACGGTAATTTTTAAACAATAGTTGAGTTAAGTAAAACTACCCAGCAGGTTGGGCAAACATTTAACCCAACTGCTGGGTTAAAACAACCCAATCACTGGGTTTGTCCATTTTCAACCCAACTTGGGTTGTTTTTAACCCAGCATTTTTTAGAGTGTAAGAATGAATAAACAACAATAAACATTTATTAAATTGCTTATTAACAAATGTACACCTTTTGATTATTATTGTTGCCTCTATTAATTATATGTCTGATCTTTTAATTTCTCACCTATTTTGGATTCATTTTAAGCCAGCCATATAGTCATTTTTAATCAGTAGTTGGGTTAAATAAAACTACCCAGCAGGTTGGGCAAACATTTAACCCAACCACTGGGTTAAAACAACCCAATTGCTGGGTTTGTCAATTTTCAACCCAACTTGGGTTGTTTTTAACCAAACATTTTTTAGAATGTACCTTCAATGCTGAAACCTCACTGAGCCATGCTATATAAATGGTTAATATGGGCATCCCAAAACAACAACAACAACAACAACAACAACAAGCTATATGCTTTATACCAGAAAAACCATTTGCATCAGTGGAGTGCCATATTCTCCTCTCACTTAGTGTGGTTTTTATAGCTGGTTTAGTATTACAGATTAAGCAGCCATTTGAAAAAATGTTTAAAAAAACAAAACAAAACATTTGACCAGTTCTCAGAAATACCTCTAAATATCCATTTCTGGATTTCAAATATTCATAGGCCCTAATCATTATCTGGCTCAGAAAGATTTTTGACAATAGATTCCTCTGGTTGATTAACAGGTTTCTGGTGAATGGCACATTCCATCATCCAGCTGGTTTTGAATTTCAGAGCTAATTTGTGCAAATCACGTAAACTTCAAGCTAAACCCATCACATTTTTACATCCTGCCCATCTGAAAGCTCCCATTTAAGTTGCATTTATTCATTAGACAGATGCTTTTATCCAAAGCAATTTACAGAGCATTCAGGGTATACATTTTTATCAGTATGTCGTTTCACTGGGAATCAAACCCATGACACGTGACATTGCAGGTGAGCTACTGTGACCAATTAACTATCCATCAACGGACTTGATAAAAGTCATTTTTAAAGTTCAGAACCATTATTGTAAATGTCTTAAAAGTATTAGAGAAGCAGAACAACATTACCTGGAGCATTATGTCTTCAAGTTTCACCACAAGGTCTCTCAATTTTATTTAATGTTATTAAGGAATTGAACTTCCGCCATCTATATCTCTGTCTATCTTCTCTGAGTTTTGGAGGATATTCTGTCCACGTTATACCATGTGCTGCTGATGATCATAATATCAGCTGTGTGAGGAGCAGCTTGCCTGCTCAGATAAACAGATGGGACTTCTTTGCAGTTTGGTTGTGTTGATACTTTCCAGACTGCCCCTCACTGAAGTCGTTTCAAAAAGGCATATCAAATTGGCCCAAAGCGGCTTCTATATAGAGAGAAATGCTCTAAGCTGAGGAAAAAAAGCTGTGAAACACCAGACAGTTTTCTGAAGAGGCTTTTCGCCTATAGAATACTAGTGATACTAGCTACTTTGTCAGTGTTTTTAAAGGGAAAGCACTAAGTAAATGAACTGTACCAGGGTTGTTATTGTTAATGAAAAGTAAAATTATTAAATAATTGTATTTACATTATTTTTTTTTACAGCATTAGTGTATTAGAAATAGCAATAATAATGAAATTTTAAATAGGTTTATGAAACCCACCATTGGTCTGCCAAACACATAGCCCCGCCCCAAACTTATGCCATTGGTTAAAGGTGATAAAGAGGATCTTTTTGTCGACTGAGAATCCAAAGACTGTTACTGAGTTTTTGAAATGAGCGAATGCGTAAGAACAACCCCCCTCCTTTCGAGGGAACGCCTCCCAAAACTCGTGCACGAGTATTGGAACACGAGTGTTTACCACCGGCATTCGCTGTGTCGTGTTAGTGGATTCATTATGTCGGACTCACCGCAGGTAACTCATAATCTGCAGCTGTTACTCTTGTCTCCGGACAAAAACATCGCATACGGCGCCTGTGGAGTGTGGAAAGTTACTGGAGCACGCAGCCGCGCTCGTCTCTCACAAGGAACGTCACGGCAGTGATTGACAAGCCAGAGGGCCAATCGTTTACGCGATGATCACGTAAACGATTGGCTGATGTTTTTAAGGCCCTACCTCGTGCACAGATGATGTATATTAATATTATTCCTTTCAGTGCACCTAATAAATAGTCTTTTATCAGTTAGTAAAGACAGTTTCAAGTAATATTGCAAAAATGTATAAAACAAAACATCCTCTTTACCACCTTTAATCACACAAATCATTTGATATATCTGTAAGTCGCTTTCCAGAATTTTCATCCTATCTATTCTTCTCTGCTGGAATGAGCCGCCAACCTCAACCCCGTCTGCTGAGACCAACAGAACGTTCAAGAAAGAGCTGAAGACACACTTCTTCCCCAAGCACTTAACTAAAACACAACCATAAACAAAGGCACTTTCTATAATAACTCCTGGCACTTGGCACAGTGTACTGCAAATATTATTGGCTCTTCTGATAAACTGCTTGTAATGTTCTTCATTTGTAAGTAGGTTTGGATAAAAGCGTCTGCTAAGTGACTATACATGTAAATTGGAAGTTGAAATGTCAAGCTGGTCAGGATACCCAAACAGAGCATCTGTTAAAAGCATCTGTGTTTACACTTACTGGGAAAATCAGCTTTCAAATGGTATGCTAATAGTTTACTATGATAAAGAACATATTGCAACAGTAAAAAATACAAATGACACACTATTACAAAGCATAACAGACAGGCAAAGATACCCTCACATTTTAGGCAGACGAAGCTATCATTGGCAAAAAGCACCTTTACTAAAGCTAAATTCTGCAATTTCTCTGCATTTTTAGCAAACGTGAGCTCTCAGGCAATGCATTAAGGAGGGCGGGGTGAGAAGATGCTGACGGGTTGGAAACGTCCTAATGGAGAGAGGCAGGGCTCATATGGCGCTCAAGGGAATGAATACAACGTCAGAGATAGCAGTGCGTAGTTGAAGCAATCCCTAATTCCCCAGACTCCAGCGCTGCCGCTGGATATTATGCTGTTCATGAAACTCTAATAACAAGAGATGGTATCATCTCTTTCTCATGTGATCTCCATTACTAGCACTATTGCTCTTCTTCCAAAGCTCGTATTTTTCTCACGTGTTGTTCAATCACCCATAATATCATTATCATTGTCATCAGAGGTAATGTATTCATTGTCAGGCTCTACCTGACAGAGAGCACATCTCCCATAACAAACACTTCACACAATGCATACGCTTCCTCGTCACTGGCATAGACTCAACGCATGTTGAAAACGAGCTGTTTAAGGTTCATAAATCTGCCGGCTCTACTACACTTCTCCCTGAACAAAAGCGGAGAACAATAAGGTTATTTAGTATTCCTGCTGTACGGCTTCTTCTGAGAGCAAACACAATAGCAGAGAAAAGGTCCTGAACCGCCTCTCTCGTTGCTTTCAAGCACTGCTCTCACCTGAAGAGGAGCTCAAGTGCTTGTCTTAACATGGAAACCTTTTTAACACACAATAGCAACGTTTTGCACATTAGGCGGAGAAGGGCTGAAAAGATTATGTATGAGAATAAACGGAAACACAAGGCTGCATCTGTAGTGTACACAGTGATTAAACCATGAGTCACACTAGCCTTTACACAATCTGTGCGAAGCATAATTTTTAATATATAGCATGCTGATTACAACTGATTAAAACCGTTTATACGATCATATATTCATACGTTTGGGGTCAGTAAGATTTTTTTTTTTTTAATGTTTCAGAAAGAAGTCTCTTATGCTCACCTAGTAAAATGTAATTTATTTCTGTGAAGGAAAAGCTGATTTTTCAGCATCATTACTCCAGTCTCCAGTGTCACATGATCCTTCAGAAATCATTCTTATATGCTGATTTATTCCTCAAGAAACATTTATTATTATCAGTGCTTAATATTTTTGTGGAAGCCGAATTTTTAGGATTCTTTGATTAATAGAAAGATCAAACGAACAGACTGTATTTGAAATAAATCATTTCTGAATATTTTTTTCTGGTTGGAAAAAAAACAGCAGACTGATTGAATTACATCATTAAGTTCATGTTGTACCTTAACAGAATTTAATCATTTGGAAATGTATGATAATGTTATGTAAATAACCGAGTTGTTAGTGACAACATAAAACTAATCTAAAAGGTGCCCTTTCCAATGTGCATTTTACAGATTGCTCTATTAGTATTTACTTATTTTCCCTTATTAATTTTAGACAGTTTCTGAATATGATTTACATATTTAAGTATACCAATTAATTCATGATTTATGCATCACATTTCCCTGGAAATTAAATTACCTTTGACAGTTCTGTAAGAGAAAATACGTTTTAAACATCAACCACTTTTCAGTTTTTCAATACTTACAAATTTGAAGGCCTAATTAAAGACCTTACAAATGGCTGGTAATGAAGTCTTGGAGTTGGTTCAAAAATCAGGATGTGAATGTTTCGGATAGGCTTACTGTACGGTTTTTACATGGACCCTTTAGTGCTGTTGGTGTAACAGCAGAAATGTGTCCGGCTCTTCAGCTCTATCAAAGCCGCGTCCCTGGATCTTTCAGCGTAGGTTCTTACATCATTCCCCCAATACTTGTACACCGAAAGGGACATCAAAAGGCAATATAGTCATTAAAAAAAGAAAAGAAAAAAAGATCAAAAGAAAGGAGTTGGCTGGCCTTCAACTATTAATAAACCTTGACAGTATTCATGTCGATCTGAGGGAGAGAAACCTTGTAACTACACAAGGACACAGTTAGCCAAGGCTTAGAGAAACATTGCAATGCTGTCATGAGCTCGCCTCTGCGGATTTGGGGGAAGCCCAGGTGGTTTTAGCTGGAATACAGGCGTCCTAGAAAACAGCCTGTGCCATGCAGGATAAGAAGCCCACAACAGAGGGTGATATTCCCTGTAGTAAAATTTGAAAAGTCCTTCTCCTGTTTTGGGGCTGAGACGGTGTCATAGAGAGAAATGGAAACAAGGGGGTGAAAAACTTCTCCTGACCCACATGCAGCAGTGGGACGGTTCAACCTGCTCCCATGAGAAATGAGAGAGCTGAAGATTTGTGCATTTGTTTATATAGTTAATACAGAGTGAATGAGAGAGTGTGTTTGAATATATAGTAAGATTTTTTGGACAATACTCTATCTTAGATAAATTTGCAATAAACACCTTCAGGCCTTTTCCAGGAAGCTTTTTGATGAGCTTCAATAAGCACCAAACCCAGACTTTTTCACTTTTGAAAAAGAGGTCTATAATACCTGGAGAATGTTATCCGATAGTATTCCCATTCATCTAAATGGCAGTTGCTCTACCCCTGGAAGTAGGCAATTTGCAATCTGCCATCACTGCTTAAAGAAGGATCAGTTCACTTCAGAATTAAAATTTCCTAATAATTTAAATACATTTTTCTCCATATAGTGGACTTCACTGGGGTACAACGGACTGAAAGTCCCAACTGCAGTTTTAATGCAGCTTCAAAGGGCTCTACACGGTCCCAGCCAAGGAATAAGGGTCTTGTCTAGTGAAACAATCGGTCATTTAAAAAAAAAAAAAAAAAAAAAAAGTATATACTTTTTAACCACAAATGCTCATCTTGCACTGCTCAGCAATGCGGCACGCATTACATAATCACGATGGAAAAGTCATGCGTGAAGCAGGTGAAAGTACCAATCCAGTGTCTACAAAGTGGAATTGCAGAAAAAAACAAAACGTTGGAGTAGAAAATGAGAGGTTTTTCGCCTTACCACGGTACTTCCGCCTATAGTACGTCATGAACTTTCCAATGCAATTATGTAATGTATGGCGCATCGCAGAGCAGTGGAAGACGAGCATTTGTGGTTAAAAAGTATATATTTAGAAAATGACCAATCGTTTCACTAAACAAGACCCTTATTTCTCGGCTGGGATCATGTAAAGCCCTTTGAAGCTGCACTGAAACTGCAATTTGGACCTTCAACCCGGTGTACCCCAGTGAAGTCCACTATATGGAGAACCTTAATTTAAAAAAATAAACCTTAATTTCTTTTTGACTGAAGAAAGAGAGACCTAAACATCCTTGATGACATAAGGGTGAGTAAATGATCATGAAATTTTAATTCTGAAGTGAACTAATCCTTTAAGGGCACTCACTTCTGCAGCCAGGTCAGCCAATCACCCAAGCCCTATGTGACTAATCACCCTGAAGGCACAAGGAAATGACATCATGACAATGCTGACTGATTGGTCACAACACGAGAACACACAGGAGTGCAAACCCTTCTCAGTAATGACTGTCATGAGCTGTTACGTCAAATGCAGCAGAGAGGATAAAGTAATAAAAGTACAATACATTTTAATTTAAATGTTTGATATATAATTTGCTTGGAACTTTTTTTTTTTTATTTTGTTAATGGCAGGCTTTGCAGTGAACCTGCAGGTGATCCTGTCAAACCCACGTGCCCTCTTCAAGAGGAGAGGAGCCAAACCAGGGATGCAAGAATCAGATTTCCTCAAACAGATCACCAAGGTGGAGGACTTAGAGCCAAAGGCCCGGAACTGTACCCAGGTCAGTAAAGCAGCTTGCATTTGCATCCTTCACCTTGATTATCATTCATACTAAAAAAGTTACTGTTTTTGATGTTCCTCTATTAGCTCCAAGCATCTCTTGTGTATTATTTTGAGCAGTTTTGGTACTACCTTGAAAACATGCCGGTTTATTCTTCTACCAGTGACAATAGTGAATAGCTATGTCAAGTATGTCTGAAAATGAAAAACACATTCCTATGTATTTGGCTTGGTCTGATTCTAAAAGCTCCTTCATTCATCCATGGCCCATTATCTCAAGCTCAAACCTCTTCAGTCGACTCACCTTGTGTCAAAATGCTCTCTTCCTCTCTGTACTGCACGTCACGGCTACTGCCATCATCATTATCACCCAATTACCCTAATGGTAGCCGCACTGGGTTATTAATAGTGACTATTAGCAGGGCTGACAATTCCACTAATCACCAACACCAGCAAGAGCAGGACACGTTTCCAACATCGGCCAATCAGCTATGCGTCATTTTGCCAGACGCAGCATAACGTCTACATTGTAAACACACTGCAGAGAGCGCAGGTTTATTCCTGTGGTACAATGCCGTGGCGGGTGTAAGCGTGTAGATATCGCGCCCGTAAACGGAGCGGAAAGGCCACTGACAGTTACAAAGAAGTGCGAGTCGCTACTTGAACAAAGTGGGAGTTTAATATACTTAAATTTGTGGCTGTATTCCAATTATATGAGAATGGCATTATGGTAGTAAACAAATGAAAGTGCGTGTGCCAGCAGTTATGGGTCCTCGTGATGGGCGTGAATGGGCTTCTGTCCAAGTGGAGCACTGCCAGCGATGTCTTTTGGAAAGGTCACATTTGTGGAAGTGTTATTGTGTGTCCACAGTGGATGACTGTGACTAAGCCTGCGGTCAGGGCAATACGACAAACTCCCAGCATGCTCTTCAAAATTAAAGGCAGGGAGTCTGGATAGGATTGAGGGGGGTTATCTTATTTGAGTAATCGGACTGAACTGAAGTGACAAGGAGGAAAGGGACAAAGGGAGAGAGGAAGAAAAAGAGGGCAAAGGGAATCTGTTTAAGGGATGGCAAACATGCCATATAGATGGAGAAGTGAAGAGGGTGTGAGAGAGAATATCACAGGCTTATTTAAAGAAGTCAGTGCATAGACTCTCCTATTTATTAATGTCAATCTCAATCGTGCTTCTGCAGACCAGATCTTGCCAGACGGCTGTCAGCGTGCCAGCAAGCTTCACTCTGCCCATAACACAATCTCTCAAATTATTATTCTCTCTCAAGGCTTCAAATGCTCATCCTGTTTAGATTCAAAAGAAATGCATAAAAAAAAAAAAAATCTTAAACAAAAATATTGTTTAAGAAAATGCTTTCATATAAGACACACGTTTTCCACAATGGACCTTAGAGTAATACACCTTTATCGGTAGCTGAACAAATGAGCTAGATTACATTAATTGTGTAACAGTTAGTTCCGATGTTGTGCAAGATTCCATCCCTCTTGTACAATTATAACAAATCACTTTATGATGTAGATATTGGTACAGACTAAGGTTCTAATATTAGTTAATGCAATAGATAACATGAACTAGCAATGAATGATGCATTTAGAGCATTCATTAACCTTTGTTAATAACATTAACACATTTTTAAAAGCATTTTCTATGCCAAGATAAATGAAAAATTTAATTTATCTTGGCATAGTTAAATAACAAGAGTTCAGTACATGGAAAAGACATACAGTGAGTCTCAAACACCATTGTTTCCTCCTTCTTATATAAATCTAATTTGTTTAAAAGACCTCCGAAGAACAGGTGAATCTCAACATAACACCGACTGTTACGCAACAGTCGGGATCATTAATGTGTACACCCCCAATATTTGCATAAGCCAGCTCATGTTCAAGCCATTAGACAAGGGCAAAACGTCTGGATGTGCACAGCTGAATCATCAGTCTAGGTAAGCAAGCAAGAACAATAGTGAAAAATGGCAGATGGAGCAATAATAACTGACATGATCCATGATATCATGATATTTTTAGTGATATTTGTAAATTGTCTTTCTAAATGTTTCGTTAACATGTTGCTAATGTACTGTTAAATGTGGTTAAAGTTACCATCGTTTATTACTGTATTCACGGAGACAAGACTGTCGCTATTTTCATTTTTTAAACACTTGCAGTCTGTATAATTCATAAACAATTTCATTCTTTATAAATCTCTCCAATAGTGTGTAATGTTAGCTTTAGCCATGGAGCACCATCAAACTCATTCAGAATCACTGTACTGTAAACACTGTACTTACAAAATTAGACATGTTGCATGACGAACACTTTGTAAAGATCCATTTTGAGGCTTATATTAGCTGTGTGAACTTTGTTTATGCTGTTAAAGGCAAGCGCGAGCTCCGTGGGCGGGGAGCGAGAGCATTTAAAGGGGCCGCAGCCTAAATCGGCTCATATTTAATGATGCCCTAAAATAGGCAGTTTAATTAATTATTAAAAGTTAAAAAATTAATAAAAAAAAAACATCTATGGGGTATTTTGAGCTGAAACTTCACAGACACATTCAGGGGACACCTTAGACTTATATTGCATCTTTTAAAAAGACGTTCTACGGCACCTTTAACATCCAAATTGTTAATTTTATAGAATAGTATACAATGAACTAAAGAAATGTATATTTTTTAAATATGAAAATCTTACTGACCTTTAACTTTTGAACAGGAGTGTATGGAGCCCCTAATTATATTTCAATGATTTTGCGTTCTTTCGCAAATGTTCTGTGTTCCCCCAAGAAACTTTGCATTCGCTCGCAAATAATTGGCTTTCCCCGAGAAACTTTGCATTCGCTCACAAACCTTGTTTGTGCATTAAACAAGGAGCATTAAAAAACTTTTTACATTTTTCAAGGGAAAATTTCTCAGGGGAATGCAAAAGTTTTTAAATATATTTTTCCTCCCATCTCATATCCGTAGGAGTGTACCTAATGCCTTAAAGGTACAATATGTAAAATTTTTGCAGTAAAATATCCAAAAACCACTAGGCTAGTGTTATATATTTTGGCCAGCTGATTACTAACAATATCTCTAATGTTTTCAACTACTTGTAAATCATGAGAAAATTCCCATTCTAAACAGTGACACGGGGCAGTGCAGTCGCCTGTCAATGACGTCAGTTACCTTTGTTACCGCCTTTACTGACGTAGAAACCACATGACAACAGTGCCGTGGACAAATGCAGAAGTAGTGTCTAGTGTCCAGCAAACCACTAGCTTGCTTCAAGCAGTTCCTTATTTACTTCTTGCACGTTTTATGGTGGATTGTGTTATTTATTTATGGAACATAATTACTGTTTACCATCTGCTGCTGGTTCTGTCGACAAGGACAGCTCCCGTAAACTCATGACCGGAAAAGCGGAAGCGGCGCCGGCGGCTTTGTCATAATAAAAGTCCCGCTGCTCGTGAGGCGTGTGTTGATCAATCGCTCCAGCTCCTCGTTCAGCTCCCGCAACACTCGGTCCTGCTCTGCTTCATACTACAGTAACGTTAATAATCGCACCCACGAACATGAGTTCTTCCAGACTCCAATCCCTATTCTTTTGCACTGTCCATTGAGATGGAGACCACGGCTGCGTCCGAAAACTGGAAAATGCTGCCTTCCGAGGACACATTTCAAGGTAGTAAGGCATCAAGGCACGTCCGAATTCAATGTTAGCTTAACTTCCTCTCTCATGAGATACCTTCCTCAGATCGATTTTTGAAGGAAGCATAGATGTATCCTTAGCTGCCTTTGATATCCCACAATCCTGTGCTTTCCATTCTGTGACAGTTGAGCTAGAAAAATAAAGATGGCGTCCGAAAGTTGCGTTTGCTGCTCAGTTTGTGTATAAATGTACGATTTTGATCAACATGTTTAAATTCTGATATCATTTCTATCGAGAAATTACTACTGTAGTAATTAAATATTTGTTTAGTTCTCACCAAAGCTCGCGCTATATTGCTGTAGATCATTAAACTGTTACGCTGCCTCAGAAGTCTGTCCGAAATCAGTTTCGTGAGGTACCTTCATGCACAAATGCTGCCGTACAAGTCATTCTCTTATAAGATAGCGAGGCAACAAGATAGCTACCTAGGTTTTCGGACGCAGCCGATATGTCCCAAGTTTCCGCTCTAAAACTTGGCGTCATCAAACTACGCCTTTGTTTTGAATAGGCTTCTAGCGACCTCTAGCGGAAAAAAAATATCACAAATTGTACCTTTAAATGTGACCTCTTATGCCCTTTTTACAAGATGCAATACAAGTCTCAGGTGTCCCCAGAATGTGTCTGTAAATTTTCAGCTCAAAATACCCCATGGATTTATTATAATACCATGTAATATACATTATTATTTTATTATACATTATTATACCAAAAATGCGCTGATTTAGTGTGTGTGCCTTTAAATGCAAAAGAACTTGCCCCAAAGCTTGCGATTCCAATACACTGAGGCATACACAATTCAAAAGCTTTTGTGGATGTTTGCTAACATTCAATTCTGAATGGGTTTGATAGCATGCTGCACAGCTAAGGTGGCTAAAGCTACACACTGTTCGAAAGAAGCGTTTATGAACTTGGATCATGAACAGTTGGTATCGATCCACCTTTGATAACCAACTTCTGTGCAAATCCTGTTTTACTGACCCTCATGTGCAAAGCAGTCCGGTGTAAAATATACTTCTATATACATTTATTTGGACACATTCCCTTCATAAATAAATGAAACCACTGCATCTTTAGTGGCTCAGATGCCAGGAGAATCATATGTTTACTATTATAGCTGTTAACAGATCAGTGATAATGTTTACATATCTGAGACAGTTTTGCTCTGACTCCTTCCTTCACATAGCTTTAGTAATCCTGAAGACATTTAGGTGTGTTTGATCAGGATTGTAGCTAAATTATGCAGGACAGCAGCACTCCAGGACCAGTGTTAGAACTAGTGCACTGTGTCGCTTGCAAAAACAAAATGGCGGCGGAAAAACGTACAGATTAAGGGGCGGTAATATAATTAGATCCCCTTCCTACATCACAAGGGAAGCCAAATCTGAGCGGCTCGTTTTTTCACATGCTTGCAGAGAAAGGTTTCCCAAAATAAAGTTACTGGGTTGTCCCTTTTCACGTTTTCTGGGTTGGTAGATGCACAGGGGACCCGATTATAGCACTTAAACACAGAAAAAGTCAGATTTTCATGATATGTCCCCTTTAACTAATGGTTAGTCTACATCGTGAAAATGTGAATGAATTAATTGCTTGAAGTTGTGTTCCAGACCAGAGTATGTTAGTGGTGCATGGTATTGGAGCAGGGAGCATTTTTTGTATGTTTTTTGTAAGCGAAGATCAGGTTTTTGAAAACCAAAGAATGGGAATCTTCTTTTATTCCAGGATTTTGCTCACCACAAATTGAAATGTCTATTAATCAATATAGTTTGGCACACATTGCAATAATGATAATGACATCTGCCCTTGTTTTACAATATTCTCAGGGATACACGCATGCAGCCAATGACTAAAACTACTCCAAGATTAGTCCAAAAAGTATGAAGGGTTTAAATTTTAATAACCTTTTCTTGAAACCCATTTACAATTACTAGAGCCCATGGGGACTGCTGGCTTTACACCTCCACGCTGCTGTTATATCACTGCTTTCAACCTTTGCGCACCGAGTTGTAGGCATTACATTATCAACATTAAAAATTAAAGGATTTATTACATATGAAAGTGGAAGCGCACAAGTTTAATTCTTCATGTATTATTACATTCCTCTTATAAAAATTAGACATCTCTGTGGGCTGCAAATGTCTTTGACAGCTGCACACAAACATAACTAATGAAGTTTAACCACCCACAAACCAATTACGATCCACTTCAGGAAGTTCCCAATTTATTCTATCTCAGACATTCAGACTCAAAGTACTTAAAGTAAAAACTTTTATTCATATATAAAGCTCTGTCCTACAACTTACTTGGCACTGATACTATTTATTAAGGGAACAATGGGATTAGTAGATGGCAAAGTACAGAGTCAGACACCTACATAAGGAGCACTTTTACAGAATCTACCAGAGGGATGCAGCTTGTCATCGGGCCAACTACTACAGCATGCTTTGGTTTACTTCTGGGTTGCTCCACCAAGGTGCACCATATTGATCTCTTATGGTTCTGCTAAATTAGCCTTGTTATGCAAAACAAGCCAATTTGCAGTGCCATGTGTTCGGGAACCGACGCGTCACACCTGGGTGCAGCTATTTAACCACGCTCAATCCCTACACCACCTCAAACTGATATAATCAAGACATGTAACCAATCCGAGAGATCCCGTTCCAGCACCCTTCGCGCACAAACGGTCTAAAACATCTCTGCTGAGAGATCACATACACTGACCTTATTTTCCATGATGATGTACCTGTGTATGTTTTGTTTCCTCCATGGTTTCTTTCAAGGAAAGTCAGTTCACTCGGTGGCCTTATCTGCGACCCCTTCAGGCAGCTATTTTTCAGGCATTCAAGACCAACTCCTATCTACCTGAATGGGGGAAATACCTAAATCTGCATTTCAATTAATTATTTTGAATCAGCAACGAAATCTGACACGAACTATCCCATAAATGTTATTACTTATGCTGCGTTCCAGGCAGGTTTTTGAGCCCTTAAGTCACGATTTCAAATCACGACTCACGACTTTGTAGCGTTCCAGGAAAGTCACGCCAAACTGCGTAAAAGTGTAAACAAACCAACATGGCGGACCGTACGGGGCTTATGCTCATTAATTATTTCTATCGCCAAAGGTGCTTACTCCTTGCTTATTTTTGATGGAAACAGGAGGAAAATGGCGTATAAGGCAAGAGAAGCTGTTATACCTTATATTTTACGTTATTTTACCGCATTTATGCATAAACACTGCATCCGTAGGGGCTGCCATTGTTGTTTCGCGAGCTATGTGACGTCAGAACCCGTAACTGGGAGTACATCGATCTAGTACGAGTTCACGGGTGGGAAGTCACGGCTTTGACTGCAGTTCCAGTGCACTTTCACGGGTAGAAGTTTGGAAAACTCGGGTTACGGGTTGCCTGGAACGCGGCATTAGGCTCAAATAGCATTACAAAAAGCGTGCATTTCAGGTTGGTAAAGTCAATGCACATGTGCATTGTCTCAGGGGGACCAGAGCTTCTAACAGCAGCACAATCACTGCATCCAAAATCACAAACTGTATAGTAGGTACAACATTTGGTTTGAAACTTGCTTTGTGGCCATTAAAAAGTGTGTTCTAGTCTCTATGGTTCTAGTATGCGCACTTCAGACACCGGAAGTAGCAGGTAATCTGGGTACTTATCTCATACTGTTTTTTTAAATCATACCCACAAACTCAAAAGAGGTGAAAAAGGTGACGTTTTTGATTTTTTTGTGTGTGTGATTTTAACATGTAAACAAAGCCTTCTGGTGTTACTCTGACAAGAAAATAAATGGGAAAAAACAACATTTGCTTCAAGTAAAAAAAACAAAAACATTTATCGAAACTAGGGCTGGGCATTGATAGAAATTTCACAATTGGATTTGATTCAGAAGCTTGCGTTTTGATTACCTTCAATTTAATATTGAATAATTTGGGGCCTGTCAGGTACAGCACATGGCAAATTTCCTCAAAGAAAAAATCTCTCTTAACTAATGCTTTAAACTATTCAGGGAACCACAGTTGGTACATCACTATTATATTAAAGGTTAAAATTGATTGATTTATAAGCCACTTCCATATAAAATACACAAGGAAGTTTTTATAATGACGTTATAATAAATTTAATGACACAATTATGTTTCTACTTGTTTTTGTACAGGCCTAAACATTTAAATGGCGGCCGTCATAAAACAATATTGAAGCACACGTTAAAGCTGCAGTCAGCAAATTTTTTTGGTTAAAAATGATCCAAAATCAACTTTTGAACAATTACATAACCAGCCAGTGTTCAAAACTATCTAATTATCTGTCTCAAATCACAACAGTAAGCTTGTAATAATGTTTTATAATAAGAGCGACATGGCGGATTTCCACGGGAAATTCAAGCATGCAGCAGTTCCTCTATGCGTCATTACGTCACGTCCATAACCAAAGGAAGGAGTATATATCATGTCATGTGAGGAAGCTGCCGGTAGCGGTACATTTCTCACAGCAGCTGAAATAATTAAATTTATCATTTTGATGGCGGATTGTAATCCAGAAAGATCGAAATGACAATCATCAGTGACGACTGGAGATTCACTTGTAGTCAAAAAGCAAAAGACTTTGGGACTGTGGAGTGGCTACAGAAATTGAAATCTACAGGTAACGCCAATACACACTAAATACACAATCACGCAGTGCTGATGTTGCCAACAATAACAATTTGAGAACAATATAACAGTAATAATAATTTGCACGGTTTGGTGTGATCAGAGCTAATGATCGTTAGATTTAATCATCATTGGCAGCGCGATTATTGTAGGCCTAATGCTTTTTTCCATAGTTGGTCAAAACAAAAGTGGCAGACATGTTACTTACTTGTTCAGATGATATTTTCCAGTAAAAATTCTTATATTGGTCTTACTTTCAAGACATAGAATCTGTGATTCTGAAGTGCAGTATTCACACCGGTGCGGTGACTGACAGCAGGCATTAGATTCATCCGCGCTGACGAGTTGTGCCGATGCACAACGCACGTACAGAAAACTGTTCCGCATATGACTGCAATTGCATGTTTCAAACAGAGATGGTGACAAAGAGGAAAAACTGCGGACAGCAGCTTTAAGTACAAATACAATAAATATGCAATAGCCTATAGTGCATGTATTTAGCAAAAAGCTCCTCCAAGTTCATTTTTGTTGCTGACTAATGAGTTTTGAACATAGAACGGCTTTCTGAGGTAAATGTAAGTGACGGTAAATGTGACATTTTTACAAGCTGTTTTATTGACGCCTTTCCACTGTTAAAACATTGATCAATTACATGAGACATGATATGGTAAGTTGTACTGTATCTTTCAACATAACTTCGGATGTTCATTCATGTTTCGTGTTGTAACTAGTAAAGCAGAAGACATGATCGGTTCACGTGCGCTCTGCTTGAACTGAAGCACTACAGTGATCTGTCATGCCACAAAGCACCAAGAAATATTGCGACATTTCAAGAGGTGCCTATGGTCTCACTTCAGTCTATGGGAAAGTAGCCCGTTTTCGATTCTTGTGAGGTTTAGTGGGCTTGCAGTTTCACCCCGACCTCCACCCTATGAATTTGGACATACTGCTTGGCTCACATTGTTTTTTCGCCTGCTATATAGCAGGGTTCCTCAAATCTGGCCTTGAGGGTCACTGTCCTGCAGAGTTTAGTTCAAACCCTGATAAAATTCACCTATCTGCAATTTTCTAGTAACTCTGAAGACCTTGATTAGCTTGTTCAGGTGTGTTTGATTTGGGTTAGTACTAAACGTTGCAGGGCAGTGGCCCTCTAGGACTGGATTGGAGGAACCCTGATATATAGATTATGGAAGTAGGCATATTTAGACGCAGGGAATAACTTTACCAATTGGATTTTTATTTAGAAGGCAGGACTTAATTCTACCATATTGCACAGTGCACTTTCTCCTGTTTCTAGTAATACGAGTAAACAGTCTTAGAATATAGTCTTTGTTTCGGTACACTTGATTGATTCCCAAATTCTGAAATAACTGATTCCAACTGGTTTCTTTCAGGTCCTTGTCTGGCATACCCGGACCGAGAAGGTCAACCTGGGTAATGAACCAAAGCGGCAGCAGGATTCGGTTTTTATAGAGGTCTAGCAAACGACACTGCACTAGGACTGTCAAGACACTGGATGGAGGCCCGCCATCACTGGCACTTTCTAAAAGGATGGCTGCCTTTGAACTTTAGGATACCTGCTCTGGCGGAAAAGACAAGCTATCTCGGGTTCCAGGATTCTCTACTGACGCACTGTATCTGCTGGAGCTTCTCACTGTGGCATCACACTGTATTACCTGTAACTTGGTGGAGAAGAAACCATGGATATGTGGTTTTTAAATGCCAACTGTATGTGAAAACTTGATCTTATTCCCAATGTGGTAGTAAACAGACCACTTTCCCTTTTCCTCGGTCTCTGAATGCTCGGAAAATTAGATCAACTTATGTGAATGCGGGAGAAAAGGACCAGCTGCTTGACTAATGTACAGAGAGGTTAGTGCTGCAGGAAAAACTAACTGTCCATGAAAATAAAAGGAATAGTGGATTAAAAACCCTGGAAATACTGTCTAAAGTGTGAGACACCATTACAGGGACAGAACTTTTGGATTACAACTGTCTTTATTCCAAACGACCCTCTTTAAAAGCAAAAAAAAAAAAAAAAAAAATGAAAAAAAAAAATGAAAAAGATAACTTTACAATAAATGCGTCTTTAGACAAAATGATCACACAATAGTTCATGGCTATTCACTGTTTAATGCACGGAAATAACAATATTCTGTCTCTGTACTAGGCACCAGAAAATGTAAACACATTATAGAAATAAACCTGGATGACACGGTGGGGATGTTTAAATTATTGCACAGCAGAGAGACCCTGTCTGAGAGGATAGAAGCTCTGCTACGGCGGCGGGACTGACGTGTTCAACTGAACGCTTTTGTTCGCTCAAAATCAGCTGGCTTAAAACTATAATTCCTTCCCCGAGCCCCTTTCTATTGTCCCCCAACCCCCCTTTTTCTGTTAGCCGTTACAGCTGTACAGTCGTCCAGGTTTATTTGTCTTTCACTCACTGTGCTTCTCTGTAACGCACACATTAAAACATCACAGTAAAGATGGAGTTTGTCATGGAGCTACACAGATGCGGTGGGGTGAGAGGCCAGAGAGAGGGGGCGAGGGGTTCGTCTATCTTATGATTACAATACATTACATGGGTCTATACAATATCTGCTACAGGGTTCTGGGACATGGGGCTACAGAAGATAGGAAAAGGAGGGGGATGTCACAAATATGATAGCCATACCTCTGTCTTTTAAATACTATGACTCACTATTTGGTAAAGATATATTAGAAGCCTGTATAATTGGTCCAGCAGCTTTCTTGTAGCTGATATGTGATTTGAACCCCCCAAAAATATATATATATATATATAGAAGAAAAAATAATTGCAAATAAGACGGTCAAAGCTGCCAGTCTCTTACACGCCATACTCTCGCTCACTTGATGAATAAACAGGGGGCAGGTTGAATCGATGCTCTCCAAAGTAGTAATAGTTGGAAAGAGAAAGGGGGAAAAAAATGACAGTACATGAATAAAACTCTGGGTGCGAGTGGTGGTGGAGGAGGAGAGGAGAGATGGAGGGATGTGGTGCCCCTTGTCCTCCATCGTCCCCCATTCATTTACTTCCAGAGCTGGGTGCTGAGGGTTTGACCAGAGGGGGGTGCCACCCAGCCGCCCATGGGGGCACCAGGTGGCCCAAATGCCATCGGAGCACCGGAACCGTTCAGGTTCATTCCAGACATCTGTTGGTTAATCTGAAAAAAAAAAAAAAACAAGGTAGAGAGAGCAAAGTGTGAAACATCTATACACACAAGACTTGTTAGAATAATTTGCTCTGGTCCAAAAACTACAGAGGAAGCATTTTAAGGCATCATGTCTCTACCAACAGAAAAAGGCTTTCTTATAAAACATCCCATTTTGGCCCACATGTACCCTTTGTGGAAAAGGCAAGAATGCACTGCAATGAGCTCAGTGAAGAAAAAAAAAAAAAAAACTCTAAATAGGCAGACATATGGAGAGAAATGCTGATCATAAACATTTAATTCACAACATGTTATTGAATGTTTGATTAAAAATGTATTTAAACATTTTAATTACATAAAAATATTTATTACATACGCTGTAAAAACAATAAGTAAAATTTACTTAATTTTTCTTTTGCAGGTTTTTTGCACGCATGTTTTTAAGTCAATTTCAAATATGGAATTAAGTAACTCTACTTAACCACATTAAGTAAAATGAAAGAAAATAAGTAATTTTAACTTGGCCAGGAAAAGGTTGAGTAATTTCTACTTAGTTGAAGTTTCTTTTGCAATACATTTTACTCAAACAATATAATACTGAATTAAACAATGCTTTTAAAGTGTATGCTTTACTTAGAAACATCTAAGTAAATAATACAATATATATCGTGTAGACACCATATCTACATATTAGACGGCACCTGAACACAGAGACCTCAATATCTGGTACACAAAACATGATGACGGTAACATTCGATGGATTGTTTTTGAGTATGAATGTGTCATTTTGAGTAGAAAATGAACTCCAAATGTCACAAAATGGCAAGTTACTAATCCTGACAACAAAAGCAATGATAAAACAGTGTAAATACAGCTGGAAAACAGTGAAAAATCAACCTCATTAATTATTCAAGGGCCAGTGCATGATGGGAACACCAGTATCAGAAAATGTAATTTTATAATGTAGATATTTACACTTTAATTTCTACAAGCTTAAATTGAGTACTAGTATAGGACTTTTTTTTTTTTTTTAATTCTTGCCTGAACTAACTTTCATTTGTTTTTTCTGTAGTATTTACTTCACCATAAAATCATTTTTTACAGTGTACACTACCATTCAAATCTTTCTTGTGGGTTTAAAAAAAAAATATCTCTTATGCTCACCAAGGCTGCATTTATTTGATCAAAAATACAAAAAAACAGTAATATTTTGAAATATTATAATTTAAAATTACTGTTTTCTATTTTAATGTATTTTAAAATTTAATTTATTCCTGTGATGGCAAAGCTGAAAGCATGAAAAGTAAAAATGGACCAGAGATAACAGCAGTAATTTCACTTGAGGATGGCCTTTTTCCTCCAATATTCCCTTTTCCTCTTTTCTTTTTTTCAGGTTACTAAGCTGTCCCTCTGATCTTTAAACTCACTCACCCTCATATTACTGTTCGTCTACTACTCTCTCTCTTTCATTTTCTATACCTCTACCCTTTTCCCTTGACTCTCACCAGTATTCTTCCTGACGGGTCCTGTGGGGTGCGCTGGCTGTGGGGCAACCCTTTAGACACGTCTGTCTGATTTATACCGCTGTCTCTACAGCTTTCAGCCGGCAGAGTAAGAAAACTAATGGTTTCAAATAAGCAGCTCACTATTTTTCATTATTAACTTGAATTCTGGGAGCTAAAGTTTGTGCAATTTTATCCAGCTGTCAAAATTGATATATAATGAGAAACAGGATTTTTCTTTCTTTGTAATAAGAGTTTGCTGTACTATGTTGACAATGGATGTACAAAACTACATAATCTACCAGACGGTTGGTTTTCTGGCATATACAGAGGCTAAAATAATTTACAATATTTTATTTCTAAAAACCTATTTCCTCACAGAGAACTGTGGATGATAACAGGAACACTGCTCACAGCACATGATCAGTCCAACAAGTCCGATTGTAATGGTCTTGAAATATGTTAATGCAGTAGATTTGTGACAATGACAGCACTTTGATGGCTGTAGTGCTGGTGTTTTAAAGGGGATAAATGAGAGATGTGACTTTACCGTGCTGACAGTCTAACACTAAACCACTGTCAGCACGCTAAAAACCTTTTGAAGACGTTCTAGTTCAGTCTTTAAATACCTCCCCTTTAAAGCATCGGTTTCAAAAATTATAACACCTAAAACAAAGTCAGCATCATTAATTGACTGGATGGTTGGCATTTACATAATGTTTAAACAATCTTATGTTAATGTTTGCCTAACTGCTTAGCCACTATTCAGCTCAGCCCGACCTGAGGAGCGAAACAGTGTGCCAGTACACAGAGGTGAGCCAATCATAACAGAGCTTATTTACATACCGCACTACACAGCTTGCTTAATAAATATTGTGTAAAATAGTCATGAAAAACTAAATTATGTCTATAATTGTGTTTTTGGGCTAACTATACAACCGTTCCAAATATATTTTTTTTTTAAGAAATTAATATATTTTTCAGCAAGGATGCATTAAATTGATCATAAGAGTCAGTAAAAACTTTCACAATGTTACAAAAGATTTCTCAGAACACAAATGAAGATATTTTTGATCAAATCCGAGAGTTCTCTGACACCTCCAAAGACAGCAATTTAACCACCACTTTCAAGGTCCAGAAAGGTACTATAGTCATAGTCAAAATAGTCCACGTGACTGCAGTGCTTTCACCTTAATGTTGAATAACGAGAATACTTTTTGTGCGCAAAAGCAAAACAAAAATAATGACTTTATTCAACAATTTCTTCTCTTCCATGTCAGTCTCCTACACTGTTGATGTAGTAAACACAGTGATTCATTTCCGGGTTATATGTCAGAATGACGAATCATTGGCTGGCTCCTGTGTCAGTGTCACACGAATGCGTTGTGCTGCTTATGCGTGAACTGCGTTGGCCAATACTGAGCTGCCGTTTCTTTTTTTAATATTTTTTTTTCCCAAAATAAACACAGAACAGACAAACAACACTGTCTCGGACCACACAGGCAAAAAAAAAAAAAAAAGTAAAGAAATAAATAATACAATAATAATCATCAAATAGCCAGAAGTACTACAGTAAAAACCTGCTAAACAATCAGTCAAAGTGCCCAGGAAGTTGTACAGCTTTAGGGTGCGTTCACACTTGTAGTTCGGTTTGTTTGGTTCATTTGGTCCGGACCAAAGAAGAAAAAAAAAAAAAAAAACATTTAGTCCTGGTCTGGTTAGCGTTCACATTGGCAATTTTATCACCGAACCAAAAGATACCGAACCTTAAGGCATAGGGATACATTCACAACGTGATTGGTCGGATTTTATGACATATTGCCTATTTTGAGATGGAACTTACCGAACATCCAAAACAATGCTGTGAGCTGAGGTAAATGCGCTGCTTGTGTGTGCGTAGCGGTGCGTAGCCTGCATGTGATGGTATTTTGCCCAGCTGGGAACTCGTGAAGAGCTTATAAAATGTGTAAAGTAGTCAAAACAGCGGCGGGAATCCATCCGTCACACACAAATGATCTGCTGCATGGAGACGCGCGTCTGATGCCTTGTGATGGGCAAACTCACGACTATGACAAGAAAAACTGACATGCGTGAGGATTCTGTCCTTTTTAGGGTCTCGTTTTCCTGTTTTTGGTTTGTTTATATGTCTTTGATCCGTGTTGCGTTCATATATCATTCGAACCGCACCGGAGTTCGTTTGGAAGCGGACCGAGACCCATCTTTTCAGCGGTCTCGGTCCGCTTGTTTGGTGCGCACCAGAGTTCGGATGGCAGCGTTCACATATGTTCAAATGAACCACACTAACCGAGCAATCACACCAGGGTTCGTTTTAATCGAACCAAACATGACAAGTGTGAACGCACCCTTAGTCTCAGAGGAGCCACTAAGGGCTGGTTGAGCAGTTAACTTGTCCAAATGGCCCAGGAATAAACCCCAAACAGCGGAAAATTTTTCAGTGGAATTAGTTCTCAAGAATCTGAGTCTTTTCATTTGTATAAGAGAGATCATATCCGTAAACCAAATTCGAAAGGGGGTGAGGCTGACTTCCAGTTCTTCAGCACAAATCTCTTAGTCACAATCATACCCAAGGTTACAGACTGCTGTATTGTCCCCAGGAGGCAGGAGGTGCGCTGTGAAAAACCAAAGATAGCAAGTTCTGCATCCGGTGGAAGAGGCCTATTGTAAGCCTTGGAGTACCAGTCAAATATGCTTGACCAAAATCCAGACAATGAGAAGCAGCATGAGAAGTTGTATCCTCTGCCACCTTGCACCGGTCACACATTGGAGAAACAGAGGGGAAAATTTTATGCAGTTTGGTTTTAGTCTAATGCAAGCGGTGAACAACCTTGAATTAGATCAGTTGGTGTCTGATGTTTACTGAGCAGACCTGTATCATAGCCTGACACTTATTCCACATATCGTCAGAGAGTTCAACTCCAAGGTCTTCCTCCCAGGCTGCTTTAAATCTCTAAGTAGGAGCTGCAACGCAGCCTTCAAATAAACAAACAAATTTGGAAATAAGATGCCTAGAATCAGGAGGATTCAAAAAAACATCAAAAAAACATGTTTTTCAGGAAGTTGTTCGAAATGTAAAAAAAACAAATTGGACTTTACATAATGCCTAATTTTTAGATAACGAAAGAAATGTGCATGAGGCAAATCAAATTTCTCTTAACTGGCTAAAGGATGCAAACCCTCCCTCAATATAGAGGTCCATGATGGACTCTAAGCCCTTCTCCCTCCAGACAAAGTAAGTTCTATCAGTCCAGGGGGGTAAAAAAAAAGAATGATTATAACAAATTGACGTGTGAACTAGGGATGTCCCGATCACGTTTTTTTGCCCTTGAGTCCGAGTCATTTGATTTTGAGTACCGATACCGAGTCCCGATCCAACACTTCTATAATACATAAAAAAGAATAAAGAAGAGCGAAAAAACAGATCCAGGATCCAGGAACAGAGCTTTTCAGGTTTTTCAGGTATATAACAGTAATCAAATATAAAATATCACTGCATATTATCTTTACTGTATAAAATAAATAAAGATGAATCATTATTGAAGTTACAAAAACTATTCAGTCAAGAGCAGTGAGTGATTTCTTTGTTATTTGTTGTTTGATTTAACATTAAAAACAGGCAGCAGGAATAGTTTTTTTTTTCCCTTTAAGACATACACGATCCAGTACTGTTCCACATGCGCTGTCTTTCTCGACTAATATACGTTCACTTAAGACATAACCGACTATGTTTGCTAGGATACTCGCTAAGACGGGCATGTTGACATAATTTTTGTATGAATTTGTCCGAAGCGCAATCTTCTCAGAGCGCGTGCGAGTTCTCTTTCGCATCTTGTTATTGAAGGTTTAAATCAGCAAGGCTTAAATGAGTTTAGTTTAAACATAGATAGCAACGTGTGCTGTTCAGGTCTCACCTGTGCTCGCGCTATCAACACCCGGGTGATGACGGCGTAAATGACTGGACATTAGAGCAGACGGCACTCGCAGTGAACAGTTTACAAAGAGTGACTGTTTTGTCCACGCTTTCTGATTATCGTTGTTGTAACGTTTTGCGCATCCATCAACTGAAACGTACATTATCTGAACTCTGTCTGTTTTCCATGTTGCTATTTTAAACAAACCATTAACCAATAGATGCGTCGTCATTCGAGATGGACCGCGGTGCAAGTGCGTATACCGAACCGTAAGTGGAGAACCGTACTGTTCGATTTTTTTACCGAGAATCGTTGCACCCATAGACATCATATAGGTAGACGCCCTATCGAACGCTACTGCCTATTGGCACGGACGAGCCGTGGAGCCGCCATCTTGGACCGGTCGCCAGCTCCACTCAGTGTAACTTGTTTGACAGGTGCAGTGAGCTGTCAGCGCATTTAATTAATCATATCTCACTGAATACCTAACTGATTTTGACACGGGTTTTTTTGCTGCAAAGGTCATTCATGTAGCTATGATACAGGACACATTGTTCAGTGTATTTTAATATTCATAGTAGGCTTAACAGTTATACAATAATAAATATGATAAAAAAAAGCAGAAACAGATAGTTGCAGTCAGTGGCGGACTGGGACAGTAAATCAGGCCGGGAATTTGACTCCACCCCAGGCCACCTCTGCTGCTGCAGTCACCACCACCAAATTCATGTGTCCACCAGCCTGCTAAACTTATAGGGTAACCCTGTTAGTTGATGTAACAGGTAGACTACCATTCATAATATGAATGGATAAATAAATAAACCCTCAAAAACTCACTAGGAATAGACCATCTATACTACCACACCAAAGACAAATATAAAATTGGCTTACACATTTTAAGAAGGGATAATAAAAGATACATATTCACATGTTAAAATATTTATATTTAATATATTTCCAATGCTCAACTCAAGTATATCAAAAGTATCAGAAACACAAACAAAAACAACACAAACACAAAACAAACGGTTCGGTTTGTTTCATAGTTTTAGAGTCACGGTTTCGGTACCGTTGTTACAACGGCGTTGTATGTGCTATATTTATGGAAAAACTATACTTTCAAAAATATATATATTTTCTCATATTATTTAGAATATTCTAACTACAAAAAACAGCACAATTAAATATAATAGATTAAAGATACAAATAAAATAAACTGACTTGGTACAGAAATTGAATAAAGTATGTAAAACAGCATTGCATTAAAGATTATTCTTTATTAAAGTTACAAAAGCTTTTTAATCAAGAGCAGTGAGTGATTTCTTCGTTGTTGCTGTTCAATTAATATAAAGACTGTCACTTTAAGAGAATGCACTGATACAGTGTTCGTATTTAATAAGAGTGAATGGTTTGTCCACGGTTTTATTTATTTTTTCATGTTGTTGTAATGTCTGGGAACCCAGAATGTTCATCCATCAACAGAAACATATATTAACTGAACCCTGATTGTTTTACGTGTTATTTATATTAAACCACAGATGCTTCGTCAGATTTAAGTTGAACAGCGGTCCGAGCGTGTGGAGAACCGAACGGATCGATTTTTTCCCCACCCTTGGTAAATATTATGTAAATGCAGGGGCGTAAATTTCATCGGACAGTAGGGGGGGACAATAAACATAACATTTCTCAAGAGCAATTTTTGAAGGGGACACAAATAATACAGCCAAAATTTTACTTATAAAGGATATATGCAGGGGTTAAATTGGGCCGGGCCGTCCAGGGCTCGACATTAACGCTTAATTTCTTGAAGGGGCAAGAGAAAGAGAGCTTTACTTGTCCTGATTAAAACAACAATAACAAAAATAGTTAGGGAGTCACCAAAACGCAAGCATGATTCTATTACATTTAGTGTAAGTGGCGATTGATAATGGATAATATAAATATTTAATAATAAATATTTTATTAATGAATGATTCAGCGTTTTGAACGAATCGGTTGAGTCAAGAATCAGTAATAGCCTATTCCAAAACACCTGCCTCATTCTTGAATGAATAGCCGTTTGAATGAATGACTAGGACAGTCTTTTGCCACCACCTACTGCCAGTTCAGTTTCATGTTTAAATTTTCCCAACATTTCTTATTTGTATATTCAAAAATATTTAAAGAATATCATAACATTATTTAATGCAGTTGTAATTTTTCAGTGTAAATTATTTAATTTGATTCATAACAGTCCTGCTTTATTTTTCTTATTGAATTTATTGATCAAATGTAAAAAAAAAAATGAAATAAAAGATGAAGCATGTAATAAGATTAGGGGAAAAAATGCCCTTGGGGTAAATATCACAAATATGCAGATATAAATATGCAAAAGCTGACGGAACACTGTTGAGAATATAGCTTCAGAATAAATTATATTTACACCAAAAAAACATCAAATTTTTTCCAGACAACTTTTTTGGTCGGACAAGTTACCAATTTACTTGTCCAAAGGACAATACCCTGTATTTTGTATTGATATGCTCTCCTTTAGGCCTACAGAAAGACTTTGTTATCAGATGTAAGTTAGCTTTGCACACTGCCAGCATCTAGAATGATTTTGATCTGCATTTTAGTGTTCATAGCAGAGGGCTCTGACGACTTATTTTTAGTTTGTCAATTGATAAGATTTTGTAGGCTTTGCATACACATGTGCACTCCTCGAAAGCCTGAAACCAAATAGCGGACTCACGGAAAAAAAAAATCATGTTATCAACTTGCTTTTTTTTTGTTATGACTAATTACTCAGCGTCGTCAGCATTAAAGCAAAAATAACCACTCCATCCGATGTGTTTGAATAAAATAGCCTAAACAGCCTACTTACTAGAGCTCCTCTCAACTACCGTCTGTCTTCTCTCCCGCCGGCGCCGCCGGATTTCTACACGCACGAGTGTGACGTGCGCGGTGGACCAAACCACTGTGAGGCAAGGGAGGGGTGACTCAAAATGTTTCTAAACTTAAAACGCCTGTTTGCGTTTGTATTGCTTTGCTTCTTACACAATTATTTTAAGGATATATCATTTATTTACAATACTTAGAGTGGTTTTTAATTATATTTTTTGGGGGGGACAGCACTCAGATAGGGGGGGTCATGTCCCCCCCCGTCCCCCCCGCGATTTACGCCCCTGTTTAAATGTAATTCTGACCAGTGTTGCCAGATTGGGCGGGTTCCCGCCCAATTGGGCTCCTTTTGGTCACGTTCGACCGGAAAAAAATGCATTGGGCGGGTCTTTAAAATTTGGGCTGGTTTTTGATGCAACAGGCGGGTTTTTATTTTTGACTATAAACAGTATTCTTTATTATTTTTGTAATGAAAACTAACTATAAAATAAATATAATGTAGGATGACATTTAAATTAGGTATGGTTCAGGTTAGCCAATAAGGTTCAGGGGAATCCTGTCCAATCAGACTTCAAGCTTGATTGGCGGGTTGTTGTAGGCTAATTCGTTATATCGTCAAAACTGCATTATCATCATCAGTAATCATCATTCATCATCATGCCAAAGTGGGGTAAATATAAAAAGTCCTACAGAAAGGAATGGGAGAGCGGATTTGTCAACAATGCTGACTCATGTCTCATCTCCGCAGTAGTGGACGCGCCTATATGCAAGTTTCATATGGATTACATAATCTGAGAATATTTATTTTCCATTTGAATTGGCTCGTTTAAAAGTAGACATTCCAAGCTATAGATATATTTCTTGTGTCTGTGAGGAAAGCAGCCTATACAATGAGTTTCGGTTCATGCTTGTTACGAGCTCAAGTTCACCGAGACCGAGATCAGAAAATGCATCCTGATTGCTTTCATTGTTTTACAAAAGCACAACGTTTTGCTGTTATTGTGAGTTTACAGAAATAAAAGTAGACCCTTTACATTTTGCATTACTCTTATCTATGACCAAAAATGACGGAGTATTTTAAGTTAAGCGCAGTGATCACACCGGCGCCTCCATGTAATGCAGTAAACACGCTCTCCACACAAACACTTGGATATGCGCCAAATAATAGCGCACATTTATCTATAGGCAAATGGACTAAAGTTGCGACTTACATGTTTCAAGTGATAAGGCATATTTGAGGTCGATAAATGATAGGTGAATGTTTGGATTTCCTGCAGTTAATGATCTGTGCCTCTAGGACTGCGTGACCTCGCCACTTCCTGTGGAGATTTTTTTTTTCTGCGACTAACCGATTAATAAAATCTTGGTCGACCAAGCCTCTTCAAGTTGACTAACGGTTAGTCGACTATTAGGGGCAGCCCTACTAGTGACGATTCAGTGTATCATTCAGTCATTATTTTATTTAAAATTAAAAGAAGGAAAAAAAAACGAGAATTCATGTTGATTCGCCCAGTGGTCTATAAGTTAAATAATAATAATAATTTTAATAATGATAATATAAAAAAAATTAATTAGTTGGTAATTAAGCACAAATTTGTAAGTAGCCTACTAATACAAAAAGAAAAGTATAATGAAATGATTTGAGAATTGGCCTATTAGAAAAGAACTGTAGTTCTGACAATAGTAGCACAAGAACAATAAAAAATGTTGTCCCCTTCTGAGGTTTCCGATGTAGACCTTGTGTTTTAATAAAATTATCATTTATATATATATATATATATATATATATATATATATATATATATATATATATATATATATATATATATATAAAAAAAAGATGCACTGGATATACTTGAGGCGAGCCTGGTGCTCTCCAATGTGCGATGTGTTAGTCTGGTTGTTTAATAATAATAAAAAAAAATTGTGTGTTTTATTCTTTACCAGTTTTAATAACAGTATGTATTTTGGGCTGGTATTTTTTGAAATGGGCGGGTTTTAAGCTGTAGTTGGGCTGGAAATCTTTAGTCCAATCTGGCAACACTGATTCTGACCGACCTGTTCCCTTACCGGCGAACATGGCTGGGATTTTGCAGCAACTTGCTGCGTCTGTGGCCAGGGCTTTTCTCCTTTTTATGCGTTCCCTCTCTGCTCCTCCTTTGCGTTTACGCTCCATTTTTTGCACTATTTTTCAAGATAAAGCCTGCATCTGGATATAGCCAATTAGGCAGTGCTTCGCTGATGTTGGGTCATGTGGTGGTGTCATTTTCACTCCGCGATCGCTCTGATTCGAAGATTCATAAGTGCGTCAATTAATTCGCAGTTGCATACAGCCTATTGCACGTCAGTCTGATCGACAGCACAGCGGCAGCCGGCAGGCCAGAATGACCATCAGGCCATCGGGAAATGTCCCGGTGCTCCCGATGGCCAGTCCGCCCCTGGTTGCAGTAAAAGTGCTTGAGCACCTGCCCCTTTGCCCCTTGGTGCTCAAAGTGCCCTTTTGTCAAAGCAAAATTTCCTCTATTATGACCTTTTGTGAATGTCTAAATATTAGTAAAATGTATTAATAATAATTTAGCCGTAAATAAAATGACCCACATGATGACATTTTACCTGACGATGACGACCTCATCCGACCGGGACGATTCCCCACGCCGCACGCGCATTTTTAATTGCCAGGGGATATTTTCAACACCGCGGCAGCTGGTAAATGGTGTTTAATTCTCAGCGAAGTGATTTTGAAGTTTATTTACTTATTATTATTTTACAAGAACGATGTGATGTGAGAACATTCAGATATGTTGTTTATACTGCGTTGTGTAGTCTGTAGTGTAGAAGTAACGTTAGCGTGCTGTTTGAGGGAGAAAAGTTTCACAGGCAGGCATCGAGGGGTCTGTTCTTTTTTTATGTTATTTGACTAAACTATTATTATATTACAATATTTATTTATTTTTTTAAACGTAGAGTGCCTTAAAAATAATTATCACAACACTGGTAAGACTTATTCAAATTTTCTCATTCTCTGAATTATCATTATAAAAATAAAAACAATTCAGAAATGAATTAAAATATAATTATATTTTAAATGTGACACACATTTTTTTTCCTACAATAGCAACATTGTTTACAACAGCAAGACCACTTTAGCCTGTAAACTCAATAATATCTCTCTGGAAATAAATGTAAAAATATCAATGTCAATATAAAATGAATAATATACCTGACCTGACATCAAAGTGCAGTGTGAAGGATATGTGACCCTAGTGACAAGGATGTCATTAACATTTTTAGGGACATGTCCAACAGGAAACTTCTGTTATAAGTGCCTACAACCACTCATCCTCCACTTATAAGATTAATGCTACACTGTGATTTTTAGTGGGTGCCATCAGAATGAACACACACACACACACACACACACACACACACACACACACACACACACACACACACACACACACACACACACACACACATTTTAGTTTCTTTATTTATATTTTTGATGATTTCTCACTCTTACCCCTTACATGGCCACCATCATCCTATAATTAGTTTTTTTTTTATTTTATTTTTTTTTATCAGATAATAAAACTATATTGTACTGTACGAAACATGGGCCATGTCGATTTTACTATAAAGTTTTCTATAGTTTTTACTATAACAGCTGTTCTTAATTATTCTGTAAAACAGAGAAGAAAAAGCCATCAGGTTGGGACAACTTAAGACAACTTTCTAATCCCAGAGTTATTATTAGGTGGAAAGAAAATATTTTTTTAACTTTTAAAATTTCCCATTCTGTTTCTTTTTCAAAACTGCATCACAGCATTTGCTGCTGTATCAGTACACTGAATCAGCAAGGAATGCATCACAATATAGCACCTGCCCCTCCAAAGGTCTCTGCACGGCCCTGGCATCTACCTATATGATTTCTATGGTTGCACCCCTAATACGTATATATCCGAGTCCTGATCGGGAGGTAACGTCCGATTCCGATCAAGTCTGAAACCACGTGATCGGATCTGGACATCCCTAGTGTGAACAGGTCTCTGGCAGGGACAAGACCTGAGCTGGCGTTCTGACGTAGAACCTAGAAGTGCTGAATGTAAACAAATGTAGGATAATGACACAAAAGAGAAGATATTGTTGAATAAAGTCGTTATTGAACACAAAACGTATTCTCGTTTTCATTTTTAGGTGAACTAACCTTGTAACTGCTCAGAACAAGCAATGGAATCATAAACAACCATCACAAAAAAACCACCAAAAAAAACAGCCATGGATCATCCAGGTAAAGACACTCAGTATTAAGAATTAAAGGTGATAAAGAGAATCTTTTCGTTGACTGAGAAACCAAAGACTGTTACTGAGTTTTTGAAATTAGCGCATGCGTAAGAACAATCCCCCCTCCTTTCGAGGGAACGCCTTCCAAAACTCGTGCACGAGTATTGGAACACGAGTGCATCTAATAAATAGCCTTTTATTAGTTAGTAAAGACAGTTTCAAGCAATATTGCAAAAATGTATAAAACAAAACATACTCTTTAGCACCTTTAAGGGTATGTAAACTTTTGAATGTGGTCATTTACTAAATATGGCTTTGATGAGCATAAGACACTTTATAATAACATTAAAAAAATCTTACCGAACCTAAACATTTGAATGTTAGTGTAGTGTATATAAGTAGACTGAAGGGAATAAATACTGATATGGCACAAAATGGATAAAACAAATGGCACTTGAAATATACAGAAACAGTAGCACTTGCCTTTTCCCCATACAATCCTGAAATACAAACTACAACGCACATAATTCATGTGCCTCCTATAGGCCTTCTATTCGTGTTTAATTCCAAAGCACTAAACCCCTTCCTGAGGCAGTGAGGGAGGTTATCCATCACAGTGAACTCCTGGAGTGCTCTGATGTCTCACAAGGTGACTAAACCGCTTTAGGCCATGAAGTGTATGACTAGAGTGAGACAGTTCAGAGAGAAAAGCGTTTTTTTTTTAAAAAATCCTCCCAAAATACTCAGGAGGACCCACTGTAGACCTTGACTTCATTTTGTGCTAAAATGCACAGCAGGACAAATTTGGCCAATCTCGTAATTACACCTGCTTCCTCCTCAACACAATACTGCCTACGCACGGAGAAATAAGTGTGTCGTGAGAGTGTGTGTGTTTGTAAATACTCCAAGGGCTGTACTGAGGGAAGTGAATATCAAATGTTAATGATTCTTCTCCCTGCGCACTGGCTCTCCTCAGACCTCCTTGGAAAAGAGGGAGACGCTCTGTGTGCTGGGTAACGAAGAAAAACAACTCAAGACAGATTCATCTTAGAAAAAAAAAAACACTCCTCCCAGGAACTGCGCGGCAAAATTACCCTCACTCCAGAAAACCATTAAGCAAACGCAATTCTTTCCTCAGCCGGTCTCTCAAAATACAAATGTGCTGCTGAAGGCCTATAACTCAGGACGCACACGCTTGCATTGTGGGGAGGGATTTTAATTAAGGCCGTGTGAGTGTAAAGCACGCTGTATTGATTTATGATGTGTAATTAACCTCCCGGAGGCTGAAATCTCAGACTCCCTCCACTCTCAGCCTCATACACAGGGGGTCATGGGCCACGGGAGGCAGGAAGATGATAGAAGTTAAGAGGTCGGAGTCACTGAGCCCTCATCTGTAATGAGCCACATGCAGATGGGAGGTGACAGCAGATTAGATGAGGATTTTAAAAACCATTATTATGAATCTCTGATTATACAGTGACAGTAACAGAGAGACTGAAAGTGACAACTCGCTTTCCACCTAAAATGGCTTTGAAAACGTGAACGATCTGATCTGAATAAAAGGAAAGCTTTGTGGATACCGGGAGATGCATTGTGGGAATCGAATATGATGAATGGTAATAGCTTCAGATATAGATGTTCCCTCTATAAAAAGCAGATACTGATCCACTGCAGCCAGTGCGTCAATGACTCATGACAGATTCTGAGAGGGTTGGTTAAAAATACACACCCAGAAGAACATTATGAACCCAACTCGAAGCTCTTGACCTTCGGTATGACATTTTTCATGTCCCCTTTTTTCACCTACGACCTATTTTTGGTTCTGTTTATCTCATTCTAGGCAGCTTTTTGAATGCTTCCTCCACAATCGGTTCTTGTACCTGGCAAAAATGACATCTTTCCTTCTTGCAATGTAGCTAACTAGCCGTTATCCGCTTTCAACAAGCTTGCAACTTGACAGATCTACCAATCCAAACTCAAAAGTATAACTAGTTTCATAAAGACTTAATTTAACATTACAGCGCAGTATATTCTTGTAAGTTGCATTTATCCTAATAAATGCATTTACCGTCTTTATAAAAATAATATAAAAATAGTGTTGTATGTATTAGATATAAGTATCTTCCTGATTGAACCTTCCTAAATATATCTCACCAATGCTGCAATTATTTGATCAAAAAGTGAATTGATGAATTGTGAATACTACTACAATTTAAACTGGGGCCGTATTTACAAAACATCTTAAGGCTAAAAGTAGCTCCTAAAATGCTGATTTAGGAGAAACTCTTAAAAATAATGGGTGTGTCAGTCCTACATTTTTGCTCTAGGGGTATTTCACATGTTTTCGTTAGGAGTAGTCAAGAGGACCCCAAGTCACTATGACCAAATCACAAACAGTCCTAATCCACCCAAAGACTTTGTACACCATGAGACAATAGCGATAGAGCCTTAGGTGCTGAACTTTTTCTTCAAAAATGCAATACATTTAGATTTATAGATTTGAATCTACGATGAGATGCCAAAAATAAATCTTTCACAAATAAATAAATATTGTCCGATTACCTGTGGCAGTGGTTTTCATGAGTTCACATTTACAAATTGAATAGAGTAAAAAATTTAATAAAAAATAAGCGTATTTGGTGTGCTGTCCAATGGGATTGAGGGCTCAGAGCTTGGAATTTAGCCCAAACCCAAAGTTCTCCCCATATCCCCAGGGATGCAGAAAACTGTCGAAGTAACTATAGGCGAGCCGGCTCTCGTCTGTGTATATATTCCTCCTCTCGAGCTGATTAGATAGACCTTGAATGTGTTCCTCCCAAACTTTGTTTATAAAACATAATTTGTCGCCTGCATTTTGCATTCTCTGCAGATGCAGACATCCAAGAGGCGGTCCACAATTAACTGTATATACTAGTTTAATTAGTGACACAGCCTACATTTTAAAACTTTCATTTGAATATGGCAACATTTTTATTAAAAATTATTTATATGTTTGTTTCCTTTTCCCTATTTTTTCCCCTATTTTTTTTCTGTTTTTCCTTTTGTGTTCTTATAACAACAAAAAGCTAATAAAGAATAAGTAAAAAAAATATATATATATATATGAATAGGGCAACATTTGTATTGTAAAACCTTTATTTTAATATGGAAACATGACACCTCATTCTACAATATTTCTATGATTAAATCGCTGACTCCTTCCCCATCAGCCAATCACTGTGTGTATACTCCATGGCAACAAGGTCAACCCCGCCCTTACTCTTAGCTTAAGACTTTTCTCTATTCCTTAGTAAAAGTTTGTCTCAGCAGCTTTGTGAATAGGTTTTAAGAGAAAACTCTAAAAAGCTAAAAACCTATTAGCTATTTAGGAGAACTCTTAGTGGTAAGATAAAATGTTTTGTGAATACGGCCCCTGGTTTCTATTTTAATATTTTTCAATGTCACATGATCCTTCAGAAATTTTAATATGCTGATTTGGTGCTCAAAAAACATTTCTTATTATCAATGTTGAAAACAATTATGTTGCGTAAAGATGGGGTATGTATTTTTTCAACAACACTGTTTGGAAGTTAGTCAGGCTGACACCAACAACAAACGTCTAACCAATCAGCATTAGGGGGCGTATGACGGTCAAGGAGACAGAATGAGCAAGAGGGAGATTTGAAAAAAGAAAAAAGAAAAAAAAAAACACAGAAAGAGAGATGAGTCACAATACAAAACATCTGAAAAGTATATCACTGGAATGAAGGTTTATGACTGGGCAAGGACGTTAATATTAGAAAAGCGTTTCAGCACTGGAGAGAGCTAAGCAGGAAGGCCTGAAAACAGAAGCAGACGCTGCTTTGATTCTGCTTCACATGTGAGTAACACTGGGTTTAATTGTCTGGAGCTGCTGTGCTATTGATGACTAACAACAAACACTTGTTTGTATTTACTTGTGTGTACTGTACGTTCATTTTTTGTGCTTCATTGTTGTTTGTTTATTATCTGCGCTTTATTTTTCGTGAAGCATTTTGTTGCGCGTCAGCTGTGAAAAACAGACACATCCACTCTTGTATTGCGTGTGTAACAGAAGCCAGGTAGTGAGAGCTGTGCAGATAAACTGCAGCACTCTGACGACCGCTAGAGAATGCGGTGTTTAGCGTCATTGTCTGCGCACTTGCCTCGTCTGCCAGCAGCGATCGGGCCAGGGTTCGGATTGGAGGGTGAGTTTTGGAAGCGGAACAATGAAGAGAGGGGTGGTTTGTTTGTCAACAATGTCCAACAGCGTTGTTGAAAAAATACATACCCCACCTTTAATATTTTTGTGGAAGCAATGATAATTTTTTTTTTTTTTTTTCAGAAGACTTTGATAAATATACAATTAAAAAAACAGCATTTATCTGAAGTTGAAATCTTTTGTAACATTATAAATATATTTAAGGTAACTTTTGATCAACTTAATGCATCCTTGGAGAGTAAAATTATGTATTTATTTATTTAAAAAAACAACATCATCTTACCGACCCTAAACTTTTGAACGGTTATAATATAATATAATATAATATAATATAATATAATATAATATAATATAATATAATATAATATAATATAATATAATATAATATAATATAATATAATATAATATAATATAATATAATAATATAATATAATATAATATAATATAATATAATATAATATAAATTTATTCATATTAATAATATAATATATTTATATTAAATAATATTGATAAATTTAGATACAAATGGGAAGGTTTAATTAGGAAGGTACATCTAAGACTTACATTTAACATAATATTATAAAAATACTATTAAACTGCCTTAGCGTTCCTTGAACCACATGCCCTCACTCCAAAATCCCACCCTCCAAAAAAATGTCAGCAAATCCAACTGTGTCTTTTAGCATTGGCTTAGAATAGCATATATGTTTCTGAAGTGCAGGCCACTCCCTACATTTTTTATTTATTTTTTGCTATTTACAGGCTTAGAGCGGTCACAGAGACAGGTGTGATTTCATAAGACAATTATTTCACTGACTGTAGGGATATTTTATATGTGCTAAACTGCTTACAGCACCATAACATACCTGTGCCATATTCCACTGTCCTTGCTGACCTGGCTGCATGGCATACATGTTTTGAGGGGGCACCATGCCCTGAGGTCCCATCATGCCTGGAGCCAGTCCCATCACCCCCGGCTGTGCGTTTCCCATGAAACCGTTAGGCATCGTCATGCCAACCATCATGCCTGTATTTTGGCCCATCATAGCGCCACCCTGGCCCATGACGGCCCCCATCATGGTAGTGGGCGGCATGGCTCCTCCCATCCCGGGGAAAGCCTGGAAGTTCCCCTGTGGCTGCGCAGGGAACTGCATCTGAGACGGACCCATGAACATCGCAGTCGCTGTGGGTACACAAATAAGAAAATTTACACACAACGACATGTTCAATATGTTCAAAGAGACAAAAACAGAAGCAGACCAGAGGACATGGACACACAAAGCATCACAGACAGAGGAGAGCGATCAATATCTGCGCTAATGTGTGCAGTTTCTTGCCCCGAGCACAGAGGAAATGGATCTTTGAGACAGGAGAGGTATGCAGGATGAAAGGGGACTATAAAGCATCCTGATGGTGTTGAATTGGCAGCTCCTTCATTTGGAGCAACTGAGGTTTTGGGAAATGTCCTCTTTGAAGAGCAGGGCAGGAGAAGCAGGCAGCTTTAAACCACGTTCAGCAGTATCAGAGTGCTGAGACACGCAGTGCTTGAATTATTGATACCCCCATTAAAGCAGGGCTTCTCAAGAACCTTGCTTGCTTTCTCTTTCTTTCAAACACACACACTCCCACAGCACCATTAGAAATGGACTCTGGACACATAGCGCCATTTATAGATCTGCATTTTCTTGCTCAGATCGCTCATTCTCTGAGGAATAAGAAAGTGGAACTCTGGGGGGATGGATGTACCTTGTGCAGGCTGTTGTGGGACGGTGCTGGAGCCATACAGGGAGAGAATGGAGTCCTTGGAGAGAGGTTTCTTGGCCGAGTCCTCCGCTTTGCTGCTCCCGCTGGTTTCGCTGAACAGGTCCAGATCTCCCTGTGCTGGAGCAGAGCTTCCTGCGGCCGTAGCACCTGCCACAGCCCCTCCGGCGGAGCTGGCTTGAGCGCTCCCAGCTGCCTTACTGGAACTGACCTGCGGAGCACAGGAGATGGTTGACTTAAAGCGACACACTCTCAACACCTGCTAATACAAAAAAAAAAAAAAAAAAAAAAAAACTATTTTCAGATATATCAATAAACTCATTTGCAAACACACACACACGGATATATCTGTGGGCCTTAAAATCATGAGCCATATTAGGTATCTCAACAGGCTTTCCAGTCCAAATGGTGCCAAATCAACTGGATACAGCTCAAAACATCCACAGAAGAAATACCATTAACAGAAAAGCACCAAAAAGTTGTTATATTTATGTTCATGTTAAATTACATATTTTGTATAAATGAAATAAAAATAAAAGATTAATCCCAGGTTTCACAGACAAGGCATAAGCTAGTCCCAGACTAAAAAGCATGTTTGAGCTGTTTTAACTGAAAGCAACTTGCACTGACATATCTTAAAATATGTCAATGTCATTGTTTTGTCTCAAGATGCACACCAGTAATGTTTTTCAAAGGTACGTTTATAAAAGCTACTTAAATTTCCTAATTGAACAAAGGCATAATCCTGGCTTAATCTAAGCAATGTCTTTGAAACCCGTGCAGGCAAAATGAGTCGCAATGAGCAAATGATCAAAAATGCATTATTGTTACTTCACATTTATTCACATTAAAAAACCTTAAAAATTATGAATGATTTGCTGGAATCCGATAAAAAAATGACATGATGCTACACCTGTTTGAAGTCGATAGAGTCAGCAAAGTCAATTTTGATAAAATTGTGAGTTTTCTGAAGGTTCCAAAACGAAATCACAACACAAACCAAGTCAAAACCCATATCTATAGGATATTCAACTTTTTTCCCCATTATTCCACAATTGTTTGCTTAACATTAATGAAACAGGGAGCCTACTATATATCACACAGATCTAATATAATGTTACACAACAGTTTTCCCCAACAGTTAACCAAACGTTCACTTAAGACATAACAGATAATGATTGCACGAATACTCGCCAAGACAGATTTTTTTTTGTGAAATACTGTAATTCTGTGTATGTGTATAACAGGATTGCACGCCGTCTGAGGCTTGAGTCAGATCGTTTTGTCTACATCAGCATGGGTTTGAAAATCACATTTCATTGGTTCAGACTCATGCCATTGAGAATTCGCTATGAATATTAGTTGCAATGCTGTGCTTTAAAACGATACCAAACTTGTGCTGAGAGGAAACAAAACAATTTGCTGAACAATGGTTCTTAAGAAACCAAAAGAGAGAATCAAAAAACAGTTCAAATGGCAAATAATCAAATCAAAGTTGGTTAAAAATATCCATCCTGTATAAATTCATAGGAGAGAAGACACAAATACACACACGCACAAAGATGAAAGGCAGGCTTCATCATCTTCAAGCAGAGAAATGACATTAATTAGACTGCAGCTGTGATGAATGAATAGCTCAGGAAGAGGAGACACAATTCACCGTTTACACAAAGTGATAATGCACACAAATAGCAGAAGATGGAGGAGACAATCAGTAAGAGGCAGTTTGTGTTCAGTCAAAGCACCTGCATCCTTTTACTCAATTACAGCCATGTGATGCCTAGAACTAGGAGCCACAAAACTGCAGATGCTACGGCTGATGCCATGGTTACCCTCCAAAACGCAAGTCTGTCAATATTAAAATGAGGGAAAGTTCTAGGCCTAAATCATAGTTCATATTTCCAGGAAAGTCAGCATGCTGACAAATAACTTACTGACTCTGGTGGCACATGGCTGAAGAAACTCAACAGTGGCCCAAGGTCATGTTCAGTGATGTGCGAGACCTGGGTGAGCCTTGCTGAGATTTGGCTCAGGCTCCATTCCATTCCTGATTAAGAACCAGGAGGGCATCACACCATTATAAGCAGGACTGAGTTACGCTACGCTGGCAACACACCATGCTACATATTAGCCATGCCAGGTGGACTTCATGAAACCTAGTGTCTTTGTCTTTTGGCTTCAAGGGTATTTATATGCTTGTGATAAAGTTAACATTTTACATCAAAAATATGTATACAAATATACACAATTTTGTTGCAAATGCACTACCATTCAAAAGTTTGGATTTTAAAATACTTTTACTGAAAAGAAATTAATACTTTTACTCAGAAAGAATGCATTAAATTGATAGTAAAGACATGTGTAATGTTATAAAACATTTCTATTCAAATAAATGCTATTCTTTTAAATTTTCTGTTGATCTAAGAATACTAAAAAAGAATTAAATCACAGTTTCAACAAAAATATTAAGCAGTACAACTGCTTTCAACACGGATAATAAGAAGTCAAATCGGATAATTTTTCAGCAAGAAAGTGGAATCAATTCGTAGTTTGCATGCTATCTGAAACATGCCTCTCTCTGTGCGAGCGCTTCGGGTGTTTGTGGCTGTGCAGTGCGCGAGTACCGAATTAAATTCTCCTTTCTCTAGTGCTGGGATGTTTTAAAATCTATTGAATGTGCAATTTTTTTTTTTAAAGATTTATTTTTGGCATTTTTGCCTTTATTATGATAGGACAGTGATTAGACAGGAAGCGAAGTGGGAGAGAGCGAGGGGGACGGGATCAGGAAAGGACCATGAGCCGAGCCGAGACTCGAACTCGGGTCGCCCAAAGCGCATTGGCACTACATGTCGGCGTGCTGCCCATGAGGCCATCGGCGCAGACTGAATGTGCAAATTTGACAGGACAAAACACTTGCAAATTATAAACATTAACTTTATGGTGGTTAAACTTGCAATTAATCTGCGAATTACATGCGTGTCGAACCGTGGGGCCTGGTCCAGACGGATCACGGATCAACAACGATACATTTGACCCCTACTGAAGATTGGAGTAATGATGCTGAAAATTCAGCTTCAGAATAAATAACATTTTAAAATATATTAAAATAGAATTATTTCTTTTTAATTAATAATATAATATCACTGTTTAAAAATTATTTTTGATTAAAATAATGCAGCCTTAAGAGATTCTCTAAAAACAAGTTAAAAGGAAAGAAACTCAACTGCCAAATGATTTCAGAGTGTCTTTTAAGCACTAGAGCTAATTATAACATTTCACCCTCCATAGAGAGAGAAAGAGAACAGCAGAGAGAGGGAGTGAAAACACAGAGGGGAGAACGTGCCACATCATTTGAATTCAAATCGAGCGAAAACAAATAGATATGTGTATCAATCGATTTTCCCCACAAAAATCATCCCACTCTAGTATCATTAAGTGGCAAACATGCTTACTCGGATGGCAGATATCGAACAGGCCATTCTCTGAAGTTCACTGCTGAAGTACGTGCCTGACATGAGCTCATAAATAAAACTAAACGAAAAGAGTGTGATTCAGAGACCGTCTCTGCTCTCCTGCTGTCTATCCATCAGTGTCCCGGAGCTCCGGATCATGGAAATGTTCCACAGTAATTAGAGACAAAAAGACAGGGTTGGGAGGACGGGGTGGAGGTTGGCAGGGACACATACAGACCCTCTCTTCCCATTTAGATGGGTCGGCGATACACAGCTCTGCACTTAGGTATGCAGGAGTAACACCTCCAGCTGCTGCTGCGCCAGTCGCCACATCTGATAAGAACCGAGCAGAGCTGAACACGGGTGAACAGCACCGCGGCACGATAAGCCAAACACCGCCTCGCAGATCTGATACGCAAACCCCTCGGCTGATTAACCTGTGAAGGCTGACGCTAACAAATGCGTGCTACAGCCTATAATGGGTTCATGCTTTGATATGCACGAGAGAAAAGAGACGTGGAACAAAGAAATCACACAAACTCTTGACAGCTAGTCTCAAGATCCCAGCAACAAGCAAGAACATACTTACTTGGCAGGAGTGTGCCTTTTTTCAGGCCACATTATGAAAAAGAGATGACATAATCCCTTTTCTCTATTTGTAATATGAGTGACATTTGAAGGGATCCATCGGGGGGGTCCACAGAGGGACACAGGAAATGCTATTAGAATTAAAAATAGATGAGGAGTGGGAGGCCAGGAGACCTATACTCCAGAATTCAGAGAGAGGAGCAAATATTTTCTCTATGCCTTATAAATGAGAGGGAGATACAAAACTTTTGTTCTCACATCCATGTCTTTAGTTTATAAGGGATGCTCACATGAATGTGCATCTCAAAAGCATGCTACTGTGCCATTGTAATACTGTATTGATAGAACAAGCAACAGAAAGACAGAACAAATGATAGATGGACAGAACAATAGAACAATCAATAGCTAGAATCATAGATAGACAGAACGATAGATAGAATGATAGACAGATAGAATGATAGAACGCCTTGAATGACAGATAGGGAGAACGAATGACAGAATGTTAGATAACGTGAAGGGCGTTTTTCATCAAATATACAATCTACTCTTGAGAGTGGTATCTACTCTCCAATTCTTGTGTTTGCCGCCCTTTTGATGGCAGTCCAATTAAACCATTGTATTGCATTACAATGTATTTAAGTGTCATATTGTGCATTAAACGAAAACAACTAAGATAACTTCTCATTCATCAATAATCAGTGTGGCACCAAAACCATGAATATTTGATCTTTCCCACCCCCACATTAGCACAAAAACACACACGCCATACAAACACACAGTACAGCCTGTATTTCACTGTGACATTCACAGAGCACCATACATATTCCAGCTCTATCCACCCCCAAACACAATTCACTCGCTCACTCATACCCACAGAGAGAGAGGAAGAGATTTTATGTGCAACAGAGTAGGCTTTGTCTGATTTGCAGCCCCACACAGATAATTAGCACTCTGGTGGTGTTGTGGGCTGGGCTAATCCACTTTTCCCCACAGTCCCCTTCTGCTTGGGAAACCAGAAAAACCAGAGCACAAAAAAAGAAAAAGAAAAGAAGAAACAAAAGAACAGAAGTGCCCCAAAATCACAAATGTGTTAGGTTGGATTTGGTGAAGATGGCTGTTTGCAGCAGTGGGTGCAGACTGGGTATGTGCCAGATCAGAGTCTGGCAGTACCACTCTGCCAAGGTCCCACTGCAACTCAGAGTCTGAGGATAAGTCAGCAGGAAAGAGCGGATGAGACAAGAGACCATCTGGGGAATACAAAGACACACAATCAACAACATAAAGGGGAAAAATAAACGAACAGTTAAGGCACGTTCATAACAAATCTGATGTGACTGAACGAGAACAGAAAAACTATTTGCACCAAAAAAATTTGCAAAACTAATTCTTCAAGGACAAGAATATTCCTTTGGATAGGTTTGAGAGCATCTGCTCTGGGATCAGTTAACTGTGTTAGCAGTGGCTACAGATAGAAGACAGAGAAATCTGAGCCTGCATTAGCACTCTGACCTATATGCTTCCAGTCAGCCTTCTGTAATGTATCCACTGCCTCACTTTGGTTGCGATCGATTTTCAGATGGTATAGACTTCAGTCATAGTGCCATTAAAGGTGCCCTAGAATAAAAAAATTAATTTACCTTGGCATAGTTAAATAACAAGAGTTCAGTACATGGAAATGACATATAGTGAGTCTCAAACACTATTGTTTCCTCCTCCTTATATAAATCTCATTTGTTTAAAAGACCTCAGAAGAACAGGCTAATCTCAACATAACACAGACTGTTACGTAACAGTCGGGATCATTAATATGTATGACCCCAATATTTGTACATGCCAGCCCATGTTCAAGGCATTACACAAGGGCAGCCAGTATTAACGTCTGGATCTGTGCACAGCCGAATCATCAGACTAGGTAAGCAAGCAAGAACAATAGCAAAAAATGGCAGATGGAGCAATAATAACTGACATGATCCATGATTACATGATATTTTTAGTGATATTTGTAAATTGTCTTTCTAAATGTTTCGTTAGCATGTTGCTAATGTACTGTTAAATGTGGTTAAAGTTACTAACGTTTATTACTATATTCACGGAGACAAGACTGTCGTTATTTTCATTTTTAAACACTTGCAGTCTGTATAATTCATAAACAACTTCATTCTTTATAAATCTCTCCAACAGTGTGTAATGTTAGCTTTAGCCACGAAGCACAGCCTCAAACTCATTCAGAATCAAATATAAACATCCAAATAAATACTATACTCACATGATCCGACGCATGCATGCAGTATGCATGATGAACATCTTGTAAAGATCCATTTGAGGGTTATATTAACTGTGTGAACTTTGTAAATGCACCGTATTATAGTCGAGAGCTCGGGGGGGCAGGGAGCGCGCGATTTAAAGGGGCTGCAGCCTGAATGGGTGAATAGTTGATGATGCCCCAAAATAGGCAGTTAAAAAAAAATATTTAAAAACATCTATGGGGTATTTTGAGCTGAAACTTCACAGACACATTCAGGGGACACCTTAGACTTATATTGCATCTTGTAAAAACTGGTTCTAGGGCACCTTTAAGTACAGGTATAATTCCCACATAAAAACAGCATGATTTCACCTTCTCCTCCACACATGACCAAAAATACCTCAATTATTCAAGGCCACTATTGCACTAATTTAACATTTCAATAAGTAAAGGCTTCATGTGATTCTATTACATTTTATGGCTAGTACCTGCTAAAAAAGGCTGTTGGTGATATCACATTGATTTGCTGAGGAAAAAAATAACACATATACATATGCACCACAAAGAGATTCATTCCAGCGAATAATATTTCAGCTATGTTTTCCACTGACAAACCTTGCTGAAAATAAAGCCTGATGCCACTGACCATAGCCATAACATTCAACACCCTGCTTATATACGCAAGGACATTCTGGCTCAAGGATACCTTTAAGAAAATGAGCTGCCCTGGAAAAGCAAGACACGCATACATACACACACTGTATATGTGTAAAAGCAAGACCAATTAAGGCTAGCTTACCCTGTCTAGTAAAGAGAAAATTAATACACTTGACGCTTTACTGTCCCTGAATCCTAAAATATGCATAAGTGTTCTTTAAATATCCCAACAATTTGCATGTGGTCACAAGCGACAGCCTCACCTTTTCCTGAGACGTGTGAGCGGATTGGTTGTGTTTCCAAAAGCTCTCTTGCTTTAAAGTAGAGCTGGTAACATACGTACATTTGCATTGTGCAGGACTGGAGCATGAAATAAGCTAATCCTACATTGCTGCAGTTCCTCGAGCAGTCCTAGAAAGGCTCTTTGTGAGAACCAACCATTCATGCATGTCTGTAATGTTGTCTATGACCTTGGGAGAGTGTCATATGATGTTTTCTACAGGTTTCATGAGTAGGACAGGCATGAGATCAATGAATGCTGGTTAGCATGGCCCCATTAGTACCTGCTAGTAGATAGCCTAACTCAGCGTTTCCTAACCTTTTCCCACTATGTCACAGTTTTGATAAGTAAAAAAATCCCACGGCACACCACTATGCACTAAAACAACAAAATTGCACAAATATGCATTGCTTCAAATAGCATATTAAAACTGGATATTATATTAAAAGTAGTACTCACATTAAAACTTAAGCTTAAGTCAGATATGAACACAATAAGGTCATAAAAGGGTAGCTATATGATGTTGTTGGCGATTATATAAAACAACAAATTTACATATCTTCGCTGTTGGGCAGAAGCCTGATTTTTAAAATAATTAAACAATGTGTCATTAAAGGGTTAGTTCACCCAAAAATGAAAATAATGTCATTTATTACTCACCCTCATGCCGTTCCACACCCATAAGACCTTCGTTCATCTTCGGAACGCAAATTAAGATATTTTTGTTGAAATCTGATGGCTCAGTGAGGCCTGCATAGCTAGCAATGACATTTCCTCTTTCAAGATCCATTAATGTACTAAAAACATATTTAAATTAGTTCATGTGAGTACAGTGGTACAATATTAATATTTTAAAGTGACAAGAATATGTTTTATGCACCAAAAAAAACTAAGTAAGGGTCTCAAAAGGGTCTAATTAGATGTAAAAGATATATAGAAGTACATGTTGATTAGATTAACAACAGGGACAAACACAGGACCAGAGTGGAAACAGAAGCTTTTGGATTGCAGAATACCGTAAATTTAACACTCCATACACCAACACCAGTGACAGTAATAGCCCTCGACCCAGATGATACGTCAGCCAGTGAGTCACTTCCCAGACAGATGACATTAAAATACAACACTGCCAATCAGAATGGCAATGCAAAATCTACAACACAGCCCCAAGAACAGAATTTTAAAGCACACGGCATAATAAAAATTAATCTGAATCTTAGAATATGCATAAGTGTTCTTTATATAGCGTATATACATGCAGCACACAAGAAAGCCAGATTTAAAACCTAGATAAAGCTGCCACCCTCTAGCACACCGGCCACCGCAGAGTCTTTTCTCTTTGTAGAGGTGTACAAACTGAACTAGCTCAGCATTCATTAGGAATAAGTCCTACTGAGAGACCATCTGTGCTTAAAACATGCACACGAAACACTGAGACTGCCTACGCTGGAGCTCACTATAGTGTGAGTAGATACAGCGTACATACATTCATGTGCTCTGAGGGATTCAGTATGGTTTTCCATTGTGCTGTATGCATGCAGCGCTGAACGCGTGGTGCATGACAGGCACATATGTTGAACGTGAGGGCTCACGGAGCGCAAAAGAACATGAGCGGATCAATAGCTGCGCTCTTAAAGGGACGGCGGTGGGTTTTTCTAAGTTGTGCCTCTTAAACAGCTGAATGATTCATCAGTGAGTCAGCACGCTATACATCCTGTGTGCAGCAGATTCTGGGGTGAGACTAGTGCACGAAAACAGCTGACAGATGGTACTAAGCAAAATCACTAAAGTAAAGCAAACCTTTCTGCAATTACATGACCTAGTCTAGTACACTGCATCAATGAAAGAGCAGGAAGAGGTTTAGAGAATTCAAATAACCCTGTAACGCATCAGAATCCTCATTTTAGGAGGATAATAAGCAAATACTAAGAGGATCATTTGGAAGATATGGAAGTGGAAGTGTCTATTTTGGTCAAGTCATGTCCCGGAAGGGACATATGGTACCATATCAGTTAACATCATATACACTGTAAAAAATGATAAAACAGATTATTAGAGTATGTTTTACAAGAAAATACTAATACTGTCTTTATACTTCAAAAATCCAATTTAATTTATTGTTACTTGCCATTTCTTTGTAGGTATTTGTGAAATTTACAAGCAATTTGAGTGAACATTTTTTGAAAGTAAATCCTACACCAACTTTTTCAGTGTAGAAGAGATTTTTTTTCTTTATTGGCATCTATTAAAATTGATTAAAGGAGATTTGATAATCAGACAGTTGATAACCATTGACTTCCATAGTATTTTTTTCCTACTATGTAAGTCAATGGCTACTGTCAACTGTTTGATTACCGACATTCTTTAAAATATCTTCTTTTGCATTCAACAGAAGAAAGAATATAGGTTTTGAACAATTTGAGGATAAGTAATGAATGACAACATTTTCAATTTTCAGTGAACTATCCCTTTAAATTGTTCATGCTCATTTATGCCATCATTACTTTTTTAGCTGGCCATTTTCAACATCTAACACTCAATTATTTTTCATACTGTACATTACAATGTTGTGAAGCCTAAATTCACTTGTAGCATGTTTCATTATTTATTAAAAAAAAAAAAAAAAAAAAAAAAAGTATGTAATCTTAAAACTGGCTATTTTAATATCAGTTATTGGCCATAACTTCCATAATTACCTGCATTTTCCAGAAGTTTTATATCAGTGCAATCCCTAGCTCACGGTACACAAATAACATCAAAATCCCGCACCAAAAGTCACATGTAAACAGCTCAGTTTGACAAACTCCAAACAACATTGACAAACATCATGTGTTTAATATGCGAACAGCAAATGATCATGATGCAAATGAGCAAGGACGTTTTGCCTCCACAACACTCATGAAATGTTGATGTTGATATTCTCACAGCCCTTATGTGCATAGACAGCTTGATTAGGGAGCTGCAGAGAAACAGGCTGGTCAGGATGTCAATAATGGGGAGGGATTTGTTGCTAACGGAGCATTATGGGATACCAGAACCGGCTAGCAGTTGTGCAGTCACACAGAAGCTGCAGGGAGGAGGGGGGAGTCCTGCGGAGAAGACTGCGTGTGTATGTCTCAGGGGGTGATATAAAAGCTGGCAGTAGATGAGATGTGAAAAGAGGAAGTGTGAGGACATATTAACATGCACCGGCTGGAGTCACACTGAAGGAATGGAGAATACGGAAGCCTGGCGGTTTCTCATCAAAGGCTCCAAATGTCTCTCGAGCCCTCATCCTTCTTTCCCCTTAGGCTTAAGAAGAACTGGGAGTGCCTTGATTCAGGCCCTAATGCCAATCAATCAGAATTATCCAGCTTGTCGGCTGCTTGTTTCCACATGCTGTCACTTGGTATCAGGGCAGGAAAAAAGAAAAATCAAATGCATTCCCTCATCGTCTCACAATCATTTTCTATCCTCTCCACAGTGACGTCTGCAGTGTGTACCAATGGCATGCTTATTGGTCTTATTATTATTATTGTTGTATCGTTCTGAGTGTTCAACTTATTGCCATTTTGTGCACGCTCCAGAAAAGGAATGAGAGGGAAAAAAAGAGGTGCGTGAGGGTCAAAACATAATACTGCGTCGATGTGTGACGCACATAAAACCAGATTGCTCATAATAATCAACATTGTAGGAAGAGTAGATTGGGTTGCAGTATTGATGAACGCCTGTTTCTATTTCTGCTGTGCTGAGTTACTCAAGTAATTTTGAATATCTTTATTATTTAGAATATCTTTAAAATTACAAAAATCAAAAGCATGAATGTAAATATGTGAATGGTGGTTTGTGTTGGGGAGATATAGATCAGTGTTATTTTAGTATTATTTATTTACTATTATGTTAATATTTTTAATTAGCTTTTATTTTTTTTTTTTAAATATTCATTTTAATTTTAGTTTAAGTTTTTGCAATTTTGCTTATGTCATTTGTGTAAGTGTTTTTATAGTTCTATTTAACTATAGTTATAGTAATTTTAGTACAGTGCACAGCATAAATGAGAACTGAAAGTCAGCAATTACTCAATTACTTAGAAGACATGTTAGGGTTCTTTAGAGATGTGATGTTCCAGCAAGTCTGCTTAATCAATTACCAAAGAAGCATGTCAAAATTATTCAGGAAAATAAGATTTTCTTATCAAGGTGATATAATGTTGTGTAGCAAAAATGAGTACACCCTCCTAAAAGTTACTAAATAAAACGAAATAAAATTTTTCTGGTTTCATGTTTGATCAACAGGTAAGTATGTTGAACCAAAACATTTAAAGAGAAGTAATTTCTTGACAATTAAATGTGTTAATTGTGTAGCCCACTGAATCATTCTCAAACTTAATGTTGACAACAATGAACCCACTTGGGAGAGAACTGTCAGGAGACTTATTTCTTAGCACAGAAAGGACAGTGGTACAAGAGGACTACTAAATCATTGTTTTAAGTGTGAAAATATAGCAAAAGTAAAACTTTTTAAGACTTGTGACAAGGCCCCTGAAATAATCAGGCCTTCATTTTAAGCTTTCATTTAGTGATTAGGGATTTTTTTTGCTAGAAAAAGAGCAGGAGAAATACCAAGCGAGAGTGACTGTTTATCTCACAGTGTAAGATGCAGCCTGCAGAGATGACATGCATGGTTGTTGTTCTCACTGGAACTACCTACTGTAACCAAATCACAATATGGCTATTTCCAAAGCCCATATTTACAAAGTATATTTTTTGGGAATCAATACTCTGGTCTCATGAGACCAAATCAATCATTTTGGATCTAACAGCATCCAAAATGTTATGGGGTTGCTAGAGGAGTACAGTGAGAAATTCCTGGTTCCCACAGTAAAGTTCAGTGGTAGTAAAGCTCTTATATAGGGATGTATGAGTGCTGAAGGTGTGAGGGAGTTGTGCTTTATCAATGCTGTCATGAATTCCCACACCACTGTGTAATTTAATACACAAACTTGAAACAGAAGATGTTACCTTTTCCTCATTCCCTGCATTGCTGGGCATTTTTTCAACATGACAATGAGGATATGCTTTCTCCCAAGATGAAAAACCTTCTGTGGACATGTATTGCACTCAATCTTAATACTCTTGAGTGCCTGTGGGGGATTCTGTAGAGGCGAGTTGAGCAACACTCCCCATTACAGATCAGGGCATTTAAGGAGCTCAACATACAGGAGTTAAACAGGACAGATGTGACAATTTGTCATGAACTTGTACACTCTGTGCAAAGAAGGGTCTGCGCAGTATATTCAAAATTATGAGGGCATACTAAGTGCTAGAATATTATACATTTGTTAAGTTAAATCTAGGGTGTACTCATTTTTGCAATCCTTAATTTAAACAAAATACACTTATTTTATGGCTATTAATGACATATTTCTCAGTTTTTATTATGTATATGTTTAATACATTTTAGTTTTGCCATCTTTCCATGAACTGTATAAGTGATCATAAAGAAAATACATCTTTTGTATTTGTTCAGAAGGGGTGTATTCATTTATCCTGCAAACGTATTTCAGTTTGTTGCAACATTTCTAAGTTTTTCATCTAAAGTTTTGCTTTATTTAATTTCAGATGCATTTCAATTAATCAAAAGTTTTTAAAAAATAATGAAAAGTTTAGTTTAGTTTAGTTTTAAAGTCACTGTGACAATTTTTTTTTTTTTTGAATATTGCAGTATTTATTATAAATGATTTATACATGCACAACATTATTATTATTATAATTTTTACATTTATGCACCCTCGTAATCTTTAATGCTGACTTTAACAATAACAACACTGATGAGGTCAGGCTTCTCTTTGAACGCTATTACTTCCAAAAAATTACTGTCTGGGGAAAAACAAATCCTCATTCATACACATAAGCAATCCAATTTCTATGTGACATCTTCAGATATGCGAAATGCCTCCAAATCCTTTAAAGAGATAGTGTGCAGCTCTTTCAGACACATCTTCCACACAAAGACTCTAAAAGACACAACAAACAAGAATCAAAGCATAATGCTGCCATCCTCCCTCATCAGACACCCACCGCTGCTCGATTCATCTGGAGAATAAGAGCAGAGATTGACAGCATGCTGTTGAGACCGAAGGTTTGTGAAAGCCTGAGCGTTCACTTACTATTCTCAAATGATCTATCTTTAGCTCCTCTTTTTCCTTTATTAGCATCCCATGAGAATGCAGAATTCATATATAAATGTACATTGTGAAGGAAGGGCTGATTTCCGCTTGGCGAGAGCAGAGCAGGAGGGCATCAATTATTCGAGGAGTCCAAGTCAGTCCAGCGGCTCTACACACCTCTCAATAAAACATTGATTCAAGTGGGGAAAAAGCTTTTGTCAAGCCACCTTTCTGGCTTCAGCATAGCTTCAGGCCTCCGAGATCAAAAAAGAGAATCGTCCACAAGCCATTCTGAGAATGATGGCCAAAACAAGTGTGAAAGGAGGATGGGAACAGACCTTAGTCAGGGTAGACGCCATATTGAATTTAGCACGGATGAAAACGAGGCTATGAGGGATAAACTTGCAGTCTTTACAATCGTATATGCTGCATAAAGCTCCAAGAACACATGTATTTTTCAGCTGAACAATTGGTATATCGTTAAACAATAGTACAATCCATTGAACACAGTGTACTTTAATCCCTCACAGCCTCGTTTTTATACCTGTCAAAAATTAAATATGGCGAAACGCTGACTAAGGGAGAAAAGGAGAAAGGACAATGTGGGGTTAGTGAGAGTGGATCTCAGGGGTGAAGACAAAGACAAATTGCTATTCATGAAGGGATCCTCCAGCGTCTAGATTGGCTTTAAGTGTAAATCAGTGGTTCTCAATGTTTTTAGGCCCAGTGCCCACCTATACAGTATCCAGGTTCCTTACCACCCTCCATCAAATAAAAAGTAAGCTACGTGTTGTCCCTGAATATTAATATTTATTATTATTCTGTGTTTTATTATTATTAACATATAAAAAAAAAAAAAATGGAACAACAACTGGACAAATGGCCAGTTGTAAAATTTGACACTATTTTGTCTAAATAAAGAAAAAAATTAAGCACTAATTCTGAGGTCTGCTAAAGACTACAATTAACAGTGTTATTAAATTATTAGTGTGTATTAAGTGAGCATTAGATGATGGCAAAGGTCATTTAAATGTAAAAATAAGGGAAGTGGGCATTAAACATACAATATCAGATTAATAAAAAAACAAAATCTTGAACCAATAAGGAACAGATACATTGACCATTTCTAACATGCATTTACCAACTTCTTTCTCTCCTCTCAACATGATTTTCTTTTTTCACTCTCTTCTCTTGACATTATTAAACATCTCTCCTCTTCACTCTCCTCAGTGAAGGGCCGTAATAAATGCTAATATCCCTCATTATTCATGCTGTATCCTTTGGCCAGGAAGACCTTGCAAATCAATTCTGTCAGCTGCAACTAGACAGGCAAAAGGTAATCATGTTGTTTGCAGAGGAAATTAAAACAATTGGGGTTGACCTTTTCTTTGTCTCTCTTAGTCAGTTGATTTTAGACTGAATGAAGGCAGGCAGGAACAGATGCATGTTTGTAACCCAGGAAAAATGGGTTATTAAAACATTTTTTTTTTTTAATAAATTGTACCTCCTTTTTCTTACATATAAGGCATGCTGGTCTATAAAGGTCTGGTTAGAAAAGATCTTCATAGACCAGCAGCGTTAGCCACCTTATGCTATGAAAATGATCAAATGCACCAAAATAGTTCAGATGGTTTGTGGGTAGCTGACATAGCCCTGACGATTCATATTTAATATCATGATTTAAGGATAAAATATGTATTAATATATAACCAATTTATTTATTTAGGTGCTGGACACCATTTATTTTTTAACCATTTTAAAGAAATATTTGTAGTTAATTTAAATAGTTCTACATTGTTTCAAAAGAATTTTTAAAATGATAAAATTTTCTAAATTCCCATTGAAAGTTTGAGTTTGGTAAACTTTAGGCTGCAATTAATAGGTTGTTTTCACATGACTTCATTACTGCAAGCGAAATGCAGCTGGAGGGCAAGCAGTGATTTTTCTATATAGGAATCCTAATCACAAACTCAAAATTCCTATGTTTTGCGTCATTTATGGTTGCTCAAATCTATCAAACCAAGAAACCACAATGAGCTTTTATCGTTTACGTAACTTATATAGTTTTTTAACTTTGAAAGTTGTCACCTTTTGTAGCGTATCGCGTCTGCTGATAATGAAATGAATATGGATACCTGCTTACCTTTTTTGTTTTTGACTTGGTTAAATAATCACATTCTTTATGGTATCGTTAGCAGGGAAGAGAGGATGTTTTATCCCATTGTATGATCATTGGTGTTTTCACCTCAGTTTTGTAGAATTCCGTTCACAATGTTGATCTGGTTACCGTGAAAACAGTGTCACGCGCTGCTGCTTCAGCCATCATATGGTAGAAAATGTCAAAATAAAAAAAAATGTGTTCAATAAGTTGACAGAAGTCGATCCATTTCTTTGTTGGAAGGGTGTAAATGTAACTGCAGTTTTAATGTTTTCTTTGTAAATATTCACTTTCCCATATAACCACAAAGGAGAATTGAAGGGGAATTCAGCGGACAGTATTTTTTTGTATTTATTTCAACAAATGACAACCAAAATCAAACCCATAGAAGCTCGCGAACAGTTTTGAAGTGGCTGCGTGCAAGTTATACTCATTCACAAGCCGAGTGAGAGTCATACTCGCAAATGTAATGTTAATTATAAAACCAAACAAAATACAACACTTTCAAAAACACTCAGTTATGTGATTATTTTATTGAGTGATAGGCAGTGGGATCGATCAATGATATTATTAGATTTGCTATACGGCGTCAATGGCGACATTTTTCACAATCACGACAGAAAATCAAAAATACTGCCCTAACTTCACTAGCAGAAAGGCAGCGTGATATAAACAAACCAGACTAGAACTGAACGCAGCGTGACCGCAGCTTCACATTCTCTATATCAACCGCCTCAATGGCAATCAAGTCTTTCAATTCAGTATAAAAATCGTTCCTCTTCATAATATAAGGTTCGCGTCCAAAATGTGTTGTGATTTTCTGTTTATACCTTTCTAAATCAGCATAGTATGGACTTTTCTCCATCTCTTCCATTCTAATTTTCACTGCTTGCCCTCCACATTCATTTTGTATGTCACCAGAACCACGTGATTACAAACAACGTATTGATAAAAATACAGTAAAAACAGACATATTGTGAAATATTACAATTTAAAAATTATTTCAATTTAAAATGTAATTTATTTCTGTAAAAGCAGCCATTACTTCAGTGTCACATGATCATTCTAATATGCTGATTTGGTTCTCAAGAAGCATTTTTTATTACTATCAATGTTGAAAATAGTTGCTTAATAATTTTGTGAAAGCCATAATCCTTTTTCAGGATTCTGTGATGAATAGAACGGCATTTATTTTAAAAATAAATGTGCCACTTTTGATCAAGTTAACGCATCCTTGCTGAATAAAAGTATTAGAAGTATTTTTCCTTAAAAAAAAACTTTTGAATGGTAGTGTACTCTCTAATATGATTAGTATATAACAATTTTGCAAGGAAAAAAACCTCACACCAAAGGACACTGCAGCCAACGCTCGTCAACGACCCAGCACTGAGAAAATAGTGCGATTGACAACAGGATAGAGCAGGTATTTTGAGTTCAAGTGCGTGCACTCACACACACACTCACACACACACACACACACACACAGGTTTGTTTTGTTATCTTAGTGAGGACATTCCATAGGCATAATGGTTTTTATGCTGTACAAACTGTACATTCTATCCCCCTACACTACCCCTACTCCTAAACCTACCCATCACAGAAAACATTTTGCTTTTTTACATTTTTAATAAAACATTGTTTAGTATGTTTTTAAAGCTATTTTAAATGACTCATGAAATGTCCTCATAAAACATGTTTACATCGTAATACCAGTGTAATACCCATGTCATTATACAAATTTGTGTCCTCATAAATCATGAAAACAAGCACACACAACTGGCAATAGATGTTTGCATTGATGGACTCGTGTACCTGGTTTGTGTTGGTGTTTGAGGGCAGAGGGTTGGATACCATTGGTCCAAAGATGTCTAAGTCATCACTGATTGGAGCTGCACTGCTTGTTCCTGCCCCACTGCTGGAAGAGCTGGCTGTGGGTGCATCTGAGCGAGAGAGAACCAAATGTCATTACAGACAAGGGAAAAGTGTAAACCGCATTACATAGAGTAACAGTCACTGTGAATTTTTAATTGGTTTCACACCAAAGTTGGAGAAATACAGTGGCCACAAAGCCACATCAATTTGTACATATGTGATTGCATTAAATAAGAAAATATGAAACTGTGCTAAAGATTTAAGACCACTGAAAAAGCAGACTTTTCAAGGAAAATATATATCTTTTGGTAGGTTTTAAGATAAGACACTACAGGCAAATTCATTGTTTTTTCATCCACTGGTCAATTTTGAGATTTTGGGCTATCTTGCTTCTATAGCATTCTTTCATTCTTTTAGACTATTACACTGTTTGCGTCTGTAGTTTTCAATTACGATACACATCTTTAAAGGCTGAAAAGTTTTTTTCCTCATGCACTGAGCCAGTAATATCCACTTCAGTAACACAAGCACAATGTTCCAGTTTTATTCCTATTAGAGATGTGTCACGATTTTTGAATAAGTTGTTTTAATTATAGAATATCGAATAGGTCGTGCAATTATTGTCTTTAGAAAATTCCCCATGTTTTTTTCGGTGCTGATGCAGTGGTGACATGTTCATGTAACCAGATGGTGGCGCGCACTATCAATAATGCACCTAAAAGCTGTCAATCAACTCTCAGACAACAGAAGAACAACACGTTGTCTCACACGCACACTGTAGACTTGTGTGGCATATAACAGAGACGTTAAAGTTAATCTTCACATAAGTGCCATCATTCAGGCTATTCACAATATGTTATAATGCGTTTAGGCAGCCTAAAATCATTATGGCTTGTGGTAGGCTTGCTGCGAAAATTGGTGTTGCCGGTGTAGCCAGCGTTCAGGTGGTAAACACATGTAGTGATCAGCAGGCAGACATGAGGGCAGACACCCCCCATTACATCAACAGACCCCTTTATCTGCTATCATGAAAAGCACAGGACCCCAAAACTCACACCTCCAAGAGACGCAAACAAGGAAATAGATAGCAGATAAGCCTGCAAAGACAATCACCCTGACCTTTTGTGCAAAGGAAGAATGATGACATTAGCATGTCATTGAGCAGGCTTATACCATCATCATTGACCCCAGACAGGTTTTGCCGTTTGGCTTGAAGCAACAAAAGTAGTATTTTCTATACAAAAATGGACACACAGTGGACAAAAGTATACAAACTTACCTATTAAGTTATGCATTATTGCATAGGTAAAAGTTCAATATAACCCAATGATGTTTGATGTTTTCAGCACAATGCCTAGGTTAATCTGAAATTGGTTTGGAAAATGAAAATGAATTATACATAGGAAAAACCTTAAAGACATTGTTCTAAACATGAATTTTAAGCTATTCAAATGAACCTCATGCAAGAGGGGGGCCATCCAGTGGCCACCACTGACAGCATCAGCCAATCAAAACACTGGATCTGAAAGGTGCCAATTTGCATCTCCCTCCTTCTCAGGACAGATTAAAAGTCTCGGTCTCCGAGACAGAGAATGGTTCCAAGTTGGGTTGCTGCAGTTCCCTGTTCTGGTTCTAGGTTCCAGTTCTTGTTCCAGTCCCGGATCAAGGTTCCGGTCCCAAGATGTGCTAAGCTAACTCCAACTGAAGTTGCTCTCTCAAGACTCTGAAGCTCTAAAGAGAGAAACAAGGAAGTTCTGCAAGAAGTGAATTTGGGGAGTTTGAAAACTGCAACGGAGACAAGCTTAGCCCCCCATCTTCAAAACATCTTCTGCATCAACTTCAAAATCCTCTCATCAAAGATCCTCCAGATCTGCGTGTTCCAGACTGACCGGATCTGCACTGACTTCAGAATCTAAAGATCCTTCCGTCTGCATGTTCCAGAGAATAAGGATCGTCTGTACAGTAATCCGAACCTTCAAGGCTGCTTCTTCTGCATGTTCCAGGAAAAGGACCTTCTCTGTGCTCAAGGAGTTCAACGTTCACAAGTACTTCGTGTTCAAGACTGTGAAACGTATTCCAACTCCTTTCTTCCCACTGCAACATTGCTCAGCTCAACAAGTGGAAGACGTCACCCTTGGATTCAGCACGACCAGGCAGACGTAACTATCACTTACCAAACCTCTTTCTAGAGACCTTGGCATTAGTGTATATTGTCAGTATATGATTATCTAATTTGCATTAGATTTTGCATAGCTGATATCCGTTAATAACAAATAATCTCTCGGTTTATTTGTTGAATATCTTAATTTGTGTTGATGAATGAAGGTCTTACGGGTGTGGAACGAAATTAGGGTTAGTAATTAATTACAGAATTTTCATTTTTGGGTGAACTAATCCTTTAATGCAAGAAGTCCATAGTTTATGTGATTATTCTGCTATAGGACACCTGTTTCGCAGGGACCAACAGGTTATCAGTAATTTCAAAAATCTCTTAAGAAATTCAGTTTTATTTGTTCGCAAATGTGTCCAAATACTTTTCTTCCCCAAGCCGCTGGAATCAGATGTCAAAGACGCAACAGCTGTACAGACTCTTTACATAACAATTCAGATGCATCTGTGACTCATTAACTGAGCAGTGATGTCCAATGCCAGGCCAAACCTGCTTGCATGAGTCTTTGTCTCTGTAGAGAGAAATAAAAGAGTGTTCATCTGGCAGCAGCCCACACCGCCTGCTCAGCTTGCTTTTCCCGTTCCCGCTACCTATCGACTTCATCCAAGAGAGCAGGAAATCTAATCACACTCCGCACACGCCTCCGCCAACGCTGGAGAAAAAGCACCCGCTCGCCTCCGACGCCGGCCTGCCGCTCAGACGCGCTCTCTCATTCCATTAAAGTCAAAGACTCCATCAGAGCCCTGCCTGTGTTCACACGTTACAGTGCACAGAGTCAGGAGCCGCAGCCATCTCTTTATGACTGATAAAATCCATGAAAATAAAAGAGCTCAAAGTAATAAAACTGGAGCGAATAGCAATGGGTGAGGGGAAGAAGAGAGATGCAATGCTTGATGAGCTGGGGGTGTGACTGGAAGGAGAAAGGGAAGAGGAAATTAGAGAACCTACGTATAGAGATTTGCAAAAGAACGCAGCATTTGGAAAGCACTGCACTCTATTTCAAAGGTCTTTAAGTGTGCACAAACATCTGATAGGCTTTAAGAGTGCCTTTACATGCTGCCTAAATCAGTGGTTTTCATCTAGTGGTGGGTCGCAAGTCTATTCTCGTCGTGAAGAGCAGGGAAATATGATGCTAGATGCAAATAATAAGTTAATTTAACAGCCTGTGCACCCAATCAAATTACAGTATTTCGGAACAAACTCTTTAACTTGGTAGAATGTAGCCAATTTAGGCAGATGTCAACATGGAAAGGTTGAACGACACATGTTTTGACAAAAACTTCCGTAATGTCAAAGTTGCAATGTAACATCTTTTTTTCAAACATACATCCGAGTGAAACGGATGATCAAAAATTTAATAAAGTTGGGAGATGATTGGATTGGATGAAGGCAAATCGGAATGCATGCAACTGATTGTAAGAAAGTGGCATGTATATATAAAGTGGTAAATATATATATATTTTTTTAAAGGGGGGGGGACTGCTTGTTTGCAATGCATGAGTAAATAAAGAAGCGGCTGTTTGAATAAGTATACTATTTTCTTTCTTTTCAAAAAACAATGTTTGTAAAGGCTAATGTTTTATGTATTTAAAGAGCAGAGAAGAGTCTTAAGCCAGGGACACACCTAACGATTATGGCATGGTTTGAGAGGGCTAAATGATAGGAGAATCACAAAGTAGTCTAGCGTTTCACCAGAAGATTGATTTATGACATTTCAATTAAAAATTGAGGTTGAAGAAAAATTTAAGAAAAAAAAAATAAAAAATTTGTAAAAATGAAACATGGATGATGAAATAATCATTCCCAATATTGTTGAAAATAATACAGGTGCTGAGTTAAAATAACAGTAAGAGTTCCACTTAAACTGTCTCAATTTTGATTTATGCAGTCATGAATAATTCCCTTAATAAAATCCAGTTGTTAATATAATGAAAGTAATCTGATAAATATTTGATCAACAGCACTTAAGTAACAGCATCGATGGAAAGAGAGATATTTTGCTAGTCTGAACACAGTGCTGGAGCCTGTTGCTGGTATGGAAGGGTGAGGAGAGATGCTGAGGCCTTGAGCAAAAACGCATCAATAAGTAGTATGTCTCAATCTCAAGACCATCATCTCCAGCCTCTCTTCATCAGAACTGACCCCTACTGCCCCCCAGCTGAAGACGTCCATCTAAACACTGTAACCTCCTTGCCTTGGACACACATTTGCGGAAATTTATATTTTCTCACCAGCGCTCTGTCTCTCTCGCTCATAATAACGGACAACTTGGTAGCAGACCGAGATTGAGAGAGTGAGAAATATTGAATGAGAGAGAGAGAAAGTGATAAATACACAAGACAGAGCGACAAAGGAAAGCTCCAAGGCAGCAAATAGAAACTTTCATTTCCCAGAAAGTAATATAACATCAATTGTGTTTGGTCATCTGAAGGGCTTGAGCTGCTGGCCTGATCAATACCGCCAGGACTCAACTAGCACTGTTCTTCCCTGAACCTTCATCTAGATGGTAATAGCAGTCAGTGTGTCAGTCCTCTATCCTTAACACAATGTTCCTTTGGTGTACAGCACTAAGTTGTTTTGGAACGCTTCTTTTAGTACTCGCTGAACTAGGAAACATAGACGAGGCCATTTTAAATGTTACAAGATACTATTTTGTCTAAATAAATAAAAAATTAAACACCAAGAACTGAGACCAATCATTTGAAATGCATCAAGAACTCTGTAGGGTTGATTTGTGTGTAAAAAATCTCATTAAGTGTAAAAAGTTGCGCTTCCATTCCGCTACCTCCCTCCTATTGAATTTTTTTGGCTTAAAATGGCCTTGAAGTCTCTTTTTGTTCCAGCCTATCTTACTGTAGATGTATCAGATTCCCTGATCGGCAATGAGATGAGTAATTAATTATTCATGTCTTACCAAGGCCTAACAGGTCGATGGCGGGCTCTGCACTCTGCTTAGGACTGAGTCTGGAGTCTGTCTGGTTGTCCTCTCTTTTCTAGGATGGAACAAGACAAAAAAAAGAGAGAGAGAGATAAAAGAGTGTTATTGAGGAGCTTTTTTGGGATCACAAATCTGAATGCAAGCATCACTGTAACAGGCCACCAGTTGTTGTTCTGATTCGAATGATGTTCTTCACCAAAAACAGCCTTCAAATGCTATGTATACACAGCTTCCGTGTTTTATCTTTGGTAGTCGGGCACTTGACGGCTCTGAACATCTTGCACTGCAAATTGTGTGAATAGATAATGCAATGCAGTGCCAAAATAGCTTGCTCGCTCTATTTGTTCGTCTGCTGACTGATGCCCGGCTGCACCTCACAGGTGCTGACCGACCATACCAATTTTAAGATGCAGTTCAAAGGCGCTCTTGAGGCCTGTGATTTGTGATGGACAGAAAGAAGCAACACGGGCTGAGAAGCGAAGCGTAATCCGGTCTGAACGGCCGATCGATGGGCGCTGGGTTAAATCCTGGATCAAAGCCAGAAAGAGGCCTTTTAAAACCCCATTCTACACAAAAACACACTCACATATATACACAAACACACAAGTAAATTCAAGAGGACAACACTGTGTTGCACTTTTCTTGAGAGGGAGGCAAAAGACTGGGAAGACAAAAGGTAACAAGAGGGCAAGACACGTCGGAAACCAACACAAACCGAGCAAAACTGCACTGTCAAATCTGAATAAAATCACCAGTGTCTGACATCTGCCTTATTAGCACAATAAAAGAGAATGATAAATGCGAATTTGTCTAGATGTGTCACTTAACATCATCATTGCGCAATTGTTCTTGGCAAAAGATTGGATTTGAGCGATTGAAAAACGGGACAGAACTGACACAAGCACTCTAATGAGCATCTGCAGGCTCGGGTTTGTGGTGAAGTGTCAAGCCAGGTGCATCTTGGGTAGAGGATTAAATGGGAAAAAGAAAATTCGTTGCTGCTCTCCAGTGAGCCTGAGACTCAGGTCCATTCAAGTGTGGGGTAAAAAACAAAACAAAAGTTGCTTAATGATTTTTTTTTTTTACGATTCCAAAGCAGTCAAATGCAGCTTCGGGTGAGAAATTACATTGAACGTTCATAATTTTACAAGCTCGCGAATTAAAAAAAGCTATCAGAAGGATGTTTTATACATCACTGGGCCCTAAGCTCTTGAGAAAAGGATGGAAATTGAATTAAATTGAATTGAATCTTAATCTTTTAGTGGTGAAAAGCCTCTCCAGCCTTGCATGTCAGCTTTTGTGTACAAAGCCAAGTCTTTCACTTGTGACCTTTTTTATTGTAGTATACAGAGGCAGAGACACACATGGGCAGGAAGGTGAGCTACAGCTGCCCTTCACAAATAAAATGATGCACAACTTTTATTCACTTCTATGATTGAAATCCGTAATCTTAAAATGGTAGGCTTTGGTTGAATTATGTATGAATTGGGGGCTTAGGTGCTCTGCTATTTGTTGACTTTGACACACGCACACTTTGAAGACGACTTCGAAGATGAAATCCTGAAAGAATGTATTCGTGCTTTAGATGATGGAAACACGACAGCCTGAGACAAACAAACAATATACACATTCACAAGACAAACTGAAATATGAAAGGCATATGGCACACAATCACACACTGTAAAACAGGGATACTCAACTTTGGGAAGATCAGAGGTCACACAGCAAGGGTCGCTCTCAATTTAAATTAAACTTTATATTAATGGAGGTGAGCAGACCAAAAATGAGTGTTTAAATTATTAACTAAAACTATTAACATTTTTGTTAAAGGGTTAAGGGTTTTCTGCTTAAGGGTTAACATAAGCAGAAGCTCAACCTAACCTGAATAATGCACAACAACAAACCTCTTCCGGAAGCGCGAACATTTTGCGTAACCAATGAGGTTCATTCTCGTGTGTTACGCAGAACGTTTGAGCTTTCAAAAGAGGTTTGTTCCTGTGCATCATTCAGGTTTGGTTGAGCTTCTGTTTATGTTGGCTGATACATGCGAGTAAAAGTCTAAATCAAATCTGTTCATCATAACAAGTGATCAATTCTCTTCAGAAAATGTTGACTAAACGGCTCGAATAGATTAGTTTTCCTATCTCTTTATGAACTTTTTGAAGCGTTAAAGTGGTCAATGCAAAGGCAGTCTATGGAAGGAAATCTGACAGCATTGTCATCAAAAAGATCTTCATTTGTCTTCCAAAGATGAATGAAAGTCTTACGGGCGTTTAACATTTTCATTTTGGGGTGAACTAACCCTTTAATTTTGATTGAAGCCCTGAAATTACTAACTGGAAATATATAAAAATATATTAAACCTAATTAGTAATATTAAAGGTGCCCTTGAAATTCTTTTTAAAAGATAATATAATATAAGTCTAAGGTGTCCCCTGAATGTGTCTGAAGTTTCAGCTCAAAATACCCCATAGATTGTTTTTAATTCATTTTTTTAACTGCCTATTTTGGGGCATCATTAACTATGCACCGATATATAGGTTGCGGCCCCTTTAATTCTCGTGCTCCCCCGCCCCCGGAGCTCGCGCTTGCACTGCAAGTTTAAAAATGAAAATAGCGACGGCTCTCTCGTCTCTGTGAATACAGTGAGAAACGATGGTAACTTTAAACACATTTAACAGTACATTAGCAACATGTTAACAAAACATTTAGAAAGACAATTTACAAATATCACTAAAAATATCATGTAATCATGGATCATGTCAGTTATTATTGCTCCGTCTGCCATTTTTTGCTATTGTTCTTGCTTGCTTACCTAGTCTGATGATTCAGCTGTGCACATCCAGACGTTAATACTGGCTGCCCTTGTCTAATGGCTTGAACATGGGCTGGCATATGCAAATATTGGGGGCGTACACCCCGACTGTTACGTAACAGTTGGTGTTATGTTGAGATTTGCCTGTTCTTCGGAGGTCTTTTAAACAAATGAGATTTATATAAGAAGGAGGAAACAATGGAGTTTGAAACTCAGTGTATGTCTTTTCCATGTACTGAACTCTTGTTATTCAACTATGCCAATATAAATTCAATATTTAATTCTAGGGTACCGTTAAGCACAAAACAAAATAGCTAAAAATGGAAAAAAAAATTAATTTAAACTAAAAATATATAAAAAATAAATTTGAAAATACAAATAATATTAAAACACTGCTGACCGATTTGAAGAGTAGTCTATCGTTTTATTGTTCTTTTTTTTTTCTCCATGCTATGCTTTTTATTTATAGATATCTAATCTATACACCTGGCTTTCTCCTCCACACCTCTTTCAGTGCATCTCATCCTCTCTCAGCCCTTCCTCACTGCCTCCATCACTCTTTCGAAAGTCGTTCAGTGAACGGGTGTGAAATTGCTTGAACTGTGGCGTTGTGTCTCTGGGGCCTCTCCAATCAAGGTCATTTCTAATTCATGAATACTTCCCTTTGATGGAAGAATAATTCCATTTGGGTCACATTCCCTCACACTCGATGCACCCGCGCCATGCAAACAGGATCAGAGGGAGATGCTCATGTGCGCTCAGGCAGTATGAACAGGGCCACTCATTCTCTACTTCTGGACTGATGAAAAATCTGAACGCACTCGGCTGGGCACTCACAACTTCATGCATTACAGCTATGAATATTGGAGAGGGAGATACAAGTATTCGTATTGATTAATGGACTGTTACGTTATTTTTCTAGGTGTTCAAAGACCAAGAAATGATGTAGTTTTTTTATGAATAATGCAGACAAGTGTATTACAAGACATCACATACAATATTCAAAGATAATCTGTGGGTTAAATAAAAACAACATTTACCAGAACCATAGTTTCTGCCATAACACCAGTTACTACAGTTATTGTTTCTACAATACAACTGAAAACTTTGTTTTATTCATGACCGAAACAAACATTAAAAGAAAGAAAACAATTATTCGTTTATAGTTTACAGTAGTTATAAATACAGTGCTTGGCGTGAATGAGTACACCCCCTTTGAAAAGTAACATTTTAAACAATAGTTGCGTCCCAAATGACACACTATACACTATGCACTTATACACTATGTATTTGTGCACTATGCACTCATCCATGTAGTGTGTGAATTGTATAAGGTTATTTTGTCATTTAACAACGGAGTCCGATCCTCCCTTCCCCTCCTCTACGTAACTAAAGCTGCAACAGTTGAGTGCACGAAGTGTCCAACATTCCACACTTCGTTTTTTTCCGTTAATTTAGTGCATCATCCGGGTATTTAAAGTGTACTTTTTCTTTTTGGAATTTTCAGTGTGAACACACTACTCGCACTATTTATACTTAAAAACGTCATAGAATAGTGCATAAGTACGCGAATTGGGACGCACCTTATATCTCAATGAACACAAAAACAATTTCCAAAATGTTGACAAGACTACTAATATAACATCTGTTTAACTTAAAACATGAAAGTAAGGTTAATAATATAACTTAGAGAACAAAATGTTCAGTTTTACTCAAATTAGGGTGATGCAAAATGAGTACACCCCACTGAAAGTCTCTGGAGCAAAGCTAAATTTTAGACTACAAATGTCTAATTTAACAAGAATTCAACCACAGGTAAGTCTAATTATTCATTACACAGGTGTCAAGCAGACAGTTGACTATAAAAGGGTGTTAAAACCCCTTCCCATTTCATGCTGTCAGCAATGGCACCACAGGGAAGAGAAATGTCTCAAGACCTGAGAAAGAATATAATTTCTTTACACCAGAAAGGTGAAGACTACAAGAAGATCAGCAAAGCTTTACTTATCAGTGAGAATACTGTTGCAAAAGTGGTACAAACATTTTAAAAAGATGGAACTGCAACCATCTCACAGAGACGTCTAGGTCATCCACGGAAGTTAACACCTCGGGCCCATGGTGACAAAGATGAAGACTACTGGGACTCTATACTCTGGAGTGATGAGACCAAGATAAATGTTTTTTGGAACTGATGGCTTCAAAACTGTATGGCATCACAAAGTTGAGGAATACAAAGAAAAATTTTGTGTCTACAGGGAAACATGGTGGTGGCAGTGTCCTTATGTGGGGTTGCATGAGTGCTGCTGGGGTCGGGGAGCTGCATTTCATTGATGGCATCATGAATTCACAGATGTACTGGTCTATACTGAAAGAGAAGATGCTACAATCACTCCGTGCCCTTGGTCGTTGTGCACTTTTCCAACATGACAATGATCCTAAACACACATCTAAGGCCACTGTTGGATTTCTGAAAAAGAACAGGGTGAAAGTGATTCAGTGGCTCCTGATCTGAACCCAATCGAACACCTATGGGGAATTCTGAAGAGACAAGTTGAGCATCACTCTCCATCCTCTCTAAAAGAGGACATTCTTGAAGAATGGAAAAAGACAGATGTTGCAAAATGTCGCCAACTTGTTCATTCCATGCCTAGAAGACTTGTTACTGTCATTAAAAATCATGGAGGCCATACAAAGTACTAGATGTAGTAGTTTTTGTTGTGGGGTGTACTCATTTTTGCATCACCCTAATTTGAGTAAAACTGAAAAAATGTGTAATCTAAGTTATATTATTAACCTTACTTTCATGTTATAAGTTAAACAGATGTTATATTAAGTTTAGTTTTGTCAACATTTTGAAAATAGTTTTTGTGTTCACTGAGATATTGTAAATGTTACTTTTCAAAGGGGGTGTACTCATTTACACTGAGCACTGTACATACTACTAACAGACTTAGCTATTATGAATAGCTATTAATAGAAACTATGGTTTAAAAGGTACAATGTTATAAGGGACCCAACAAAGTGGACAAGACAAAACAACACAGCACAACATACTGTAAACAAACACAAAATACCTACATAGCGTTTTCTTGTCTGTGAAATAAAAAAGAAAACATATTAAATGACAAACTCTAGATTACAAATGAATAGAAGATAAGATAAGATAAAATAAATGTGGGAAGGATGGGATCTGGCATCTTGAGGAGGAACAGAAGAGATGTTCTGCTCTACTTCTGCAGGCCAGAATTAATAATAGTGGAAGCTCTCTGCTGAAAGTACAGTGTGTTCTAGAGCTTATGAGTGGGCACATGCCACTTCCTGTAGCACAGTCCCTTTACACACTCACAGACCGGGACAAAGGCCTCACTTCACAGAAGCCAGAGCAGAGGTATTAATTATTTGTGAAACCACAGTGAGAAACAGAAAGACAGGCGAGAAGTGCTTTGAAGGCTTGTTAGACCAGTTCCCGTTGGCACAAACACTAACAAATAAAAAGACTGCCAACTAATATAATGCAAACCTATTTAATATTTTACAACAATTAGTGCCAAACTTCTAATCTGACCGTCCAAGCAGCGTTATGGGCTTTAGTCGCCAAACACTAAAGGTGGATGTAATAAATTAAACCCCTGTTACAAAACATGATAAGCAGTCAAACTCATTCAGTTTCCAGTAATTAAAACAGCACAAACCGCAGCCAGTGGTTAATGGAAGCGTGGCAACATCTGCCAGCGGAAGCACAGAATGTAGAGACGGAGGCTTGTGCCGTGGGGGGAGAGAGCAGGACTCGGTTATCATTTAATATGCTTATCTTTAATTATAGTTCATCACTGTGCTTATCGGGGATCTAAACTGGGGTGGCCTGAGGAGTCTTCAGCTCGTAATCAGCACAGGCACTTACACCACTGATTACTTTATTCCAATTCCTCTTTAATCAGCTGTTAATCCACATGCTTTCTTTTAGAGTCCATACTTCCTGTGGCACAAGGGCAGCATTGCAGCTTGATGCAGCCGTAGTTCGAAAACTCAGAAATACGGGACAAATGACAGACTAATTGACAGGCCCAGATGGAACCTGGGGAGAATTTTTGTGCTCTGAAGAGATTTCTCAGAACAGATGTTTTAAAAAAACAACATTTTTTTTTTTTAAACAGCTAAGTGCACATACACAGTTTTATGTTGTTTGTATTCTCACTAAAATATATCCTTTCATATATAATTTCATACATCTGTCATTTTAATTAATAAAAAAATAACTTTCAAATAACATTTTTGCCATCTGATTTTAAGCAATTTAAGGCAAACAGACCACAACATACTAGGACTGGATTATTTGATCACATTTTTCTTAATTTTTTCTTCTAAAAATAATGTCAGTCCACTGTTAATATCTTATTTCGTCATAAACATTCAAAAGTCATATAGAAATTAACACTTTCATTTAGCAAGTACGCAATAAATTGCTGAAAAGTGAAATTTTATAACACGTTTTAAGACATTTATACTGTTACTAATGTTAAGTTCTTTTGAACTTTCTTTCTTTTCAAAGTATCCTGAAAAAAAAAAAAAGTGTCATGGCTTCCACAAAAATATTAAGCAGTGAAAAGGAAATGTTTGAGCACCAAATCTTCATATTAGTCTGATTCCTGAAGGTTCATGAGACACTGAAGACTGAAGTAATGGCTGCTGAAAACTCAGTTTCAATGACAAAATTAACACTGGCTGAAAGCATATTAAGACTGGCCAAAATATTTCATAAACAAATTCATAAAGGGTAGGGAATGTGTAGAATTTTGTGAATGACTAGCATTACAATTCAGCTTAAATCTGTGAGCCTGCTGATGGCCTGAAGGGATGATGAGAGATGAGGGGAGAAAGATGAAAACAGAGCTTGTTTATATGCTGTAAGCCCATGCAATGTATTGCATGCATATGTATGGATGTGAGTGTGTGTGTTTTCAAACATTTCACAGTAAACATGGCCACTGTAATCTGTATTATGTATGTGCTGGGTAGTGGGCATTTTCCAGTCGCAAGCCTTTGTTAGCATTAGACGGGATGGACAGGCATGAAAATTCAACAGATCAACAAAAGATGTGTGGGGAGGGAGAGGGAACGCTGGTGCGAGGGCTCACTTCTGTGAATGATGCACTGCAGGGGGCTCTGGACCAAGCTTCTGGCCCGTCACAAACTGTCAACACACATCACACTGAGGAGACTCCGGCACACTGATACTTCCATGCCTGCCTGCTTGCATGCATACACACACACGCACCGTGCGCTTCCCTAGACACTGCTTTTGTGAAGGCTAAGGAAACCAACTTTGAGGGGTCAAAAACCTCAGTTGCCAGACATTTTTTTTTTTTTTTTTTTTTTTTTTAAATGGTAGCTGCACTTAATTCATTTGACAGTCAAGCAAAAGCGTAGCAGGAATTGCAAGGTGGTGGCGAAAAGTAATGTTGCACAAACATTCTACAGCAGATGTTGCATTAATTATATTGTACATTTTCTGTTATTTAATGAAGTTTAAAAACATTGACAGACAATTAAATCTGCTTTCAGCTATTATAAAATAAATATAAAAAAATAAGTCTATTGCATTTCCCTATTTTAGAAAAAAAAAAAAAAAAAATCCCACAGTAAAAGGAAGCCAATAGGGGTTAGAATTGAAGAAAATGGATACAAAAATAGATGTGAGTGAGGATTTGTCGAGAAAAATGATACATTCCTAGACAAATTCATGAAATATTGTTATTGTTATAGCAAAACCTCAGTGACTTGTCTTTTTCTGTCTATTTGAAGAGCAAAATATAAAGGAAAAAGCCAAAAACTTACAACACTGCACTTAGAAAAGCTAAAAGAGCTGTTTCCACAAAGGGTCTTGTGATATTAACAGCAAAAACTGACTTCTAAATAAGTTTAATTAGCCTGTTTTGTTTTCCAGTAAAAAATCTTGTAACAAGATTTACTTGAGAAGCAACACTGAATAAGATTAAAAAATGTATCTTTAAGAAGTGTATTTTGTCTTTTTTAACTTGCTTATAACTTCAAACTAGTGAAAAAAAATCTATCAGTGCAGAAAAACAAAATACACTTGAAAAAAAGATACATTCACTAAAAGCAAGTCTTAATTTCTTATGCAGTTTTGCTTTACAAGCAAATACATCTTGTTTTAGGGATGTATATATATTTAAACTGAAAATTACAACAGACATACTTTAATTTTTTGTAGTAAATGTCACATTAAAAATGCCAAGCAAATATTTTACTGAACATTGTAACTTGAAATAGAGGGAGAACTATGATTACAATTTGACTTTTCAAATCAATTGTGATCAAAATAATAAAGACAGATTTACAGAACTGTTTGACTTTAATTCTTTCTATCTTCATGAACTTCCACTATAGCCTATATTTTATGATGTTTAGGTCATTATAGACCAAATAAATGATACAGGCTTAAATTATAACTAGTATGGAACAGCTGAATTTTCAGAAGCCATTACTTCAGTTTTCGGTGTCACAAATCATTCTAAAATGTTTGGAAAGAAACATTTCTTATTATCAATGTTGAAACCTGTGCTATTTAATATTATTGTAGAAACCATCACACAGATTTTTTTTTTTTCAAAAGAACAGCATCTTATTGACCCCAAACCTTCGAACGGTAGAGTACGTGATAGCTGGGTAAAATAGAAGGTTAACCTCACAGATGAAAGTGTGAGTTGTGAATGCACAGGCTAGGACTTGTCATTTTTAATTATTGAAAATATTCATATTGGGTATATCAAGAACAAATGTGCACATATAAATGGAATGCCATACATCTATATCATTTTCAGGAAAATGAAAATAACAACGGAGCATGACGGAACATTTACAACCCAGTTTCATCAAAGTGACGGATGATGATTATTTGCAGCGCATCCTCTGAATTGCAGGTGTGTGTGTTATCATGGCCCTCCTGCTGTGTGATCTCATTCTCTAAAGGTTGCCTGCACCCTCATCTTTCCAGAACCCCCCCCATCCTCACTCTATCCCTCACCTTTTATCTTGACATCACTCTGGCCTGTATATCAGCTAATGTGAATTCTGAGTGGATGGGCTGAGATGTTGAGGTTAATGATGATGCCCTCACTGCAGTATATACGAAGCTCAACGAGGACTGTCTGAAACCCCAGAGCCACTTCACTCGCACCTCAAGCCTCAAGTCAATACGGTGGTTAGGCCTCAATCTCGGTAGGGACACGCACATACACACAGGGTGGGAGTTACAGTCTCTCCACTCCAGGCTTCTAACCACACAGTCATTTTCACGCCTACTGGATCCTCACGCTTTCCAAATTGTTTTTGCAAAGGTCAAATGCAATGTTCAGCTTGCAGGGTCTGACGGTGTAAATGGGGAAGATGGGGGGGGGCCAACCCTTCGGCCACAGATGAGAAAAGACTGAAGGGGTGCTATGAAAACAGTTTTCCTTTCTCCTTTCTGTTTTTTTCCCCAACTCCCACACAATGAAACAATGCCACACATAATCAAAGCACCCATAACTTCTCAGTAAGTTCATTAATAATAAAAGAAACATAAACCACCGGGCAGCAAATTACACTTTTACAGTCTCATATACAACCTGGATCCATAGTTATGTCGTGCACAGCCGCACATAGAGGTCTCGAACTCGTAGAGGTGTCCAAATAAACAGTGAGAAATGCATAAACTGAGTTTAATAGCAATTCTGAAGGTGAAGTGTGTGATTTCTGTGCCACCAGAGTCACCAAACAGAACTGTAAAGAAATTGTGTTGATTGACTATGCACTTACTTTGTTCATATTGTATTGCAAAACACTTTTGCAGCTATTAAGATGGGATACAGGTTTGGTGGTATGGGGTGGTTTAAGGGTTGCTTAAGGGGTAAGGGAAGGCTCAAAAATGTAATTATAGATGTAATTACAGAAATTAATTACAGCTCTAATTCCATGCAGGTATCTTTTAAGATTTCGAAATGTACACACATTCTTACTATATAGGACATACTTCTTTATAGTGGATTTTAAGGCACAATATGTAATATTTATCCAAAAGGCTAGTATTATATATTTTGTTCAGTTGAGTACTTACAACATCCCAAATGTTTCCAACTATTTGTAAATTGTGAGAAAATTGCGATTTTAACCAAGAATATTGGACGTGTCCGGGAGTCATACCCGCGTTACCCTCGGTTTCCGGTTTTACTTTGTAGAAACCATTGAAACACCAAAGATGCTTTAATATATTACGTGTTTTATTAGACAAGGGAACAAATGTTTGGATACATTTATAGACAGAAAACGAATTATTGTTATATAGCTCAGCACGTTTAATCTTACTGTTTAAATCTAGTTCTCTTGATTTTCCGAGAGTACCATGATTTTACCATGCCTCAGAGAAAAACACCATTTTGTAGAGTAGCTAACATAGCATAATCAGATGCAGCTTTATTTTTTGGTAACAGTAATACAGCATTTTCTCCATCATACAACACATTTTAAAATTAATTGCATGCCATTTATCAACACAAGCTACCCAGCATTTATTAATATGATACTCTAATATCGATCTAGCTTAAAAATAAAAATTCGAAAAATAAAAATACTAGTAAAATTCAAATATGTTGCTTTGCTGGCCATAAATGCAGTGAATCCATGATAAACCCTAAGCACTAAAACTCGCAGTTATAACTAAATGCACCAGGTGGCGCTGTGGAGCATGTTTAACAAGTTTATTTTATTTGATCGTCACATAATGTTGTCGTCTGCCTCGCAAAGGTTGGAATTACTTAGATGAAGTTATAATAATATCAACACCATAATGAGAAAGCACATGAACTCTAAATACCCGTCGAGTGAGGAAAGACAGCTGTCCATCACTGCATTCATGACAGGTAAGCGCAGCTGTAAGTTATCCCCGAGTGAGCAAAGATGATCACTTATCTGATAGCAAAATTATTTTGAGACACATGCTTCCTTTAAGTTTCGTTGAGGGAGATATATTTACGAACAGAAAACAAAGTGCTACTGTTAGAAACGTATTGGATATTATTGTTTTTCTCAACATGAACATGTGAAACAATATAAACACGATAACCATATACTGACTCGAGTGTATTATGTACGTTTTGTACAATAACTGGCGCTGTCTGCTTTATTAGTATTTTTCCCGCTTGCGCTGCTAGAGATTAAATGCTTTTGTTCTTAATATTTTCTGTTTACACATATTGTTTAATACTTTGAACTAAAAGAAAACTTTAAGATATCATGTAAGCTTGTTGTGTATATTTCCTAATTGTAAGCTTGTTCAAAAATGGTTACAAATTATTGATGAATATAAAACAATAACGTCTTTCACGTTTAACCTCATTTAAATAAACGAATATTCAAATATTCGTTTTTTACGAGACAAAATATTCGAATACAATATTTTGGAAAAATTCAGAATGAAAACAAATTTAATCTAAATCAAACAGAGTGGATGGGAATCTGAATTGAAATCAAATCGGAAAACGCGTATCGATACCCAGCTCTAGCCAGAAGTTGACATGTCAGATGTCTCAAACAAATACAACAACACTTTAACGCTCTCTAGGAAGTCAACATACAAATGACTTATATCAGTCTCTGCACATTTAACAAGGACAGGAGAAAGCATTTCAACATTAAAAGAAAAACATTTAATTTATGCAAAAAAACTAAACATTCTTGGCACAAATTTCACATTAGGCCATTGGGTCAGGAGGGGAAGAGATTTCATCAGGCATAGCCGGTGTTATGGGAGATGACCCTATTCTAGGGTCTGCTGTGGCGCAGACAGGCAGGCCACAGGCCCAGAGATCAATGCAAAACACGTTTAAGGACGCTGTCAGACTTTGTAAAAGATGGCTTATTAAAAGAGAGAAATGGTGGGAGATAGCGGAGATACAATTAAAAGAAAAAAGCCTCTTAGAAGTTCCTTGTTTGCTTTCAGAAGAGGCGTTCCATCTACTCGCCACTTTCAGATGCATTTTTTGATGCACTTTCCTCTGACTGTTCTCCAAAACTCATTTGCTCTTGCCACATCAAAGAAATCGGGCATAAGGCGGCATTAATAGATTTGAATGCAAGTTTTATTTTGTTCTTAATAAAAATACAACTAATCTCACTTTGCATAAAGTAATTGGATTTGCCGTTTTCACAGGTCTCGGTTCATGACACTCAGAAGGGGGTCTTTTCTGACAAAAACAAGTATTGTAACTACAGCAACATGCTTTTATGTTTGTGTTCAGATGTATTCAAATATGGCCAAACAACATCCAAGGCAGGTTTCTGAGATCTTATCTTTCTCAGCCTCACACAAACAGATGCATAAAGGCAACAGCCACCATCAACCGACCTTCCGCCGGCAATAAACTTTTAATTAAGACTTTTCATAAATGCTTATCTTCATCATGAAGAACTCCATAGGGCTTGAGAAATCCTAGCCCTCATTTCCTCAACCGAATGCCTAAAAGCTGCCGCAGATCTAATTATGATTCCCACCTAGCGCCTTCGTGCTTTCGTTACTCTGAAACTTCGCTAATATTCCGCCTCCAGTGGAAGGTTTAGAAATGAGGCTTCAAACCCACCAGGACAAAATGTTCTTTTATGACATTTTTGTGCTTCGGTTCTGCATCCGACACCTTTAATGAAGATGGTGACTGTTTAAGTGGACACTAGTGGATTTTGTGTGAGTTCTCATATGTGTAAAAATGCAAATGAATGCAACACAAATGCATCATACAAAAACACATTTTAGACAGAGTAAGCCGTTTGGGCTCCCTCGATGCCGATATATATGCCTGGAAACAGTCTCAGCTAATTCGCAGCTCTCCCGCTGCTCCAAATTCAGGCAATATTGATCAGACTCCCTGCGGCACTGCTATCGATCGGCTGTTTGCAGGTTTGTGTGTGCATGCGATTGCGTGTGGTGTGAAACTAAACTGGGTCCCTGCAGGGTGACTGAGCGTATGGTGGGGGAGGGAGATGTCTAGTTAAGGTGAAGAGTGTTGTTTGTCAGAGGACGCTGCTCATTTAGGGCGCCCTTCACTCTCTCGCTCTCGTACACGAGGCTCTTGTCGCATTAAGGTTGCCAGCGGTGGGGGCTGGAGGCAGATGTGTTGTTGAAAGGCGGAGGTAGAGATGAAGGCGGTGCTGGGGGAAAGAGCCGTTTTAACACTATATTACAGGCCGTAGTGAGCAGCTTCTGGTTAAAGATGCTAAAGAGGATGTTTTGTTTTATACATTTTTGCAATATTACTTGAAACTGTCTTTAACTGATAAAAGACTATTTATTAGGTGCACTGAAAGGAATAATATTAATATACATCATCTGTGCACGAGGTAGGGCCTTAAAAACATCAGCCAATCAGATTGGCCCTCTGGCTTGTCAATCACTGCCATGATGTTCCTTGTGAGAGACGAGCGCGGCTGCGCGCTCCAGTAACTTTCCACACTCCACAGGCGCTGCATGCAATGTTTTTGCCAGGAGACAGGAGTAACAACTGCAGATTATGAGTTACCTGCGGTGAGTCCGACATAATGAATCCACTAACACGACACAGCGAATGCCGGTGGTAAACACTCGTGTTCGAATACTCGTGCATGAGTTTTTTTGGGAGGCGTTCCTTTGAAATGAGCTGTGAAGGAAGGGGGTCTTCTTACGCATGCGCGCATTTAAAAATCCAAACAGTCTTTGGATTCTCAGTCGACGGAAAAATCCTCTCTATCACCTTTAAGTCTTCTGTGCATCAAGTATGCCAGTGTGGTAGTTAAAGGAATAGTTGAACCCCCCCAAAAAAATGAAAATTCTGTCATCATTTATTCACCCTCATGTTGTTCCAAACCTACACTGGAACTTCAGGTGGAACACAAAAGATATTTTGAAATATCGTTCCAAACTTAAATTTTTTTTTCCCCTCTTTTGTAACACAAATGTCTCATATTTTTGTCTATAGAATTAAAGTCAGTGGGGTCTAATGTTTTGACGAGGGTGTATAAATGATCTAAAGAACGTACATTTCTCAATTTTATTGGGAGAACTATCCCTTTAAGAAGAAAATGTCAATTTATGCAAATGTGAATTATGTTAAGTAACATATTCAACTAAACTAAATAATTACTATAAAAATAGTATTTTGGTAGAAAGTTTAAGTGTAAGGAAATGGATTGTTACCACAAAAAACTGCAAAATCTTGTATTAGTGATATTTCAGATAAAACCACCCCTTGAAAACAGTTTTTTTTTTTTTTCAGGATTATTTGATGAATAGAAAGTTCAAAAGAACAGATCTGAAATATAAAGCTTTAGCAACATTATAAATGTCTATACTGTCACTTTTGATCAAAAAAAAAACTCTTACTGAAAGGTAGTGATAATGTTACAAAAGCTTTCTATTCCAGATAAATGCTGTTCTTTTGAACTTTCTATTCATCAAATAATCCTGAAAAAAAATGTACACAACTGTTTTCAACATTGATAATAATCATAAATGTTTCTTGAGAAGAAATCAGCATATTAGAATGATTTCTGGAGGATCATGTGACACTGAAGACTATAATATAATAAAAACAATAAAAAATCTTAAATCAAAAACTTTTGACCGGTAGTGTATCTAATTGGAATCTGATCTAAATTTTTGACTGTCCACATCATGTATCGCAACTGTTCAGATCAGATTTGTGTGTCCCATGCTGCTCTTTCGTTTTCCGGAATATCTGCATTGGTTTCTACGGCAATGACATTGGGTTGGTAGGCACACACCAAAAACAACAAACAACACTGCAACATGGAGGGGTTTGCAATACAGATATTGTCTTATTTACAACATGACAATGTATAGCCACTGTGCGTAGGATTTCAAACCACTTATGAAATGTGGCTCGAAACGGATTTAAAAAAAATAAATAAATAAATAATAATAATGATAAATAAAAAAAATTTTAAACGGATATGCACAAAAATCGGATTTGGACTGACAGTGTGAACAGTCTTTCAGACAGGTAAAAACCTAATTAAATGTGGTTGATCGCTTTAGATTTTGGTCAGATGGTCTCTATAAATGGGCAGCTCTTGGCCAGAATAAGCTGCAATATGGACCACGCAAGACTCAGACACAAATGCATTGATACTCAAAGAGTGGTGAACGAAACAAGTTCTGTTCACAGAAACTAAATATTGAATATAAGACTAATGTCATTTTTCACAAATTTCAAATTCAGTTCAGGTTTAAACAAAAACAGCCTACATTGTCTAAAACGAATCAAGAAAATGAAGACAGGCCTTTCATAGCCTCATATCTCAGCTGTGGTATGGCTTTGTATGGTGTTATCTTGAGTTCTGTGTTATCATGTCTTCTTCTGATTTATGCTCCTGCAATACGCAGCGCACAGCGTGTGCTGACAAGCTCTGATCTATACGTTTACTGGCTCACACGTAGCTTGTTGACTAATATGGTACACTCCTTTCCAAGTCACACACTTGCCGCAGCCTCACCGGCAACACACACACCAGGGATGTAAAGTACTAGAGCAGTGGTTCTCAACACTGGTCCTGTCTCTCTTATTTAACACACCCATTTGAGGTCTTGGAGTCTTTACTAATGAGCTGATGAGTTGAATCAGGTGTGTTTGATTAGAGAAACATCTCAGGGGCCATTTACATGACACCGCTTTCAACTTTGATCTTAGATCATCTGAACTTGGTTTTTTGCCCATCCCTTGTTTTTGGTTGTCCGCTGTAGGTGGAAGGTCATTTAGTGTTAATGCTCCTAAATTATGGAATTCACTGCCCCTTACACTTCGTAATATCTCATCTTTGTCTACCTTCAAGACTCAGCTAAAAACATTTCTATTTAATACGTATTTTGGATAATGTAGTTATATATGGCCTTATGTGTGTGGTTGTAGAGTTTAGCTACAACCCCAATTTAACACACCTGAAACAAACCAGTCTTACTAGGCACACTAGAATCTTCCAGGCAGGTGTTTTGAGGCAAATTGGATCAAAACTCCAAAACAGTGGCCAAGGTCTAGGTTTGGACACCCCAGAAAACAGAGACTTAAATGGGTTTCTTTACAAAGTTTGTGCATCCATACTACTTTAATGATTTCTAAAGCAAAGGAAAACATTTGCTTTTAATTTTTAAACATTAAATACAAGTAAGTAAAGTTACCTAAGATTAATGTTAGATCCTTCAAAAACATTGTATATAGTGCCCATATTTACATTACAATATGTCCATACTTTTTACACACCGTACAGTCCAAACTCCCAAAAACTAGATCCAAAACATGTCTAACACAACTGGAAGCAGTGAGCACAGGGAAACACCCATGAATTAACAGACATATATACATAAAACAGAGAAACAACAGAGGAAACTGCGTTTCTCTCACTACTGTAACATGTGAATAAGATAAATCCTAAAGGTGCTGAAGGGTTCTCCCATGTTTAAGTGATGTCTGTTGTAGCCACTGTCTGAATATGTTACATAACCACAAAGCCACAAAAATCACTTAAGTATAAGAAGTCTTTCACTGTACAGTTATGAAACTGAGCATGTATATGAGTGAACTCTGTGAAGTGTGAGTGTGCATCTTTGAAGCAATGGTTAAAAACAAACTCAAAATGGGCCCCATTCTTAAATGTCTTGTCATAGTACCATTCATCACTTAAAAAAAAAAGTTAGTTACATCTCTGTTGAAAATGTAATGGCTTTCACTACCTCAGAAAACATTGTTCAAATATTTAAAAAATATTATTAAAGGAATAGGTAACAATATTGTATAAATATATATATATATATATATATATATATATATATATATATATATATATATATATATATATATATATATATATATATATATATATATATATAAAACAAAGTAACAAAATATAATAAAATGTAATTTATTCCTGGCAAAGCATTACTCCAGTCTTCAGGGTCACATGATCCAGAAATAATTTTAATATGCTGATTAAGTGTTCAAGTAAAATTATTAATTATTATTGTCAATGTTGAAAACCGTTGTGCTGCATAATATTTTTGTGGAAACATGATATTTTTTTTCTTAGGATAATTGGACAAATGAAAAGCATTTATGTGAAATAGAAATCTTTTGAAAAGTCTGTCACTTTTGATCAATTTCATGTGTCCTTGCTGAATAAAATGACAAAAAAACAAAACAAAAACACAACTAACCCCATACTTTTGAAGAGTAGTGCACCTGTTCAATTCCATAACCCTTAGTTTATGAGCAATAGTAATAATGCTTTCCTTAGTAATCACCACAACAATACCACATCCACAATCCAGTCAAATGCTATTGGATAATATTTTTTTGTTGTTTTTTGTTGACTATTCTGATTCACTTAGGCATGTCACATTCATATTCAAGGTGCTGTAAGCAATGTTAGCTGCTCTGCTATACTTCTGCTACCAAAATCCCTCAATAATCTCACTCTCCAAAGACATATCAGAACACCAGAATGCTTATCACATGAAGACTTAAACAAAAGCCTATTGCTTTAAATGGCGTCAGGACCATTTTCTGTGCCACTGAAAATACTTGGAGCACATTTAAATGCATTGCAAATGTCATTGCACATACACTTAAAGTGCAAAGAGGGTCTTGTGAGGGTCTAATTAAAGGTGCTACGGTACATTACTGCATGTATAGCGTGTGTGTGTCCTTTGTGCTTTGTGCAGAAAAAAAAAAAAAAAAAAATCTTAAAAGCAGCACTCACTTTGCTGGGCCCGAGTGTGCCAACTTACAGCACCACAGCAATCACTGCATTTTCCACCTCCTGCAGGGCGACTCTCTTTTCTCCATCTCTGTTCTTTATTTCACTCCATATAAAATACATCTCGTAATCTCCAGTGCCTCCGTAAATCTTTTTTTTTTTTAATCTGTTTATTGTCTGATGCCATTCCTATCTCCTATATATATTTAAAATAAAGACTTTCCCTCACTTTCTCCCCACTCGATTGGCTGTCCAAATCAGGGGACATTATTCCACCACACATCAGGGACTCAACCACTCTCCATTAACTGCAAGCTGCCGATACAGTCCAGCATCTGATGTGCACCTCCATCACAGTGGAAACTTCCTCTCCCATGGTGCACACTGATTAGCTGAGGTCTCGGGTGCACAAACACGTTTGCATCCATGCAAAATCTGGAATTTATTCTACAGACATACATCTGTGTGGAGAAATTATAATATATAATGTATATATAATATAGATATATAGAAATCTATATATATATAATATAGATATATAGAAATCTATAATATCTATCTATCTATATCTATATCTATATCTATATATATATATATATATATATAGAAATCTATAATATCTATCTATCTATCTATATATATCTATATCTATATCTATACATATATATATATATCTATATATCTATACATATATATATATATCTATATATCTATATATCTATATATCTATACATATATATATATTACATACATTATATAATATAATATAAATTAGCATGCTTCATTAGCACATATATATTTATATTTATATATTATTGATTTCTATATATCTATATTATATATACACATTATATAATATAAATTAGCATGCTTTATTAGCATATATATATAGACACACATATACATATACACACACATATATACTGTATATAGAAAGCTATAATATATTATAGCTAATTATTATTATTATAATATATAATATATTAAAGCTATAATATATATATATATATACACACACACACATATTTGTAAATAAGTGTACATCCAATTAGTCCATCATATAAAGCAATTGTGTCTCTTCAGAAAATTTGGATTAAACCACTCAATTCATATGGATTGAAATGTCAAAGTATTAGTTGTGTAATTGTCAATAGAATGTACAGAACTAGCTTTCATTGAAAATATCTTCTTTTGTGTTCTGAAGATGAACGAAAGTCTTACAGGTACAAAACAACACAAGGGTGAAGACAGAATTTTCATTTTTGGGTTAACTAACCCTTTAAGTATTTTTGCAATTTGCTTGTTTATTTTTTTCTCCGATTGGCAGAGATTTCTTATGGGTAATGTCGTTTTCCCACAAATTAATCTGAAACAATGCAGGCTGATGGCTGTAACCAAAGCATTTACTATCGATTAACAACCTCAGAGATCACAGTAGGTCTGTCTTTAATGGTTTATAAGTTATCGTTAAAAATCTGTTCCCCTATGGAGAAAATGAATGTGATTTTTACTTGTGGACATTTATTGTTTGGGGGATTTTTCGATCATTTTCCCGTACAACAAAACAAAGATGCTGATTAAAAGAATGAAAAAGAAAAAGAGAAACTGAATGAGAAGAGAGAGAGACTCAAGACTAATGGAGGTTCATCGTGGGAGAACAAACCTCAGTCTGAGCTTAGTCAGTCTGATCCGAGGTCAGTTGTGCTCTATAAATAACAGACGACAGACGGAGAACAGTGGGCACAGCACAGGTGTGGAGGAAGCCTGGAGGAACAGAAGCTGTGTGTGTGTGTCCTCAGAACAGAACATTTATTATGAGTCAGAGAATTCTAAGTCTAAAGTCAACATGAATTTGCAACATGCAACCTATTTCACTTACAAACTTTGACATATTTCAAATTAGGGCTGCACTATTAATCGAAATATAACTGAAATCGCGACATGGCTTAGTGTGATTATCAAACGTGCAAACGCTGTTATTTAATAAAATACATTAAATAAATATCTGCGCTTACATTTGCAGCTCATGATCAGGTGTTTTCAGTGTCTCGGAGAGGCTCGGTTTGCAGTAAATGCTGCTCCACATTCATCTCTGCATCTGCTCTGATTTTGGGTCACTTACAACATGCATTTGAAAACGCAACATGCACCAACTATCTTCCCAAACTTTTAATGAGAAGCGCTTAACTAGTTGTTGTCAACAAAAGAGAAGCTTTAATGATTCCCTGCTGTTTTCTGACAAAAATAACAGTTTGTTGGTTTAACATTTGAAAATTAAGAAAGTAAGACAGCCATAAATATTAGTATCACAATCACAATTTATCATCATAAAAATCACAATTAGATTTTTTCCCCAAACTGTGCAGCTGGAAAATAGGATTTTATCCATTGGGAATAGATTTATCATAAAAGAGGCGCTGGTGACATCAGCTAAAATGACAAGTCATTTATTTAATATGCACAAAATGATTTTTTGTACAATGATAACAGGAGCAGGCATTAAAAAATGCAGTCAATTTAGATTTCATGTTGACTTTCAAAGGCTGTGCATGTGGTCTGGGAGGCAGAAATCCCTCAGTGCCCATCTTTGATAAAACCACTGGTGAAGTCACAGAGCCATAGTATCTTTTGTAGCTATTTTATACTGCACATACACCAGAAACACACAAGAACACTTCCTCTAACACACACACACACACACACACACACACACACACAGGCCTTTAGGCAGAGTGGACAGTGAATCCTGAAATCCCATTCCCTGCATGAGCGGCCCAGTGAGAATCTCTCTCTCTCGCACACACACACACACACACACATACACTCTCAATCTCACACCAACCGTCAGTCTCACGCCCTGCACCAGCACACCTTTTTCGTCTTTTATCTCCTCTTCCTCTCCTCCGTCTCCCCCTTCCTTTCAACACCACCTCTCTCTCATCTCCCTCGATACTTCCCTCTCTCTCTTTCTCATTTCCTATCCTTTTGTTCTGTCTTCCTCTCTCTCTATCTCTATCTTTCCCAAACCTCATTTCTCTCACCATCTCCCTCATCACCTCTCCCTTCTCAATCTTTTCTGTATCCCCAAATCAGAAACCCATCTCCCTGTTTGTGTGTGTGTGTGTGTGTGTGTGGTATAAGCACAGGCCCAAGGTCATTGTTAGCCTAGATTAGGCAGGAAGCGCAGAGAGGAACGGCCATTATCATGTGACCGACTTTCTTATTATTTGGTGTCCTCAGGCTGGAGAGTGAATCAGCATCTACGGTTCCGACGCAGACTATGAGTGGAAAATGAAGAGAGAGGAGAGAGACAAGTGAGGTTGCGCCGAGGCGGTTTTAGACGGAATGACTCAACGTTTTGATGAGGTAACACGGAAGAGAGACCAAACTCATGAAGAAAACATTTAAATTTACTCCAGTTCTCTGTTTGGCTGTGATTTGGTCGTAGGCAGTCATTACAACAGCACGACTGCTAGTGTGATATTGCTTTTATGGAACAGTTCAATAAACAAGTAATTACTATCAAGTAACTTAGATTTCACACTAATTTGGCTGGTTAGCTTCTATATTTTTGTTACTGCTAAAAAAGATAAAAAAAATAAACTTAAGATACATGGGAGTTTAGAAGTGACAGTATCTCAGTTTCTCTCAAACTAGAAAATGTCTGTTCCTAAAAGAAGTCAATTAAATTCGGCAGGATTCTGTCAGAGCTGTGGTATCTCTCTGTTTATGTTTTCAGCATTTCATGCTGAGTTCCACATATCAAGAAGCAAGTTAAACACACACAACTCAACTTTTAAAAGTCTTTTGACAGCTGTGTTTTTGTTCGATTTCGTTGCTCTCCATCCAGCTTTTATCAAAGCAAAAATACATCCTGCGTGAATCGATAACATTTGAGCCCAAGAGGATTAGAGATTCTGTTCAAGCAGGGATCAAGCAATTTTCATATATAACTTTGTGTTAGTATCAGGTCTGTTATACATAGTTATTATAAACATTTTATGTTTTTATTTTAACATACAGTACAGTCCAAAAGTTTGGAACCACTAAGATTTTTAAATGTTTTTAGAAGAAGTTTTGTCTGCTCACCAAGGCTACATTTATTTAATTAAAAATACAGTTAAAACAGTAATATTGTGAAATATATTCAAATAGAAAACTGTTATTTTAAATTGTAATAATATTTCACAAAGTAATTTATTCCTGTGATGGCAAAGCTGAATTTTCAGCATCGTTACTCCAGTCTTCAGTGTCACATGATCCTTCTAATATGCTGATCTGCTGCTCAATAAACATTTAATGTGTACAATTATACAAAATATTTGTGTACAATATTTTTTTTCAGGATTATTTGATGAATAGAAAGTTCAAAAGAACAGTGTTTATCTGAAATCTAATCTTTTGTAACATTATAAATGTCTTTACTGCCACTTTTGATTGATTTAATGCATCCTTGCTGAATAAAAGTGTTAATTTCTTTAATTTCTTAAAAAAAAAAAAAAAAAAAAAAAATTCTTACTGACCCCAAACTTTTGAACGGTAGTGTATAATGCTACAGAAGCTTTGTATTTCAGATAAATGCTGTTCTTTTGAACTTTCTATTCATCAAGGAATCCTGAAAAAAAAAAAAAAAAAAAAAAAAAAAAGAGTACACAACTGTTTTCAACATTGAAAATAATCATAAATGTTTATTGAGCAGCAAATCAGCATATTGGAATGATTTCTGAAGGATCATGTGACACTGAAGACTGGAGTAACGATGCTGAAAATTCAGCTTTGCATCAAAGGAATAAATTACTTTGTCAAATATATTTAAATAGTACACAGTTATTTTAAATTGTAATAATATTTCACAATATTACTGTTTTTTACTGTATTTTTAATTAAATAAATGTAGCCTTGGTGAGCAGACGAAACTTCTTTTAAAAACATTAAAAATCTTAGTGGTTCCAAACTTTTGGACTGTACTGTATTTGGATTGACACAATGGGAGAGGAAAGAATACAATTTGGATAAAATAAGTAAAACTGTGGAAACACTTTACAATAAAGGTTTAATTCGTTAGTTCATGAAACTTAAATAAATTCATTTTAAAGCATAAAATTCTGGTTAATGTTAATTAATGAATATGTGACCCATGCTGGCAAAATGAATCGCAATGAGCAATTGAGTTATTGCCACTGAAAATCACATTTCATTGGTTCAGACTCGTGCCATCGAGAATTCGTAATGAATATTTACAAAGTTGGAATGTTGGAAGCGCCAGTCATCAAGAAACGAGCAGAGAAAACAGCATTTTTCACGGTCAAAGAAAAGGTACTCCTCTCAGAAAATGAACAAAAATACTTTTAGATGTTTAATTGCTATATGAAGCATTGGGATCGCTAGACGAGGGTTTAATGAATTAATTTTTGTGAAAACCTCAAATTCGACCAAAATTTTTCACTTGTTTTGCCTGTAGCTCGTAATTAGCCCGTGCGCATTTTGCTAGCATGGGTCACATATATTTCTGTAACATAATTCTACAATTGTTTATAACATTAATACATTTTAGTTTATACAACTTGAAATGTTAAAAAATATATACATGCAGAAATTTAAAATAAACTTACTGAAAAGTATTGTTCATTGTCATTTCATGTTAGGTATGGCATTAGCTAATGTTAATATATAGAACCTTGTTGTAAAGTGTTACCAAAATTGTATAGGACAAAAGACACTACAGTTCAAATGTTTGTGGTCAGAAAGATTTTTTTTTAAAGAAATGAATATTTTCAGAACAGATGCATTAAATTAATCAAAAGTGACAGTAAAGACTTATTTTCTATATCAATAAACATTCTTTTGAGCTTTCCACAAAAACAATCAGCACAACTGTATAACATTAATGATAATAATAAATGTTTCTTGAGTACCAAATCAGCATATTAGGATGATTGCTGAAGGATCATGTGACACTGATGACTGAAGTAATGATGCTGAAAATTCAGCTTTGCCATCACGGGAATAAATTACATTTTAAAATATATTCAAATTTGAAACTGTAATAATATTTCACAATCACCATTTTTACTCTATTTTAGATCAAATTTATTCAGCCTTTAAAATTCGTACTGACCCCGGACTTTTTAATGGTAGTGTACATGAAGAAAGAGAGCAAGAGAGAGAAAGGAGAAAAGCATCACACTGGTTAGTGCCAGGCCTTGAGCTTTAAATATCTCATCTGCATTAATTATGCATTTTACCTCACAAAGACTACAAAGGAAAAATATCACCTGCTGGCACTACACATATGCTTATCACGAGCACAGACCACACACACACACACACACACACACACACACACACACACACACACACACACACACACACACAAACGCAAACGCAAATGTAAGCGTATAACACTCATGCAGCCTTGTACCAGTGAGATGCACGTGTGCGTCTTCATTAAGTGCAGTTATAAGGGTCATGCCTCTTGCACAAAAGCAACTATTCAATTAAACACATGCAAAATGCTAACAGCAGCTCCTGCTTTATTAGCATGTAAAAGCCCCTGAACTCATTGCTCTATGAGATCTCACTTGTTCACCTGGTAACTGATGCCCAATCTGCCATCTATGACACTTACGAATATGCCACTTCCTTTTGCGCCTCAGTAAGGGGCTCCTTGGAGCTGTATATTCTTTGTTGGCTGGTGTTGCCCACAAAAAATAAACAAAACAAAAACCCCATAATATTTCACAATTTTACTGTATTTTTGAACAAATAAACTGAAGCCTTGGTGAGCATAAAAAAACATTTTTAAAAATCTTACCAACCCCAAACTTTTGAACGGTAGAAAATGTAAACACAAATATGCATAACATTTTTATACTAAAGATACTCCTATTAATCACTGGCAAATTTCTACCCAATGTTTCCTGTTTGCAAACAGACTGCGCACACACCTACTTGCCTGCCCAAAGAATTTCAAGTCTAAATGATTAATAAACTTTAATTAAAAATGTTTTAATGTTTTTGGGAAACCAGGCTAGATGGTACATTTTAACATTCTGAATTTATAATCATTCATTATTTATTAATTTTTCCCAAAACAGAGGGTCTGAATATCCAGTTGCCCTTCATTGCAGGGTGAAAACTATTTTTCGTAATCTATCCGAGCACTCTTTAGGAACCGTCACAAATGAGCAACGACAACGACATGGTTTAAAGTGATTGGTTTTTCGATTGAGAGGCGGGACTTCCTGTCACCTTGAAACATAATCCCACTCAGCTCAGATCAGACAAGCGGTTCTCAACCATAGAGCCACAACAAACTTTCAAGAGGGCTGACTTTAAAGTATTTAAATTAATAAATTATTATTAATATAGATCAAAACAATCCCTGAACTAACCTAAATGAAAGCGCTAATAAATACACAAAATCAAAAACTGAAATCACTTTTTTTTTCCCCCCTTTGATTAAATATTGCTTTTAAAGATTACAGCAGAAATACTGGAAATATCTTAGCCTATATGGGGGGTGGGTGGCTTTTGAATATTGTGTTGGAGAACAGGGGGCCTCTGAGTCAAAAAGGTTGAAAACCACATTATGGAGAAGGAGCTCTGAAAACTGCATCCATCTTTAGGCTGGAAAGGGCCTCTGTCTCCAGAATCGTCTGCACATCTGGATGTACCGTATTCTACAGGGATCAAGAAAATCAGTGTGTATGGTCGAGTAATATGGAAATTCCTCCTCCCCAACTGCTCATAGTCCCCTGACAGCAGACTGTCACAAGAACAGCAGGGGGGTGGAAAGATCTGAGCAAGAAATGCATGCACGCACTCGAAAGGACAAACACGGAGACTTATTAATACGTGGAGCTTTCCACATATACACACACTTACTCCAATATCTCACACATGTGCAACAAGATTCTCACCCAGAATCCTACACACAAACAAAGAACACTACACATGCATGTGTACCAAACAATAACAACGGCATATTCAGTTCGGCAAACGCTGCTCGCTATACTTTGATAATTTATTCATTGCTCAAATGGGAAAAAAGACTGAAACGTCAGCTTCATTTCCAAAGGGAAAAGAATGGAGGATGAGTGAGCGAGAAAGCAAGACAGGTGTTTGAAGGAAGTGAGACACTTTACAACTCTCAATGAGCAACATGAAGCCAAAAAACACACACACAGAAACATGTTGCATACACACGGTGTATGATGTTAACCCTGGAGAGAAAGCAGATGCAAGCCTAGCCTAACGTGCCAATGAGAGAAAGGGGACATGATGTTGAGCATAGCAATAGTGGATGTTTTATAATTATATCTATGAAACGTTTACAAAATTCTGGACATGATGAAAAAAAAGAGTGAGGTGCGTTAATGCAGAGATAATTTGTGCAGTTACCTTTACATGGGATAAAATGCGCTCGAAAGAGAGAGAGAGCGCTAGCAGGGGACTCGGTCAAGGTTTCTGATTGCATTCAGGGAGTGTCACGGAAAATGAAAACAATTGTGGCGCGGCTGCCTTCATTAGCACAGGGAGAGAGCTTTTCATACTAATTCCACTTAAACCCTAATGAGCATCTCACTGAGTTAATGAGAGACGGTTGTGCAGGACGAGATACTCGGGCAGTCGCTGCCCTCCGGAAGCGGTCTACTGGGGTCACTGGAAAAACAATTGCAATCTAGTAAACTCAAAGCTGCTTTGGAGGAATACAAAGAACAAAAGCACAATTCAACTAGCTGCTGCTACTTTCAGACCTTCCAGGATCTGTACAATGGACTATATGCACGGGTTACTTCCTGGTTGTAGTTAAGCCAGCTCGAGCACTTCCGGTGAACTGTTAGCTGTTCATTCTGTAGTCGTTGTACATCGACACAAAACCATCTATGGTTGACTTTTTAATGTTGTATTTATATTTTAATGTAGTCATCACATTTACCTAATTTGCCAATAAACCAGTTTTATTGATTGCAATAAAGACGAAGCTATTGGGACTGTTTAAAAATGCCTTGTCTGTAATTAGACACGCACACACATTTTTTCCCAGCACTTCAAATGTTATTTTTAATGTGATGACCACAAACATTATTTGTTCATCCTTCTGAGATTGTCCCCATTGTAAAACCGAACGTTTAAAAATATAGGAAATTTAACATTTGATAGAAAACACTTATCTAAAAATAAAAAAGACAGTAATTAGCATTTTAACCACCAAATGGCGGCAAAGTAACATTTATTTGCGCACATATCAGCCATTTCTTCTAAACGTTTTTCACTTCGTTTTTGACTAAATATTAAACATTATAAAATAACTAGGTTTAAAATACATTTTGTCAATGTGAAGTATGAAATACTCACAAAATCTTATGAAAAACAATAACTTTTATTGTGAATTACACAGAAAGCGAGCACCGTGCTCTCCCTTTGTAATCACAGCAGCTGTCAGTCAGTGCAGTGCAAGATCAATGATTTCAGCACACTTGTGAAAAATTAATTTAAAATTAAACTAAAGTGCACAATAAATATTTAATTTTTGAAGCTTTTTTTCCACATAAAAGTGTGAAAACTAATGGTCGAATTGAATTTAGCCGAGGAGGAACATTGAGGTACATCTTTATTTATTTTTTATGCTGTCTTGCGTTTGAATAACTAAATTAATGCTATGCCACACTATTTAAGTGACTATATTCTGATTATAAACTAAGTATTACACTACTGATGCTCAACACCAGCAAATGACATCTCACCGGAAGTTTTCGAGCTGGCTAATATTAATGCGGAAGTTCTAAAGAACGCTCCGTGCATATAGTCCATTTTGGAAACCGCTGCTGGAGGAGCAATAAATAAAATAAAAGAGTTATTTTATAAATGTTTATTCTTCCCTAAAATACAATAAAATACAAAAAGATAAGGAACTGGGATTTTTAGTTGTTAAAAGTGCTGTAAACAATGTTAGCCATTCTGGAACTTTTCAACAACTACTGAATTAGACACAGCCTCTCTTTTCCAAACCCTGCCCTACAAAGATACCATCATACTGTTGAGAGCACTGCAATAGAGCAGCAGCACATCATCTCTCTGACGTACAATAGCAAAATAGCATTCCCATGACAAACGAAAAACTGCTTATGAAGCTCAATATGGTACTTAAAGGAACACTCCACTTTTTTTGAAAATAGGCTCATTTTCCAACTCCCCAACTCCCCTAGAGTTAAACAGTTGAGTTTTACCGTTTTCGAATCCATTCAGCCGATCTCCGGTTCTGGCGGTACCACTTTTAGCATAGCTTAGCATAGTTCATTGAATCTGATTAGACCGTTAGCATCGCGCTTAAAAATGACCAAAGAGTTTTGATATTTTTCATATTTAAAACTTGACTCTTCTGTAGTTAAATCGTGGCGCTGCAGCCATGATTGTGTTCATCAGAAAGAAGAAAGCCATATACACATATGATGGCTTGAGGGTGAGTAAATCTTTAAGAATGATATAAATGTGCAATTTGTAATTTTCTAAAAATTAAATTTTGTTAAAATTTCTAAATCCAAAACAAATCCCTCTCCTTACTTTTATATATTCTTCCCTTCCTGAGTTTTGTGTGAATGTGATGGTGAAGGTTATTTAAGTAACAGATGAATTACATTTTGATTTGTACCTTTCCTACAGCAATAACAGACCGAAGACATGATCCTATGAACAGGCAAGACCCCTCTATGCCACGCCAGACAGACTCACATCCATTCATTCATGAACTGTATATCATAACAACAAGCCTCCATCAAAAATAGAGCATGCACTATTCCAGAGACTATCTGCTGTACATTTCAGTCCATATAAGGGACCAAAAAAAAAAAAAAAACCCAAACAAACAGAAGAATGGTGCATAGCTGAATACAGCTTAAAATGCTACTTTGCTTTTATATAGAATGACTAGATTTTACTAAGGTGGTTGCTTACTAAGCAAAGTCAAAAGAGACCACCAAAGTCTCTACAATATTTTGGTCCTTAGATTTGTCTCTGGTATATGGGATTTTATCATCGGTCAAGTGAAGTCTGATTGCTAAGAAAACAATAATACACAATACCTCAACAAGCCCCACGATGTGAGGTTTTACTCATATCTGTAGTACAAAGAGTGCAGAGCGAGTTATGTGTTAGTTTAATACTTTGAGATAATAGATTGTTTAAATCCCAAACCTTTAAGTATGAACAACAGTGATGTGTGTCTTAGAAAACACCACTAATAAAACAAAGACTTCCAGTAAGGGCTGTAGAGAACCGGTTTGTGAATTATATCCGTGTTACAGATGGGAAAAAACAGACAGTTTTCAGTTGCTGAGGAAGATTTTTTACTACGTGTTTGAAAGAAGTCTCTTAAGCTCACCAAGGCTGAGGCAAAAATACAGTAAAACAGCAATATTGTAAAATTTTATTACAATTTAAAATAACCGTTTTATGTTTGAATATATTATAAAACTTTCATTCCTGTGATGGCAAAGCTGAATTTTCAGCGTTCCAGTCTTCAGTGTCACATGATCCTTCAGAAATCATTCCAATATGCTGATTTGGTGCTCAAGATACATTTTCTTATTATCACAGTTGAAAACGGTTGCGCTGCTTAATGTTTTTGTGGAAACTGATACATTTTTTGTCTGGGTTCTTTGATGAACAAAGTTCAAAAGAAAAGCATTTATTTGAAATAAAAATCGCTTGTAACAACGTAAAAGTCTTTATTGTCACTTCTGATCAATTTACTGCATCCTTGCTGAAAAACGGTATTAATTTCATACATAATAAAAAAAAAAAACTTAATGACCACAAACTTCTGAACAGAAGTATATCTATAAAATCAAATCAAGGCAGGAATTTTAACCAAATAAATAAATACATTTTTATTGCAAATTTACAATAGGACGATTTGCTGATTCTCTCTTTTAAAAAAAGAAGCGGATGCTACAAACACTGAGATTGACAGCAAATGAACGCTAAATTAACAATTCTATTAAAACCATTTAATCAGTCGGCCGAGGCAGTTTATCTGTTGCCATCGATACTGAGGTACCAAAGGCTGGTTTCGTACCAAGGCCAGTGTATTGGTATCAATCCAACCCTACAGCAGACAGATGGAGCATCCACTTGAGCCAACTGAATTTACTTAGTTCTACATCATCTCAGCCTGGCAAACACACAAACCTCTCTGAACATTTTTATGCAGCTAAACAAACCATCATAGCAAAAGACATTCACCTTTCTCTTGTGCCGACAGAATGTTGTCTGAAGGCTGCTTTAAGTGGCAGACTCGCTATAAATCCCTCCGTTGTGTTACGCATGAAGCCAGACTGCCATTGACCTGGGGTCAATGTTGGTCTCTCTCTCTGGTTTTTCTTTTTTTCACACTCCCTAAAATGCACACACGGCTCTGGCGATCTTAACATGTGACTCATAGACTATGGATCAGGACAGGAGAAGTCATGCTGGGGGGCATGACAAAAGCAACACAGTCTCACACACACACACACACACACACACACAGTTGTGGAGGTTCAGGAGAGGCTATGAATATCATTGTAAGGTCCTTGCTTGGCTGATTTTAACATAAGCCAGCAAGCACCTTTAATGGCAAAGGAAATCTGTATGGAGATTAACTCACAACGACAGACAAATGAAGGTTGTCGAGGGGGAAAATATGCATCAGACGCCACAAGGCAGGCACCCCCGTTCCCCGCAGGAACGCTTTCAAGAGATGTGCACGGCATCTCATTCAGCCATTCTGGGATGACCAAATTAAGGACTGACAGATAGCTAGCTGTGGAATGATGTTTGCACTCAACAGAGAAATGGAGAAAACCCAGGACAAGCAGACTTGTCTTACACTTAAAGGCGCAGTGTGTAATTTCTGAACCATTTTTGGAATTTCAGTGTTTTTAAACAGATTTCAATAGTTATTAGTTTATTAAAGTTATTACGGTAATAAAGTTATTACAACCCTCTACGGACAGCTCGAGTTGCCATTGGCTAGTCAATTTTTTATTTTACTTGCCAGACTTTTTACAGCATTTTTTTAGTGTAGGCTGCTGTCACTTTAAGACACGGATCCAGTATACTGTACTGATGCGTTGTCTTTCTCAACTGTTCTTTACGTTCACTTAAGACATAAGCAACTATGTTTACTAGGATACTCACCAAGATGATAATTTTGTGTGAATTTGTCCGTTCAAGTGCAAGACGTGCTGTCAGACGTAGCTTTCTGTCAGACATGCAAGAGTTATGAAATTTGGTCGCATATGCGAGTGATTTACTCTCATTGTAGAGGGTTGCATTAGCAGGTTATTGGGGTTATTGGGTTCTCAATCTGATTGATTCCAAGGACCTCCAAATATGATTGCCCTCTATATTAGGCATCTATATTATTTTCACATGTAAAGAGCCATTTATACCATGTGAGAAAAATATTAAACATGATATTATAGAGACAGCATGTTGTTTGCAAAATTAAATAATTTTTTCATTTAGTAAAGTAACTTAAGTGTTTACTTATACTAACTTGCTAGCAACTTATTTTGACTTTAGTACAATAATAAAATGTACATTTTACTATTAAAAACTATGACTGTCAAAATAAAATAATCTTATGATTTCTGACAAGCATTTGCAGTAGAATAAAAATGCACTCTAAACTGGGTTGTTTTAACCCAGCGGTAGGGTTAAATGTTTGCCCAATCTGCTGGGTAGTTTTATTTAACTCAACTACTGATTAAAAATTACTGTATTGCTTAATTAAAATTAACCCAAAGTATGTTTGAAATGAACATTTATTAATATTCAATGAATAATTATTAAACAATAAACATTTATTAAATTGCTTATTAATAAATTTATATTAATAAACTATAAAACTATTAAATTTATATTAATAAAATATTAAATCTTATTAATAAACATTCACCTTTTGTCTATTATTGTTGCCTCTAATTGCATCTGGTTTTTAATTTCCCAACTATTTTGGGTTCATTTTAAGCTAGCCATATAGCAATTTTTAAACAATAGTTGGTTTACATAAAACTACCCAGCAGGCTGGGCAAACATTTAACCGCTGGGTTAAAACAACCCAATCGCTGGGTTTGTCCATTTTCAACCCAACTAGGGTTGTTTTTAACCCAGCATTTTTTAGAGTGTGTGAGGGAAAAACAAATTAAACGAGATATTAAAATATTAAAAAGCCAATTAAATAAATAACACGGACATCCTGTATGTCCCCCTAGGGGCCAATTTGTAAAACTATGGAATTGATTTAGAATTGATACAGTATGAACCTCTGGTAGCTTGGTTTCAAAATCATAAAGTTAATCTCAATCCAGTCTGACAGCAGACAGATGGACATCCACCACAGACAAATAAATGTAGTGTGTTCTATAACAGCACACTGGTTTTGTGTGTGTGGAGGTGCACACATGAGCTGTCACGTACAGCCACAGGCACCAGCCCCAAAGGCACAAAGGTGCTGAACTGCCCTGTCAGGATCTCTCCCTCCATTCCTTCAACTTTCACACTTTTCCCTTCATCTCAACCCTCTCCCTCCGGGAACGGTGCGAGACTGCTCTAGAACAGGAGGTGCCCCTACAGTGCTAACTCAGTCTCTCTTAATGCTTAGTCATCTTCCAGGAGTTACAAAGACCGTGAATATTCTTGACTCAGTGGAGCAGAAAGCAGAATGATTGCAGCTGGACTTTTCAAAAGGCCAATGCATTTTTCAATCTTCTCCACTGTGACCTACACTTCAAACATACAACCACACTAGTTGAGACAGATGGCAAGAACGTAGGACAGTGGACTAGTGGGTTGTGAGCCAACAAGTTGCAGGATGGTTCTAAATCATGCAAATGTAAATGCAAATAACAAAATGCGACTAATCATATAATGGTGCACAGCTAGGACAGTAAAATAAACAACATTTTTAAAAGAAAGAAAACATTTGCCATATTAATTTTATCCGATTTCAAAGGCTATGTATCCAACCAATCTCTACAGTATTTTGGTGCAAATTATCTGTCACTTTGTAATATGGCAAATAATAATACAATGAACTGCCCAGTTTTGAGTGTGTGTGAGTGTGTGTGTGTGTGTGTGTGTGTGTGTGTGTGTGTGTGTGTGTGTGTGTGTGTGTGTGTGTGTGTGTGTGTGTGTGTGTGTGTGTGTGTGTGTGTGTGTGTGTGTGTGTGTGTGTGTTACACTGATGGGAAAAAATATACTTCTACTTGTTACATTTACACAATGGTCAATTATGACACTCATATTTCTGACTCTAAATTCAGATTTGATCAGTCACATTCAAAGACTCAGTAACTTAGCGATAAACACACCTGTGAACATATTCTATATTAATGTGTTGTTGCAATACATTGTTCACTTTGATTTTGATCAATAATATATTAAATATTTTCTTGATCATGTATTACTACTGTTGGTGCCAATTTATAACATCAAAAGAGTGTAAAAACCGTACCTGCCCAATATTTTTTTAGAGGCCATGGTTTTCCATTAATTTTTCCCCCTAGGGATTTTTAAAAAAGTATTTGTTAGAGTTATAAGCCATGAACAAAATCAACCAGTTACAAGGTAAATCACAACATTAAAAACTTTGATTTGAAGCAAAAAAGTATTTGAAAATCAGACAAAAAGACAAAAGGTACAAGACCGAAAGAATTACAATCCAATGAAGCATTACAAATGACATAATCGAATCCCAATAGCTCTTCAAAGGTCAATAAGTTATCAGTAAAATCAATTTACCTATGGAGAAAATGAAATTGATTTTTTTCTGTTGCACTCTATAAGACACTTTGCTAAAACCCTCTTGGAAAAGTTGCAACCACACAAAATGGCCTAAAACTGTTAAACTGTGTTAAAACATTGATCTTGAGACACCATGCTTTCTGTTCAATACCATTGCACCCTAAAAAAAAAAAAAACTTAATTATAAACCTGAAATCAGCATGATTACACAGTCTTTTCTTAAGGGTGCTTTCACACTGGCAGTTTAGTTTGAAATGGGGCATAGTTCTCATGAATAATTAGTAAATTGAAAGCCGTCATGCGGACCGGATGTGCACCGGTGTACTGAACCCAAGACTACCTGCAGGAGGTGGTCTGAGTTCAGTTGCAGTGGAACTGTGGCGCGATGTGGCATGAATGTAGAGCTGCACGATTAACCATCAAAAGATTGCGATGTCGATTTAAACACCCACACAATCTTATTCCTAAATGACAATGATTCGGCCATGTCACACCAGAATCACACCAGAACATTTAAATCTGTGTCAGCGCTGCTGCTGATCCAGGGACTGTAGTTGTCTGTAAAAGTATGAAACAGCTTTTCAACATCACAGTATCATTATTTCTGTGTTACAAATATTCCTATCACAGAAGTACTGGGATAAAAGTTTATAGTTCAGATATAAACACTGATGTCTATGGAAGCGATTATAATAGAGCAAATAAACTTTTGAAAGTAACATGGTGCTTCAAATAATGATTGTATTAATTACATTGTTTACACTACTAGGTGGCGACGTGACTTAAAAAATGTATGTGTTGTTGAATTATTCATTGAGATTCGTTCAAAAAAAATGTTGATTCATCTAGTAATGAAATAAGTGAGTCATTGAATCATTCATTCTTTTTTTTTTTTTACAAATTAAAACATTTTAAACAGACTGAAGCAAAAATTAACATTTTGTCAGAACCTTTAATAAAGTAAATGTTATTTTAGTTCTCTGATCAAAAACGTAGGAGAAAGCTGATCTGTTTGAAACAGACAAAAAAGATTCTCAATTTATCCAGAATCGTGCAGCTCTATTTCAATGTGAAAGCAACTCTGAGTCTATGAGCAGTTGTTCAGGAAGTAAACTGCACATGCATTTAGTCGATGACAATGTCATTTGTTCAACAAAACACATGTAAGGGATGACAGTGGTGATGATTTACCTTGGATAGGAGCAAGAGTGAGCTTGCAGTGTAATCGTGAGTGCAATCAGTGTGGTAAATGAATGGCTCGCAATCCGCCGTCTCCTCAAAAGTGTCCATTTGGAAGAAAAGCAGAAAGCCGCCTTCATAAGACAAACTGATAAAGTGAGATCCAGTCAGATGAAGGAATGAGGATAACGATTCATTTTATTTCTTAATAGCAATAAATAAGTAAAAGAATTTGGAACAATTTGAATTCTTCTTTTAATAATAGGCATAGAAAAACCTCTTCTAATTTATCCAAGTAAAATATTCTTGCGTAAGAAGAAATACATTTGAACAAGGGCCCTCTTGCAGTGAGCGAGATTGCGAGAGAGAGGTAAGAGTAAGTAAGAGTCAGAAAGAGTCTAACTATACAGGAAACTTTGAACACTTCTTATAATCCTGTCTGATCAGATAAGCAGTGGAAAGTTCCTTCTGAGAGCACATAGGGTCCACGTGACCTTTTGGTGCCATATTTAAAAATAGATAGCTCTGATGGTTTTGACACCTTCAGAGCAAAAAGGACAAACAAGTTGTTTTTTTTTGTTTGTTTTTGTGTATAATATCACCAGAGAGTAGTGACAGAACATTTGGGTACTGTACTTCGATTCAAAGAAACTTTTATGCAGATAACAGCTGAAGTGACATATTATTTTAAACACTGTAGATGTGGCACTCAATATATAATGTACTTAACACCAGCAGGAAAAAAAAAAAAGTTCCAGCAGTTATCAGAAAAAAATAATTACATTCAGAACATCTTCAGAGCAAAGGTTAACCAAGATATGTTGTAGATATAGATTTAGAATTAAAATCAATGAACTTAAGAAAATGCTTGATTATATGAAAGATTTTTCTTCATTTTTCTCACACCACGCACATACAGTGAACCCAAGTGTCATTCATTCTGCTGCTCATTATAGCACCAAATTAATAAAAAAAAACAATATATTGACTTGTTTACGGCATGAGCGTTTGTGATGTAAGATGAGCGCAAATGCACCAGGGCTCGATTGAACACACACCAATAGACCCCTTAATCGCCTACGTCACTGTGACGTCACCGCTCTAGCTTGAGGCAAAACATAAATAAGAACTCATAGCAAGCGCGCTAAAAGTTTGAGGTTTTGACTTTAAAATGTCGTCCTGTTGTGTTTTTGGCTGCCAGAATAGAAGGAACAGGACTTTTGGTTCAAAACTAAAGTTTTACCAGATCCCGGCAGACATTCACAGAAATCAAAAAGATAATTGTGGTTGAATGCAATACGGCGTACAGACTGGACAGGGATGATCATAAATAATACTCGTGTTTGCAGTGCACACTTCATATCAGGTAAAATAATCGATGCGTATGTAATGGTGTGTTGGTTTTATCTAGTACAAATCAGCACGGTTCTGTTTTATAGGTGAAAAGTCGCCAACTTTCAGCGCACTAGCTAGCTTAAATGTTAAACAAACATACAGCGATAGATGAGTGCGCCATCCTTTGAATGGTCTCTTAAAATAATTCACATTGCTAGCTATAATCATAGTTAGCCCAGTGTTAGGTTACATTAGACAATAAGCCTTGACAAAATTCCCCGAACCACCCATTAATTCATATGTTGTCTAGGAAATATCCAAAACTTAAGTTAATTTACAAAAATAGCCGTCACGGTCCCGCAGAGTCAGTGACTGTACATATTCGGACAGTTCTGAACCTTCTTCTGCATCTATGTTTAATAAATCCCTCCTAAAACATGCTAGCTTATGCTTGTCAACATTGAGTCCAGCGTCTTTTTGCCTCTAGCTAAGCCCCGCCCACCAGGAAACGTTGCAATGTTTACAAACTTTTAAGGGGTCTATACATTTTCATTTGAAAACACATCTTTCTCTCCGTTTTTGACCTTCCATCCATACTGAGAAAGCGTTTTTGTCAATAAAGACAGAGCTTTATGAAAACGCTCTCCCAAGTGGATAAATGTGAAAATTATGTTTTTGCATTGTAGTGTGGACTGTGAAGATGGGGGTATAAGAAAACAATAACGCATGTTTAGTCATGTGATGCAAATTGTACCCATAATATCTATGGTTACACTGGCATTGTTGTGCCTGCTATACACATTCAAAGTATTGCTAAAGATAAATGTTTCTTTGTAGAATATTCAAATTACATTTCTACAAAGACGAAAATTTACTCGCAATCGCTGTCCTGCAGCAAAACATGAGAGCAATTATGTTTAAGGCCATAGGATTATGAGTGTGACCTGGATGCAACAGTGAGTAGTGGGATATTTTGCTAATAAAGTGATTGTGCCAGAAGAATAGCGTGAGAAATTTATTATGTCTGCTCTCGGTATCATCTCATGAGCTTTTATTAAGTTTTATGCATGCGCAGTAAGGTGATTTACGTATGTTCAGACATTTCAGTGTGGATGAGCACCTTTTGGAAAATGCTTGAAAATAATATTGCACGGGGAGATTTATGAAATGAAAACAGCATTTTCAAATGTATCCTGATTAATGTAGATGCGGGGGGGGGGCTCCTGGAACAATCATGACCGCAGCAAACGTGGCCAGGTAGAAAGCCCCCAAAGGCAACAGTTAACAAGTCATTCAGACCACCTATCACTTAGTTTTGCAGATTCCTATTTTACATGCTAGTGGGTCACCACTGTATGTTCAATGTAAAATCCTGAAGCAAGTTGAGAGCCACTTGTGCAGTACAGCAGAGCATGAAGAATAAGGAGCCATACAGAGAGAGAGAAAGAATAACAGAGTGCGAGAGACACTAGTGAAGAGAAAGCACAGCACTCTGCCCTCTCCGTGACTCTCTCTCTCCACTCTCACTCAGGGCCACCCAATCTCGCACACCTGCCTGTCAATCAAATACCACCATTGTGCTCTCTGACAGCTAGATGACAATAATACACATTCCCAAAAGCCACACTCTTTTTTTCCCCCCTCACACAGGACTGCCATTTTCTTATGCCTTTTCTTCTCTGCGTTTGTTTTCTGCGTTATAATCCCAGATGACCTCAAGCTGCGCTTCAGGGGAGGGGTAGGTGTGTGTGACTGCGAGTGGTTATGAAGTGTAGCCAGAAGAAAAGAAAGGTGCCTGGACTGAGAGGATCGTTACACAAGTACAAGTGTAAGATGCCTGTTCTCTCTTTTTTTGTGTGTGTGTGCTGCAGAGTTGTGACTGTGTGGTGTCGACTAGACACAAAATTTTTAAATTACTGCTGCTGTGGCTATTTCAGCACATCTAAGAATTGTTTGCTTGTTTGCTCAACATATCTGTAGTACAGAGAGATGAAGTCAAGCCTGCAATATCTGTTACTCTACGTGTCCGTTGGCGCGGAAGAGACTCGCTCGATACCACTCAAAGCACAAGAGATCAGACACTCAGGAGGTTTTTCTGTAAAATGAGCCGCAGTGTGGTTGTTTCCATATGGTCAAATGCGTTCAATACATGTTCGATGAAGTCATCGATTAAATATGCAAAAGACTACAGCTTGAAAAATGCAAACTTTGTTTCTGAATGCCAAAAGTGTACATATGGCAGCAATTTAATCCATCCATCCATCCATCCATCCATCCATCCAATACTGTTCAAAAGTTTGGGGTGAATAAGATTTTTTTTTGTTTAAGAAATTAAGGACACATTAAGTTATGAAAATAAATTTTTGAACTTTATATCAAAGTTTCCACAAAATATTAAGCAGCAGATTGTTTTTTAACATAGATAATAATAAGCAATGTTTCTTCAGAACCAAATCAGCATATTAGAATGATTTCTGAAGGATCATGTGACACTGAAGACTGGAGTAATGATGTTGAAAATTCAGCTTTGCTATAAATTAAACTTTAAAATATATTAAAATAGAAAGTTTATTTTAAAAATTGTAATAATATTCCACAATATTACTTTTTTAATGCATTTTTGATCAAATAAATGCAGCCACAGTGAGCATTAGAGACTTCTTTCAAAAACATAAAAAAAAACCCTCTGGACTCCAAAATTTTGAAATTATATTATATTATATTATACACACACACACACATATACATATATACATATATTTATTAGGGGTGGGACGGTTTAGATTTCTCACAGTTCGGTTTGTATCACGGTTTCGGTACAGTTCACTATGTTCAGTAAAAAATTGTCAAATAAAGATAATAAAGAAAATAAAATATAAAATAACACTGCATATAAACTTCTTTGAATATTTAAATAAAGATGAAACATTATTGAAGTTACAAAAGTTATTCAGTCAAGAGTGATTTCTTCGTGCTTTGTCTTTCGATTAACATTAAAACACACAGAGCAGGAATATTAGATTGCTGTCCCTTAAAGATATAATTCAAAGATCCAGTACACAGATACTGATTCACATGCGCTGTCTGTCTCCTTTTTCTCCAAAGACATAACCTACCATGTTTGTTAGGATACTTGCTAAGATGGGCATGTTGACATAATTTTTGTGTGAATTTGTCCCTTGAAAGAAAATTTGCGTGAGTATTGTGTGACTGTGACGTGACTCTCCATGTACGTACTTCGGATGAGTACACACAAATCTCCTCACAGCGCGCATGAGTTCTCTTTCGCGTCTTACGCAAGAATGTTTAAATTGGCAAGGTTTAAATTAGTTTAGCTTAAACACAGATAGCAACATGAGCTGTTCAGGTCTCACCTGCGCTCGCGCGCTATCAACACCCGGGTGATGACAGCGTAAATGACTGGTCATAGAGCTTTCGGCACGTCATTGAACATTTGTTTACAAAGAGTGACTGTTTTGTCCGTGTTCAACCGTGGGTGGAGAACCAAATGGTTTGATTTTTTACAGTGAAAAAAAAAAAAAATTATATATAATACATATTTTTTATTTACTTCATCACAAAATTGTATGCTGAATTAAATTTTTGTGATGTTTACAAAGTGTTTACAAAGCAGAGTCAAATGGTAAAAAATTTTATTTTTTCTGACATTTCCAACAAAAGCCCTGAGATCTATTTAGTATCAGTATAACAATTTAACACGCATTAGTCAACTCAACCCCATTCTAGCCACAAAGACAACATGCAAATTGAATTTGAATTTGAATAAATAAGCACTGAATCCACCAGAAACATCATGGTCTGCATCACTTTATTTGCATTAAGTTTCTCTGTTATTTCACATTCTCACCACCTTAAATCCACAATCCCCCACGTGAGGTTTTAAATAAAATGAACCCAGAGATTCCAGTGAACTAATTTCCTGCAAAGAGGCATATGAATATGCAAGACAAATTAAACTCGAGTGCCTAGAGTGTTTGATCTCACAAGAGAGTCAGGACTGTGATCTTCCTTATGGTCACTGAACACTGTCCTCCACATGTGCGATTCTCAAAAACTCAAGATTTTCCAAAAATGTGAGTATTGGAAATCAAGAAAAACACAGAATCAAATCATTCATATTTGTAAAACCTTTCCCCATTGGTATCATATTTAAGAAGCCAAGAATGGTCTCAGGTTCCTGCTTTTCAAACAGAATGTTTTAAAATGATTCAAAAACACAGCTCTCATTAAAAAGGTACTGGCTCCAGTCTATTTGGTCAGTAATGAGGTTGATTACCTTCTCAAAAACTGCTGGCTTGTTCCCTTTATCTGTGTCCTTTTCCCTCTTCTTCTCCTCCTTTTTCTTCTCTCTCTCCTTCTGTGTCAGGATGAGGAACAGAAAATATAATGTGTCAGGATAAACTGCACTCAGAGATGGGACACAGACACACAAGAAATTGAACATGGAAAAAAAGTTGAGTCAGCTACAAGTCTGAAGTGACTTCAGGTAGAGGTCGACCGATAGTGGATTTTACCGATACCGATAACTAGGTTGGACCGTACTTGCCAATAACCAATTAATCAACCGATAGTTTTTAAAATGAATTTCATATAAATCAGTCATGCTTAAAGATGGCCATCTTTAAATATCTACGCAAAGGCCAGAGCATTAAAATTACATAAATGTATATTAAACTCTCACTTTATTTGCTTCTATTTATTTGCTTCTAACACTTGATTATCTAATCAAAATAACAAAATATGTATTGCAGTGATGACAAAAAAAGAACTGAAATCGAATGCGTTTCTGATTTATGTTAACATATCAATGTTGAGAAGGCAATCACGTCACTAGCTTTAAATATGCAACTTCGCCAGCAAATTAATGCATATATAAGTGACCAGCTGGATATAAACGAATGCAAATAGTTGGTAACAATTGCAACATTAAACATTTGGGTTGGGTTTCGTGTGTTTTTGCCACATTGTTTTAACCGCTTAAGGTACTAGTATTAGCGTCCTCTCAGCCTTGACGCCAAACATACTGCTGTTCTCTCTCTGCTAATGCAGCACCTAGTCAACAAACTGATCACTTTATTATGATATGGCAACATGTACAGTAGTGTTCTGTATGGGCATTTCAAGCAAAAATAATATTCTAAGATCACTGGGAATGATTCGATTATTCGAAAATCGCACCCCTCCCCCGCATGCACGCACGCACACAAAAACAGAGAAAGAGGGAGAGAGACCATTCACGCTTTCAATCTGTATTTAATTCATTCCCCAATTAATTAAACAGTTTATGAATATCATAAAGATTGAAAGCGTGAATGGTCTCTCTCCCTCTCTCTCTGTGTGTGGATGCGTGCGTGCATGCGGGCAGGGCCGTTTCTAGACTTTTTGGCACCCTAGGCAAGATTCCTATTAATCCCCCCCCCCCCCCCCCATTTTTGTGAGTCAATTCTACTAGCTCTCTGCATGTTATATATTTACAAAAATATTTATAAGAACCCATGCATGAAAAAAAGATGATGAAAAAAAAATTTTAAACATATATTTCAGAGCAAACTGAAACTCTTAAGCTAGTTAAAATTGTATTCTACTCACAAAAATGATAGTTAATAAAATAAACTACATGAAACTGTTATTAGTTTAACTCTAAATACAATCTAATGAAGATGGTATTTTGGTGTTCATGTAGCCTACAGAAATAAAATATTTTTAAGAATGTTTTTTTTTCTCCAAAGTTAAAAAATGTGTTGAATAACAATACACCACTCATTTATGTTCTATAACTGTTTTAGCTTCTCTTTCTACAGTAGCATCTGCCTTGTGTTTCTCCAAAAATGTGTTGAGTGCACCTTATGATTGTTTGTAGAATTAATATAAAACTCTCCAGCAGAAACAGATTCTCGTGATCTACACACCCAAATCACAATGCCTGTCTGTCTGTGACTTCAACTGCACTATTACAGCATGAAGAAATGTATATATTTGATGTTTTTAAGTTATTTCTTGATATGCACTGAATTCATGTAAACTAATTTTTATTTATTTATTTTTTGTTTGTTTTTCTGTTGAAGCTATGTTCGTTTGGCAGGTCCACGCTGGTTGTCAAACTTGTCATAGTTATGGTACTATCACTTGGTCAATTTACACTAAACAGCCATCTCTGATAATGATTTTTTTATTCAACTTTATTATGCTATAAATTAATATTCCGTTGCTGAAATGAGCATGACGTGGTAAACCTGTCCTGTGTTAATATGCAGTGTCATGTTTTGCTCGTGATGATGGAGCAACTTGTATAGAACAGAACAATTAATCAATTAGTAACATACCTGCATATTTCGCTTTCTTTTTCTCATCCTCTTTCTGAAACTAAAACACTTAATCCAGTAAGCATGGATAACGACGTTCCCTGCCGCCTTCTACGTCTCATTTCTCTATTCTCTTATTAACAGCAGCGGTTGAATCTGAGAGCTCACTTAACATCCCGATGCGATCCACTAGCCTATCACCAGGAGACTTGTCACTCAGATAATCGCAAGTAACGTTAGCCTAATCATAATGCCTCAAAATAGCAAAAGTACGAAATAATAATATTAGTAATAATAATAATAATAATAATACAATAAATAAATAAAAAATCTTGGAGGGGCGGGGGCTCTCACTGGCGCCCCCCAGCTGTTTGCGCCCTAGGCGACCGCCTTGCTTGCCTATGCCTAGAAACGGCACTGCATGCGGGGGAGGGGTGCGATTTTCAAATAATAACCGAATAATTCCCAGTGATCTTCGAATATTATTTTTGCTTGAAATGCCCATCCCTAGTCTTAACTCAAGCCATATAATGATTGTAATGTGCTGAAACACATTAATATGTTCGTTAATATAAGTGAAAGTAAAATCCGCACGGCCATTTATAACTGTGCGAAGCTAAGCGAGTGTTTTCAATTAATTCCTACGTTGAGCTTCCACAGGAATAAACTGAAAACACTCGTTCTCCACCAGTGGACAAGCACCATGAATGACCGAGGGGATTTTACTTTCACTTTCAAATTAGCGCCAATTCTGGAGCGGTGACAAGTGATGATACCGGTGTTGTTCCTGAACACCGGCAACACCGACTATCGCAGCAAGCCTACCTCAAGCCATATTGATTTTAGGCTGCCTAAATGCGTTATAACATTGTGAACAGCCTGAATGAAGGCACTTGTGTCGTGTGAACATAGATTTTAACGTCTCTGTTACATGCCACGCTAGTCTGTGTTCTACTGTTGTCTAAGAGTTGATTGACAGCTTTTTAGGTGCGTCATCGCGCCCTGAACGTGTCACCATAGAGTGCCTCAGGGATGACGCATTTTTGTAGGCAAAACCCGGAAGCGGGTTAGCATTTTAGGACTTCCGGTTCCAACGGCGTAAGGTCTATGGGTTTTTGAATGGGTTTTTGCTAAATCGCCTGAAATAAGGTCTGTGGTTAACAAAGCCTCTAAATACTTTCACCTTTTGATCTATGACATAAAACACACCAGTTATAACCATAGACTGTAAAAAAAGATGGACGACGCGACGTCGCTTCCTTCCATTGTAATGAACTGAAGCCAAAATGGCCGACCGAATGGGCGCTGACATGTTACGCAATACGTCAAAAAAAAAAAGTTTGGAGCCTGGGCATGCGCAGAAGGAACCGTCAGTGGAGCCGGAGGCGGAGTCGCGATATCAAACTTCCGCCCAGACGACTGCGTCATCATTCATGTATTTTAAATAGACTATAAAAATTATATACAATTTAAAATTCTACCTATAAAATAATAGGCTATTCTATTTCTAGAGCAATAATACTTTTAAAACAGCAAATTCAGTAGATAAAATCAATATAATATGCCACTAGAAACAACTCTAAATCGTCAGAAACGGTCCTGCCATTTTAAATCAAGTTCAACTAATGTTACAGGAGATCGATTGCTGTAATTAGAGTAAGCTATCATTAGTTTTGTCCTGCTAATTATTATTTTATACCCATAAAAATAATAAGTAACTGCCAGATAACGATCACCTGCTTTTTCCCGACATTGTTAACATTAGGTGTGTTATCTTAACTAATAACATTTATTAATTAGCTTATAACACCCATATTTAATGTTACAGAAAAAGGTTCAGTGATCCGTCAGATCCTGTAGGTCGGTTAGTACAGTTTACTGCTGAACAACTCATTTTGTTGGTGTTAAATAACAAAGAAATCGAAAATTAACAGTTAGTTAATACATCTTCAATCTCCCCTCGAAGCTCCGACAGTCCTCAGACAAGCTGTCAATCAAGTTCGAATCATGACGACACGCCCCGTTTTTATAGCATCAAATTGCTAGCTAAAATCTAAATCATCACAAAAACAAACAATTGAATATATATCTGTGTGATAACAACTACCTTAAATGACCAAAACCATCTTTCAGAAAGTTTTATTTGAAGCAGAATTTATTTTTAAGTTTTCACTGAAGTCTCATTCGACTGCATTGAGAGGGCGGGGTTTATGACCTGTACTGCATCCAGCCTCCAGGGGGCGATCAAAGAGCCCGTGGCTTCACTTTTCAGAACGTATGAGACACACCCGGTTATAACCCACTTGTGATTTTTTAAACTTTTACTGTGTCTTAAAATTGCTAAAAGGGACTACTTCCTTTGGCGGGGACTTTAGACGTCATCATGACAAACAGGACATTTGGACAGCATTTCTCATGAAAAAGTGGAAAAGTATTAATAACAGCGCAGATCATAATCAGCAAGCATGTTTATAAATAAAGTTGTTTTCTAAGTAAAGTTTGAGGAAGCTTGGTGGTGACGACGTTGATCCGCGACCATGGTGTGCTGTAGCCCGTTTATAGCCTACTGTTAGCCTTTCATATCTGACCACTTTATTTAGGCTTCAAAATCTATAAATGTTGAGTTAACTTGTAAAGATTATCTTGATAGACAAAACGTGGAAGTGTCATAACCCTTTGTTAAACACAGAGCTTATTTTCTGCGATTTTCCAAAAGTCTATGGGAAAAATGCATAGGTTTTCAATCGAGGGAACCCGTGCGCCGCTAACTTCTGGGTTGGCCTACAAAAACACGTCATCCCTGGGGTACTCTATGGAAAACATGAGGATTTTTTTAAGATGACAATCGCACAACCTATTCGATATTCTATACTTAAATCAACTAATCGAATATTCGAAATTGTGACATCCCTAATTCATACAGTTTAGTGGTCGATGTTTTAAACGTGCATCTGATGTGTCAGCGCTCTCCACACAGCATGCTCCCCCCCACACGAGGTGCCAGTGAGTTTTTATTTCGCCTCTAGAGGCCGCTCTCGCTCTCGTTCTGTATAATGCCAGCAGACCCTTTCTCAACAATCTCATACTGTGTAATGACAGTGCAACCTTCTCAACTGCTCCAGCAACGGACGTAACCCAGAAAATTATCGGTATGGATTTTTGCCGATAGTTGCTTTGTGGAACAATCGGTTATCGTTGCAAATTAATCGAAAAAAACGATGAATCGGTCGACCTCTAACTTCAGGGCACAATGCTTACAGTTTTGCCTTGAGGCCTCTACTCTGACAGCTTAAATATGGCACACATACACATGCAATATATCTAGGTTTCTTATCACATTCTTAGGTTTTCTATGGGCACATCACACAGATCATTTTGTCATAAAGATGACCTTCACAGTGTAATTTTCACCACATCTCAAATATGTATTGTTTTTGATAAAATTTTTGTTGTAGAAATGACCAGGGCAGCGTTTCCCAAAAGCATCGTAAGCTTAAGTTGATTGTAGCTCCATTGAAACCAAAGGAGCTAAGATCAACTTAGGCTTATGATGCTTTTGGGAACGCTGCCCTGGGATGCTCGATTATGACAAAAATCATAATTACGATTATTTTGGTTAATAATAGGGGCTTTCACGCTGGGTAGTTCTAAGTACTTAGTTCTAGGAAGTAGCCACCAGGGTGGTTCCTGAGAACTAACAGTTCCCCATAGGGTTGTTTCCCTGGTCACATTCGCACTGTCAGTAGGAACTCTGAAGTGATGTATGCTATGCTTCTTGTTGTGACTTTTGATTTTGACTGCGCTGAGAACACCAGAGTCTGAGCACACAGCGTTCATATTCTTCATTAGTTTATGATAGAACTGTTAAACAAAGAAAGAAGACAGTAAAAAGTATTTCCGTTTCCTGTGTGGCTGATGCCCAATGTCGCTAGCTTAGAAGTACATAATCATGATTTGCTTGGACCAAAGTTATGTTGGATTTTCTCCTTAGTGTTGAGAGGTCCATCTATCACTGTTTTCCATGTCTATAGAGTTAGTTTGTAGAGTAAATATATAGGCTATAATCTGTGCGTGTACACAGCTTTTTTAAAATGGGGGGTGCTTTCGCGTGTGTTTGGCCAATCAGCATACACTTATGTCACTGGTACTTCCTATTGTGCTGAGTTAGACCCTGCTCTGAAGTAGGGGCTAATTTAGTTCCCCCAAAAGTGGGCCATATGACCAAAACCTTATGAGTAATTCACAAGTTCACAATTATTATATAAAATTATACATAATCTGCATATATAATCAGAGTTAAGAGTATGCATATTTGGCGTGCTGTCCAAAGGGAGTGCTTCGAGCTCAGAATTTGTCCTGAACCCGGAGTACTCCAACCAATATCCCTAACTGGGATAGAAACCAGCCAAGAGTGAATTGGGGTGGCAGAGGAATGCTGGAAAACTGTTGTGGGAAGGTATGAAGAGGCTATATCAGGCAGGCAGGACACCTTATTATCATATTTAGGCTGAATGCAATGATTGGACGAACATTTTTTTGCCCTGAGACTCAATTTCAATTAATCGCACAGCCTTAGAAATGACAGTGGAAGAAATTATAATTTAAAACTTTTGAAACTGAATGGTAGAATATATTTTGTCTTGCTAAGGCTAATTATAAAGTTAACATTATATACATCTTAAATACATTAAATATAATTTCACAACCTTGATTTTTCTTTGTTTTTTCATAGATCATGTTTTATCCTCTTTAGTGTTTTGTCCTCGGAAACCAAGTGCACTTACTACTAGCTAAATTGGTTGCCAAGATGGAAATGATTCCACAACTAAAGACAGTCATAATTTCGGAAAATTTATATAAATAATTTTAACAAAATATTTAAATGATTTGTTTACTTGAATGTTCACAAACAAAATTAAAGGTATAGTTCACCCAGAAATGAGAATTCAGTCATCATTTACTCACCCCAAGAGATATTTTGAAGAATGTTGGTAACGGTTCTTGGGCCACGTCGACTTCCATAGTATTTTATTCCCATACTATGGAAAATATTGTCTTTTGTGTTCAGCAGAAGACAGAAATTCATACATATTTGGAACAACTTGAGGGTGAGTAAATGTTGACAGAATTTTAATTTTTGAGTGAACTATCCTTTTAACATTACTTATTTTTTTTAAATTTAAGATTAAAGTGCATATAGGTTTGCATATAGGATCATATAGGTTTGGCCTTGATATCAAGCTATCAGCCCTCCTTTTCTCAGCGCAAATCAATTGCTGCTGCAAAAACGCTGAGTGAGAGGCTGGTTCAGGTGTGGGAGTGAGGGATCAGAGTGGGTTTTCTGCAGTCGTGGTGCTGTGTCTGACTGGCACTATGATTACCAGCAGACGGAACAAATGAAGAACAGGCCTAGAGGAGAGGTGCGGATTGGCCGTTTGGAGCTCTTTATGGGCACATTGATTATTCTATTTCCCCTCTGCATGCTGCCAGAGCTGTGCTATCGATCCCTTTCCACAGCAGAGCATAGAGGCATCTGACTCCACACACACTCAAATACAACCACAGCACTTTTTAACAATGGATGTGAACCCGTCAGTGTGATTTCTATAGGTTCTTTCTCCTTCCTATTTGTTTGGTTTAAATGAATGTTCTTACAGGCTGTTATATAATCGGTTGCTAAAACTGTCAATAGTCAGGCGGTTCTGGTTGTTGCAATTACATCCACTTTACATGCTCCATTTTACAAATAGATTATGTATTGGGAATTGTGGATACAGGAAATTAAATTGTATATGAATTTATTATTTGTTCTTAGATATTATATTACTTATACAATAATGACAAAAACAATTATTTTATTATAATTGTTGTAGTTTATATATCATATATATATATATTATTTATAATAATATTATTAATAATAATAATAATAATAATAATAATGATAATGGCTGATATGTTTTGGTGCTTCGATGATGTTGCCCCCACCAAATTATCTTAACCAAACATGCAGGTTGACCAACTTGACCAGCTAAGATGTGCTAGTCTAGCACTAACCAGCATAAACCAAGCTTTAACCACATGGACACAGGGATTGCGTAACATATCATAGAATATTGATTCAGTGATTGACTAACAGCACAAAAAGGGCTGTCCCAATTTGCATACTACTTTGTTGGTGATGTGAAAGTGCATTATTGTGATAAAATACCACCTCAAAAATAGCATCTTGATACAGCATATCAAAGAGGTCATCCTTTTTAATAACCAATAGGTCTTAGTGCAACATCAATATTTCTAGTGCGTTTTCTTCCAGGTAAAAGCTAAATGTGTCAAGTTAGTGAATATAAGTGGCTTCAAAGCTAAAGGACAGGGACTAAAGACCAAAAAACTTTTTAGGTTTTATGAAAGTATATTTTAAAAATGCAGCAGAAACGGTACTAAATTAGGGCATGTTTGGCATATTTTCAACATAATATCATTTGGAATTTAATAGGAGTGTGACGAGACGGGTATCTCACGAGACGAGACGAGACTCGAGATTGAGTTCACGAGACGAGACAAGATTTTTACACACTATTTTTAAGAAATCCTCAATGGCGAAATACATGACTAGAAAAAATATTTTGCAGGTGTATTTGAAATGTTTTAACTAATCATCTTGTAATGAATGTCATTTCAGTTCTACTTTCTGATATGAATTATCATATGCATTAAAAGACAACAATACTCAAGTACTGTAAAAGGTCAACTAACTCAACTGACTGACTTCTCTTCTGTATGATTTCAGTCTCTTCAGACCTTACTGTACATGATTTATGAGCTTCTACAACTTTTGACCTCCTAAAATGAACTGATCATAGAAATAAAAACAGTATAAATAAAAATGTTAACACTTTACAATAAGGTCTCATTTATTAACATTAATGTATTAACCAACATCAACTAACAATGAGCAATATATTTGCTACAGTATTTATTAATCTTTGTTTATGTTAGTTAATAAAAATAGTCATTCATTGCTAGTTCATGATAGTTCACAGTGCATTAACTAATGTTAACAAATGAAACTTTATTGTTTGTGCCTAATAAGATTAAGAGAAAACTTTTATTCATTTTTTGGTAACACTTTGCAATAAGTGCAACCATAATCGCACTCTCAATATTCAAAGTGCAAATAAGACCAAATTTTTCTTTGATACAGAGCTAAGAGATGGTTACAACTACACTGTCCAGCCTAAGATAGCTTTCATATTGAGAGATATTTGCTGCTGTCAAAATGCAGGGTATTGAAATTGCGTTTGAATGCGCCCTCGCGTTTACTTTCACGATTGCGTGTGTAAATATGGAGCGGCGGCGACCGTTATACAACAATTAAATGTTTTTTTTTTTTTATTATTTAAATACAAAGCAAAACGACAGAGGAGGAGTAATGTAAACGTAGCAGTGGCATATTCTTTCCTAATCATCCTAACACTCATGGCAATATCACAAGACTACTTTTCGCCTCGATGAGAAATCTCGTCACATTTTAGTCTCGCCCCTAGAATTTAACAATTCTAAACTTGCAAACTATTTAGGATGGAAAGCATGCAAATTGGGATGCAGCCAGAACGCACAGCACAAGCACAGCACCAAGATCAGTGATCCGCACAGGACAGAGAAGAAGCACATTGCTACAGTACCTCCAGTTTGCTTTTCTCAGCTGCTTGCGAAGGAGGAGACGATACTGAGGGCAAAGCAGCATCAGAGGACTTCTGCAGGAGCAGAGGAGAAAGAAAGAGCACGAGAGGGTAAAAGAGAGTAATTGAAAGAGAATGAGAGAGAGAGAGTGATAAAGAGGAGATGTGGAATAAAAAGAGCGGAAGGAGAAAAATCAGAATTAATAGGCTGCAGCAATCACTATACAGTGAATAATTATTCAGCCTGTGGGAGACTGGGAAAAGCAAAATTTATAAACTGATACACACACACACACACACACACACACACTTTAACACTGACAAAATATAACTATTCAGTAGAATTTCTGTCAAGTAAAAATATTTAAACATCGTTAAAACTACAAAGTCACACATAAAGCAAAATGTTTTCAGAGAACATATCTTGACAATTAAGTTTTTGTTTCCCCATTGGCATCATTTTCTCATGAAAACCTCAAGATTTATGCTTAAAAAAAAAAAAATAAAAATAAAAGATAATTGCCAAAGGGCTAAGAACTTAGTTCAAGATATATTTTTTGAAAATAATTTATGCAGTTTTACTTCTCATGTTAGATAAGAATTTATCTCATTTTAAGGATGTTTCGATATTTTAACTGGAAAACAAGACAAAACGTCTGCACTTTAATAGATTGCACAAATATACAAATCAGAAAGAGGAACCACGTATCTTGATCTAGTTGCACTATCAGCAGTTACATCGATCATCAAGGACACATTTGGTGGGTAAAAATAGCTCAGACTTTTCCAGATGTTCCAGAAGACTCCATAAATGTAAGAAATGAGACCATCTGCCGAATCTGCAGTCAGTCTGTCAATCTGCATGGGCAAGACTGCCTAAAATCAATAGAATTAACTTGCAAGTGTAGCCAGTGCAAATAACTGCATCAATCAGACCATGATGTTTGAACAGCCTACTCGTATACGTTTACATATACGTACATATCAAAAGCTCAGCCAAGTTCAATAATATGGATTTCTATTTTCTAGTTCTAGTTTCATTAAGAATTGTGTTGTCCGGGGTAGATGGCCATCATTTGTGATATGACAAAACAATACCCAAATTGGTTCAATTACTGCTTGTATTATAGAACTCCATGACTATACATATTTCTATTTTATTTTGAACTGCCAGTGCAATTTGAACAGGGATATGAAACGCATTTAAAATCTCATTGACGCTGTTTATATATCAAAACAAAAATAACAAAAAGGCATAACAGCTGATGTTCAACAAGGTGGGTAAGAACTGCATGCTAGCAAGTGATGCCTTTTGACTCATAATTAAGACTTGTCTGACTCATCTTTAGTGTTATATCGATTGCAATAGCAGGTTTGTATTCCTGAAGTGTGAACACTGAAAGCTGAAAATACAGTTCCTCTCTAATTATGCACAAACTTCTTATGATTAATGTTGTGTGGAATACCAAAAGACTGTATTGGTTGAGAAACAAAACTTTATATGTGCTCTCAACATGAACATTAATCCCTCTTTTTATGAACTTGCACATGTATAAACAAACGTTCACGTAGACTCATCAACAAATATATATACAGGTTTCAGATACCTGCCAAAAATAAAAAACCTCTTTCACCAATAATGTGAAGTCAATCACCCTTGTATTCATGTTTTCTTAATACAAAGCCCCAAAAAGTGCTTTTCCGGTAATTCAAGATCACCTGTTATAATATCTACCAAGCATCAAATGATACCGATCAATCCCTTGAGACACACTTTGTTGTCTTCTCCCTTTTCCCTCACTGTGCCCCTTTCAAACGCTCAGGGTAGTTTGTTTAGGGTAGTTGTTTTCATTGACTTGGGGGCAGATAAAAGGCCCTGTCCCTTAACAGAGTCCCATAAAGCCTCTTTCTCTTGGGGGAAGAAGAGAAACAGGGGTTCTTACTCCATTTCTGCATTATCAACTAAGTGACGGCACAATCCCTATTAAACGGGGGAAAAAAGAAGAAGGTGAAGTGGAAGAGAGTAGTGGTAGTTTTTTCAGAGAACTGGTTCTTTCAGACAATTCGCTTAAATGTACCGTTTTTAAAAATATTAAAGCACCCAATAATGATGTGAAACATGGATGTTTTACGTGTCTAAAGTATATAAAGTGAATAAACTAGTCATACCTCACTTTTTACATGAACCATGAAAAACCATTAAAAAAACCTTTTCATTTCACCCCCTCATTCTAGTCAACTGCTCGATTTATGCATATTCATAACAGCAGCTCCTCAGTCCGTCACAGACTGTTTCCTCAGTTCAGTGTACCGGTGACTTGAGAACTGTTGTAACCATAAATCAACTCTTGACTCGAGAGAGAAACTGGGAACTACTGCCATCGGATCACTGTTATATTTCCAATACGTTTAAGACATCATAGCAAAAGACATCAGAAACATACATCTTGCTCCCATTATGAAACCCCTTGGCCAACAGTTCTCAGCATGTCAGATATGTCCGAAAGACTGTTCTTAGTTCAGTGTATTGTTGGGCAAACTGAAGCGCTTCATGAGCGCTCAACCAACAGCATGTGGTATAATGTTAGTTACAAAAATTAATTTTGACTTGTCCTTCCTTAACCTTATTTTTTCTACATTGGAAATGTTTTTGTAAAGGGAGTATTTTTATGAGAAAACATTGAAAAGGAATGCCAGAAGTTATGGTTATTATTTATTGGCAAGTTATCCAAAGGATTGATCACCTAATCAGAAAATAATTGATGGATTTACTGGGGGTGGGGGTAATGGAGAACTACTAAAGAGAAAGAAAATATGATAGATTAATCGACAGGGGGAAAAAAAATAATCGTTAATAGTATCCAGATGGTTTCAAAGTTAACATACCGAGACTAAAGCCCACAAAACTCCGGTTTTGATTTTATTAGGTCTTTAAAATCTTATAAAATCACTTTTATGTTTTATGGATGCACAATTCAAACATATAGCCAAAATGGTATTTGTGTACCAATTTGTGTGTCAAGTATGGTTTGTTTTCAACAATATAATTTGGAATACAATCATTTTAATGCAGCACGAGTTAAAGGAATATACAGGGTTCAATGCAATGGCTCAATGGACAGTATTTGTGGCATAATGTTGATTACAAAAATTAATATGGACTTGTCCTAAAAAAAAAAAACTGGGTTACATTGAGGCACTTACAATGGAAGTGAAGAACGGAAGCCACTCTGTAAATGTTAGTCAGTTTTTTTAAAGGTATATCCACATGATTTAAACAATGTGTCAATATGATCTTGGTGTTAAAATTGTTTACTAGACATTACATCCAATTTTACGACTTGCCATGACAACGTAACGCCATAAACTTGAGAATGCCTATAAAAGTGACGACTTAAACTACTTTAAATCTGAAATAATAAATTTTAATACAAAAATTAATGCAAGCTTCACATTTCTGCCATAACAGCATCTAAAACTGGCCCCACTGTGGGTGCTTCAGAGTAACCTCATTTTTTATTTTTATGGTATTCAACATAATGCCAAAAATGTTGTCAGCTGAGCTTAACTTGTATTAAACCCAGAATATTCCTTTGAAGCAAGTGACTGTGGCAAGGGAGTTTTCAGGAGGAGGAAGGGACAAGAAGACGGATGACGTTCCCTTTGTCCCAGTATGGAAGTAGTGCTGTCAGCAGCAAGCATCCACAGAGCCCAAGCTGAACAAGTAGGTCCATTACAGCTCAAGTTAGCACAGAACTGTCCAGACCGGTTCATTACCTGCTGATGGATCCCCCTCATAATCTGCTTTTATTGGGTTAGCATTACCACTATGCTCCACTGCAGCATGGGCCCATATTCATTAGAGAGCCATTAAATAATACCACACAATACTCCTCCTCTTTCCCCCCCAATCCCTTTAATACCAGCATGCCCGTCTGGGGAAATAAGTCCAGAACGGGAAGCAGGAGGAGATGAAGAGAGGCGGTCAATAAGCAGAGACAGCAATCAGCCTGGAGTGTGAAGGGAGAACCGATCTCCATCTTAATGCAGCCAAAGGCATGAAGACTCCCCGTCCTCTCAAAGTAGTAACAGCATCAGTTTGAGGTCCAAAAGGTCTCCGGCTTTCTAGCTGAGGAGTAATAGAGGGAGCGAACAGCTAAATGCCCCATAATGCAGTGCAAATGGCCAAGCAGGCCAGGTCACTTGGGGCTGAATGAGGCTTAGATGACTGCAGTGAGAAAAGTGAGAAGCATGAGAATTGTCCAATCCTGGATGCGGAAGGCTGAAGCTATTATTAGTTACGCTCCGATATCTCATTCACACATTCACACTCACACAGACAGTTCTGTGGTGAACAAAAAAAAAAAAAAAAAAAAAATCAAGTTACATTTACCATAGCAGAGCCTGTGATGTTCATATTCCCGTCGTCTTTTATATATTCTGTTCTTGATATTAAAAACGGCCCACTGAGAATCTTCATTTTGCGCATTTTCCATGGTTTGGAAACACTTTGATCAAAATAATGAAAAAAAGCATGCAAAAAAAAAAAAAAAAACATGTTTTGAAAACATCAAAACAAAATAAAGAAGTGCAGGACGCTTAATATCCTGGGACATTTATTTTCTGTGGTTCCGCTTCGCTGTTGGCTTCACACACACAATCATTTAAATGGTGCGAATCAGCAGGGAGGGAACATGACTTCAGCACGCTGACTGGCGATAAGGCTTTCAATAAGACACATTTATTCCCCATCTACTGCCATAGAAGAACACACAGAACTTTCATTACTGCCACGAGACAGGAAGACAAGGAGGAGGAAAAAGAGGGATGGTCTGTTAGACTCTCTTGAGCTTGTTTTAGTAATTGAAGCAAGGAAAGGCTGCAATATTGCATTTCTCTCCGCCTGGGCTGGAAGCAGGCAACTATCGATTTCTTTTCTCTTTTTTTTGGCCCAGCTGCTCATCAGATGCCTCCATCATCTCAGGCTTAGAGTTGGCATCACATGATGAGAGTTAACAGACATCACTGGGGCAAGCTGTAATCAAACCCGGCACCAAACTATGGCTTTGGAATGAAAAAAAGTTGAGTGAATAAAGACAGAATCTTAAGTTTTGTTAAATAGTGTTGCTCAAACGTTTACTTTCCAGTCTAGGTGGATTGAATAGTGACAGGTAAATAACATTCACAATTCGGAGTGGCTTCAGTCACACCCTCCTGTCAAAGACGGAACTTGTGCATTTAAACCAGGATTCTGATGAGGCAAACTGAATTAGTACACTATTGTGTAAGCCGTTCTCCACTCTTTCAATAGACAGTTATCAATGGGATAACTGCTTTCCTACGTGAACCATTTTGGGAGGAATTCAAATAAGGATTTTCTGCATTAGCAAGGACAAACAAAGATGCAAAAAAGGAGGTCATTAAATAATAAAGACAACGTACACATTGTTTGTACACAATCTGCAAATACTAACAGTAGGGCTACAATTTATTTACGCATTTAGTTTAAAACGGTGGCTTAGGACGCAGAAAAATGACTGTTACAATAAGGTAATGGAAGAAGAATAAAAAAAACTATATTAAATACAAATAAAATGCATCTTAATACATAAGACATAAAAACATAACACTTTTCTATCTTTGTTGTTGACATCAAAAGCAATCAATCAAATGAATGTATTTCAGTGCAAAATTTGTCATTCAGTTGAACCTGAACAAATGGAAATTTGTTAATATAAAGATGGTAAGAGAGAAGTTCAGTGACATTCCCGCATCCTCAAAAACCATGAGTAAACTATGCATCGAAAAGAAAATGTTTCAAATGAATAAATTTGCATATTGTTGAGGTTGTATTGTTCCTTATAATAATAAATGTCAATGTTCAAGTTTCTGCAACATTTTGTGTTTGCTTCAGGAGCTTAATTTTTTACAGTGGACATCAAGTGGTAAACAGTACAAAATATTTTACTGTATAAAAGTAAAATCATTTATCAAATTCTAATGTTTACTTACAGTACAGTCCAAAAGTTTGGAACCACTAAGATTTTTTAATGTTTTTAAAAGAAGTTTCGTCTGCTCACCAAGGCTACATTTATTTAATTAAAAATACAGTAAAAAACTTTAATATTGTAAAATATTATTACAATTTAAAATAACTGTGTACTATTTAAATATATTTGACAAAGTAATTTATTCCTGTGATGCAAAGCTGAATTTTCAGCATCGTTACTCCAGTCTTCAGTGTCACCTTCAGAAATCATTCTAATATGCTGATCTGCTGCTCAATAAACATTTATGATTATTTTTAATGTTGAAAACAGTTGTGTACTTTTTTTTTTTTTTCAGGATTCCTTGATGAATAGAAAGTTCAAAAGCACAGCATTTATCTGAAATAAAGCTTCTGTAGCATTATACACTACCGTTCAAAAGTTTGGGGTCAGTAAGAATTTTTATTTTTATGAAAAGAAATTAAAGAAATTAACACTTTTAATCAGCAAGGATGCATTAAATGAATCAAAAGTGGCAGTAAAGACATTTATAATGTTACAAAAGATTAGATTTCAGATAAACACTGTTCTTTTGAACTTTCTATTCATCAAATAATCCTGAAAAAAATATTGTACACAAACGATGCTGAAAATTCAGCTTTGCCATCACAGGAATAAATTACTTTGTGAAATATATTCAAATAGAAAACAGTTATTTTAAGTTGTAATAATATTTCACAATATTACTGCTTTTACTGTATTTTTAATGAAATAAATGTAGCCTAGGTAACATTAAAAATCTTAGTGGTTCCAAACTTTTGGACTGTACTGTGTATATTAATATTTTGAATTAGCTTTTATTTTTATATTTTCATTTTAGTTTAAGTTTATAATTTTCTTATGTGCTTTTGTAATTTAAAAAAAAAAACAACAACTTATTTCTACTTCACCGTTTTTGCAATCGCAGTACTTATACTTAAACGAAACAACAACAAAAAAAAGAAAAAGAAATGTTGTTTTTCTAATATTTATATTATATTTTATTTCAGCTATATTTCAATTAACAAATATAATTTAATAGTTTTATTTAACAACACCGACCAAAATCAGTTGAGAACCAGTTTTTAAAAATTAATACATTTTAAACACACAAAAAAGCAAAGAAGTCAGTCATAAATCATTATCTGATTCATCTCAAGTAACAGTCCCTCACTTCACTATACTGTTCTCACTCACCGTCTCATTCTTTTCATTTCTCCTCACACTATGCAAAATGCCTTAAACTGATAACAAGTTGTTTTTAATAATTTATTTGCATATAAAAGCCGTTGGCAGAGTGAGTGAATAAGAACGACCTGGAATTCAGTCTTTCTTCAGGCAGTGCTTCAACGTTACACAATACGCCACTATTTTACATTTTAGTATTGCGTTTAAATTTATTTAACTGTTTTTCTTTCTTTTCTCATCCTTTCTCTGACACAGTATACATGTCTGGATTTCATCTCCTCAATCAGCTGCTGACCACCTTCGCATTGACCTCTACTGAAATCTGATTGGCTGTCTGTTTCTGCAGGCAGGAGCTGTAATTGGCCGTCTCAAACAGGCCCTGTCAGAGAGAAGTGGAGCTCTTCTTGGGTAGGCTTAGGTAGAAAGAGAACTGTAATTGGACAGGGCAGCCTTGCAGTGTTTGATCGAAAACCTTTCACGCGGCAACCATGTTTCAGTCTCCCCTGATCCAAAGCAATCAGAAAAGGCCAAAAGGAGGCTGTTTGTTTAGATTGCTTAAGCTCCTCAAGCATTATCATGAGGCTAAGACCTGCACAGCACACTAAGGATGGTCAATTACTATTCTTTGTGGCATACTAAAAGATATGGTCAACACAGACTAAGAACAGAGAGGAAGTCACAGACTGTAATTTAACATGAGTGAAAGTGCTTTAATTGGCTGCTGGCTCCTGTCAATCAACTTCCAGCACGTAAAGCACAGCTGCAGCCCACCAGGCTGTGTAATGTGAATTTGAGGCTTCAGTGATCAGAACAACTGGCCACCAAAGCAGGCCTTACGCACATAAAATAGACAGTAAACTTAGGGTAAACACTAGAGCCGGCTCACTATACAATGCTATGATTCAATATGCTGCAGTGCATCGCAATATCAAAAACGAAACTTTGCTAAACACATGAGAGCAAACAAATCTGCAAGATAAGTTACAATATTTGTCGCACAGATTGCTTCATTTCAGTCCAGTACAACGCCTCAGAGAACTGCCACTATTTATATGAACTGCTTGTTCATTACTTAAACTGTATGAAGTTATATGAATTCACACATAAGCTAATCAATGCAATATTGTGGAGAAAACACAATATATTAATATATGATTGTACTGCCATACCTAGTACAAACCAGTTTAAAGGTGACGTAACTTTGCTGAGGATTTATAAATAATGTGGTCATGAACCTGGAAAAAAAACATTGCAGTGCAGCACGCACGCACACGCACACACACAAATACAATAATGCTTGATAGCAACAGTGGATGAGTGCATGTTTGTACTCACAATGGCTCCGTTGACTGCATTTTTATCGTAGTACTTCTTCCTCTCGTACTTGTCCCTGATGAAGAACTCCACAGCTCTGAAACACGGCTAAGGAAAATTCAAGCCTTATAATAACAAATCATTTCAAACATCACAGCATTTAAACAAGCCTGGCTTGCATTCACTCTGTAACCTGAGAGGAGGTTGTAACAGACATCACGAAACATGACGCTAAATGTTGAAGACCCCATGAACTGGTTTGGCTCACATTTTTCATATAATTTGGTTTACTTCATATATACCTCATATCCTCAAAGTAAACAGACTGAAAGCCAGAAAACTTCCTTTTTGTTTTCATGGTGTCTTATTGTTTTAAATTTGATTCAAGGACCAGTTTGAAGGTTGTTTTGTTTTTTGTTTTTTTGGTGTGGCAAATCTCACTTTGGCTAGAAAGCTTTAATTGGCATCTTGCTCAGCAACAATGTAACTCCTGCAGTAAAGAACGCAACCTTCTCAGACTGGCTGTTATTTCTCCTCATCATTAAAAACAATTGAGAACCAACACCATACCTTAGGATCAAACAACGATGGCTTTACTTCCCCAAACCTGTTTTTTTTTTTTCTCTTCTTTTCACAGCATACACACAAACACAGATTAGGGCCAAAGAGAAATAAAAACACACATTCTCCGAATCGCAGTCTTTGTTAACAGTGCGAATTTATACGGTGACAGTAAAATGCTAAGAGGACCGGTTCATGCAGCTTTATTGGATTTACACTCTCATGAATCCCTTATCGCAATACAATAATGCATCTGATGAAATATGGATAAGGGTGAAGAAGCAGGTGGCAGGAAGAGAAAGAACGCAAGAAAGAGGAAAGACAGGGGTCAGTGACAAAAGCCTTGTAGCATCCTTAGTACAAAATATCAGTGGATCTCAAACTGGTGGTCCAGGGAGAATTTTAAGTGGTACACTGAGTGATCAATTAAAAAAAACAAAAACAAAACAAAAAGTCTGGGGTCTGAAAGTTTCTTATGTTCAACAAAACGGCATTTATTTGCTTAATATTAAAAACAAAAAACAAACAGTAAAAACAGTATTTTTTAAATATATTATTTAAAAAAAAATCTGTGAAATATTATGGCAATTACACAGAATTTTCAGCATTATTACTCCAGTGTCACATGATCTTTCAGAAATTATTCTATGCTGATTTGGTGTTGACCCCAAACTGCTGATCTTACTGACCCCAAACTTTTGAACAGTAGTTTAATTATAACTGTCAAAAGCACAAACACTGAATTATGCATTGATTAATTAACACATAACATTTTAATTAACACACAACATTACATAGAATGTCATTAGATTAAAATGTTTAAATCGCAATTAATTAATTGTGAAATAAAGCTTACACAATTTAACACTTTCATTTTATCATCATTTACTATATCCAGCAAAGTAAACAATGAGATTGACGGGTGATTCTCACATTTTCTTCAAGCTCTTTTCAAGGTAAATGAGTGTCTTTCCAAAAAAAAAGTACACTTGGAGACTCAAAAATGATACCAAATGATACAAGTAGTCCAAATAATTCATAGATGTATGCATACCAAAGCACCCATGAAAAAAAAAATTACAGAAAAAAACCTTTTGAGAATTCACAGTGTATAGTATGTGTACAGTACAACAGCAAAAGTGCTGGTTTACATTTTTGACAAGTCAAGTTGCGATACTGAACAGAACCTCATGGAGATGCCAAAAAAAAACTGCATATACCTACAACAGAACATGGATCCATTAAGAATTACTAAACACAGCAACATACACATGGCAAATCAAAACATTATGCTGAATGTGTGTGGAAACTAGACTTATGCCGATATTCGGTAATGCGATAAATCGCGATAATGAATATTCACGATATTGTAATCGTCGGCACTTCAGAATACCGTAAATAATAATTTATTACCAATTATTAATTTTTTATAAGGCAATTAAGAATACTTTACCCATCAATCGTATAAAATGCACAACACGGCTGTATTCTGCGTCAAAAGGACACGCGCTCAAGAGATGTAAACAATCCCAACGTGCACGAGAAGCACATGGCGGAACAAGGAGACGAGCTGAATGAAAGTGCGCGTTCACTCTCTGACAGCAGAGGGCGCTGATGGAACAGCAGCGTGCAGCGGTTACCACGGAAACCGTGCAAACAAAGTAATTTCATTAATTTTTTTGTAATCTCAGTGTTGTTCATCACAGCACCAAATACTGAATACTTAAAAACGACTTAAAAGTAATTTATTTTCAAACCTAAACATTTTTATATTTTAATCTGGACTACAACATGCCCTAATGATTAGAAATGTTCTGATTATTTGTTATTGTTCAGTAAAACGTACAGCTTCATTAGTTAACATGTTTATTCATTATCACTAAACTGACAATAAAAATACTTATAAAGTATTAATTATTATTAATTAATGTTAATTTCTTAGTTACTATTTAATAACATTAAATAAGTTATTTTGATTTTAGTAATGGACCTGAGATAAAACTAACAATAATCAGTTGTGTTTCTAAACTAACATTAACAACAAAAAAAACTTTCTGTAACAAATGTAGCTATTGCTCAATCTTAGTTAATGCATTAAATAGAGTAAAGTGTTATCTGTTGTTCGTTATAGCCTAATTCTTTTGCATTTTAATCTGTTTAAAAATTTCAGTCAGTGTTGTTTTTGTTTTATTAAAAAAAAAAAAAAGAGTTCTTAAACCTGTTAAATTATGACAAAAATGGTTTTGCAACTTATTTTAATACCGCGATAATACCGTATACCGTGATAAAAGCTTCATCAATTAATCGCAACATGAAAATTTGATACCGTCACATGCCTAGTGGAAACACTGTGAATGTACTGAAATGTGTCTGTGCATAAATACGATGTTGAGAAAGCGCACATACGCGGTTTGTTTGTACATCAATATAACGGACCGACTGATGTGTGCTTACTGTACGATTCCTGTATGTCACCGCAATCATCTTTACCTTGATTGCAATCCTCATCCATCAAAACTTCACTAGCGAGACACTGGTTTGCTTTATCCAGCTGAGAAACATAGTTTGCATAGCCATATCGCAGTGGGATGTTTTGACATTCTGTCCAGTCTGTATTTCATACAGCGTGATGTGTGAGGGCTGGCGCTCTTCAGAAACAACCACAGAATTAAAGCTGCAAGCAATGATGAAAGGGCCCTTGCACCTGCATATATTTATATAATATATATATATAATATATATGCAGGTGCAAGGGCCCTTTCATCATTGCTTGCAGCTTTAATTCTGTGGTTGTTTCTGAAGAGCGCCATAATATATATATATATATATGATTAATTATATACGCCATATATATATGATTAATTCATAACACCCTCTTGGAAAAGTTTCAGGCGTCTTTACATTGATACCCTTTAAATCACCTACTTTTAAAAGTGAGTTGAGACACTTGCATTCAGTTCAGTTCTGTTGCACTCCGTCTACTGTTTTTGAATGAAGAACATAACGTAACATATCCTGTTCCTGGAGATCTACCTTCCTGCAAAGTTCAGCTCAAACCCTAATCAAACACACCTGAACCAGATAATTAAAATTCTCAGGAACAATTAATCATGCATAGCTTCCTTAAAATGCAAGAGATACTTTGTTGCATCCCGTGGAGTTAGAACGTGATGCAAAAGTTACAGAGAGAAGCAGGGAAGAATGATGAGTGCTTGCAAAAATAGGAGAAAGAAAAATGAGTTAAATGCAGTTAAAATAAAAAAATAAAAAAAAAACACATACAGAGACTGAAAAATAAGAAAACAGTAAGAATCCACAAGCACACCAAATAAAGCAAATACCTCAGCCATTCACAATGAGCAACAAAAGAGAAAAGAACTTCAAATTTCCTCTCTGCTGATCTGACGTTTATATTAACACGGCCAACTTTTCCATTAGAGAGAGAAGCGGTGATAAGTGGGAAGCGAGAGAGAGTTAGAGACCCCCACAATGAAGCACAAAAGATCCGCATTTCCATCTGAAGAAACCACACCTGTGATAAAGCAAATTCCATCAAAGCCAGTTTGTGGAGGAAGCTCACCTCTGCTGTCCAGATTAATCCATTTTGACGGTTAAGAATATTGTACCTCAACGGTCAGCATACAAATGAAGCCATTTCCATAGCCACACCAAATGCAGGAACGCTGATAACGGGCCACGGATGCCAGGGAAATTCAATTAGAGTTTCTGAAGGCGCCAATGAGGAGAATATGGAATTATCCTGGCCGCCACACACACCCAATTAGACTGATGGTGTGAAATAGGACGGAGGAGGATACCCAAGGCAAGAGGGATGAGGCGGGGGGGATGAGAGACATGAAGAGACTTCCTGTTGGGCCTCAGAGATGAGGTAGTTCCTGTTCAGCTCTGCTGTATGTGAAGGTGCTGAAAACAGCATCTGTTTTCTCTGGAGCCAGAGCTGTGAAGTCACACAGGCTTCTGCCTGCCAAACTCTCACACATCCACCAATATTAGAAAAGGAGTTCCCAATTGGATTTTTTTTTTTTTTATATATAAATATATATATATATATATATATATATATATATATATATATATATATATATATATATATATATATATATATATATATATATATATATATATATATATATATATAGACTGTGATATGTTTTATATATACACATTGTGACAGAACTGAACTGGCAAATGAAATGTATAAATCAAAATGTATCACCTATTTATTCTGAAATTCCTCACAGAATTGTGCAATGTTCAAAAGTTTGGGATTTGTAAGATTTTTGTTTGTTTTTGAAACAAGTCTGCATTTATTTGATCAAAAATACAGTAAAAACCATTTTGCGAAAGTTATCCTTTCCCTTTTTTCAAGCCTGAACAAGATTATGAACCTGGAATGCAAAAGTTCATTGACATGAACTAAACGTCTCAAGAATTATAAGGTCTCAAAAACAAAAAAGGGCTCTTAAGCTACAAGAAGAATTGCATGCATATTCATGGTGGAAAATATGTAGTATTTTTATGAGCAGAAGACCAAAGCTATCTTTGGAAAGTCTGTTAAATTAATTTATTCAGATAAAAACACTTTCATTTTTTTTATGCGTCTCATTTACTGATGGTTTTCTTCCCTTTCTGTTAAAAATAAGAACTTCCTTCAAGCCATAGTAGTAGAAATGTTCAAAAAAATCACTAGTGTGTCCCTGAGTTGCCTCACCCAATTCTAGTAGAGGGTGATAAGAACGATTAGCATTATGGGAAATGGCACACATCCTTTGCAATAGCCTTAGGTGTTCTACCAACCACTACAAATTCTAATATAAATTGACATCACTTCAATAGGTTGTTTGCAATCACGTGGTTCTGGTGACGTGCAAAATTAATGTGGAGGGCAAGCAGTGAAAATAAGAATGGAAGAGATGGAGAAAAGTCCTTACTGTGCTGGTTTAGAGAGGTATAAAGAGAAAATCACAAAATATTTTGGACATGAACCTTATGTTATGAAGAGGAGTGATTTTTCTACTGAATTAAAAGACTTGCCGTAATGCTGCATTCAGTTCTAGCCTTTCTGCTACTGAAGTTAGGGCAGTATTTTTGATTTTCTGTCGTTATTGTGAAAAATGTCTCCGTTTTAAGTCATTTATGCTGAATCGAGAATTGCAACAGGAGCTCACATCATCGTTCAGGGGGGGAAAAAAACTGGACGGTGTAATATAATAGGTGACAGAGAGACACCGTATAGCAAATCTAATGTCACTGATTGAACCCACTGTCTATGACTCAAAATAATCTCATAAGTGTTTTTGAAAGTGTTGTATTTTGTTTGGTTTAATATTTAACATTACATTTGCGAGTATGACTCTCACTCGGCTTATATATACAAAAATATATACAAATATATATACAAAAATACAAAAAATAAATAAAATACAGTGTGTCGGTGTCTGTCATAGACTGTAAAAAGGTGTCTGTCCGCTGAATTCCCCTCAGATTCTCCTCCGTGAAAACATTAAAACTACAGTTACATTTACACCCTTCAAACAAAGAAATGGCTCGACTTCTGTCAGCTTGTTGAACACTTTTTATGTTTAATTTGGTCATTTTCTACCATATGATGGCTGAAGCAGCAGCACGTGACACTGTTTTCACGGTAACCAGATCAACATTGTGAACGGAATTCTACAAAACTGAGGTGAAAACACCAATGATCATGCAATGGGATAAAACATCCTCTCTTCCCTGCAAATGATACCATGAAAAAGTGAATATTTAACCATGTCAAAAACAAAAAAGGTAAGCGGGTATCCATATTCATTTCAGTATCAGCAGGCACAAAATGCTATAAAAGGCGACAACTTTTAAAGTTAAAAAACAATTTAAGTTACGTAAACAATAAAAACTCATTGTGGTTTCTTGGTTTAATAGATTTGAGCAACCATAAAAGACGCAAAACATAAGAATTTTGAGTTTGTGATAGGATTCCTATATAGAAAAATCACAGCTTGCCCTCCAGCCGCATTCCACGTGCAGCAGTGACGTCATGCACAAACAACCTATTGCAAGGACTGGGAGCAATATATTGTCATATATATCTGTGGAAATCAAAAAAGTGACAAAAAGCACTGAGAATTCCTGTATTTTGGCAATCAAATATTGTGTCGAAGAGAATCCAATATGTAGAACTACCATTAAAACAGCAGATTACACTGTTTAACATAAATGCTCTAAACTAGGGATGTCAATTTACACTAATTCCCATGACTGTTCATCATTTAAAATGGTCAATTAATCATTAGCCTTAATACTGCAATATGGGTCTACAGCAGTGGCTTATAGCCAACAGCATTACAGGGTGTGCAAATGCTGCTCAAAACGCCATGTTCCTCACCAAATAAATGAGAAGGGTGTTTAGCCTAAATAAAGGTCTAGTTGGATTGTGAAATGAGTCAACCCAAAGAATTCACAAGGATTTATTACAATAGTGTTCTCATTATAATGTTGTATTATATAACAGTCCCAATCATAGACTTTATTAGTACTGCATTGCTGTTTGAGCAGCACGTTGAATGAACATCAGTAAACTGAAGCCCTTTGCTGACGAGTTATTTAACTCAACCAAATGCATCCTATGAGAAACAACATAACTTAACTCCCCAAACATAACTCCGGCGTGCTCACTTCACGGTTGAGCAGCACACATGACCTTGCTTAAATCGACAATTAATCAATCGTCGATTAATTGTTAGCATCCCTATTTTAAACCCTTCTCTGTTGCTTACAAGAGAAAAGTTAGTGGTAGTGCTGGCTACAGAATCTGATAGTTTGTTTTTAATTTGGCAGCAGCAAGAGAAGAGTAGGACGCAACAGCACAAACTCCACAAACTCACAAATAAACACTTCTTTGCATATTATAAATCCGCAATTCGTCTTTTCTAGAGCCAAGAAAAGGGATTTTTCACTTTAATCATGTCAATTCTCTCCAGACGACCAAGAAAGCATCTGTACCACACAACAACCTCAGCCTCTGAGTAGAAAGTTGACGCTGACTTTTCCCAAATGACTAGCAAAGGTCATTAGAGCATATTTGCAACCACAATTACACAAACAAACACGGACAAACAGATAGACTCAAGGATACTGGTCAGTTTGCGGCCGTCTGAAGTTTTCTGGGAGATGAGCTTCATACAGCTGTCTTGCCTTGGTGTTGCCCATGCTCTGCACACTCTAAAAAGAGAAAGAGAGACAACAAAGAAATAACATGTGAAAAAGAAGAGCAACACAAATCATCTGTAAGGAGAAAATCCAAGCAATCACCTAAATAAATGAATGACTAATTCAATAAAAAAATTTCCATGATGGATACAGCATATGTCCTAGATTGGCAGTTTTTGTGCTTTTATATTCAACTGATGATTTATTTACATACAGTACTTTATTTTAGTATCATTTGGAATAGATTTTTATGCAATTTGGGTCATTTTATAAAAATATTTCATACAGTTTATGTTTGTATTGTATAATATGAGAAAAATGTAAAACAAAATTGTTTAGAGCATGTAATTTCAGTTTGGTAATTATGCATTTATTAGTCATTTTTTGTTAATTTATTTATAACTATTTCAATCTATTTTACCAGATGCCGCTGCAAAGTAAAAACCGCTGGCCATAAAACCGCTGGCGTGTTAATTCTGACCCTGCAACAAGAATGGAGTTACACACTAGGAGAAGAGTGAAATGTTATTACAATTTAAAATATCTGTTTTCTATGTGAATAAATAGTAAACTGAAATTTATTCCTGTGATCATTACTCCAGTCTTCAGTGTCACATGATCCTTCAGAAATCATTCTAATATGCTGATCTGCTGCTCAAGAAACATTTCTAATTATTATCAATGTTCGTAATTTTTGTGGAAACTGTGATATTTTATTTGCCAGGATTCTTTGATAAATAAAAAAGTTAAAAAGCACAGCATTTATTTGAAATACAATCGTTTGTAAAATTATAAATGTCTTTACTGTCACTTTTGATCAATTTAAGCCTAATGTGTCCTTGATGAATTAAAGAATTAATTCAATTTCAACTTAAATGAAAGTCAACAAATGAAATGATGCACTTATGTTTGTGATGTGATTTTTTAAATATATAAATATAATATAAAAAAAATTGTGAAATTTTTAAAAAATCTGGTTTAAATCTTTTTTTTTTTTTTAATAAAATTGATTGTTTATTGATCATTTTAAATAGATTTTTTATGAAATTTAAGGTCTTTGTCATTTAGAGCGACCACACATCATGTGATGCAACCAATAATAATAACTGTATTGAATTAAAAATAAAATATCTACATATGGGTCAATGCCGTATAAGGATTTTCTATATATATATATATATATAAATATATATATATATATATATATATATATATATATATATATATATATATATATATATATATATATATATATATATATATATATATATATAAATATATTTTGATATTCGATCTTTCCCATTATACATCAAGAGGTTTTCTTTATGAAAAAAATTGCAAATCATGTTTTAGTTCAGCTGGAAATTACTGAGAATTCATTCACAAACACACTTTCACAGTTTTGTCAACTCTATTAGAACACTAACAGAAGTGTCCCTGTCCATTTTTAAAAGTACATAAACTCAAACATATAACATAGAACTCATATATAAATTACTACATTTTCTAGTTGATTTTATATATCAACTATAAAATCAATAAATAAATTGTTTTTATTTATAGTTATGAGTCTATGCAAGTGTAAATTGTAAAACCGGTGCATCTCTGTATAATGTTAAGACCCTTAGCATAATTTAAAATGCATAAATCATGACCCAAGGGAAAAAAAAAAAAAATTTATTCATTATACTACTTGGATCCCTAAAAAGACTATATTGATCACTCTCTTTCAATGCCAAAGTACGGCAATGACCTCCGGATAAAGAGTGACCTTATTCATCCCTTAAAGCGGTGGAATCTGTTTGGTTGCTGCGCACAATTGCTGGGGCAACAGGAGTGACAGTGCAATATCTATACCTTGATTCATGCCACACATCCCAATTTCTAACTTCCTAATAAAACAAAACAGTAAAACACACAAACTTTCACTTGAAACAGGCTTAAAAAGAAAACTCTGGTTATAAGCTCAGCAATCTGTGTGAGTTCATGGCCCTGATTTTTAATTAACCGTGTAATCCTGTACGCAACTGCTTAGAAAATCAAGGCTATGTTTAAACATATACAAATTACTCGTATTTGCATTATCAGTTCAATGTCACGTACGTCTAAGTCTGTCAGAGACAAATTAATATGAGAATGATGGATCAGAGTGAAGGAAGAGTATATGCTGAAAAACAGACAAGTAATTACCCATCAAGAATTAATTATCCATCCAGATGTCAATTAATATGCGAAGGGGAGATGCAAGACTCCCTTTTGGTTGCTTAAACTCATAAATCTTTCAAGCCACACTGCTCTTTACAGCACAGCACACAGAGACATACAAATACGGTTACACACGTATACCTGTGATTTGAATGGTTATTTATACCTCATGAAGCAGTGCGTTATAGAGACATCTCAGACTACACCAGATGTCCTCATAGGAAGGGCTCTACAAGGATTTTTTTGTTGGCTTGGTCAGGCCAGTAGTAGGTTTGCTGCGGTAGTCGGTGTTACAGGTGTTAAACCAACTACATTAGTTGGCCACCGCGGCACCCCCTCTCTGTGTTTATTGTGCTTGCTATTTCTTGAAAAAAAAAAAAAATCGTACCGATCCCAAACTTTTAAACGGTGGTATATGTGATCAATGAATGCGAGATGTTGTGAAAAAGCCGAACACACCCTGTTGAGCCCCATAAAGAAAGAAAAGACAACCATTACATTTTGTGTTACACAAAAACACATACTTGTATCTGCTCGGGGGTCCATTGGTCCAAGTTGACTGATTTGACGCGTGATATATGCACTCCCAAGTTCCGGTGTATTCCAGCACAGCGGATACAAATAAACACACCAAGATTCCAAGAGGCCCATCGAGGTCCTGCGGGGAAAGAGAGAGAAAACAGACCGATTTTAGACCTGCAGTAAAGCACTTCCCATTATCTGAAACAGATAACACCATCATAAAAGGCAGTGAAGAAACAGCGGTTTAAAATAAATCTTCTGAGTCACGGTGCCGCCTCAAGCTCCGTCATGTAATTCTGCCTCACCATAGCATCGAATAAACTGCATTGTTTTGTGATGCTGAAAGCAAATATCTAAACAATGGAATTTTGCAGTTGGGATAATAAAATTCAATCCAAGCGCCAGATGAATGCAGCAGGTAGCCCACCTGAATCAACAGTCAATAGCTGCAGGTACCGGAATAAAACGGTGAAACTGCATTGTGGGACTCCTGATCTCATCAGCCACAGGAAAAAAAGGAGAAGAAAGATGCGAATTGTGCTACAATACAGACTGCATGTGATTATCCTAAGCCCGGTGTGTAATATTCAGCTCTCAAAAGTGACTGTAATAGCATGGGGGTGGAAGGTATCGTTCTGACTGCTGATGCTAACAAAAGCAGAGACAGAGGTTATGTATCTTGTTTTAGTACATTAAAAATGCTTACCAGTGACTTCACATTATTTAAGGTTATACTACGGGGCTGTTGAATCTGATTGGTTGACAAACGTTATATTCAGGGAAAATAGTTCCAGGCAGATATTGACTGCAAAACATGTCCATATCACTTCGCCAAATGATTTCAGTTATTTCAAAGGCCCTTACAGACTACAACAGCAAAAGAACCAAAACTCACAATGACAGTGTCCAAGCAAATAGGAAGAAAACAACAAATTTTTCTTTTTTTTTGCCACAAAATTACGTTTCATTATGTACGGAAAGCACATACTTTCTCCTGCTCTCTCTCCCACTCAAACACACACACAGAAATGTGTTGTCAGCGCTGCTCTGCCGATTTTATCAGTAAACTAGTTTAGCAATTTAAAAGCTACATGACATTTCTCACTAGTGAGGTAATAACAGCACTGTTCTTGCAGCAGATAAACTTACAGTTTCGCTGTTAGTAGAGACGCTGCTGCCGAACGCTGTTGAGAGACGCACACAGACTCAGGAAATGCATATACACTTAATCTCTCTCTAATAACCGCATTAGTTTGCCTCCGTTAACCCTTTCCCCGCCAAACACAGAATTTTCCGTTATTTATGAGAAAATGCTACCCTGACAGAATTTTCTGGGTTTCCCTGTTTTCACTGTTATACAATAGGGGGAGCCATTACGCATCTTCTGAACGAGTACAGAATCTCTCGAATGAAAACACAGACAAGGGGGGTGCAGAAACGAGTGTCATATGTAAGCAGATGCATATGAAAAATAATGCAATCATCAACAATAAACAGCATATAAATGAAAACTGCCTAAAGTTACTGAGGGAAATGCTAATCCAGGAAGTGGTATAGGACTGAAGTTTTGGGGGTGTTAATGGAAGCGAAGCAACTATGATCTGATAATTGTACTGAATATGATCCAGATGTAGAGTTTAATAAAAATTGCTATTTTCTCAACATTTTGCTCAAAATGTTGATTTTTTTTATGAAACTTACCTAGATTCAAGTGTTAATAAAAAAAGAATGCTTTGAAGATGTTTTTTGTTTATAAGTAAAGGCTCTGTTCTTTATGTTGATGCATTGTATGTTCAGATATTCATACAACAAAATGTTCTAGGGGCCATGAAAATTGTGTGAAACTTATGAACATTTTTTTTCTAATAATTCATCTGCCTGTGATCAATTATTCCTTACATATTTTATTCATTAGGACAGTGTTTCTCAACCAGGGGTCCATGGACCCCTAGTGGTCCTTGACATAATGCCAGGGGGTCCTTATAAAATATCTGAATATTAATATTCAGATAATATTCAGATATATGCAGTGAAGAGTTTGTATATTTTGACATTTCCCATAAAAGAAGAATATATGTATAATATACCTGACAATATGACTAAATATAGGACAAGTCAACATACGCAGTGGTAGTAAATAATACTTGATTGCATTTGGTTGTCACAAAGACATTAATGATACCTATGAACAAATTTTATGGATGGTTCCAAATATGACGGAGGTCCATGACTCAAAAAAGGTTGAGATTCACTGCATTAGGATATTGATATATGATCTGTTGCTGACGCTGCTTCTTCTACGGCGGTTGGCATCCAGCTTATTGGTGCATTACCGCCCCCTTCTTTTACCCCCCTCTTCGTTTACAGTCTGAGGGAGACGCACGCTGTATTCAAGCTATTCATCAGCATCATTTAGTCAACTAGTCTCGCACTTCCCTAGTATTTTTCGGCTCCATTCAAGAAACTGAGCACAAGAAGTCAACAGCGTTTGTGTAAAAAGTTGCGTGTAAAAGTGAATGGATTGGGGGGTGTGGGCGCACTGGAGCGGTCCTGACAGCTTTCCGCTGGTCGGTTGGTGTTGGTGAGAGCACTGCTCCTGACGGGCTATAAATCACAGGGTTTGCTGGGAAATGGATTTCTGTGGTTCACCCGCCCTCTTTGGCTTTATCTACACCTGTCAGCCATCTTAGGACACGTCCAATTCGCTTCCTCCGTCTCACGCTTTCTCGCAGTACGGAGCCGTATCCGTGGTAGCAGGGGTGGCGGGGGGGATTCGGGAGGGGTATGGGATCTGTATTCTGCCCGCAGGATGCCTGGCATGCTTTTGCATGCCCATCATGCAATAGTAGAGTAAACCACTGACCCCGCCAGTGCCACCCACACAGCTCCTGAATAGAAAAAGCACTCACACGACAAGTACAGCCATTAGCATAACAAACAATACCGCACTGTTTCTTCACTCTTAAGCGTGTTCATAATTCATCCTGCATGATTGCTCAGGATATTAATGGCTATCTTGCTTCTGTTCAGTGCTCAAATGACAAAAGAGGATGGGAGACGCGTGAACAGGCTGATAAGATTCCCCCAACGTGCTGGAAAAACTCCGGCGAAAACTGCGGTAATGAGAGAGAGCGGGTTTCTAGTCTCTTATCTCTCACCCACCCCAAACTGGCTGCACCAGCTCCGTCTGCCACCCTCCCAGATTTATTAGCCCAATAAAAGGCTGCAAGATTGTCTCTCACACCGCTGCACCAGGAGCTGCATAACTCACCCACAATTAAAGAGGGTTAATTTGTCATTGAGTGGAGCCCAGTGCAGTGAAGAGTGCAGTGCCCCTGCAGAGGGGAAGTGCTAGAGGAACTCTCTCCACACCCTCCCTGCTGGACTGAAACGCTGCAGTGGGGACTGGATATGCTTATTAGTCAGAAGGTGTGGGAACCCTGAAATTAATTTTTCATAATTTGTCCATGACTTTAAGGATTCTTATAAATACTTTAAGAGAAAACTCACTCACAAAGAGTATTTCAAGCAGAATAATTGAGAATATCTAAAACTAATTATATTGACCACAGAAATTTCCATTCCATTTAAGATTTTATTATTTTCTATGACTTTTCCATGAAAAAAATAATAAAATCTTAAATGGCACGGAAACCTTCCAGGTTCCTTCCATTGAGAACCACTGATCTATATGTCTGGCTTTAAAAGAAAACAACAGTCCAAAAGAAAAAAAAAAAAAAAGAAAAAAAAGGAAGGGTACATGATTAATCTTTAAAAAAAATAAAAAAATAAATAAAAATAATATGGCGCTCTCAATTCAAACACCCACATGATCTTATTCCTAAATGACAACGATTCGCCCGAGTCTATTAAACCTTTGACAAAATCACACGAGAACATACAAATATGCATTGGCATTATGAATTATTATTTAACTAAATTCGTTTTTTAACTTAATGCAAGGATTTAGAGTACCAAACGGTACTGAAATTTTCAAAAATGTGACACTTTGAGCGCTGTTGAGCAGATTCCTAAACACCTCTGATTGGCCATTATGTTCACAAACTCAAAAGATATGTCTGTGATTGGCAACAATGATCAACGCACAGGAGCGTTTGAAAGCACACGGAAGTATTTGAATTTGAAAGCGTTTTGGGAGCAAGAGTATTTGAAAGCAGGCATCTATCAGCGGACTAGTCCCGTGTGTATCTGTGTAAGCGCTCGGTGAAGAGCATCATTGATGACTATTTACAACGTTTTTGAAGCGTTGATCATTGAAGCCAATTATAGACATAATCGATGAGCCGTGAACACAATGGCCAATCAGAGATGTTTACGAATCCGCTCAACAGCCCTCAAAAGCATCACATTTTTAGAATTTCAGTACTGTCGGGGTACCGAAGTTGGTACTTTTGACAACTCTACAAGGATTAATTAAATATTTTACACATTAAAACATATTTCTTTGTAAGATTCAACATATCAAATGAATGAACAAGTCTGGCATCATTATACATTATAAATAATACTACTGGATGAGCCACACTCAAAATGATAAAGTAGCCAATATACACACCTATAACAGCACATCAGTTGAATTGCTGCTACATTGCTGGCAAACCATAAATAACCTTACAGTATCTCTACATTACACGCAAACACTGTAGATGTGTCAAAACAGAATTACTCTAATTAGAATCAATGAAGCTGGAAGCGCCCGTTTGCAACATAACTTGCAGTGACTGTAGCTTTCACATAACATCTACCATTGCATGGTATATATAGTCAACTGTCAAGCCGAACAGCCCTATTGAGATAGATGTTAATGCCAGGTGTAAACAAGGCCTCAGATAACCAGCCAAGAGTAGAGGGCAACTGCTGTCTGTCTCACATAAACAGGAAGAGCTGCAATTGAGTGGAACTGGCAGAGGTTGCAACCAAGACAGGTCATGAACTATGACCCTACCTAAGCTCTCCCATTCTGAGGGAACTGATGATGGCCTCTAGCATCCAAAAGGGGCAATTTCGGCATCTCAGATGTGACATGCCCGCATGATCTTTCCACTTCCTCTTATTTTCCTCTTCCCCAGTCCATTCATTATCTCCACAGCTGGTCGCAGCAGATGTAGAGCGGTGCGAGCGAGTCCCTCAGTCAACATACATTTTCTAATAACTCACCATTCAACTCATTCACCGGATGCTGTGAACAAGTCTGCGCTAGAAGGAGGTGAGAAAGAAAGTGTTCTCAGTCTTTGGCTTGCTATATTTAGACCTGAGGAGAACATGCAATGGATGCTTTCAGCAGCTGAGTAGTGAGATAACATATTTTTGGGAGAACCTATAAACACAGGACACCCTTGGTGTGCAAGGCAGCCCTTCCCTGAAAACTCAATTAAAAGGCAGGCCAAATAAATTATTCAGTGTCTAAACATCCAGAGCAGGGCTCGCTGGGACTTTGTGCGTGTATAGGTACAGCGGGAGATTTACAGTTGCCTCTGCAGTTCCCAGGTCTCTGCCCACTTCATTGAGGAGTCACCCCTGATTTATAAGCCTGTAGCTCATTTGCCTGCATAGAACACGCATAAAAAATGGGACATGGCTGATATAAGATGTGTGAATCAAAACGCATTCTTTGTCCCTCACACATGTCATCTCTGCCTTTGTAGCACCTGTCTCACTGAAAATTGAGTGACTGTATCGTTTTGTCAATGTCACCTCAAGGCTACAAGAGAGCATTTGTCAAAATAAACAATAGTCCCTTCTGCCCTCCATCTTTCACTTCTGGGGGCACGGGTAACCGTGGCGACAAGAGCCCCTCTCTCTCTTTTCACTTCCTTCCTAATCCACTCCATCAGCTCTGCCAAAGAGGGAAGAAAGAGAGACAGGGGGAGAAAGAAAAGGGGGAAGAAGAAAAAACAGGAGAAGAGAGCAGCACTGTACCTCACCCAGAAACCTCAAAGAACTGGAGAACCCTCCAGCTATGCTCGGGTAACACTTCAAAAGGCTGGTGCTGATTGTACCAGTCTGTTCCAGGGACAGGGGCCAGTTGTTATGTTTCAGGACCCATCATGGCTGCCCTTCACACCACCTGACTTGCTTTTAACAGATGAATGGGATGCAAAACCTACAACAAATACCTATGAATGGCTGCGTGAGTGTACAAGAGGGGTATTTTAGTTGGCTATGAGAATCTGCCTAGGTCTGTAAGATTTTTTATGTTTTTTTTAAAAAGTTTCCGATGCTGTGTGTGAAAAAGTTAGGACACCCTATTGAATTCCATGGTTTTCCATATCAGGGCATAAGAAAAAAATCATCTAGTCCTTGGCAGGTCTTAAAATTTGGAAAATAAAACCTCAGATAAACAACAACACATGACATATCACACCATGTCTGTTTATTTAACAAAAACTAGGCCAAATGGAAAAACCATGGATGATAAACTAAGGACACCCTTATTTTTTCAATAGGAATTAAGTGGGTAAGTAGCAGTCAGGCACTGCTAATCAAAAGCCTTTCATTAATTGATCATCAGCAAGTCTGAGCACCTCTTTAAAATGAGAAGTTTTGGCAGTTTGCTGGTCTGGAGGCTTCAGGTGTGCGTTAACACAATGCCAAGGAGGAAAGACATCAGCAACGATCTCAGAGAGGCAATTGTTGCTGCCATCAATCTGAGAAAGGTTATACGGCCATTTCAATCTGAGGTCCATTATTCCACAGGTAGGAAGATTACTCTCAAGTGGAAGACAGACAACCCAAGAACTACACCTCCGGCTCTACAGACCTCAGCATGTTAAATGATAAAGTTCATGAGAGTACAGTTAGAAAAAGACGGGACAAGTATTGCATGCTTGGAAGGGTTGCCAGGAGTAAACTTCTCTTTCTAAAAAAACAAAACAAAAAAACAACACATGACCGCACGGCTCAGGTTTGCCAAGTTGCATCTAAACAAACCACAAGACTTCTGGATAAAAATTCTTTGGACAGACAAGACTAAAGTGGAGATGTTTGGCCATAATGCACAGCGCCAAGTTTGGTGAAAACTAAACAGCATATCATAACAAACAGCTTATACCAAAAGTCAAGCATGCTGGTGGAGGGCTGATGATTTTGGGCTTGTTTTGTAGCCATAGGCACTGGGCATCTCACAGTCATTCGGCTACCACTCCACTGTATACCAAAGTATTCTCGAGTCAAATGTGAGGCCATCTGTCCAACAGCTAAAGCTTGGCTCCAGACCTCATCCTGACTGAAAAGCTGTGGAGAGAGCTACCCACAAAACTCAAACTGGAGGAACATTGTGAAGAAGAATGGGCCAAAATTCCTCCAGGATGATGTGAGAGACTGATAAAGTCATACAGAAATGATTACTTAAAATTATTGCTGCTTAAAGTGGATCTATAAGCAATTGAATCATAGGTTGTCGTTGGTTTATCATCCATGGCTTTTCCATCTTGGCTTTATTTTTTTTAAAATAAACAATGACATGGTGTGATATGTCATGTGTTGTTGTTCATCTTGTGTTGTGAGGTTTTATTTTCCAAATTTTAAGACCTGCCAAGGACCAGATGATTTTTTTATTATGTCCTGATATGGAAAATCATGGAATTCAGGGTAGTTAGGGTATCCTAACTTTTTCACAAATTATATATTATATATAATAAATATGAAAAAAAAAAATATATATATATATATATATATATATATATATATATATATATATATATATATATATATATATATATATATATATATATATATATATATATAAATATGAAAATATATATATATATATATATATATATATATAATTAGTAAAGTCCAAAAGTTTGGAACCACTAAGATTTTTAATGTTTTTAAAAGAAGTTTCATCTGCTCACCAAGGCTACATTTATTTAATTAAAAATACAGAAAAAACAGTAATATTGTGAAATATTATTACAATTTAAAATAACTGTGTACTATTTAAATATATTTGACAAAGTAATTTATTCCTGTGATGGCAAAGCTGAATTTTCAGCATCGTTACTCCAGTCTTCAGTGTCACATGATCCTTCTAATATGCTGATCTGCTGCTCAAGAAACATTTAATGTGTACAATTGTACAAAATATTTGTGTACAATATTTTTTTTCAGGATTATTTGATGAATAGAAAGTTCAAAAGAACAGTGTTTATCTGAAATCTAATCTTTTGTAACATTATAAATGTCTTTACTGCCACTTTTGATTGATTTAATGCATCCTTGCTGAATAAAAGTATTCATTTCTTTAATTTCTTTTCAAAAAAATAAAAATAAAAATTCTTATTGACCCCAAACTTTTGAACGGTAGTGTATAATGCTACAGAAGCTTTGTATTTCAGATAAATGCTGTTCTTTTGAACCTTCTATTCATCAAGGAATCCTGAAAAAAAAAGTACACAACTGTTTTGAACATTGAAAATAATCATAAATGTTTCTTGAGCAGCAGATCAGCATATTAGAATGATTTCTGAAGGATCATGTGACACTGATGACTGGAGTAACGATGCTGAAAATTCAGCTTTGCCATCACAGGAATAAATTACTTTGTCAAATATATTAAAATAGTACAGTTATTTTAAATTGTAATAATATTTCACAATATTACTGTTTTTTTACTGTATTTTTAATTAAATAAATGTAGCCTTGGTGAGCAGACTAAACTTCTTTTAAAAACATTAAAAATCTTAGTGGTTCCAAACTTTTGGACTGTATATATATATATATATATATATATATATATATATATGTGTATGTGTATGTGTATGTATGTATGTATGTATGTATGTATGTATATATATATATATATATATATATATGTGTTTATTTATTACACACACATATATACACCAGAACAAAAGGTCCAAAAATGTGTGTACTGGAAACCCAGAGTGCACTGCAGCAATGCTGACCACACACACTCTCAGTGCAGCTCTGATAAATAATGTGTACGTGCACTGCTTTCTTTAATAGTGCATGACAGCGCTGATGATGTTTATATAATAGACTGTGTGTGTTTGTGAGTGTATTCACGCCTCATTTGGTCTGTAAGGGCAAGCCATGCTTGTACAGTGCATCTGTGCACATCTCTAAGTCACTGTGAGCGGCGACTGCTGAGTATAGGTCACTGCACAAAGCATGCTGGGAATGTGACGGTGGGATCCTAGTAAAAAAAACAGGAAGTGAGGTAGCAGAAGTTTCCTGCAGTGGCACTCAACCTTGTTTCTAGGTCCAAAGAGTGAATCGGCACAGCAGTCCATCAAACACACACCTTAACGTAGGCATTGGCATGTATACACAGACACACACAAACACACTTTTAGACTGCATAAGGTCACCTATTGAGCCTTTTAAAAGTGCTGCTGCCATTTTCTTAAAAGCCTCCATTTTTCTCTCATTAAAAAAAGGTGATGGTGGAAAACAACCACATCACACAGAACACCGCACACATTCATCTCAACCTGCACTTTTTCAACACCAAATAACAGGCTGTGAATGTGCATGTGTGTATTTATTATCCATATCTGGAGGAGAAAATGTGACTGGTTATGCAACAGAGTGGAGTGAAGGGGGGGAAGGGGGGTATGCTACCCCGTCCATCACAGTCGTGCCCATTAGTGTTGGTGCTAGCTGTACGGACCCCCAGCTGTTTGCCATAGTGAACACACTTGATGCAGTCTAAAGGCCCTTTCACACCAAACGGGAGATGAAAAAGCTAAACGAATCGCAGGCGAATGGTCTATTCACACCAGGAGTGAAACGAATATAGGGCTGAACGAAAAGCACATTCACGCTGGTTCAACAGATGCCATAACGCACCCTTCAGCAGGTCTATTAGAAGCACAGGATGCAGGAGAAGCAAATTCATTGACTAAATTCAATAATAAAAATATAAATATTGAAACACAGATGTGATGTTTAACTGAAGTCATTTGCAGTTTTTGTAAGATTTAATTTAGAGTTGCGCCATAAAGTACTGGCTGATAGCAATAAGCCAATAATTATTTTCAGGTTAAGGATGGTAACAGATCAATTCTAAACAGTTTTAATCAAAATAAATTAAAAGTAAAACAATAAAACTAAAATTAGTTTTAGTTTTTACCCAGTCTACTGAAGAGCATCAAAGGTTGAGCTTTGGAGCTAATCACAGACATATCTGTTGAGCATGTGAACACATTGGCCAATCAGATGCGTTTAAAGGGTTAGTTCACCCAAAAAAGAACTCACCCTATGTTATTCCACAACCATAAGAGCTTCATTCATCTTTGGAACACAAATTAAGATATTTTTGATAAAATACGATGGCTCAGTGAGGCCTGCATTGACAGCAAGTTAATTTACACTTTCTACCACCCAGAAAGCTACTAAAGACGTATTTAAAACAGTTCATGTGACTACAGTGGTTCAAACTTAATGTTATGAAGCGATGAGAATACTTTTTGTGAGCCAAAAAAACTAAATAACGACTTTATTCAACAATATTTAGTTGATGGGAGATTTCAAAACACTGCTTCATCATGAAGCTTCAAAACTTTAAGAATCTTTTATTTCGAATCAGTGGTTCGGAGCGTCGGAGTCATGTGATTTCAGTAAACAAGGCTTCATTACGTCATAAAAGTGTTTTGAAATTCTATGGTTCACGTGACTTAGGCAGTTTGCTACATGTTCCAAACCACTGATTCGAAACAAAAGATTCGTAAAGCTTCGAAGCATTTATTTTGGATTTATTGTAAGTATTGGGCTTTCAGTTCACATGGGTAGGGTACTTTGTTCTGTGTGTGTGGATGACCGTACTCGTCTGCCACTACCGAAGACCAATTTTGACCCAGGAAAAACCCTGCTGGACTGAACAGCTTCATAGGAATACATTGTTTCTTTTCAAACTATTGTTGGTGCTGAACATTTGCATTTAATGCAAAAGGGCCTAAAGGAGACAGAAGAATCCAAAAGGGGTCGACCTAGAATCATGCATCATCCTGAGCTTAAACCGCCCATCTTCCAGCACTGCACAGTATGGTAACAAAACTAATTGGTGTTGATGGGAGTCAAGAAATGTACTAGAACCGTGAGATTACACTGTGCTGCACCTGGGAGTGTTTTCAGATCCTTCCTAGTATGATCAATCCCAAAAACACCCACACACAAGGAAATGAACTCAAAAAACAAGAGTGAAACAGAAGCGCATCGCAAGCGTATCTAAATACCAACCGTAACAGCAGCAAGCGACCCGCAGAGCAAAGAGGATTTATCTGAAAACTAACTGTAAAATGAAACGCCGACACTGAATACATATAGCTCTCCCCTCTGAACTACGTGAAAGAACGAGAGTGTAAAATCCTGAAATAGACTGAATGTAATAAATGTACCCATGAACACAGGGCTTCACACAAACCAAATTACAACCTGTCAGATTCTTAGCTGGTGCTTCCAAAAAAATTCACCAAGTAGATTGATCAGCCAGCCCCCTGTGATGCTACAATACTTAAAGCAGTCAACAGAGAAAGGTCAGAAATGAGAAAGAGAGCAGGGCAGCTGGGAAAGGTGATTCAGGATCAGGTCATTTCTGAGCTGAACTCATATGGATCAGAATGATGTGTACTTATATGGTTCAAAAAGATGTGAATATAAAGAATTATCAGGATACAGAGATGGAAAGAGCACCATTCCACTGACTCCACTGTACTGTTTTAACTGTACCGCATCCTCACAGCACCCCCTGGAGGGAAAGAATGACAGGATGATGGCTTACACAGAAGTTCTTTAAAAAGGTGACAAAAGGCACCATAAATGACAAAGTGAGATAAAACGTATGTGAAAGCTGACTGACTTGTTGAAGTAGATCAAATCAAGCTCTTAAACGGATAGTTCACAGAAAAAAGAAAGATCTGACGTCATGTACTCACCATCACGTTGTTCCAAACATGTATGACTTTTTGTTGGACATAGAAATGACAGAACTTTGACTGGATATACTCTAACCAATTAGTCAGCGTTCACATGCTTATCTCAATTTGTCATTTTTTGGTGACTTGTCAACTTTTGTAGAAATTCCTGTGTAAATGATGACAGAACTTCCATTTTGGGGTGAAATAATGATGATATTATTTATATCAACATAATATTTGTATTATTTGTATAATTAACAGTTTATTGTTTCTTATCATATAATCAAAATGGCAAGTTGTATGTAGACAACTTGCCATATAAAAATTGTGGAGTACTTCCTTATAGGGCTGCATGATTTATCGTACAATACGAAAAACAACATTGAACTTAAATACCATTATAGCTTAAAGGGTTAGTTCACCCAAAAATGAAAATTCTGTAATTTATTGCTTACTCTCATGTCATTCCACACCCGTAAGACCTTCGTTCATCTTCGGAACACAAATTAAGATATTTTTGTTGAAATCCGATGGCTCAGTGAGGCCTCCACAGGGAGCAATGCCATTTCCTCTCTCACGATCCATAAAGGTAACATATTTAACATATTTAAGTCGGTTCATGTGAGTAAAGTGGTTCAAGATTAATATTATAAAGCGACGAGAATATTTTTGGTGCACCAAAAAAAAAAAAATTACTTATTTAGTGATGGCCGATTTCAAAACACTGCTTCAGGAAGATTCGGAGCACAATGAATCAGCATATCGAATCATGATTCAGATCCCGTCAAAATGCCAACGGCTGAAATCACATGACTTTGGCGCTCCGAACAGCAGATTCGATACACTGATTCATTTATGATCCGAATTTCCTGAAGCAGTGTTTTGAAATCGGCCATTACTTTATAAGTCGTTACTTTGTTTTTTTTTGGCGCACCAAAAATATTCTCGTCTCTTTATAATATTAATATTGAACCACTGTACTCACATGAACCGATTTAAATATGTTTTTAGTACCTTTATGGATCTTGACAGAGGAAGTGTCATTGCTCCCTATGAAGGCCTCACTGAGCCATCGGATTTCAACTAAAATATCTTAATTTGTGTTCCGAAGATTAAGGAAGGTCTTACGGGTGTGGAACGGCATGAGGGTGAGTAACAAATGACAGAATTTTCATTTATGGGTGAACGAACCCTTAAAATGCGATTCTTAGTGCGATTATGAAATCGCAAAGGCTGCAATTATTTTTTTTAATACAACTTGTCAATGAATGCTAATCCATCTGAAAGCACTACAAGTTTGAGTCGCTTATAATGTACATTTGAAAAAGCAACACGCGTCAAACACCTTTCCAACAAAAGACAACATTTAGTAACATGTTTTTACTCCAAACTCACTTAATAATGACAGTTGAGCATCCTTCTGTGAGAAGATGTGGCTTCTTACACAGAATAAGGCAGTTGTGTGTTTATTAGTCATGTTTAAAGCGTTTCAATCTTAACTGTTAATTCAGCAACAGCGATATGACGCATGTTATCTTCTTATGTGGCAGGGCATATTTGGAGTTTCTGTGCAAGAGCGCCCTCTGGCTTTCAGATGGAGAAGCATTTACTACTGATTACAGAGCCGTACAGCTCTAAAAAGCTGCACATAAAATAATCGCAGCTTTGCCAAATCATGTGCGGTTTAATCGCGATAAATCGTGCAGCCCTACTTCCTTACTTTGATTATTGCAAACAATTAGACTACTGGTTAGAGATGTGCCCGATGCCGAATCCTATGTTCGGAAAGGAAATGACGCATTCTACGGAGCCCCTAAAAGGACATGGTGATGGGAAAAATTACATAACCACACATTTTACAAGATTTGTCAATGATGCTGAGGATAAGTTACGAACCAACATCCTGTCAGACATCCTCTCCTTACTATCTTCAGGTGGTAAGTGAAATCTGATGTACTGTAATGTAACTGACTATGGCAGCAAGCCTAACCATGCTCCTTTAGGGGCTCCGTAGAATGCATTACTCTTTTTCCGTGCTTTTCCAAATTCGGATTTAGGCTTCAGGAACATGCATGCTATTTATGTACATTTAAACAAAGCCACAGTAGCTTCTATTTCCCCCCATATTGATCAGCTGTTGTCACAACAGGCTTCCAACAATGCTGCAAAGCATTTTGGGAGGAAAGCGAGTCACACTGAGAACAGTAAGAGCCTTGCAGACCTGCTGTGCAACTCACATGTACTTTACTGCCCGTGTCCCAGAAACAAAATATCATTGTGCCGCAGTCCCCAGTGCACACTAGGGATGCTAACGATTAATCAACTATCCATTAACTGTCGATATTAATTTAACCGATAAAACTTATTGATGGTCGATTAAGCAAGGTCACCATTACAGTGGGACCCATCAACTGTTTGGTTACCCATATTCTTTAAAATACCTTCTTTTGTGTTCCGCAAAAGAAAAATTCATACAGGTCTTGAACAACTTCAGGGTGAGTAAATGGTGGCAGAATTTCATTCTTGGGTGAACTATACCTTTAAGGTTATCAATTAATCGATTAATTGATCTTTAAACAATGCTTGATTATTGGAATTTATGCAAATTGACATTCCTAGTGCACACTATCATTAACAATGACTGGCATTACTTAATTTACATAGAATATGCCGCTTGTTGTCAAAGACAAAAACGTGAATGAAAAAAGCGATCTTTGAGAAACAACAGCAAAAGAAAAATCTTTGATTTTTCAGACCTAAAACCAAAACAAAGCAGACGCAAACACACACAAAATTTGCCAAAACCTTCATCTTTACAGACAAGCTCAAAACAGCAGACTGACGACACGCTCTACAAAGCCCCCCAAATAAATTAAGACTTCAATTAAAGATTAAAGCCAGTCAGAGATCCTGAGAGAACCAACTCCTTCATTAGAGAAAAAAAAAGGCTCTGTTCAAAGAAAAGCTCCGCTCTGTCAGTCTTCCGAGGCATGAGAACACACACATACACACACAGCATCTCAAAACTGGCAGTGGAGTCCAACTGAGTGACAGTAGAATTCGGCCTCACAGAGGGAAGACTAGTAGAGCATGAAATTAGAGCCCTCTATTCCAGCCTAGCAGGAGAAAGACGTCTGACAGAGACCGAGAGAAAAGGTGTGCGCATATGCGTGTGCGTCTGCTATCTCTGACAGGTGAAGGAAGGAAAGGCAGAGCGTTTTTTTGGGGGGGTAAAGGTCTCAGCACAGTGGCTGTTCTGTCAGGTGGGAAGGAGAGAAAAGACTGAGTGAACATGAGAAAGGCCATCTCACTTTGACCTCTGTGAACATCCATAATTGTATCCACCAGTCTCATAATATTGTGTTAAAAGCAAATTTTGGAGAGTGTGACTTGCAGCCAAGAAACCTGCGTCATTTAAGTTTAAACAGAACTGAAAGGATAGATGAGCTGATTCACTTCAACTTTAAGTGGTGTTGTGCTGCCCCCTGCTGGTGAGAGGAACTGGAGATAACCAGAGGACTTCTACTTTCAATGTCTGGTCTTACAGTATGTGTGCTAAAAAGCTATGGAAACATTTGCGCTAAAGGCTGTATGTTTGGAACAATGCATTCCACCAGATTAATACTAGGTTTCAAGTACAAGTAACACTACCTTACAAAAGTGTGGAGTAGGGAGGGATCTTATGATCTTCGAGCAGTACTGCATTTATTTGATCAAAATTACAGTAACTGTATTGTGAAATATTACAATTTAAAATAACTTTTTCTATTTTAAATGTACTTTATTGCTGGGATGGCAAAGCTGAATTTTCAGCATCATTACTCACATGATTGTTCAGAAATCATTCTAATGGGCTAATTTTTTTATTAGGCTGATTTGAATTTCTTCTTATTATTAATATTTTTGTGGAATCTGTGATGCATTTTTTAGGATTCCTTGAACAAAGTTTAAAGAACAGAATTTATTTGAAATAGATATCTTCTGTAACATTATAAATGTCTTTACTGTCACTTTTGATCAATTTAATGTGTCCTTGCTGAATAAAAGTATGAATTAAAAGTATGAAACAGAAAAAAAAAAAAAAAAAATCTTATCCCAAACTTAAACAAATATTGTCTTGCCTAATTATTGTTATCAACAAAATCTCCCCCCAAAAATGATGTCAATAAAACACCTCTAGAAAATAAAAGGCTAACTTTAATGTTAACATTTAACATAATACCATTGTTTTCACATACTTAAATAAAATTATATTTTATATTATATATATACACAATTTTTTTTTATAGAAATATAAGATATTTCTCTTAAATATATACATTATGTATACATAATAATTATACACAAAACAAACACACATATATTACGTAAACAGACACTTATTTTGTACACGATAATCATGATTATCATTGAACAGCTCAATATATATATATATATTTCTTAAATATATACATGTATGTGTGTGTATTTATATATACATGTTACTTATACACAGAACAAACACACATATTACATAAACACAGATTCTTATTTTGTACACGATAATCGCGATTATCGTTGAACAGCCCTAAAATAAATGTATATATATATATATATAGTGTATACTGTGCAGTATGCTAGTATTTCATTTGGAACACAGCCCCATGCTCGTTATGAGATAAAGGCCCAGTGTGCTCTGCCTAAATTAATCACTGCCAGAGACACAAAAGGCTAAATTCCCATCTTTATTCAGCCGAGACTATAGCAACAGGGTTTTGTCCACAGAGTTGGAAGAACTAAGCCAAAACACACCACAATGAACATAAATCTAGTCAACAGTTTAACCACATACTTATGCAGTAGGCCAAACAAACTAATGTCTCTCTTGCACCACCTGCTGACAAACTAAAGGAAAGTACTTAAACACGCTGAGCGTTACTCACATACACAATTATATTTCTAGACCACTTAAAAGACAATATCAGTATGTTAAGAGAAGAGCAGACAGACTTTAGTAAAGCCCTCTAATATATTCAACTATTCATAAATGACCACCACCCTATAAGTAACTAAAAACTTCCGTATCTGAATGATGAGACTCTCTCAATACCAGCGTCATTTTACCAGTTTACCATGACCGGCTTACTTTTGGGCATGAAAGACGGAATTAAACTGGCCCTGACACAATTGGTCCCCACCAAACACTCTCTGTCTCAGAAGTCTCAGGCTCCACAGCGACATCCGGACTGGCCCAATTTGATCCAGGCTTTGAGTGGAATGGAATCTGTCTGAAAAGCATTATAAAGCAGCACAACAGCTGCTCTAATCGAAACCACTCCTGCTGGTAGAGCCGTCCATAAAACAGCAGGCTAATATTTGGGTAAAATGAAGCACCGGATGAGACGCATATGTGCAAGTCCCTAAATTGATTGTAGCTTTTATTGAATTATTCTTTAAGTAACACCTGATTAGAGGTAATAATGAAATGGATGTCTGATACTAGAAATAAAGTCCTATAAGAAAGAAGCCTCATTTCTAAATGTCACATTCCGTACATTTAACAAACCTGCTGTTACAGGGATAGTAAACCAAAAAGAAAAATACTGTCATCTTCTACTCACCCTCACGTCATTCCAAAACTTTGTGACTTTCTTTCTTCTCCAGAACATAAAAGAAAATTTGAAAAGGCTACCAATCAGTTTGGTTCAAGTTTACTTCCATTGTATGGACAAAAATTAAAATGGAAGTCAATGGGAACCAACTGATTGGGAACCAATGTTTTTCAAAATATCTTCTTTTAAGTTCTGCAGAAGAAAGAAAGTCACAAAGTTTTGGAATGATGTGATGTGATTAACTTTTATTTTTTGTTGAACTATCCCTTTAAGTCTGCAAAAATAAACAAAAAAAACAAAACAGGTCACTGTGGAATTTGAACATCAAAGTCATTATTAAATTAGACATAAACATTTAAGGAGCACTTTTGTTAAATATTTTTTGTCTAATATGTGTTCACAGGGATTTTCCTGCATTGAAAATATTTTGGCGGCCACCAAAATAAATCTTTGTCCGCCAAAGATTTACTTAATCCTTTAATGTGACGATACCTGCCGTTCTGCAGTCCAGGAATCCGCTGATAGCCGGCTGCTTTAAAACACTCCCGTGAGATGTGTGTGTTTGTACGAGTACTCTGAAGAGTATCAAAGGTTTCTATTTACAACGTTTTTTTGCAGTGAGCTTTGTAGCCAATCACAGCAATATTTGTTGAGTGCGAATAGCCAATCAGATGTGTTTCAGTTAGTCAGAATCTGTTACATTGACGTTGACTGTATTACTAACATTTCAAATTAGTCACTCAGTGACTTTTTATATATATAAATTTACAGATTTTTAAATATTAATATTTCTAAGCACTTTGTTTTATGATCTGTCCTGACAATGATTATTTTTTATTTCATGAATAAATAAGATAAGTTAATATTACAAACTGTTTCTTTGCATTTACAGTAGTCAACATTTGAAGTGGATCAAAAAAAGTTAATCAAAATTGTCCTAAGAACTAAGTTGTCCTAAGAAGAAGGCTTTAGGACAACTTTGATGAAAGGTTTTGATCCACTTCAAATGTTGACTACTATATTTTGGATTTATTTTAAGTACTGGGCTTGCAGTTCACATAGGGTACTTTATACTGTACTCGTCTGCCACCACCGAAGACCATTTTTGGCCTCAGGAAAAACCCTGGTTCAGCTACCAATACATTTTCTATATTTAAATCCATTCCCTGAAATTCCACAGATTTCTTTTCACAATCAAAAATGTAAAAATCGGCAGATTCCAAAACCCTGGAAAACAAGTCTAGGACCAAATGACTAAAAGGACCAAAGGTCTAAAGGCACTTCATGATTTGTCTGTCTGTAATTACATCTCTTTTCCAGTTATTGCGAAGGTTAGCATGTTTAGACACAGCCTGAGCATGAACGACTCCTCAGCGTGTTCGCCAAAGCTGAGAATCCAGCCCAAAGGAAAGAAAGCTGCTGCTATAGCAGGCATTTCTAGAATGCACTCACAGAGATAGTGATCATGCTGCACATCATTCTTGACACAGAGAGGAAAAGACTCAGCATTGTTTAACGTAGCAGGGGAAATCCTTCTGATGTGTAGAAATGCTATGGCGAGGTCAGATATTGCCTGGAATAAAGGGTTGCCTAAACAACATACTACATTATATCCACTGGTATTAGGGCTGTCGATCAATTAAAAACTAATCAAATTACATGATATTCCAATTAATTACATATCAGCATTTGCATTTAAAATGTTACTGTTGATTAAAATACTAAATTTGGTATTACATTAGGGGTGGAAATGAATAGGCTTGGAGCTGGTGCTGGTAACCCAATGACCCAACAAAATAAAAATATTCATGATTCTGAATATGAATACGCTTGCAATCTGTCACTGACTAGATATATTTAAAATAATGAAGGCCACTTTTTACTGGTAACATAAGACGTTTGACATTATCAGGACCAACAAATATTCCCCCATTGCATTATTATTCATTATATTCAACATTATATACAGTATAGCAGTTTAATGTCATACTGACACTAAAACTCCGTAAACTTGAAATTTTTCTCCTCACACAGTAATTTTCATTTTGGGTGAACTATACACACTACATAATAGTGGTTAAACGGATCGTTGTTGATCCGTGATCCGTACGGACCGAGCCCCATGGTTCGGCATGCATGTGATTAGCGGATCAACTGCAAGATGTGTGTGTGCATGGGGGTCTTACTCTTAAAGTGACAGCAACCTAAAAATACCTGCTGTTGTCCATTATGTAAATCAAACAACAAAACACAGCTTTAACGAAGATTAATCTATATTAAATTTATACAGGGAACAGTGCCATTTTACATTTAATTATTACATTTCTGTGCAGGAAATTAATACTAGTTAGACCTTATACCTTATTTCTGCTTTTAATTGGTGTACACCATTTGTTCTTTTTAGTCTGTTCACTTGCCTTTAATAATGTTTTAGTTAGGCTAGTATTTTCTGCTGTGGTATCGGAGTAGTTAAAGTGGGCTAAGTAATAAATGCAAAGTTACCCCCCAACCCCCAATTTTTTTGTTACGCTTATCCGAAAAATGATCCGATCCTTGACTTAATAACCTTGATATGATCCGAACCTTGAGTTTTGTGATCCATTACCACTACTACATAGTCACTATCCACGATACATATTGTTGCATTTCTTTAAACTTTGAATTTTCAGCATCATTACTCCAGTCTTAAATGTCACACAGAAATTATTCTAATATGCTGATTTGCTGCTCAAAAAAACATTATTATCATCATCAATTTTTAGGATTATTTTGTAACAGCATGTCTTTAATGTTACTTTTATTCTTGCTAAGTAAAAAAGGGGTTAATTAAAAAAAAAAAAAAAAAAATACTACAAACTTTTGAATTGCTGTTGTAATTGTTTGTCTTCTTTTCATATCAATTAACATAAGCCTATGCTTCCACTCCACAGTAACCCATTTTCCAATCAAATGTAATCCGTCTGTGGTATTTTAGGGGCCAGCTGACGTTTTTGGATGCCTCTCAGACCCCTGGATTCTGTTCCATTTTATTGTGCTCTCAAGGGTTTTTGAACTAAAAACACGAGCAGTGTGAATGGCTCCTTACTCATTCTGTAATACTGCTCTTGGTAAGTGTTGTTTAGTTGTAGTAGCAGCTGGGACTCACTCAGATGGGCAAAAACATGAAGGTTAGATGTCAAAGCTGATATTCACAAATAATGTATAAGTTCACATGTGAATAATTGCATTTTTATTGCATTTTTTTTTTTTTTGATCACAATCACATTCAATTGACAGCCCTTATATTTTTCCTCTCAGGTTTTTCAAACACACGCTCACTCTTAATAAAAAGGAGAATCTAATGACCAAAACACACAAAGATGCTGACGCAGACTTTCAGCAGTTCTTATCTCTATGAGTGACAGTGTGAAAGAACACACATGAGGAAGCACCAGAGCACATTTCCTGTCTGTGGCGTGTGCATATTATGCAGAGGAAGTAAAAGATGGGGAGACTATCAAATAGACACCTCTCTCAACACTCTCCAGTTGCCAGACACAATGCAAAACCAATACAGCACACACATACACCTCTATCAGCACTTGAAGCAGGAAGGACACACACACACACACACACACTTCAGTACTCTCTGCTGTCTTCTGTCTTGAGGCCTGCAGTTATGACTGGATCATTACTCATTACTAGAACTGCCCAGAGATATTCCCAGAATCTGTGCCCACAGAGTTTCTCAACAAAAAAAAAGCTTGTGTGAGCACACTCACTGCTTGCTGGTTGATGGCTGTAGCTAAGTACATATAATAATGTGTATAAACTGTTTTTCCATTGGCTAATTTGACTATGACAATCTGTGGGATTTGATGTACCGAACCACAATAACATCTGAATGATAATTAACAGTAAATATGATCACTAATTGTGAGGTAGCTAAAATACAACATGCCTACTAATGCCATGACACCTACTAATCACATCACCCACTACATCGGCTTAACTACTGGTGTAAGATGCAATGATTGGAGCCTGCCTTTCACCCAGCATGCAAAGCAGAGCAAGATGCACTGTAGGGGAAAAAACAGGATTCAACTGGCAAAGTGGGCAAAACTAACAGTGGTTAATAATAAAGATTCATAAAGCTTCTGAGCTTCTGAATCTTTTGAACTGCTGAAATCACGTGACTTTGGCACTCAGATTCACTGATTCAATTCGTAAAGCTCTGAAGCAGTGTTTTGTGTTTTTTTTTGTTTTTGTTTTTTTGGCGCACAAAAAGTATTCTTGTCACTTTATAATATTAAGTTAGAACCACTGAACTAACATTTCTGGCAATGGAGGCCTCACATCGAGCTATCGGATTTCATCAACAATATCTTAATTTGTGTTCGGAAGATGAACGAAGGTCTTATGGCTGTAGAATGACATGAGAGTGAGTAATAAATGACATTTTCATTTTTGGGTGAACTAACTCTTTAAGCAACTATCTGAAATGAAATGTGTTTAGGTTGATTACTAAATTATTAAAACTAAAACAGATAAATTAAAAAAAAATAATAATAATTAAATCAATTAATAAAACTGAAAATATAAAAATAAAGGCTATTCATTTTTTTTTTAAATATTAATAAATACTATAGGCTAATTGTACACTGGAATGGAACAGAGGTTATGAAAGACATGCCCTTTTTACATAAATTTGTTAATTATAATCTTAGGTAATATTTTTCTGTGTCCTCAGTTTAACCATTCAGACTGCCTTAAATGTTTATGACTGAAATATTATTACTATTGCATGTTATAATAATAATAAAAATAAGAAGAAATGTATTCATTAAAATAGTATTATAAAATATTATCATGCAAAATTTATTTTAAGGCCACATCAGCAGCAATGCCTACATTCATGACAAAGTCAACAGTTTTTTTTAAATAATTGTGATTACAATTTAATTTCAATACTGGCCTCAAAAACAACAGGGTGAATGGAAAGTGAAGACTAAAGAAAAATATTTTAAACGTCAAATGTGATTACTATAAATAATTGTCATACTACCAATTTTAAAAAAATGTAAATAAATAAATAAATAAATAAACCTTTATACCTTGTAACAGACTGAGCAGCCAATAAAGATTACAATGCATGACCTCAATGACAGCAGCCCTCGCCCCACAGCACAAATGTAGGTGACCTACCGAAAAATAGAGCCTGTTCTTATCACCAGACAACAGGCATGTCACATGAGTCTCTGTGTGTGACTCACAGGTGCCCCAAGCTCCAAAGATGGGTGTATCTATACGCTCTGCAGCTGGGGCAAACTGCTTTCACTAAGTGTAAATAAGCAAACACGTGAATGCAAAAAAAAAAAAAGAAAAAAAAAAAAAAACACACAAAGACTGAATGCATGTGTGTATGACATTCAGGCTAACACAAAATCTGCACAAACAAAGCAAATATGACCTTAAACAGGTTGGGTTCATTCTCCAGCGGTGTTCTGCATGTCGGTGACAGTGGCATCAGGCAGCGAGAGAGCAGCACCGCACAAAGTAAATAAAAGCCTCTGGACACACTGTGCCCAGCCATGTCTGACCGATCCCTACTATTCTGTCATATCTAATCACATCCATGGCTAGAAGCAGCAGCAGCTCCTGCAGGGCCACACTCACCACATCTACTGCACTCCATATATTTCCTCTCCTACTTTACTTTACAAAGCAGAAGTTCATGGCAGTCTCTCACTTCTACAACCATGTGGAGTCAAATGTTGTAATGGCACAAACAAATGTGGAAAAAAGAGCTGCAATGTGCACATGTCTTAAAAATAATTCTAATATTACTCCAGCCAGACATACTAGGAAGAACAGCCTATGGGGACTGCACTTCACCACACAAGACTAGTTTAAAGAGATTGTTTCGACTACAGAAGTCTTTGGGTTTGTTCAGAATATCTTTTGTTGTCATACAGTCATACAGGGGTGGAATATGTAGATAAATAATGATAGAATATTCATTTTTGGGTGAACTATCCCTTTAAAGGTGCAGTAAGTGATTTCTGAGAAACACTTGATATTTGAAATCAACCCCAACAAGCCTTTTCATTGCTCTGCCCCAAGATGCACAAACACGCAATGCAAGAGTAGATGTCTGTTTATTATAGCTGAAGCTAAGCAAAATAATGCTCTGCAAAAAATAAAGTGAAGATGACAAACAAACGACAAGGAAGAACAAAAAATGAAGAGTACAAAAGAGCAACAGCCGCGATATTTGCATGTTTTTTTTATTTTTTTAAAGGCATGTCCTTCTCATTTTACACTTCATTGCATGTGTACTAAATATTAAATAAGTTAAAGGTGCTAAAGAGGATGTTTTGTTGTATACATTTTTGCAATATTACTTGAAACTGTCTTTAACTGATAAAAGACTATTTATTTGGCGCACTGAAAGTAATAATATTAATATACATCATCTGTGCACGAGGTAAGGCCTTAAAAACATCAGCCAATCGTTTACGCGATCATCGCGTAAACGATTGGCCCTCTGGCTTGTCAATCACCGCCATGACGTTCCTTTTGAGAGACGGCGCGGCTGCGCGCTCCAGTAACTTTCCACACTCCACAGGCGCCGCATGCAATATTTTTGTCCGGTGACAGGAGTAACAACTGCAGATTATGAGTTACCTGCGGTGAGTCCGACATAATGAATCCACTAACGCGACACAGCGAATGCCGGTGGTAAACACTCGTGTTCCAATACTCGTGCACAAGTTTTGGGAGGCGTTCCTACGAAAGCAGGGGGGGTTGTTCTTACGCATGCGCTCATTTCAAAAACTCAGTAACAGTCTTTGGTTTTTCAGTCGACAAAAAGATCCTCTTTATCACCTTTAATAATGATAGCATAATGTGTAGCATGGTAATTTGTACAGAGGCTCCGTAGAATTGCACTAAAGATAAGGACAGTCCCTTGCCATCACCTTGTGGTGCAACAATGTAATTGCACTGACTGACAGCCTGTCTGGAAGGTGCAGAGATGAGAAGTTCTGCTTATACTCATGAGCAGAAAGTCTCTCGTTTAGTCAGATTCAAGGATCGGAACTAACTATTATACATATAACAATAGCCCTACGATCTTACTGTCAGGTTTATGTTCTGTTATGTAGACCCTTATTTTGACATTCTCGTGTTACTTCCTGTTTCAACACTCTATTTAGTTCCGTTATTGAATATATTGCGGTAAAACCGCTTATCACGCTATTGAGCCACTCAAAAATACTGCAAGGGAAAATCCTTAACCGCGACAGCCCTATCGAGTGTATGCTGTAGCTACGGCGCAGGCTGTGTGTAGCATGCGTAGCCTGACGTGTTGTTACATTTTCGAAGAGGTGCACATCAATTATACGCGGACCGCAAGCGCTGCGATTGGTTTGCTAGAACCCCTCCCTCAGATCAAAAAACTAGCGCGGAGCAAGCAGAGAAGAGCGAGCATTTTCAACTTCCACAGGAATGAAAAAACGTTCGACGCGGTCAACGACACAGAAGTATAATTAAAAACAAACACATAGCCTATGGCGCAGAGGCGCTGGTGTAGGACAGAGGCAGAAGTATAAATCAGCCTTTAGGCCTCATCGGCGCTGGAAAGTTTTCTAATATTAACGCAGGTCCTAAAGCTTTTGCGTGATCATAACCCTCCTCCCCCATCATGAGTGTACACGACCGCTACTGCTGATTGGCTACAAGTGTGTCGTGGTGCTCTACTTTCAACAGCGTTTCCCAGAAATCACTTACTGCACCTTTAAGTTGGCATGTCAAGTGGTCCATAATTCCATAATGCGCTATATTTCTGAATGAAGTCAAAAAATGACTTGGGAGTTGATTTTACCACTTAGCAGTTAAATATGTGTTGAAAAGAGGGCATTCCACATATCAATGCAAATTTCAATAGCCTGCACATCCTAGATGATGTTAGCCAAACAAAAAAAAGTGAATTCGGAGGCAGAGCAAGTTACTAAATTTTGAAGAAAAATTTACAAAAACTACATTTATCACCAGGAAACATGTTCGCAGATAAATCTCGCACAATAAAACCAAGAAAGTGTATTAAAGATATAATACACATACTTATGCACTATTCGATACCATTTTGTAGAATGAATGGTGAGAAAATTACAAAAAGAATAAGTGCAGTTTAAATAACCCAGTGTGGAATGTTGTACACTAAATGTCACAGCTTTTCGTTCATACCAGAGGGGGAGGGGCCATCAGACTCTGATACTGGATGACAAAATAACTATAAAATCACAGGCGTAATTTGCGGATGGGACATGTCCCCACCACCTTTTGCCAGGGTCGATATTATCCCCACCACTTTTTGAAACATCTTGCGGTACGGATGTATCTTATACAAAAGAAACCTCCTTAGTTGATTAGCAATTCTTTCGTTTGCGTTAAATAATGTTTTGAAACCATGTTGCTCATTGCCGCTATAAGTGACGCAACAGTGTTCTCTTGACGCTCCTGCACAGTGCGCAGTCTTCACACGGACAAGCGCTTCAATCTACGCTGTTGCGGAGACTCTCTATTCGTTCAAGTGAAATCACAAAACAAAATGCACATAAACGTGTCCCTGCTCTTGATTAGAACCCAGAATCTCTGGCACGCCGAACGGAAATTTTACCGCTAGTCCATCAGGACAATCTAACATTAGTCAATAAATACATGGAACCACACCTAATGTAAATAATCTCGAGACTAACAATATAGTAGTGCACTAGATATAAGGATGAAACTACCATATTAAAAATGGAGGTCTATTTCAATAAAGTGTGCATTTATTATTGAAATAATACAATTACAATACACCAAAACACACACATTCCTCCTGTCCCACCCACTTTTTAAAACAAAGTTACGCCACCGTTTAAAATCATATAATAGATTGTAGTGTAAGTAGTTATTAATGCATAGTATGTCATGTAGGACGCTTCAATGGTTTTTGTCCATACAATGGAAGTCAGTGGTCTACGTTCTTCAAAATACCTTCTTTTATGTTCCATGGAAGAAAGAAAGTCATACAGGTTTGAAAAGACATGAGGGTGAGTAAATGATGGAAGAATTTTCATTTTTGAGTAAGGTGGTAGTTTTTGATTTCATGTTGACTTCCCTGTAGGCTGTCATTCATAAGCTAATGAAGCTGCAAAACTCCACCCATTAACGCTAGCATTGTGTAAGAGAGTAAAAGAGAGGCAGAAAGAGGCCAGGCAATATGAGCAGTGAGGTGTGGCTGCACTTAAGACACCGGAGAGCTCAGAGTGGATGAAACTGGTCTGGTTAAGACGAAAGCTGAGAGGGGAGCTTGAGAAGCTGCTGGCCTGCGACATCACCGCAGAGCCGAAGACTGCCTCCTGCCTAAATATTCTCACATGCTCTGGAGATAATGGACCTTGATGGGAAGGCAGATGAAGGTTTATAAAAAACAAGATGACGGAAATGGAAAAGATGGAAAACATCGTTATCATCCAGTGTTTTGTTGATGGACTATGATGAAACCTAGACCAAAGAGCACCTTTACTTCACATTCCACCCAGGATGCACTTTCTACAATTAAAAATGTTTACAAAAAAACATGTACCATGCAACTGAGAGGAAATGAGAATGCATTTTGTTCTCAATGTTACAAATACAACTGCACACAGCTACACCAAAGTGACAGTAAAGGACCTGCTTGCAACTTTGTGACAACATTTATTATAACAACGATGTATTCAAGTCATGATGAAAAGGAAACAGCAACAGATCATTTTGCATTATTGAAAAAGAAATAAAAAATGTAGTGCGAGACCTGGTTCTATGTAGGTTGTTGATTGGATTTTGAGATGTGGGCATTATAGGAGCGGGTTTAAGAGAAATAAATGATCAGAGTAGCCTAACATTTGTCATTTTCACTGGAATATCTAGTTATGACATTATGATTAAACATTATGAGGTCAAAACATTTTAAAATAATGAAACATATGCACGGGTTAATTGTTCACAGTAAGATCTATAACACGCATTTAGAATATATATTAAGAAAGCAAAATTATAATAGGAAATTAGAAAATCATTGCATTTCAAATCTGATCATAATTTCCATCTTCAACATACTTCACACATTAAAGTTAACATTAAACGGAAGTTGCGATAGTCTTTTCTTCCCTATTGTGACATATATCAGAGTGCAATGACTTGTCGAACGAGGAAAATATAAAGGCAAAACTTGATTTTGTCCATCTAAAAATTTATTTGATTTTTGAGGTTATTGTAAAAGTTATTTCGATTAAAGATTACAAGGGCACATGAATTTAAAAAAATATATATATAATAATGATATCTGGACGGATAAATAATTTATAATAAATACTGCAATATTCCAAAAAAAATTAAATTATCCATTTTGCATTCATGGTGACTTTATATTACTAAAACAAAATAACCTTCCCCGTGAGCACCAAGAAAATGTACCGATATGTGACTATTTTAGGTGAACAGTACTAAACTAAAACAGATCACCCACTTGAACAGCTGTTATGGTTAGTCACCTGGTTACAATCTGAAGAAAAGACATTGATAGGACAAGGAACTAAAACTGCTTTCACTTTTGCTTAATGGTAAAGTATCACTTTTGGCTGGACAGTCCCTGTGGACACACAATAGGGTAGTATGCACTGTACTAAGGTGAACCATTTTGAAACAGGTGGATATTTGGAACAGTGTTCATCTGTATCATCATCATCCAAGCCGGTACACATATATAGGTTAATCTCTCCAATATAGCACCACCTGACAATGAAACGTCAGGCTGACAGTATCAGACCTGATGATTAGTTCAACTCCAGACTGGTTTTCCATTCATGCATTAGTAATGGTTTTGGTCAAGGACGCATGGCTGAATAGTGATTCGCCGGATATAAGCCCACTGAGCTGTCAACCTACACAGGGCCTGGGTATCATTCAATTCAAATGTAATACGCTGTCAAAACAGGCAGCTCAGTAGGTTTTGACACACAGATATGGCTTTTTTCCTCCGGGTGACTCAGGACCGTGAAGCATGAGAAACCTGAACGGGCTGTTCAGCGACACTCCTGCCGCGTACAGGTGATCAAAACACCAAACGCGAGTTTTAAAGAATAGTGAACTGATTTTTAGATAATCTCACCTTTGGCTTCGCAGTCGGCGCAGTATTTGTTATCATCCTCTCTCAGCATTTTGGACAGAATGGCCTGATGCTGCTCGTTCAGTTTCTGAGCCTTTTCCCTCTCCGATCGCGTCGTCATTTTGGCCCGTTTTCTGTCAGCGTCTCTGGATAAAATCACCGGTCTTTCCCCCGATTCACTCTGTTCAGTTGGATCGTTATAAATGGAAGACCATCCCCTGTGAAATGAAACTATGATGGGCTCACGGCAACGGAGCGGCGACTGGGTTGAGACTGAGCGGCGGAATATGGCCGATTGGAGGAACTGACCGGAAGCGGAAACGGAGACGAAGTGAAAATTATTAAAATGGATTTAAAATATAGTGAATGGGAAACCGGGAGACGGTTTAATCAAATTTAAGTGATATATATTGTTTTTATATAATTTTAAAAGTCAGACCTATGCTTTGTGAAATCCAAATGTTGAGGCCACTTTGACTTTTGCGTCATTGCTGACGTATGTGTGTTGAAGGTAGGGTAGCCGGTTTGACGCCAAATGTGGTGTTATGATTATGTTCAAATCACAGCTAAGGTAACGTAGAATGTTGTCATTTGTTTAAAACCTGATAAATAGACTATATAAATGCTTTTGCCGAAGTAAACTAAACTGGGTGACATTAAAGGCTTGCAAACCTGTTTGCGAAAGCATGTCTACATTTTAAACCCTGAGAGAAACTTTAAAAAAGTAATACAATTATTACAAGTTAAACAATAACACTAAATTCGTAAACCATGCCAATTTTTAACAACAAACTATAAATAAACATCAAATTTATCTAGAAAATATGTATCAAATAAAAAATAGATTGAAAAATATTGTCAAAATTGTATGGTTTTAATATGTAAATACAATTTAACAAGATCTTTAATATGGTACAGGCCAAAATCCCTATTTTAAGGGGAGTACAGGCTTTCAATATGCTAAAACAAAATAGCTATTTTTCATGCTGTTAGATGATAGTTTATCTATAGGCCTGTCAACAAAAGTCTAGTATATGCATCTCTCTTTTAATAAAAACACATGGGACATCAAAACAGCAAAGTATAATATTTGCTGAATGTGCCTTCTAGAATTATCCCCTGCAATATATCAGCCAAACTACCACTGATCAGTTTTGTAGTCTTTGCAGTTATTTGTGTTAATTTAAACGCTGATCAGGCTATCTCTCCCAGCCTCGCTGTTGTGTCCTGATAATGTTTTAACCCCTCTCTGCTTAAAGGCTGATATGGTACAGCTTAACCATAACAATTCATGTGCAGATACATAGGGAAACTATTGTGGTAGTAACTTTATGCATTCTTTTTTATTAAATAAAACTAATTACATGATACCAAACACATTGTGACAAAACTTTCTATGAACATTTGAAATGTGACAAAAGAATTTTACATTTTTTGGTTGAATATGTTTATTCTTCTAAGAAACCTTTCACCTTTCAGACACTATTACCCCCTTTCAAAAAGAATATTATATATATTACAAATAAAGGCAGATTCTTCTCATTTCAATGCCAATTAAAGACTAAACAGATCTGTAGTTACTACTTTTGCACACATACTATACATTCTACATAGCAGACCCATACAATCAGGGGACATACATAATTATGTATATCTGTATACAGATTTAGTAATTACAGTCAAATGACTCAAATGGTAAAATAAATAAATTTGAATATTTTAACAGGCCAATCTAAAAATCAATACAACGACCCTTCCTTTCCCAGTCACCATATCGTGTAGGTTCAGGGCCTCTGGGACCACCTTTCTCCTTAGTTTCTGGATTCACATCATCTGGAAATCCTGTTAAAAGGAGAAATTAAACAAATTAAGAAAAAAAAAAAAAAAAAAAACATTTGTGTCATAATTAATTGTATACACTTAAAATACATGTCATTTGATTTAAAACATCCGTAATAGACATATGTGACTTTTGGAAATACAGTATAGTTCCTATATCCTTCTGTCTTTTATGTAATTTATATAAAATATATAATGGTAGAACAGAGGTGACGTGTGTTCTTACTTGTAAGGACGTCTTTAGATTTGGTCTCATTTTCGTCCATGTCAAAGCGTCCTTGGGGCGTCTTCGCTTTCTTTAAAGGTTCTTTATCTTTGGTCACACCACCAGATGCATATCCTGCTGTCCTGCTATGACATGCTGTAGGGGACAGCAGCCAAATATTTCAACAAATCTGTAGCTGTTCGCAAGACTCGAACACGATTCTCAGTAATCAGTATAAAGGAGGTTGAGAAATTATACAGATTAATGTGACAAGTACAAAACGACGCATGTTGGAAGCATCCCAATAAACACTCACCAGGATAAGTCGTCTCTGAAAACAATGCTCTCTTTACAAAACCTCTAGCTGTCGAACAGCAAACACGTGAAAGAGACATTTTGTGTGAAAATGTGAATCTGTTGTGAACTTTTCGCTTGTCGCTGCAGAAAATTACACAACTGAAGGATGTTTTGACGACGGAAAATGACGTAGCGTGCGTCATCATTGAGGGACACAAAATACACTCGAGATGGTTGCGGCGGCGCTAAAGAAGCGCAGTTATGGCTATGCATCTGCTTTTTCCCCAAAGCGATATTACGAAATAATACTACGATTCCCGTGAAGGTGTGAAATGAAGTGCCAAAATATGCTGTTACAGAACATACTCAGAAAGTACAAAATTACTTTTTGTGATGGTATACGAGTCATAGCTTTTATGTCAAAGTTTTCATGGTCTGAATGCATAAATACAAACATAAATGGACATTTTATAAATTGTATAAAGTAAAATTATATTATGTAATGTTACGTGGATTTTCTTAAAGGGATACAATTTTAATTTTTGAGTGAACTATCCCTTTAACTGCATTGTAATAAAACAAAACAAAATCGTAGGCTACTGCATCACACTTTGAATCAGATCTGCAATACAGTTTTGAAATGTACATAAACTATTTCATGTTCCTATATAAAAATAGGCCTAATAAAAATAATCACTTTTCTTGCCTAGCCTATAGGCTAATTGTAATTTGTATATTATCAATTAGCTATCTCAGACATTATAACGTCTAAATTACAATATGAAAATAATACGTGTGTCTAAAAGTTCATAATAACATGAAACAATTGTGAACTGTCCAAAGTGCACTATAGTTAGGTTACATGCTACAGCAGTTGGTTCTAATACATTTCAAAATATTTACCATTTTATATTGAGTTAGCATAGCCATTGTATATGTGAGAATAGGCCTATAGGCTATATAGCATTCTTTTAAGTAGCAACAGGTCCAAAAAATGCAATGAAATTGTATCCCCGAAATGAAAATAATGTGGGAAATGCTGCCAATAAATTGAGCTAGCCGTATAAGCTATATACAAAGCAACTATCATGGAAAATCAATATCATTATTAAGGATATAGACATACCATCTTTAGGATGTTAAATTAGGCCTTCATAAAGTTAAACTCTCATCTCATGCCATTATTTCCAGCCAATCAAGTTGTATGAATGAGATATTTTACAGTATGTTACCGTATAGTCTTTTCTGCGCTAAATGTCTCCCATCTCTGGAACGTTTTAAGCAACACATTATACGATTTCGGAAGAGATGATGAAACGTATTGGATAAGCTTCTGGTTAGTTTCAGGAACACCATCACATCTGCACATAGTTAATATCACAAACACACATATGCACTCTCTACTCTCCAAGACATGCATTTATCATTCAGCCAAATCTGTCATTCACTTTGAGTGGAGATTCATCTCTCTATCCACAATGACGAAACCTGCGAGGTGTTGCTATGGTTACTCAACAAAAAGCACTAAACAAATCGAACAGTCAGAATGACCCAGGCTGAGACATGACCATAGATATTTAATCGTTCATATCAAGCTATAATAAAATATATTTTATATAGGTCACGCCATCTTCGAAGAAAATAAAAGGACAAATAAAAATCTTGTAATCACAAGTTTATATTTCAATATAAACGAATAAGCATAACAGTGCTACCACGTTGATCTGCTTTGATAAACTGTTGAATGTGTAAAGTTAAAATTCAAACAAAAAATGTAGAGTTGTAGGTGTACAGATGTTACTGAACACTGATATTTCGATATTTCGTTCTTTCATTTGTATCTGTGGAATAGCATATTTGGACAAAGTGTCTGAAGGTTCCCGAGAACATTTAAGTCAGTAAAGACAAACTATCCAGAAAACGAAAAACTTAAAATGTAATACAAACGTTAAAAGAAGTACATATTTGACAACGAATAAACTTTCTGGAAAGTAGCAACAACATATAGCCCTAACAAGTGCTTTAATTAGCTATCACGCGTCCGTCTTCACGGTAAAAAAAAAATGACAGTCTCGTTTATCACAAGCATAAAGAATGATTTTTATGTAAAATCATAGGCCCATTTTTCCTGTTGGCCTATGTTTAATCCACGAATTTGTTGAAAGTTTCAATTAACAAACGTGCAAAAATGCAATCCCTCTATGTAAGCGTAGCCTACATTACGATTATGAAAAAAAAAGATATCTGAAAAATAAATTGGTAACACTTTATAATAACTTTGTTCATAACATTATGTTCATTAGTTGATTACAGTTGGTTTAAATACAGTTTATTCAAATAGTTAATTAAGCTTGTTTGGCCTTATATTTTCATTCCTCCAAGTAGGCTACTCTAATAAAGGTTCTATAAAGTGATGCTATAGAACCTTCCACCAAAGAACCTCTGAGTTCAAAATTCTTAAAAAGAACCATTTTTTCTTAGTGTAAAGAACATTTAAAACCCCTTTTTAACAATAAAGAACCAATGTTAATGTATATGAATGTTGAAGGTTGCTCATGGAACCATGCCAATAAAGAAACATTTTTAAGAGTGTATGAATTTACTAAAGTTCGTTGTCTTTACAACACGAGAACATGTTTTACGCGCAAAAGTCTGTTCACCTCATATTAATGTAGACCTAATTAGATGTTTAAATTAGGCCTATTCAAAGTAATTAGACACCTAATATTAACTTTAATTTTGACGGTATTTTAAGCCTACTTTTACATAGGCCTACAACTTAGCCAAAGAGGGAGTCGCGGCGAAACTTTTAGGTCTGTGAGTGTAAACATCGTCATGGCAAGGAGGTCCGTGAACACACACGACTCTTTCGTTTTCACTCGATTGTGGGTAAAGAGGTGCAAGCTTCTCGGGGTAAACTTGGGGACGGTCTTCATTCCTTTCAGCGAGGCCGTGACAAGGTTAGCCTATAACGATGCTTATTTTCATGCCACAACAGAGAGGAAGCGTTTCGCTTTAGATTCACCAATCAAGCAGTGTTTTTTCTCCCAAAGTACCCTGGTGTGCAGTCATAATTGTGACAGTAATGCACTGCGCGAGTTTGATGTGCTAAGATACCAATGAGCTAAATGGTAAATATGGCCAATTTATTTATGTCATCATATTTTAGTAATAAAGTATGTAGTGATAATGTAGCTTTAATTGTAAGATAATTTGATAAACTATTAAGTTTACTTGTAATTTTGAGGTTGTCCTGCAGGTGTCCTTGAGATTTATTTAATGTAGAACACATTTCGTTCTGTGACGAATTTTTAATAGGTCTACTTAATACTATGCTTTTGGGGGAAAAGCCCATGTTTTTACGAAGATTCGTAGGCTACTTTTGTTTCTATTTGTTAATATTTTATTTGTAATATTCTGTGACTTATTAAACTTATTAATAGCTAAAAGTTATTAAAGTGTTACCACAAACGTTAGGCTATTGGAAGTGTACAAAATAAAATGAATTTTTAAGGTACAAATGAAATATATGCGTTTATGCTTACATTTTGACCGTTGCATTTTGAAAACGAAAAGATAAAATCAATTAGCCTTAAAAAAAGATTATTCTGCACGACTGCAACGGAGAGCGGCAAGTATATTTTAACTGTTTTTACAAGTTGCATATTACAAATGAAAGATTAATTTTACGTTAAAAAGAAGAAAACAATCTGATGTTGAGATATTCCTCTGTACATCCCACGTCCATAAAAGTCTCCCATCTTAATCAGTGTTGGGAACGCTACTGATTTTCGCCGTGTTCTCAGTCCAGGGCTGGAGGTTCTGAAGTGCGAACAGAGAGCTGTTGTGAAGGCAGATTGGGTCCGGAGTAACAGGCTGGTTTATAGTCTTTTGAAAAGCCTCTTGTTGAAGTTGCATAAGAATTCGGTTCGCTTGTTGTCGCTCCGCTTCTCTCTCCTCTGCTGTCTGCCGCCTGTATGGATTTGGATCACAGAACAGGAGTCTTTTAGTCGGTGATTCCAGTCGTGATTTCCAGCCGTTTTAGTTAGTAGCCTAGTTGGCTAAAATGTAAATTTAACCAAAGAATACAAACATGGAACCTTAATTACAAAGAATACAAATAAGACTTTAATTCTCTCTCTTATTAGCTAATTAGGCCTCATAACGTGGATTTCCCAAAAGAATTCTGACAGACCTTACATTGTGTCAAACGAACCCTTTTATTTATTGTTTCATAAACGCTCCCAAGAGCACATTATTTTGTCATTCATTCAGTCAGATTACGTGCATGGGAAACTTGCAGAATGCAGTTTTTTAATGTAGTATATTTAGTATATGAATGTATATGATATATGTATTAATAGGAAATATAAATATTTTAAATAGGCCTAATACATAAATATCATTCAATATAAATTGCATTTCAGGTTCTCCGAGGTCAGTGTCGAACGCTTGTAGCCAAATCACAATAAGATTTATTTTTCATGTTATAAGTTTTAATAAAATTATTTATTTATTTATTTAGGTATAGAACATGAACTTCATCATTATCCAGCTTCAGCAGTTAATTAACGTCCTAACACAAGACTTTAGAGCAATATTGGTTACAGTAACAGAGCATAATATAATATATGCATTGGTAGAAGTCCATAATTTAGTCTTGAGAATATAACCTGTCATGGTCAAAGAAAAAAAAAAAAAAAAAAAGACACATACAACCAATACTGGTGGCTAATTCAAAATTAAATGGAGCCGATTAATTATTTACAGATGCATCGATTGGATTGCTTTAATATAGGTTATATATTGAGTTAACTGCATTAACAGGCCTTACAAACCACTTATGGAATGCATTATGGAACTGACCTAACTGACCTCATGGAGTAAGCTGCTTTAAAAACAAAATACTCAACTGAGGCGAAAAAGAATGCATTACATGTGAGTGTAAAACCTCAAAAGCTCACCTCCATTTCGTTCTTCTGTTCTGGAACCATGTTTTGACCTGCGCATCAGTCATTTTAAGTGCTTTCGCTAAGGCGGCCCTCTCAGCTGACGCCAAATACTTCTGACGGTGGAAGCGTTTCTCCAGCTCACAGATCTGGAGGCGCGTGAACGACGTTCGGGGCTTCTTCTTCTTCGGAGGGGTTCGGTTCTGATACGGGTGACCTATACGGCGTGTTACAGTGAACGGTGAGATGGCCACTATATTGAGAGACAGATTGAAAGCAAGCGGAAGAAATCAGCAAAACGCCAGAGCCAAGCAGTGAGAAGCAAATGTGACTTCCAGAGTTGAAAGTCGACTTTTGCCCTTTTAAAAAACATGCAACACGAAATATATCGAATAAGTTCAGCCAAGCAAGCAGACAGGAATAGCCTATCTTTCTGGCAGCTCCTCATGACGACCTTTGTTAAATATATATAAATAAAAAAAAACACTGTAAAAATGTTTTGTCAGGCACATGTGCCTCATGGTAGGCGAAGTGATTTTAACAGAATCAATATTAATTTGCCTGAATCAAAGAGGGTCAAATCAATAGCTCATTAAGGAAACAACTGCACATTTTCACTTTCACAGTATGTAATTATTTTGCATAATGCTAAAACAATAAGTACTATCCACACACAAACTTTATACGATCTATTTTTTTCTGTGGCTTACAGATTGCAGTGGTTGATAATGTGCAAAAATGCTTGTTTATATTATTAAATCGCGAAACCGGTGGCTTACTAAACTTTCTATCGAATATTTTATATAATATTTTTATTATATAAAATATTTTAAAAGCCTATATATATTTTTTTTATTCATATAGCCTAGGCTACATATTTAAATCGAACGTTCTAAAATGTTCTTTATAACGTTGTCATAAACAAAACTAAACGAATGACTTCAACAATTAAATCATTATAAATTATAATCCGTGAATTTTCTGAAAATGTTAAGGAAAAGTTGTGAAAGTTACAGCCTGCAGTAAGTCGTAGTTTTTCGCCAGCTTTCATTACTGATTGAATTACTGATTTTGTTACATGATGAAAACATTTTTACAGTGTGATTAACAACGAAAAAAATCCAATCGAGCATAAACATCACTGACAGTTCAGATTGATTTCGATTACCTGTAAATCTGTCTTTGGTATATCTCCTGTTACTCTCCATCCACGGAAACGTTAATCCCGTGAGATTGTTGATGGTGCCCATGCTTCCCATACTTGGCACCGTGGAAGCGTTGGTGGGAATGGACGAGTGAACGCTGCTCAGCGGCCGGTGCGCTGGAACCCGGATCACTCCCGAAGAATTAAGGCAATTCCCATTAACATTCGTGCCCAAGTTCATGTTGTACGAGCCGTTGAGGGAACCAACGCTACACGAGTTTCCATTGTATCCAGCCGAGTTATTGACGCTGTAGTTGCCAGTCATGGTATTGTAGGCTGTGCTGACTATGCAGCCCAAACCGTAGTCCAGGTCCTGCATTCTGGGGTTGGATATCATGCAGCTCCCCTGGTCTGCATTGTTAAGAATCTGATCGATCCCAAAACTGATGGTGTCTGCGTGCGTATGGTGGAGATGCGCTCCCATATGATCCATGGTGTGGAGAGGCGCGCGCTCCTGCGAGCCTACAGGATCCTCCACGTCACCCCAGTTATCATACAGCAACTAAAACGCAGTTTAGTCCAGAGTTGTCGTTATCTAATTGCGTTGAGTGCATGTGTGAGAAAGACTGAACTACAGACGATTGTCTTTTTTACTGCCTCCCTTTACCCTTATAGATATGCCGGATGGAGCCACGGGAACATCAATCAAAATGCCAAAGAGGCTGGGTAAAATTAAGCCTCCAATTCTGGGGTGAGAGACCCAATTGGCTAAAGAATCCACGACGTTCAATGAAACTCACTGGAATTCCCAATTCAGCACAGGACAACTCAAAAGGGAAGATTTATTAAACCAAAACACAGACGATTTTTCAGAACACCACACACACAATTACATTACATTATCTTGGCCATGCAGTTATATATATATATATATATATATATATATATATATATATATATATATATATATATATATATATATATATATATTATATACTTATATTATATTATATATAGCCTATATTAAATATATATATATATATAATATATAATATAATTCATGCGAAGAGGAGGAGGAGTCCCTTTCACTCTTGTTATACAACAGATCAATATTTCGCGATCATGAACTCTTAAATTTCAAATGAATTACAGTTGTTTGTCAGTATTTTAGAGACAGATCAATCACACTATAGGCTATATTTAAAAGCATACTGCCAACGATATTACGTTTCATTGTGACATTAAATCTGAATAAAGCAATCATACTCAATTGTCTTATTCATCAAAATGGATGATTATTCAGGTTGCAAAAAGATGGAGAAATATGAATGAAATTCTGGATTAAATTTTTTTTTTTTAACACTACCTAATTATTTATTTTAAAAGTTGTTAGTCGCGACAGAATTTATTTACAATCCACATTCATTTGACAAGATGCATTGATCCATTGCAGTGAGTTCGTGTGCTAACTTCTTTTTAATTATTCATTTTATTGTGTATGCATTAATCTTTCTAAATCAGACAATAACACAATAAATATGCAATATTAGAATGAAAGCAAGCACTTTCGGGTTATCGATTCCTTCTGGAAAGGAGGTGGTGATTATTTAACGTAAGATGCATTTATTAATATTTGATGCTCAGATTAATGCTGGCCAAATGACCAACATAAAATTTTAATAAAGTACAATGGTGTATTTTTTCGCTAAAATTGACATTTTTTTGTTTCAGTGATATAGACTTAATTATAGCTTTTAAGTGTGCTGGTGCTTAAAAATACATCATTAATGTGCACTGCAACTGGTAAACGATTGATTTCCCCAACATTTTAAACGAAAAAGATAGTCACTAGAATGTTCAGGGCAGGATTCATTTGGGACGATCCGTTTATGTGATTATATTACCAACCCACCAAGGTCCACTTGAAATGTGTCATTTATTGCGCGACTATACATTTCATTCTTCTGATGCAAATTAATGTGATTGGAACCGAAATGATTTACATTAGATACACTTACGTATACAAAACCGTAAGTGTCGATTATTTCTTTGACTTATCAGATATTATAAATTGTATTTTAAAATAATTTAGAAATTACATTTTAAAGGAATTTCTGTCAGTACATTTTCGTGTGCAGTTTGTTGAGGTTTTTCCCGCCACACCAAAATGTCCTCCTTTGCTTAGCTTGTCAACGTTCTCTTTCATAGTTAGCTACTGATATAAGTTTTGATATATAGATATTTTAATATAATAAGAACCCAACCTTTTATTTTGACTTCCTTTGACCTCCAACATCACGTGAACCCTAGTTTATTACCGATTTACCAGCACGCTCAAACTGTCTGTGGCGCATCAGTCTACCTGTGTAATGCTTGACATCTGATCCATCGGCGCTCACTGGCGCCACTTCCATCAGCTGCATCTCTGAGCGCAGTCGAGAGCGTACAGCCCTGCTGCTGACAGCTTCAAGTACATCTACATTGATGCAGCACTCTATCAAGACATGAAAAGAATTTAGCTATGCTTCATTTACATGTTGCTATATTTAAAATACTCATTCTAAAAATGAAAACAAATGTATCAGCATCAGATTTGTTTTTCAATTTGCTCACTGTACATCTGAAATACAATTAGAGGCAGATATATCTTCTGTATATGGAGTTCATCTTTTGAGAAATGTTTGTGGAAGGTTATCTCTAACATATTGTAAAAAAAAAAAAAGCATGGTGACCAAAAAGAATGCTTTTTTTATGTCAAATCTCATACACTCCTCTTTTTTTATCTAAATATGCCATGTAAAGCTATTAGGCAGCTATTAAACCTCACTAATATTTAGGCCTACTGTAGAATTACAGTTCTCAGTTCCGTGATAAGGGAAATTGGCTTTTTATTTTTCATTTTGGAGGACAGAATGTCAGGTTCACTGTCTTTAACCTCTGAAATAGATTGATGAACTCAGCAAATAGAGCTTCTTAATGCATTATGTCAAAGGGGAAGGGACTGGGCTTCTTTTTTTTTTGGCCTGTATTGTTAAAAAGGAAATAGGAGGAAAAACCATGTATCATATTAACCACATGAAAAACGTACAATACACCATATAACTTTTAAATACATCTAAAACAAGTAAACAACAAAAGCTTTCATTCTCTAAATATGGTTTCTCTTTACCATTCATATTGATCGATGATTTGAAATGACGGTATGACGCAAAATGGCTCCTCAAGGGAGTGTGTAAGCAAAGTGTATGGCCTCTTTTAAATGTAGAAGGTGCTGCACTAAGGTGAGACAGAATATGTCTGCTGAAAGCAAACTGGAATGATGACCAAGCACCGGTTAACAAATGTCCAGATCAGTTGCTGAGGTGCTGAGGGACAGGACATCCATTAACTTGTTGTGTCTCCCATGCTAATGACTTGTTTTACTGGATAATGTGTCTGTCAAAACATAGTATGAACAATTATTTGATAAATTGCCCATCATTATAATATTTCTTACAGTCGGGAAAAAAACTAAAATGCTTTTGCAATGAGAGGATAACTTGACTTATAGCGAATAAGTCAAATTATTGAACTGGTTGTTTGCCACAAGGTTATGTTATGACTTTGTTCAGAAATATAAAATGACATCTTTCATCAAATAATAACAATGTTCTTTAATGAGGCTATTAAATCATTATCACAGCTAATCAATAATCTCCCTGCTGCACAAGCTAGGATGTATATAATAAGTGTCGTTCGTAATGCAATAATGCAATTTGTGTGGCAAAGTTGTATCATTAAATATTTAGGCCAATTTAGCCATTGTGCACTTTAATATTCAAACAAAAGTTATGTGTGTGATTGTATATGTTGTCTCTTAAAAAACAAACTTTCTTTAGGGCAAGGTAGCCATCTTGTCCATTTGTTTGCACATTTTCATGCTCAATCTAAAAACACAACTTACAAAGTAGTAAATCCAGCCCTTCACAATGCTTATTTCCAGAGGAGTGCTTGTGATGGCTACGCAGGACAGATAGCTCACAGGTTGAAATGGAGTACAGATTTATTGTTTGAATTCCCACTCCCACAAACACATGGGAAGTCTCATTTCATACTCCAGGCACCATGTGGATTCACTCTGCGGTCTAATAGTGGACTTGACACCCATGACAGCGGAAGCTGCTCCTCCCCTATAGCCACTGGATGGTGTGTCTGTCCTCTCAAGTGTGGGTGCATCCTGTCGCCTCTTTTATTTAGGGGAGGCGGTTGAAGCCGGCCTCACTTCCCTTTTCCATCCTGAACGCAGCAGCCCAGCTGGGACCTGTTTACTTCACAGAGATGGATGGACTCATCCCACCAGCTACTGGTCATTACGTGTGAGATCAACACTATTGCTCCCCCTCCCAAGCTCCACGGACCAAACAGAAAAAAAAAAAAAATCTTCTCCAGCAGTCAGTCTGTACCATTAGATGCAAGATTGCCAAAGCAAATATTCATATTTCCAGTAACTAAAGATATTTTGATTATAAAAACACCAGATATATCCCTACTGTATGATTTGAACTGTTTCATAGATTGTCAACAGAAAAAAATGTAACCTACTTAAAGGGACAGTTCACCTAAAACTCACCCCCATGTTATTCCAAATCTGTATTGATTTCTTTCTTCTACAGTACACAAGAAAAAAAATCTGAAAAATTAGTCTTTTTAGTTTCTACAAGGAAAGTCATTGTTTTAGACACCACTGACTTTCACTGTATGGAGTAAAACAGTTTTCAAAATACTTACATTTAATCAAAAATACTTACATTTGACAAAATATTTTCATTCACTTTTGGGTAAACTATCCAGGTGCCCTAGATTCAAAAATTGAATTTACCTTTGCATAGTTGAATAACAAGAGTTCAGTACATGGAAATGACATACAGTGAGTCTCAAACTCCATTGTTTCCTCCTTCTTATATAAATCTCATTTGTTTAAAAGACCTCAGAAGAACAGGCGAATCTCAACATAACACAGACTGTTACGTAACAGTCAGGGTGCACGCCCCCAATATTTGCATATGCCAGCCCATGTTCCCAACATTATGAAAGGCATTAGACAAGGGCAGCCAGTAACGTCTGGATCTGCACAGGTGAATCAACAGACTAGGTAAGCAAGCAAGAACAATAGAGAAAAATGGCAGATGGAGCAATAATAACTGACATGATTCATGATAACATGATATTTTTAGTGATATTTGTAAAACGTCTTTCTAAATGTTTTGTTAGCATGTTGCTAATGTACTGTTAAATGTGGTTAAAGTTACCATCTTTTCTTACTGTATTCACAGACAAGAGCCATCACTATTTTCATTTTTAAACACTTGCAGTCTGTATAATTCATAAACACAACTTCATTCTTTATAAATCTCTCCAACAGTGTAGCATTAGCCGTTAGCCATGGAGCATAGCCTCAAACTCATTCAGAATCAAATGTAAACATCCAAATAAACACTGTACTTACGCGATTAGACATGCTGCATGACGAACACTTTGTGAAGATCCATTTTGAGGGTTATATTAGCTGTTTGAACTTTTTTTATGTTGTTTAAGGCAAGCGCAAGCTCTTGGGGCGTGGAGCACCAGATTTAAAGGGCCACACACCCTGAATCGGCTCATTTCTAATTATGCCCCAAAATAGGCAGTTTAAAAAAATGAATTAAAAAAAATCTATGGGGTATTTTGAGCTGAAACTTCACAGACACATTCAGGGGACACATTAGACTTATATTACATCTTTTTAAAAAAAGTTCTAGGGTACCTTTAAAGGATTAGTTCACTTTAAAATGAAAATTACCCTGACACATCAGAGATTTTTAATGGCAACGAATGGGACCAATGACTATGAAGCTCAAGAAAGTGCATCCATCCACTATAAACATAGTCCACACAGCTCCAGGGGGTTAATGAAGGCCTTCTGAAGTGAAGCGATGCATTTGTGTAAGAAAAATATCCATATTTAAAGTAAAATATCTAGCTTCCGCCAGACTGCCTTCCGTATTCAACTTCCTTAGAAAGTGTAAAACTTTTGCAGTTCAAAACGCTTACGATATGTCCTACACCTTCCCAATTCAACATACGTTTTTTTTTCCGTAAGTTGAATATGGAAGGTGGTCTGGTGGAAGCTAGATATTTTACTTTATAACTTGTTAAATATGGATATTTTGTCTTAAACAAACGCATCACTTTGCTTCAGAAGGCCTTTATTAACCCCCGGAGCCATGTGGAGTACGTTTATGATGGACTGATGTGGATGGAGGCACGTTCTTGAGCTTCAAACTTGTTGGTCCCATTCACTGCCATTATAAAGCTTGGATGCATCAGGATATTTATTAATATAACTCAGATTGTGTTCATCAGAAAAAAGAAAGTAATATACACCTAGGATGGCTTGAGGGTGAGTAAAGCTTGTGGTAATTTTCATTTTAAAGTGAACTAATCCTTTAAATACAATTTTAAATAAATTATTTTATAAAATAAAGAAAAATGAAACAAGAAAGAATTATAAAGAAAAGCTGAAGTGAAAGTAGAAAATGAGTACAACAAAAACAGAAGAAATGAGCACAGGAGAGGGAAAAGCATGTGGGAAAAGAATATATATTAATCCAGCAATTTTACAATAAGCAGGGAGGGTGTCATTAATCAAAATTACATATTATATGTGACCTAATTTTTCTTTTTCATTATCTTCATTATATTCCAAACACTGCAGCATCTACTCTGAATGCATAAAGAGATTTTCATACATATATTCATGATCACATTGCAGGAAAAGCAGGCAATATTTTTTCATTAAATCCCTGACTACGATAGCTACATGTATATGTATTGAAATGTTGAAAGATCAGGGAGTTATCCAAACAATGCCATTAATTTCCTTTATTATCAACAGCGCAGCAGGAGAGGCAACCAGAGGCATCATAATCTGTCATCACACGGTGCCTTCAACAGGTAGGCTGTTTTTGTGTTTATCTTTTCCTCCTAGTTCCCTCTCCCCTCGTCCCAATTATGCAGCTTGCTACACCATAACAAACAGGTCCACCAGCCCAAACCTACAAGCCAGAAACACAGCCACAGACTAGCTGGTGCCTGCACAGGCCTCGGGGGCTTCAGATCACACCTAATGATCTGCTTTGATGGACAGAGGCTGTGGGCCAGAGCTTAGCGTCTCCCATGATACCTCACCCCCCCACACACAAACAGCAAGGTATGTGGCATCAGCTGATATACTTATTTAAGACTGACATTGACCCTCCCTTCAAAATTCCTTTAAGAAAACATAGCATGTTGATATTCTTTGCTCTGTATTCAGTCTATCTTGCACTCTAATATCATCATAAAGCACAAAGCAGTAATTACTATGAATTTCTTTATATTTGTTCACAGTTTACTTAGCAGACTATTTGACGGCTCAGAAAAGAAAACAGACTGAAATGCATATGAGACATTTATCTAAGCCTTACAGCGCGGCAGGACAGACATCACTCTCAGGGGTCAAAGGTCATCTCTAATTGGGTGGAGAAAAGAAAACAAGCACTCTTTCAGGGTGGTAGATCTAAGGAGGGCAATCACAACAACTCAAAACAGTGGGGACTAAGACTTCAATAACTATTTCCATCATAGAGTACTCCATGAAGTCAATATGGGTGAATGGAGGCATCTGTAACATTTTTTACATTTTTCTTCATAACTCATACAGATACGCCTGATGTTTTTTGTGAAAGAAACATTTATATGTGCCAAAATTAAGTGTACTATTATTAGATTTTAACAGTAGCTGAACAGTTTCAAAAAATGTAACAAAATAAATAATTATTGTCAAAATTAACGCATGCGATTAATTTTTACTTTTTAATGTGTTAACAATATTTAAAGCAGCATCTGTATTTGTCTGTCATAATTTGGATACTGTTACATTATATGATCATGCTCTTATTCACGCAAATGCTTTTAAACCATTCAAGTGCCACAAGACAAACGAGAATGTGCTGTCTGTAATGTTGTGTCAGGAAGATGCGCGTCAGTATCGAGTTCTCTTTTGCGCTTGAACAGACAATAACACACAGAATTATGCCAAAATGCCTATTTTGTCGAGTATCCTCATAAGAGCAGCAATAAATTAGTTAAATAATGTCTTAAATGAACTTAGAGTTGTGAGAAAATGAGATGTGCGTCAGATCCGCGTCATGTTCGGCAGCGGCAGGTCTTAAAGTCACAGCAGCCTAATAAACCAGTAGCTATGATGTCTGTCATTAATGTTAATCAAAGAAAAAAGATAACAGAGAAAATGGTAGCTTTAAAAAGGCTTAATTAAACTATATTAACAATTTTTGCAGTGAAGACTGTAAAGTGTTTGATAACTTTATTCAATTTCTGTATATTTCCGAAGGACACAGGTAGGCCACATTTAGGCTATTATAATGGGTTTATGTGAAGGTTGTTTAAAGTTCAATTAAATTAAAAGTTGTTATTTTTTTTAAAGCCTAATAAATGTTGCAATTGATAGCTTTCAGTTATACTGTAATGCTGAATGTCTATAACTAATGTTTTAAAAAAATCATTTTCATAGAGATATCAGTACCAGTATTAGTATCAGTGATACTGGCCTTCATTCATAAAAAGATACAATAAAATGATATATACTGTCTTTAAGTTGTTTCTACATTAATTTGGATAGTTACTGTGAAATTATTACAATATAAAAATAAAAAACTTAGTTTATCGATTGACAGCACTAATGTTAATACTTATTCATATTAATGAACAGTTTTCTCCTTTATATGTTACCAGTTAACGGAGTTGTCAAGAAAAAAAAGTGTTTAAAAAAAGCCCTCTGTATATGAAATTGGAAATGAAAGGATGGTAAGGAAACTGTCTTCCATTATGAATCATAAATCTCACCCACTCTATGAAACAGTGCAGGCTATGTGTAGCTCATTTAGTATTAGACTTGTTTGTCCACATCGCTCAAAAGAGAGATATAGAGATATCTTTTCTTCCATCTGTCGTAAAAGGCTGTATAATCAAAGTTGATCATGACTTGCTGTGCCATGGTTTATGGTAACAACTAGTGATAATGACTTTTAACCATCAACCTAGACATAAAACAGCTTTTTTTCTTGCTGTTGTTGAAAGAAATTTATCTCATGAACAGTGAACACTGATGTGCTGAGTAGGTTTCATCACACGGACTTATTTGTGACAATTGTTACAATTACTCCCAGTCTCTACCGAATCCCTTATTACAAACCTTAATGTAGAAAAAGTTACATTTTTAAGTTACATCCCCCTCAAATTCAGTTCTAGAATGTCGCTATATTTTTATATGCCAGTAAAATATAATCATGTTTTACTTTGACTTGTGGTAAAAAGTTTCTCTAGTGAATGCTCTTGAGTATCATCTCAAGCTTCATACCACATTGAGCTTTATCTCATTCATGTTCGCTCCACCAGACACAGGGGGTCAACTCTGCAGTACAAAAGCCATAAATATCAGAGTGCCAGCAACTGAGCACATTATATTGATGACTCCATCCAAGCAAAATGGAAAGCTGTAGACGTGTTCTAACTTGTGGGATTATGGAAAATCGTTCTTTCCCATCCCACAATCAATGTGTGGTACTTTCTGAAATGTTGAGCTTTTGCATTCAGTGTCTCAAACTCACACATACCTCTGTGATTCTGTTTCCAGAATAATACACACTTCCAAAAACAGCAGCCATTCATCTGGGAAAGACATTTTTCTCTGCATACTGCAACCTTGGAAAAGAGAAAATAGTGACATGATGAATTAGGGCACATCAATTTCTATCCATAAGCAATACAGATGTATTCATCTTGCACTTTATCTTTTTATTTATTGGAGATAGCACTTATTTTGTCAAGACGAAGCTGGGAGAGAGTTATGATCTCTTTAGCTGGGTAATGGTCAGCGGCAGCTTGACATCCTTCAGCCCAGTAAACAGTGTCAGGTCCTAACATTGCGCAGGCGCCACTCGTCGGGCTTACGGGGGAAACGCATTCGCTTCATTCACATGTCAACATGACCCATGATAGCTGCGTAACCACCGTCAGTGGCCCCCTCGGAAGAGAAGGGGGCAGGGCAGGGGACAACAATAATGATGCGCTGCTTTTGTTGGCTTTAATTGAACAAACTTTTAGTACATCCCCAAAAAACAACAAAGCAGTCAATTTGGTGGCAATTAAAACGGACTCATGTTGGGAAGTCATACTTGCTTACAACAACTGCCTTTCCTGCTGACAGGCCGATGATTGATTACAGGGCCCGGGTCGTCTTTTATAACGCGATAAGCCAAATTAAACCCTTGACTGCGGGGGCCCATCTGAGGTCTGGCTGGGCAAATTAAATCTCCTGCACTGATGTCTTTCTCTTCCTCTCATTCTCTTTTTTCCTCTTTCCCACCCTTCTTTCCTCCGTCTAGCTCTTTGTATGTCATACCAACAGACACTATATCACACGGAGAACGAGAGCGAGGAAAATAAAGGAAACAAAACATGGCACAAATGGCCTCAATCTCTCAGGCGGCTCTCTGGGGACCGGCATGCCAGGTGATCTGCAGCAGCAGGAGAGCTGAGGACATTAAGACATATTAAACGTACTAAAGACTTAATGAAGTTCAGGCAAGCAGTGCCACAGTTGACTTTATTAGTTTACACCAGATTAATGGGGATAATCATTTAAGTGATGGAGATGGATTACCCTCTGCAAGATGCTCCTTGGCTCAGGCTGGCCCAGCCACAGACTGACGAGACTCCATAGCCAGGGCCAGAACCAAGATTGAGAGATGGGGAAAGTAAGCCAGAAGTGAAATGCTTCATTCCGCCTCGCAACAAACTACAGGGCTGACGCTGCAAAAAAGTGCGACAAAATGTCAGTGTAACAAAAAACACAAATAAAACTGGGGAGAGCAGTAATTTAGCCATCATGATTGATCAGCAATTTCAGCAATTTATCAATTTATGTGTTATAGCATCTTCAATAATACAGCTGTACAGAGATTAAGGTCTAGCCAATTCTCATGAGAAGTAGTAAGAATTTGTAAGAAACTGTGCAAATCTAGCCATAAAGTCCAATAAACCATGATGTAAATCATAGAAATTTATAAAAGTTGTACCTTTTCAAGTGTTCATATGAGCCAAGTTGTACAATTTCATATTGTACAACTTGGATCATTTTGTACAATGTGTATGATTTTGCTATCTCATATGAATTATTATCATTGTCTGTTGGGTCTAGCCTATAAGTAAACACAGATAATTGGTTACAAATAATTAAAATGCATAAAACTGAAAGAAAATGGGTAACATATCTACCCAAAATGCATCTTGATATAGATTAACTCATTTATATGTTTAGGGTCAGTAAAATTTGTAATGTTTTTGAAAGAAGCCTAATGCTCTCCAAGGCTGTATTTATTTGATCAAAAATACAGTAAAACAGTAATATTGGGAATTATTATTACAACTTAAAAAACAGTTTTCTATTTTTAATTAATTTATTACTGTGATGACAAAGCTGAATTTTCATAAGCCATTACTCCCATTATTCTCTTCAGAAATCATTCTAATATGCCGATTTTCTGCTCAAACATTATTTTATTATTATCAGGGTTGTGCTGTTTATTATTTTGTGGAAACAGTGATAATTTTTTTAGTACTTTCATGAACATAAATTTTCAAATGGACAGTGGCATTATAAATGTTACATTGATCAATTTAATCTATCCTTGCTGAGTGAAAGTATTAATTTCTTAAAAAAAAAAAAAAAAAAACTTACTGACCCCAAAATTTTGAAAAGATGTTTATTTAAAACTGGATAAAATGGGAAAGAGAGAGATAGGATCATAAAAACATAAACTTATCTGCAATGAATTAAAGTATTATAACAGAGAGATCAGAACACTAATAACCTTGACAGTTCTGGTAAATAGATCAGCAAGAACTCAGGAACATTATTTGCTGTCAAGAGGGACACATTCCATAAAAAAAAACATTTTTTGAGTCCGAGTTTATCCCAGCTCTACAGCTGATTATACATGTGTTAATGGTAGCTTGAATTGCTTTTCAATAGAACCTCTCACATACATTCAGTGGCATAAATAATACAAAACAACACTAATGTTGTCATTGATGGTAACCGTAACTTCTATAAACGTTTTCAAATACCCTGTAAAATATATCCTAAAGCTAAAACTGGCCACCAACACATGGCTCCGACAGGATATTGCATTTCTGACAACAATAAAAGTGTCAACCCCCAACAAACACACAGTGCTGTATCAACCTTCCCAAGAAGGTTTCATTATTGTCTTTCATTGTCTTGCCCTCTCCAAGACAGATCTCAGTGTCAAACTGTGTGACAGACTGAAACACAAGGAAGGTACACTTCGCCACAAACCCCACAAAATCAGTATCAACTAGCCCCCATTCTCACTAGCAGGCAACGTATCCAAAACATATGCAGCATCTTTTTAATGGCTCTCTCTCACCATCTAATGTCACAAAGCTTCTGCTGCGTAAGCAGGACTTCCCCAAATGATGATGGAAAGTCACACTTAAACATAAAGACTGAGGAGCCCCATGCTGTTGAGTAATAGGGCATGAGACTGAAGGGACATCTGTCAGAAAAACTGCAAGAACATCCTGTGGAGGACATAGTTCAAATGGATGTTATATTGATGTCTGGCATACTGTAGTCTCATTCTGAGCCGTTCTGTCTTATAAAGTACATCTGAACCATTGCTGCACACTCCATTTGCATCCACTGTAAATTCATAATAAACGTATGCTCTGTGGCAGTGAACATCTTGCATCTGATTGCTGTTTTTTGGGGGGGTTCTTTGCCACTGAATTTAAGAAACACTACAATGCTATAGTAACTTTATAAGTTTGTAACCCACAAGCTGGTTCTCAGCACACCACTATATTTTGTTTATGAGGTTTCCTGATTCTTGCACTTCTTTTGAGGCCATTTGCAATAACTGAGAAAAATCATAAGTAATCAACTACTATAGTTAACTACAGTAAAAACATTATACATGTTTTAAAATAATAAAATATTTCTGTTTAACAATAATATTGCTTTAGTAATAAAGTAAAATAAAGTTTAAATTATTTTTAAATATTACTTTAAAATAAAATAAAAATTAAACAATTGAAAAATATATTTTATTTAATATATGCAATAAATTGATTCTAATATAGCCGTTTAAACAGCTACTTTGTTCAATTTTATGTTAGGAAAAGACAAAACACAAACAGATACATTTTCTGGGTGAACAACAAATTCAAGATCAACTTAAGAAGCACTTTATCGTAACAAACCCAGTGTGTTTTAGCTGCAGCCCAAGCTTAATTTCAGGCTAAAAATCAGGAATAGATAAGACAGGTGCAAATAGCTTCACTTTCAACAAAGTGATTCATCATCCTGACATGCTACAGGGATTCAAGACAATGCACATGTTATTAAAGAATATACACACCAGGAATACCCATTAAAATCAAAGGCATATATTGCACCAAATAATTAAATTACCTAAACAGCTCTGATTCAATTACAACATGGTGTTACCACATTAATGCAGGAATACGTTAATTAATACAGAAAATATATCTTTGTACAGCACTAGTTGGGTGGGCAGGCGAGCAAAGTTACTTACAAAACAGTTTACTTGTCTAAAAGGTACACAGCCAAGACTTACCAAGAGATGTTGTACATAACAGATCCTTCTGAAACTAATTTTGGACTCTTTCAGGTTGTTCTACTGAAATAAAAAGCATATCCATTCATTCTTGCATTTCATACATTTTGAAATAGAATTGTAAAGAAACATCTTTGACCATGTTTAACTGATTGAATAAATACGCACAATATAACCTCAATCAGACATTTCATAGCGATTGTGTATTATTTAATATGTCACATAAATGTATGCAGTCATTCTGTATTCAGTTCATTCTGCATTAAGTGTATCTGAATCATATCCCAGCTCACTGATATAATAAAGTTTAAAGTAGATGTCAACTACATAAACATCTGCATGGCCTTTCCAATAATGATGTGATACAGTCACTGAATACATGGAAATGCATATATGGAGCTCTTATATTACACCGAAAGACTGATATCACCACATATGTAAATTATTAATAGCATGCATAGTAAGATACAGGCTATGCATGAAGACAAATGAAATCTTGACTAAATGAAATTTATAGCAGTGAAAAACAGCACATGAATATACATGACTATGAAAAAAGTACATTAATATCCATGAGATTATATGATGCAGTGATGATTTTCCATCTTAAATATGAGCAAGGGATAAAAGAAAATCGTTTATCAAAACAAATTCCCACAAATGTTCATCTGCCCTCTAGTGGTAAGAACACTGTACCTCCACTAACAATGTGAGTTGTAAATATGCACTTAATATTGACAGACTTTAAATACATGCCCTGACTTCAGAGAAAACAGTTTTGCTGGTGAAATAACAAACAGCAATTAGTGCATGTGTTAAATCTATTGTGATGTAATCTATAAAGTTTGGTTGATTAGACTCATGTGACCCATCTCGCTCTTGAAGGCCTGTTTGAGGTCATGTCAGCAGAAGCCTTTACTTATCAGGGTGAGTTATGGGCTTGTCTGCAGTAATAGCTTGTCAGACACTTACTCTGCCTGCCTTACACAGCAATACTCCTGTGTGTTTCTAAGAAAGCAATCATTTCTATTGCTATATGTTCATTATTACAATTATTGGCATAGTTAGTTATTTTGTAACTTTTTAAATCACTACGGCTCTTTTTAATACAGTAACAATATTAATCATTTAATAATACCTTCATCATTTATTTCTTTTTAATAAAGAAGCTTATTGCTCTACCTTGTAATTATGCATATATTTTTATATTTGATATATTACTGTTTTACAGTTTTGTCATGCCAACAAAATACACTAAATTGAAAGTGAAAAAGAGCGCAGAAATGAAACTGTGCAATAATGTAGTTAGATTATATGTTATTGGGTTGCATAATTTATTGGAATAATTTAAGTAAAATTCAATTTACTGTATAAAATACTGTGTAGAAATTCAAGTATTTACATATAGTTGAAATATAGTATAAAAATTGAATTTATCTTGGCATAGTTAAATAACAAGAGTTCAGTACATGGAAATGACATACAGTGAGACTCAAACTCCATTGTTTCCTCCTTCTTATATAAATCTCATTTGTTTAAAAGACCTCCGAAGAACAGGCAAATCTCAAATATAACACCGACTGTTACGTAACAGTCGAGATCATTAATATGTATGCCCCCAATATTTGCATATGCCAGCTCATGTTCAAGCCATTAGACAAGGGCAGGACGTCTGGATGTGCACAGCTGAATCAGACGACTAGGTAAGCAAGCAAGGACAACAGCGAAAAACGGCAGATGGAGCGATAATAACTGACATGATCCATGATATCATGATATTTTTAGTGATATTTGTAAATTGTCTTTCTAAATGTTTTTTTAGCATGTTGCTAATGTACTGTTAAATGTGGTTAAAGTTACCATCGTTTCTTACTGTATTCACGGAGACAAGAGAGCCGTCCCTATTTTCATTATTAAACACTTGCAGTCTGTATAATTCATAAACACAACTTCATTCTTTATAAATCTCTCCAACAGTGTGTAATGTTAGCTTTAGCCACAGAGCACCATAAAACTCCAGAATCAAAAGTAAATATCCAAATACCATACTTATGCGATTAGACATGCTAAATGACGAACACTTTGTAAAGATCCATTTTGAGGGTTATATTAGCTGTGTGAGCTTTGTTTATGCACTGTTAAAGGCAAGCGCAAGCTCCGTGGGCGGGGAGCGTCAGCATTTAAAGGGGCCGCAGCCTAAATCGGCTCATATTTAATGATGCCCCAAAATAGGCAGTTAAAAAAATTAATTTAAAAAAATCTATGGGGTATTTTGAGCTGAAACTTCACAGACACATTCAGGGGACACATTAGACTTATATTACATTGGGGTCAGTAAGATTAGTTTTTTGGTTTTTTTTATTTTTGAAAGAAATAATGTTATTCAGCAAGGTTCAGCAATATATATATATATATATATATATATATATATATATATATATATATATATATATATATATATATATATATATATATCCATCCATCCAGTCACCAAACTGTGTGCCCTATGTAGAGTTGCAGGCATACGGTCAAACCAAAATTTATTCAGACACCTGAATGTCATGAACCCTGAATGTCAAAATTTATTCACATTTCACCTTGAACATTTGATTTTATTCACTATAGTTTAAACAAATGGTAATAAAATATGACACGATCTCAGAGTTAAACTGTGTCAGAAAAAAATGATCTTAATTATGTCAGATAACAAGCAAAACATGGTCAAGTCAAAGTGTCTGAATAATTTTTGGCTCCAAATTTTTAGCAATTTTAATGGTAGTCCACTGTATGAAGAATATTTGGGTAAAATATGTCACAGTTTACTTCATTTTTCTATCCTCACTTACATAAATGAACTATAGTGAACTTCTCCTCAGTCATTGGCTGCGTCTCAATTCAGAGGCTGCATCCTTTGAAGGCCGTATTCGAAGGCCGACTGCATCACCATGGCCTGATGAAGGCTGTCCCAATTCGAAGGCTCTTTCAAATGAGGCCTTGGTTTTCTGTGAAATGAAGGATACAACAGATGGATCCTTTGTGGCCTTGCCTACCCCATAATTCACTGCGCAATGGTGACGACAAGATTTTGTTTTGAGAGAGAGAGAAATTGCCAAATTACACTTTTAAACTTAAAGGTTCTCTAAGCGATCCTGAGCGGAGTAACTTCCTTTTGACGCTCGAAGTGTTGTCAAACAAAACAGAGGCTAGCTAGACCCTCCCTCCGCCTCCTCCTCCCCTCCCATCCATGCTTCATGAAACAGTCATGAACGCGCATTTAAAATCATTCTTGTCGGTTATTGGCTGGAGCGTGTTTATTATGTTTCGTGGTCCAGACTGCACCAGGTAGTTTTTGTTGCCGTTTTTGGAGCTTGTGGCGACTACAGAGACTGTGTTTTTTTACAGTGTGTTCAGGGGACAGGCAGCTAGCGGATAGTGAGAAGATGTTTGCTGTATGTGACAAAAAAAATTTTTGGCCTAAAAATGCATGACATCGCTTAGAGGACCTTTAAGTGTTGGGTTTCAACTTACTCAAATATCTAATGATAAAAAAAATAAATGTAAGAGATTAAAAAAACAACTTTAAATCGGTTCAAGTGTTGACATATCTTATTAAGATGCGATTATATATAGTTTATACTCTTTATTATATGCAGAAATGGACCATGTTGAACATATTTAGACAGTCCGGCCTTCGCAACATTCAAAAGACGTGGCCTTTGAAGTCTGAGTCCTTCGAAGGACGCAGCCTCTGAAATGGCAACACAGCTGTTTTGACAGCTCTAGGTAAGGAACAATGGCTTCCGGTGCAGCACCGGATGTAAATATGCACCCTGAGAAAAACGCAGAAGTGACCGTGCATACAGTCTATTTGACTAGGTTTGTAATATCTTTTAAAAAGTTTTGAATTCTATCCAATTAGCTGGTATTTTTCATATTTAAAAGGAAAGTATACCTCAGTTTTGCATGCTCACACTTCCTCTCCTGCTCTGGTTTCCCAGAATTGTTGAGTCTGTCTTTCCCCATGTCTGGATTGTGCTCTCTCTGTCTCCCTCTCTCTCTCAGCGGTGAATGCATCTCTGAAGGGTCCAGACTCATGCAGGCCTCTCCCCAGGGCACTGAACAGCACTTCCACAGACCCAGAGGCCACTTCAGTAAGATAACAGAGGGCCAGAGGTCAGAGGTCTCTTTATTTTCATCCACTGCTTTGTCCATACTTGAAAACAGAAACAATATTAAATTATTTAGAGATTTAGGTCACCAAAGGTTTGTTTTATACCCTACACAACTTTCTTCTTTGATTGTAGGCATATACTCTGTCTAAGCATACAGACAAGTGTGCATGTTACTGAATGAGCTGAACAAACGGAAGCTGTCAGCAGTAAACTAGAAAACTACTGTTCATGTGGTTTCATTTATAAACATATTGTACTATGCAATAAATAAATTGACATTTTTATGTTATCTCTAACAGTTTATAGGCCACCACTGCCCTAAGCTATCTGAAAGACTTCAAATAAAACACATTTTCTGGCATACTTATGATATTTTTGAATAACGACATTATGCTTGTCTGTGTACCGTCCAATTTTGAGTAAAAAGCACTATGGTCGCTATGGTTATCTCCTCAGGTAAGCACATCTTCTGTTCACGGGTGACCATTTAGCGTTTTCTGACTACCTAATCTAACTTTTGTGGTCATTGAAATACCGAAAACACGACTGAAGCGTAGGCTACATAGTTGTACGTAAAAATAATACACATTTTTAAACAAAAAAACCCACGAAACTCGTTTCTCACCTGTTCGCAGCTGTACCTACATACATGTGTTACTTACATTTCACCACTAGATGGTACAACAAGACAAAAAAGCCACTATTGGACTAAGAGCTCATATAAACAAGACTATTAAAGACCACACGATGGCACCCTTTCTTTTAACAAACCCTAAAGACTGCGGATAATGACCTACTATCCGAGCTGTCCGTGTAACTCTGCTCTCAAAGTTTATGAAATTAGCTCATTGCTTAAAAGTTACTTTCATCCTTAGTTCTTTCTTTCAGGCTACTTTTATATTTGCATATAGGCTTAGGCCTATATTTGCATCAGTATGTTTATATTTAGCTACAATATGAATATGGCCAACTCTCAGTAGTCTCTCTCTATCAGTTTTAATTTAGTATTAAGGTGCTTTATTGTGGCATTAAGTGTTTTTTTTTTTTTACGTAGCTTTAGCCAAAACATTTTCAGCGTCCAATTGAAATTACGAGAATCGTGCAAAACAACATAGAAAAGAGAGAGCGAAAACAACAAAAGTATTAGGCTATTGATAAAGAAATATAAAATAAATAGCGTTAAAGAATAGCCTACAATGAATTTACAAGTAAAAATAAACAAGTTGTTAGAATAAAATATGAACGGGCATCTGTGGCAGAATATGCTGTCTGACGTTCTGGTTATTTTCTGTTTTGCTCATGATCTCCTCTAATTTCAGACTATAATTTTTGATTTTAAAAAATATTTTTAATTCATTGTCCACTGTTTTAAATTACATTAATAATAATTGCAATTTTATACAAAAATGTTTTTAATTTTTTTTTTTTTTAAACTTTTAATCAATGAACTAGTCATAGTGGTCGGTTGCAATTTGTTTTACAGTGCATGCAATTTCAATGTATTAACAGTGTACTTACCCACAAAAGTACTAAGTGTAAGGTAAAGGGTTAAGTTAAGATTTAAGGTAGGTTCAGGGTTATAGGCTATACTATATTGTATGTTCATGCGAAACAGGACTGTAAAATAAAGTGCTGTCAAGTGGTCTTGATAGCCAATGGCAATAATTTGGCCACTGATATCCACAGACCTTCTTTTCCCCCCATATTTGTTACTAGAAGTCAAAAACACCTAAAGGCAGGTCAGAGGACAATCAGCACTTACTGATTTGATCATGTTTCATTTGAATGAACTTCAATGACATGCCATCTTGTCTGCGGACATACAATGAAAATATGAAATGTTGTGTGCCAATAATGTGTGACATTATGTTTTCTTTGAGTTCAATATGCTAAACTAGTTTCTATTGGCAAAACAAAAATGATAGCAAATTCATCAGAATTAGTGTTTCTTCTGATATTTTCCTCTGTATCACAACATGTTGAGAATGCAATTACAATATCCTGATGTAGCAGCAGATGAGGTGGGGTCCCTCAGTAGAAACAAAATCAATACAATTGTGTTGTGACAATTTCTAAATTATAAGCTGAAAACAACAACAATGAATTATAGGCTACACTTACCTGCATGTCTATTTTAAAAAGGGAAAAAAAAAGAGGCTTAAAGGTGCTTCATCTCTCGTGCGCTTATAGTAAATATAAATCAATAATAATTATTATTATTGTAAATAATCAATTATGAAGAAATATAATAGCAAAATAAATAAGCCTGTCATGAAAATATCAAAATATTAGTATGCTTCATAGGTGGGCGATAAAAAAAAAGGGATTTCCGAGGTAAATTACACATATGAAAGCTCTGCTCCCAGTGCTCTCTTCCAAACACACACACAGCTCCTATGTTGAATAGGCCTCTTTCCCCTTTAAATCTTAGACATTTTGACAGGACACATTAAGATCTGCCTGCTCAGCATGAACACATCATAAAACTGGACAGGCAATTTCTGTTTTCACCAAATAGCCAGGCTAACTCGTTCTGCATCTTTGATTTTAATACACTAGACACGCAGCTTAGCAGCGAGGGAGGGGAAAAAATATCTGGCTAGGTATATTTTTCGAGTTATGCCCCTCAACTCCCTTAGATCCATTTTTCCGTTTGAATTATCAACTAGAATTTGATTAATATGCAAATTTGAGGCGAAAAGTCTTGTATAATTCTTTCAGTGGAGAGTAATTAATCAACAGTTAAAGAAAATTAATACATATATCAACTTTGTCAGGGACATGCTTAGTTCAATCGTCCGTAAAATTGAAGTTTGAAGTATTAAGGGGGTCCCACAGAAGCGTTATAACTAAAACACACGAATCCACCCCTATTTAGTGATCAATCAAGCTTTCCCCTCAGGTTAATCTGCTTAATTTTTCAACTCGAATCATACACTTTTATGACATAGTGTCGCATGGAGTCGATGAAAGGTTTTTTAAAATGTTAACTTCGTGAAAGGAAAAAAAATCTATCTATATATCTATCTATCTATCTATCTGGAAATGAAAAAATATATATATTAAATTTTAATTAAGGCAGAAATTCGCTGGTATCTCCTCTTTTCTAATCAAACGATTAGCCAGAAAAAGAAAGGGTAAATGGTTGAGGAGAGCGAGAGAGAGAGAACTTGAGGGAGGGAGGGAGGGAGGGAGGGTGCAAACCCCATTGTTTCAGCAGGGACTCATGCATCAAACTTCAATTTTCCGGACGATTGAATTAGAGATTTTTTTCTCTCTCTCTTGAGCTGAAATACACTTAAGACTTTGGGATTAATTACCACGTTATGCTCTTTCAGATTGTAGTATTACTTATCTTTGCCACATTTGACAACACCTCATAAAATAAGGAACTGAACCCCACCAGCTCGCGCGCCCCTGATATATCAGCACCCCTTATATACATTTTCTACTTTCTGCCTGTGCAGACAGCGCGAGGAGAGAGGGACCGACTTGGCCTGGATAAGGACATCTGAGTCTTCTCATCTGTGAGCTAGCCCTAAATGCGTCCCTCTGGTCTGTGTGTTTGATGTGGACTAATAAGTAACCTAAACGTGTAAAGTTGGATAGAAAACGGTAAATCACACATATAGAAAAGATGTGTGATGATTCTGTTGCAGCAAAGAGGCGCATGAGCAAACAGTGCTGGAGACTCTGGCGTCCTGCTCATGTTAATGGAGCGGTGACAAATATCACATTGTCCGCATATCATCTCTGATCCCGCTATTACAGCAGCTTCGTGTTGCTTAAAATAGTCTATTCATAGTTGCGATGGAGCTCTTTCATTTTTATGATACAGGATTATTTGCTTCCAAAACTCGAATATGGAATAACGAATATATGTTTTGTTTTTTGTTTTTACTCGACTATATTATCCACAATTCTGCAATTCGGCAAAAGAAGTTTACCTAAATTAGCACTAGGCTACTTACATTGGATATGAGCAGCCCTAGACGAGTACAAACAAATAATAAAATAATTATAAGACTAATAATCAATAATAACCTTATATTATAAATATACTTTCATTTTTAAAAAATTGTTTTGAATTTGTAATGATGATACTTTGATTAATTGCATGTAAATAATAATAATAATAGTAAAATATTATTACTGTTATTTAAGAAATGTTTAATACCTAATAGAAATAATAGATTCATTCTTTAATAGTTCTTATCTAATACATAAATGCCTATCAAATCTGTTACGAATTGAAAAAGAAACCTGTAAAAAAACATGACCGATATTATATATATATATATATATATATATTACACACACACACACACACAATATAGCCTACACACACACATATAGGCCTAAATATCGGTCATGTTTTTTACACGTTTCTTTTTAAATTCATAACAGAAACCTTTATATATATATATATATATATATATATATATATATATATATATATATATATATAACACCTCATAAAATAAGGACAACACCTATATATATAGGCTATAACATTATATATAATATAATATAATATAATATATATATTATATATATATATATATATATATTATATATATATATAAATGTAAGCAACATCTAAAACATGCAAAATGTGTCTAAATAAAACATCTATCAAAGAATGCAAAAATAATTCGATCAAACCCCGCGAGGAATTTTGCTCTAATTCCCGACATAGTGTCACTCCAGCCATATGCTCTGCTTTTACGTGTAGCCAAAATGGTAACTTTATTATTTTAAGCCAAACACTCAAACAAACAAAAGCAGAAGACAACCTCTTAACAAGACGAGTCAGTATCATTGTAATTCATTGACTTGTTTAAAACAGCCGAGTGAAAAGAGAGAAAAGAGGGGACATTAATAGGCCCAGATGCCCTCGCCCCTGTGCGCATTATTGCCTTTGTGAAAACTGAGCGAAACACTTTAAAAAGAAGGCCAGCTCAATCCATCAAATTGTCTGAAAATTGTGAGGAAAATTCAAAAACCATATGGCCTCCAAACGTTTGTGTCCTTTTTATTCGGTGGGACACGCTTGTCTCCGTATTGAGAGCCGCGGGAGGCAGAGCATGCTTCATTGTAGCTTGTCACATCAGGGGAGACTGCTCATTTGTCCCCAGTTTTCACGCCTTACGCTAGAAATGACTGCATCTCTTCGCTTTGCAGGGAAATAGCGTCTTTCAACCGCAGAGAAACGGGCCAAAAACCCTGCGTTTTTGGGCATCCTTTATGCGCGCATTCATCAATCCAGATTTCTGTTTCTCACACACATCCATTGTGGATATTGAAACACATCGTGGGGACAGGAAAACATGTTATGCCATTTTGAAAATCAAAAGCGTAAAATGTCAAATCTAAAACACATTCAATTCATTTTAAAGAGTGTTGGTGCAGGAATTAAAAGTAGGCTACAAAGATAAACAACAACCAAAAGAAGCCATTTTACACAAGCTTTGTTTATATTAACGTGATTGCTTATTTCGAAAACGATAAATAAGACTATCAGACTAACGTCAAAAATTTAGAGAAAGACATTTTTATTTCATTTTAAATACATTACACTTTGTACACTTGGTTTAAATGGTTTCCTGGCTTAAAAGGCACTTACAGGCATACAAACCATAAGAAATATATTAAAATGTGACAATCCAGATTTAATCAGAGAAGTCGATTTTTTTTTTTTTTTTTCCTGTGATAGCTTTTTGTAGGAAATGTTCTATAATACACTCTTTTATCAAACGATTTTAGTCATAGGCCAAAAAGCAGAACAGAGACACTGCACGTCTCAAATCATTTTCGGGATATTTTGAGATATCTCTATAAGATCTGCAGCCGTTTTTAACTAAAATAATTTCGTGAAACAAATAAAACATGCATTCAATGTAGTCAGAACCGGGTAAAAAAAAAAAAGTTCTGCGTGGGGAATCGTGCTTTAAGTGTGTGTGTGTGTGTGAGTGTGTGTAAATATTATCAATGTACTTATTGCTCTTCAGCTATCTGTTTCAACGAATAGGCTAAATGATTACGATACTGCCACTGCATAAATAGATCTGAAGAAACTGTCCCATGCTTGCTTTGATTTTGTTTTTTCCTTTTTTATATTTGCTTTTAATACAAGTCATTTAATACATTTGGTGCATTAATGGCACTTTCAACTCTATGGTTTTAGAGGACCATCTCAGGAAAAAAAGGTAAATAATACCGAAGCTGTTCAAGGAAAAATCAGTCATCGACATCAATTTCCTCGTCTTCATCCTCTGAACACTCTTTGCTCGTTGTGTGGTCTGTAAATGGTGATGATGGTGACATGTGGAGTTTGTTGGTGCCCTCGTGCTCGTGATTAGATCGCGTTGGAGTCTTGGCCATTGATTCTCCGAGAGTGCCATTGACGCATTTCTCTAGGTCTGCTAGTTTGGCCATTTTCTCAAAAGGTACATTGCCTACTGCTTTGGCCGACTCCACGTCTGCTTTCATCTCCTCCAGGTCTCTTTTGAGTTTGGCTCGACGGTTCTGGAACCAGGTGATGACTTGAGCATTCGTGAGCCCGAGCTGCTGAGCGATTTGATCCCGGTCAGCAGGAGACAGATATTTTTGATACAGAAATCTTTTCTCCAGTTCGTAGATTTGGTGATTGGTAAAGGCTGTTCTTGACTTTCTCCTCTTTTTGGGGGTATTCCTCTGACCGAAGAGTGTCATGCCGTCTCTTCCTAAACAAAAAAAAATAAAATAATGCAGCGACATTGAAATGCATTCAGTCTGCTACTTTTCTTAATTGAGTGGCAGCAAATGTAAACTATTTAATATTAATGTAAATAATAAGAATATTAGCCTGCTATCATTTCTAAAATGCCTTTAAGAGTGTTTATTCGGTTAGCTTCAATTGACAAAACAGGCCTTAAAATACGAACACTTAAATCCTATTTTTAATTGCACGTGCACATATTTTAGCCGTTAATATTTATTTAATTGCACTACATTTTAAATTACACATGAACAGAATTAATCTCACATTTTTGTTCTTTGTTTACGTTATTTTAACAAATATATTCGATAATCTTTGAAAAACCAAAAACAAGCATTTAAAACAAATAAAACGTAAAAAAAAAATAGTATACTGAATTTCACTTCAGCTGCTGAACGCATTTTTTAATATATATATATATATATATATATATATATATATATATATATATATATATATATATATATATATATATATATATATATAAATATTGTCCCTAAAAATGATATCACAACCTGAACACAATTTTGCACACGCAACGGGCCTTTTGTTTACCTTCTGCCGCTTGTAGAACACTGACTTCCAGTCCCTTGAAGGTTTTGCTGGCGAGTTCCTCCAGGGCGCACAGTGGAGATGTCTGGGTGAGCAGCGCGCGGTTGGAGAGGGAATGGCCCGTGGATGGGTGCTTCTCACCGGACGAGAGCAGGTGCGCCGTTCCGCAAATTGTGTAACTTCGTTTGACTGACGGTTTGTTTAAAATATCCTCTATGCTGAACGGAGTGAGGGGCTTGTTTGAGTTAGCAGGGGGAGGAAGATGGTCCAACGGACTGCGCCTTCGATCCTCAACCGAGGCGCCTTTTGCGTCTTCTTTGGAGGTCATTATTTGTCTTTTTAGCTTGTTTTAAAAAATATGCTAGAGTTTTGTATTTTCGAATTCGAACAATGCAGAACAGCTCAGTCTATAAAAACTATTGAGAGCAACTTGAATGAGAAGATATCCCCAAATCCGTGGAATTTAGATGTAGCCGATCAGCAGCATGTTGTTGCTTTTGCCGCAGGGTTGGAGAACTTTAAGTCTTTCTTTAAAAAAAAAAAAAAAAAGCCACGTCTGCTTTCCTCAGCTCCTGGATAACGGTTGAGCTTCAGTGAGAAGCAGCCTGACAACCTCTGATGCTTCAGTGGAAACAGTCAGCCTCAAAAGCAGCCAGAATTGACTATTACTAACAAGTTATTCTTGATAGCAAGACAATCAATTACATCCAGTGGCACTTTTCTCTCCCTCTCTCTCTCCCTCCCTCTCTTTCTTTCTCTCTCCCTCCTGCTCTTTGACTATGTTGCAGTCCGATGCAGACTTTAGCAGGAAAGGAGCCCCGTTAATTAGAGGGCATGGCCGGGAGGAGGAGCTCAGCCGGATTACAATACTTAACGCTCCCACTCTTTACTACAAATTAATGATTTGTCGATATTCTGTTCGTTCTTATTTACACTTTTGAAACACCTTATTGTAATTTAGCACATTTCAATTTTTGGTAAAATATTTAAAGTAGAATTAAATATCAGAAAAATACATTCAGTAAGCTGGCGATGCTTTCAATTAAAATACATTTTTTAAACAAAACAAAAAATGTGTGCTTTAAAAATGTATATTCTCTGGTTTGTTTAATAAATGTATTTTAAAGTCAGGTAGTATATCATGGCTGATAATACTTGTGGATAGAACAAAATAAGTGTGTATGTGTGAGTGAGTGAGTGAGTGAGTGAGTGTGTAATAGAGAGAGAGAGAGAGAGAGAGAGAGAGAGAGAGAGAGATCGTCCCCTTCAGCTGCACCAAATCTTCTTTGCCATAATTCAAGCTCAAAGGGCCAGCTCACATCAGCAGTAAGATATTTCATCTCTAAAAATCGCCTGCTGTTCAATCCCCGGTATTTTTGGCATTATGGGATGTATTTTTCGTCGATTTACGCAGAACGGGGGTAAACTTACAGATGCAAAGAAATAAAACTAAAACCATGTAAAATATCTAATTTTAACTTGATTATAATAAATACAATTCATTATGTAGGCTATAACCGACTGATTATTTGGCGCGTATGCATTTCATATAATTAGTGCATTGATTAAAGCGTCTAATTACTGTTTTTTGCATTGCTCCGTCGTGTACTTTAGCGTAACGAGGCCTCGGTTAAATTGGCAGAATAAGGCAGAAGCTCACCACGAGGGACAACGGATAACAGGCGCCTATGGCGGATAAAGGCTTATCTACAGCATGAGAAAACACTGCGTTTTGTTGGTTAGTAGACTATAGCTCCACTACTGAAAGTTTTCCTTTTTTGCCGCTTTGTTATAGTCGCGCATTTGTTTAAATGTTCTTAAAGTAAATGTATTCCAAAAATGTATAGGCAATTCATTTGTATCAACATTTAACAATAATTCATATTTAATTATATAATTTGCAGCGAGTACGAAAATGTATAGAAATTCGGCCAAAACTGTAGGCTAATCATAACAACGGCTCACTTTATAATAGTTCAAATAAATAGGCTACATACTAGCAAAGCAACAATTTAAAAAACAGATACCGATAAATACATTCTTCAAACAAATTAATAGTCCACCGAAAATGAATGAAGAAAAGAAAGAAAAAAAAAACACACCAAAAAAGGATACAGAGGCAGGTGGTTACGCCTGTGTGACATGATCATTTAGTGTTGCCTACAGTGAGCAGGATGCCTGCGTAAGCAGATATGACGCAATGAAATGCCATGGAAGATACCACTACTAAAATCATGCTTATACAAAAATTCACGATTTACAATGCATTAAATTCAACGCATACTACTTATATTTAATTAAAGTTAATAATAATAATAATAAATCTTTATATCGCATAATTACAACAAAGTAGCATAATCAAATATTCGATAATACAGAATTATCATCCTAAACAATTATGAGTCAAAAGAAGTGTTAGCCTACACTGCCGTTGATTTGATATTGTGCAAAACTTATGATAATTATGTTTTTTGTTTTTTTCAGTAGCCAACAGCTAACACATGCAACTTGAATGGGATTGTCTATGCCTGAAGGACTGACCAAAAATATTTATAAGTCATTTTTCATTATCTACACGGGGTCTGTGAGTATTCTGCATGCGTCTAATGACTCAGAGGGGTTTTTCACTTACTCCAGTAAACGTCTGTCTGGACAGTTTTATTCCATAATTTATTCTCCGCTTCCCACCCTGAAAGCTCCGATTTCACAGGCAATATCGGATCTTTTTGCTAACTTTTATTCACATGACCTTTCTGGGGATTGTAAATTATCTGCCCACACATCTGGTAAGATGGATATATAGTGTTGATACTGTCTAAACTGAGAGGCCATTTTTCACTTTTCACGAGAGAAATGTTTTATTCGGCAACTATTTTATTGTTTATTATGTTTTCCCCCAAATGTATCCAATTTCCTGCGTAAAATTTACGAACCGTTTTAAATCAGCAGACAACTTTGATCTTTTGGTAACGTTGTGTGCATGGTGGAACTGCTAATACATAGGCCTACCTAGATAATAATAATAAACTATAATAAATAATAATAATGAATTATTGTTGTTGCAGAAATCAAATCGTACATTAAATGTCGACAGTTTAAATTAAAACTAAGCTAAAATTTGTTTTGATACTTTGTTCATTCTTAATCTAGCGCTTGCAACCTTGCTAGGACTGATTCAATCAATGTGAAACACGTTTTTTTTCAAAACGTTACATACTAGCCACATAAAAAGACTGGCATCATGTCACAAAAATGCAACATATATTGTACATAAAATCATATAGCTGAGAGAATAATTTTTACTGCATGTTCATTGTTCAGGTGGACTGAGTAAGGCAGCTACTGAAAATAAGCAGACAAAATTTAGTTAGCCTACTGTTGTTTCATAATAAGTTTAAAGCTTGAATCACAACATTGTTTACATGTGGTTAGCACATGATCCATGCTGAGGAAAATAATATATTACAATACAAATATAACTTTATAGGGCAAGTAAAGCCCATTTTTAGGTCACAAAGCATTACAGTCTATAGTTCTGGTTGAGTTTTTCATTTGTATTTTATTTCAAATTATTTGTCTCAGAATTTAACTTGGGTCACAACTTTGAGTTATTTATATTCAACTTTCCCAACAACAATAATTCATCTGGCAAAAAGTACAGTTATTTCATACATTTTGTTTGTAGTGTGTTCTGATATAGACAAAGAGGCCCCGAGACCAAATATATTCAATGTGACAGTCTTGCAATAAGAGAAATATATCTCCATTCATGAGATCAACAATATACGGTTTCATAATGTGTGGAAAGATGAGGCATGAGCATGAATCATGCTAACCAGGCCCTGTATCTATTATTATCAACAGTAGCTTGGATTGCTGCCCAACAAAGGTGGATTAACATTTGGCAAGCACAGCACTGGCACCAAATGTCCTGTCATCTTAATGTAAATTACAGTCCTTAAAAAAAAAGAAAAGAAAAAAAAAAAAGATACAAGGTCAGTCTAATGTGATTAAGATATTTCTCTGAAGGGATCGTCACTCCTAATTCCTGTCTGAAACTATTTTGTCATGCTTTTCACTTAAATGGGGCAAACTGAAAAAATCAGAAAATCATAACCAACAAAGAATGAACCCTTGGTAAAGACATATCCACCTGCATCTGAACACAAATGAATGTGTTTGCATGCTCATCAGGACAGTCCTAAATACTGCACTGTTTCTTGGCTGAAGTCCAGATCATGCTCCAAACACCATGGATGCCCCCTGTTTTTTTCTCATGCCCTCTGGGGCAGTACAGAGTAATGTAACACTAGACTGAGATGCTCGATGGGTCGCAATGGCTGCAGTTAAAATAATTCTGGCTGGTTAATCTGCAGGGCGGCAGCACAGCCACACAGGCCTCTACATCAATTAGGTGAGTAATAGATGTGGAGCTGGCACAGGACCTGGGTGACACCAGAGCTGACAGCTTGCAAAAAAACAAGTGCAGAGTCAAGGCCTAAGCAAGGTCCATTTGGAAGGAGGATGCATGCTTCCGCTAAAAGCGGAGTAACTGCGCGGGGGGTGGTGGGTGGAGGGTATCAAGACTGGGAGTGAGGCATGAACGCACTGAGTCTGGTGACATTTCAGTCTAATTGCAGGACTGGGCTTTGGCTGTTAAGAGAAAATGAGTGAGGATTAAGTGCAGAGCCATGCTTAAAAGGACCCATCATTACTTAAAGGGTAAGAACAGGAAAGTGGAAAAACTTTTCACTTCAAGTAGAAACAATATGATTACTGACTTCAAACATGATATCCATGTCAAAAATAACTCTCTGAATGAATTAAAGCCAATTAGGATCTTTGGATTGCCTACTTAAATACATGCAGACTGGAATGTCTATACAGCTATGTTTCCATCCAAAGAGTCTTAGAACACGCAAAACGAAAAACGCTGTCATGTTATCTTGCTTTACCGTCTGGGAGGTCATTATACCAAATCTTTCTGATGACAGACTTTGGTTCAGGCATTTCAGAATGATCAAACCAACATTTGAGATGCTGTGCAAAGAAACTGGTCTACTGGTTAGTCCAGTTATCCAATCACATCCACTGCTAAAGCAAAGTCACACAAGTATTTTTGATGTGCATCGATGGACTTGTTCGGTAAATGTGTTTCCATTGCAGTTGTCTTCTTATCGGATAAAAAAAAAAATATTAAAGTATTCATCTCATATACAGCACATACGTTTTTTTATGCACATTTTTAGAATTTATGTGCATCTTTGCGTTTCCGTCTATAATGTTTTCATGCGATATCCCATGAAAAAGTACGTGGATGAAAAGAAGAAGTTAGCAGAACTCAACTGGGGGTTTGGCAGGATGGGACGGGATGTATTTCTATGCAATCAAAATGAATGAGGACTAGAGCTTCATAAAGCGTCACAAAAGTGGACCATATCTCATGTGCTATTCATTTATGTTAATGAATTAATTTGTATTTTGAGTTCAAATTACTGACTTGCAGCAGTTTTCAAGTTCAAAGCAGGAAGTTTATCAGTGAGTTACCTATCTTATGGGAAAGTTAATTTTATATACATATACATTTTATTTGTTTTGGCAAATACATTCAAATTGACCAATCTGCCAAAACAAATAAAATGTCTACAAAAAATATACAAAGAATTATTAAATGTGTTTCAAGTAGTTTTTTAGCCATTGCTGATTAGTAATAATTAAAAGAAAACAAAACATACTGGACGTTTTTGGAATTCCATGTATTTGTGATTCTATTAACATAACAGTAGTAAATAAGACTTGGGAAAAAAAAAAAAAAAAAAGTCAAACCTGGTTTTCATCCAGATGTCAATCATAAATATCCTGCCGATATGGTTGGCACTTGTTCGATCAAGCATCTAGCTGATAGTCCTTTAGAGAAAAGAGGGGAAAGGGGACATAGATAACAAGTAGCTCATAGTCAGACACAGCACACTTATCGCCTCTCACTTTCTGACAGACCCCTTTCTAATGCCACAGCCTGGAGAAGTTCTATGGCAGACATGAGAAATAGATCCCTGTCGGAAAAAAGATATTGGGAGGACAAAGTGTGTCAGGTCAGCACCTGAGGAAAGCTGCCATGGCACAAGCCCAGCCTCTGCCACTGAACAGCATTGAGAACCTCCTGCGGCAGACAGGAGAGAGCGATGACCCATCCCTCTGCCCCTGATGGCCTTATTAAAGACATCCACTACCATACATTGACTCACTGTATGTAAATAATTCAGATGTACAGTAAGAGCATCAAAACGCTATGTGGATTGTTCTAACAGCAACATGAGTAACGTGTAGCATGGGACGTGTGGTGAATCATACGCACAAGTATTCATACTCAAGAGCACAAATATTCCATCACCTCAGTTAATTTAAGAAATATAATTTAGAGAAAGAAATATTTTCCCCATTATCAACTAAAGAACAATTGACAGTCAAATTCAACTGACAATTCAATTTGATAATTCACTCATAATTTTATCTTAGTTTGTAATCATACTAAATAATTGTATACTCTTTATTACAGAATCGACGGAGATCTATCGGTCACGTTAGGCTGAGTCTGCTCATCAGAGCTAATTTGGGTGTGCGGTTAACACTTCCATAAGCAAAGAGAGTAAATGTGGCCCTATTAACGAATGCCTGCTGACAACAGGACAGAAATATTCTTCCCCAGCTGTGAATTCTTCTTCTTTTTTCTTTTTTTTCATCCAAATGAACATGTCATGCTTCACCTGCGTTACCAACAGCATTGCCAAAAGTAAATGAACACAAACACAAACACAACAAACGTGAGATGAGCACAACAGAAGCTCTTATCCTTTGGGCTGCTTAACTCATTATGGTTTAATCTGTGGCACCCAACTGACAACTCTGTAGTAAAATAACTATACAGCTTTTATTCAATAATTGTACTCAAAAGTAAAGAGAGGAAAAGATTTGTGAGTTATTGTAGAGTAGTGGTTCTTAACTGGTGGGTTGCAGGCCTGTTCTAATAGGGCCATGGACAGTAGGGACAAACATCGTTAAATGCAAATAGTAAAAATGCAACATTTTTGGATAGGAAAATCAAATACTGTAATCTCATTTGCCACTGCCCTCATCCTAGAAAACCATGAATAAAGCTATGCAAGGGAAAAAAAGTAAATACTCAGACTATATTAAAACACATATAATGATTATATATACACACTACCATTCAAACGTTTGGGGCCTCTAAGATTTTTTAAAAAATAAATTACTTTTATTCACCAAGGACACATTAAATGGATCCAAAGTGACTGGTAGGACATTTATAATGTTACAAAATATCAAGTTACAAAATAATAAGTAACAAAGAAATATTTCTTGAGCACCAAATCTATATATTAGAATGATTTTTGAAAAATCATGTCACACTGAATACTGGAGTAATGGCTGCTGAAAATTCAGCTTTGACTAAATTTATTAATTCAATAATAATTGTTTTTGTTTTGTAAATTAAATAATATAATATATCACAATAATGACATTTAACAAGCTATTTCATTAAAATAATAAGTAAATGTGACGAGCAGGGCGGGCGAGAGCCGTGAGGGAACGGCGCGAGGCCGGTGACGCGAGTGATAATGAGCGTCACCTGCGAGGCGTGCCAGCCTCGAGTCTCTCACGGAGGAGCTCCGGAGGCATAAAAGGAAGAGCGACTACAATGAAGGACGAGAGAGGACCAGGCCTGGACTTTATGCCAATGTAACAAGGTTAATAGTTGTGGGAAGAAGGAGGCGGGAACCGGCGAACATTCAACAAACTTTAATTCAAAATAAACAAAGAACAAAACGAAAGTAATGCCGGCAGACCCTCGCGGACGTCTGCCGTCCACACAAACATAATAAAACATAACAAAGTCCAGGCCTGGTCCTCTCTCGTCCTTCATTGTAGTCGCTCCTCCTTTTATGCCTCCGGAGCTCCTCCGTGAGAGACTCGAGGCCGGCATGCCTCGCAGGTGACGCTCATTATCACTCGCGTCACCGGCCTCGCGCCGTTCCCTCACGGCTCTCGCCCGCCCTGCTCGTCACAGTAAAATTATACCAATATCTCCAACCCATTAATCACTGGACGAAACATATTGTGGTTGGCTCAAGCAATGTTTATACTTGTCAAAAAAATTAATTGTAATGTAGTAATGTTTTGTAATCAGGGCTTGAGGAGAGATGCAGGGGGATCCTCCTCTTGAAAAAAAATTACAAAATGCATCTCCCTTACCATTCCCCATTAGATTAACAGTGTCACGTATTAATGTCAAAAATATCGTGCAAATGAAATATTAAAATGATCTATGCATGATAATTTACAAACTATAAATAACAGCGACTGACCAATCAGAACTCAATATAATGAGCAGCGAAAGGTCAAACCTGTGTCAAGCAAGCTTTTGTCGTTTTCCGTGCTGTTCAAAATGACCAAGAGAACGGTTCAAGCGCATCTTTTGATGTTCTTTAAAATTAATAGAATTAACACCATTCCCCTTGAAATTCCATGATCCATGATGCAAATCTCCCGTTCCAGCACATCCCAAAGGTGCTCTACTGGATTGAGATCTGGTGACTGTAGAGGCCATTTGAGCATAGTGAACTCAGTGTCATGTTCAAGAAACCAGTTTGAGATTATTCAAATTCTTAGCCATCAGAAGTGGTCATAAAGGGTAGAACATGGTGAGCAACAATACTCAGGAAGGCTGTGGAATTTAAAGATGCTCAACTGGTACTAAGGGGTACTAAAGTGCTCCAAGAAAATATCTTCCACAGCCTTACACCACCAGCCTGAACCGGCAGGATGGATCCATGCTTTCATGTTGTTTATGCCAAATTCTGACCCTATCATCAGAATGTCGCAGCAGAAACTGAAACTTATCAGACCACGCAATGTTTTTCCAATCTTATATTGTCCAATTTTGGTTAGCCCGTGCAAACTGTGGCCTCAGTTTTCTGTACTTGGCTGACAGAAGTGGAACCCAGTGTGATCTTCTGTTCCTATAGCCCAGCTAATGCAAGTTTCGACGTGTTGTGTGTTCAGAGATGCTCTTGTGCAGACCTTGCTTAACGAGTGGTTATGAGTTACTGTTGCCTTTATATCAGCTCAAACCAGTCTAGCCATTCTCCTCTGGCATCAACGAGACATTTTCACCCACAGAACTGCCGCTCTATTTTTCTGACCATTCTCTGTAAACTATAGAGAGAAAACACCAATAGATCAAGAGTTTCTGAAATACTCAGACCAGCCCGCTTGGCACCAACAACTGTGGCACATTTAAAGTCACTTAAATCACTTTTCTTCCCCATTCTGATGCTCAGTTTGAACTTCAGCAGATTGTCTAGACCAGGGGTGTCCAATTCTGCTCCTGGAGGGCCATTGTCCTTCAAAGTTGAACTCCAACCCCAATTGAACATAACTGAAACAGCTAATAAAGGTCTCACTAGGCAAACTAGAATCATCCGGTGTGGTGAAGTTGAAGCTAAACTATGCAGGACAGTGGCCCTCCAGGGCTGACTTTGGGCACCCCTGGTCAATAGACCATGTCTACATCCCTAAATCCATTGAGATGCTGCCATGTGATTGGTTGATTATATAATGTGTTAATGAGCAGTTTAACAGGTGGCCGGTGAGTGTATACCTCAACCCATGATTTTTAGTTATGATTTTGAGAACATTTCTTTTGACTTCTGTGTAATTCTGTGAGTGTATGGGGTTTTGGTACCACTACTTGATGTCCTTAAGCAAAATCAGCTTTCAAATCACCATCTCAAAGCTGGAATACACTAAATGATTTTAAAACATTAAGTATCATACATTTGCCAACTTGGTAAATTACAGAGACAAAACCGGGCATCAACGAATTATGGAAAAAATCCTAGTCTGTGCCTATCATACAATAAGTTTGTCAACTGCAACTGCCCAAAATTAGCAGACAGCTCTGACATTTGGCAACAAGCATCACCTCGGAGCAAAAATCTGGCCAAAAGTTACATAGTGTATTTCAGCCTCTAGTTTACACTTTGTCTGTTTGCACGCTGAAAACAGCACAAAAATACACCAGTTCTAAAAACAACAACAACATGATTCTGGAGGCATGGGAAATCTGTAGGCTCTGGGAGTGAGTCCTCTATCAATCACAGGTGAAGAGGAGAGTGCAGAGAGACTGATGTGCAGCAGAGAGAGAGAGAGGAAAAAGAGAAAGCCATCCTTCACCTGTTATAATTAGCCCTGGCCTTTTCACAGGATTAATTAAAACAAGTTTCTTTCCTGATTTAACCACAAGGGATGACCTGCAGGAGCAATACAACTATAGCCGAAGTAGATATAAAGTACACAGCGATGTCTAAGGATCCCTCTCTCTCTATTTTTCTTTCTCCTGATCCGTTGACCCTGGCGACTTCAGCTTTAAGGCCTCATTCACAGCTCACTCAAACAGGATCACCCTATCTACTAAAGATTTATGAGATGACCTCTTTATGTCAGTGTGTGTTTGCAGATCTCTTACACACACACACACACACTTTCTCCCTTTATTTCCCCTTTCTCTCTCTCTCTCTCTCTCGCAGGTATTACAGGGTCTTGTTATCCTCCCAGTGGCATCTGCGTTGCATTAATATGGCTGAGAGTTGCATTCTCTGTGAGAGAGAGACTACTGTAGGGAGAAGAAGGGATAGGAGGATAAGAGGCCTGATGAATATCTTTACCTGAGTAGCTAAAAGCGGAAAGGAGGACGCGTGGACCTTGAGCAGCGTGAGGGGAGTGTTGGTCTTATGATGGATGGCGAGGAGCCGGTTGTGTCTGGATCAATGCTGTGAGCTCTGCAGTGTGGAACAGGTGAGAGAAAGATGAGAAATGAGCACTGGGGCCCGGCCTTGCTGTGCGGTTTGCCATTTCAAAGCACACTGATCATTTTCACACCCACACACACGTGTGCACAAAAAAAACACACAAAAAAACCAACCCATTTGCATCATCCTCAATCTGTCTTCTCCATCCAAGCCGCCTGAGAGCAGCTAACTTGGTTAGCCTTTCCTCACCCCTCTTCTTCATGGCTGTGTGAGGAGCGTCTGGGAGGGTGCTTGGACTGGACTGATATGTTCATTAGCGGTGAGTGATGCTCCTGGATGGGTCCGGCAGCTGCCCGGCCCTTTGTGACAGCAGAGCAGAGACCGTGTGAGCCGAGCAACTAATCTTTCACTGACAGACAGCCAGACAGCCTTTGCTCTCAGATGACGGACTGGAAAAGCGGTGAATTATATAGTTCTTCTTTAAAGAACCAAAAAATGTCACTCTTCCTCTTAACGTAATTTATAAAATACAGATTTTTTCAAAGCAACTTTACAGTGATAAAAACGAAAATAATGGATAATGATGCAAACAATTCAATTCTGCAGTAAAGCAGGTCTAAAAAAAGACAATCATGTTATTATTCAGCTCAAGTCAGTTGTTGATTCATTTCAGTTCAACAACTGTGTAAAGTTAATAAATTATGAAATGTATTCAATTCAGCTATAAAGCAGCTCTGCAGAAAACAGTGATGTCATCATCCATCCAGCTCAGTTCAGTTCTCTTCCAATAATGTCAGTGCAGTCAAGACAATAATATTCCTGAATATTAAGGTTGTTGCTAGATCTAAAAATGTAGCTGCTGGTCAAAACACTAGTTTTCCAGTTAATATTTATTAATTATAAATAAATACTTGAATATTAATTTTAAATAATTTATAGTGATGCTAAAAATGCCACAATTACTCGACGAATAAAAATTAGAAGTAAATTAATATATATATTAATTTACATAGTAAATAGTTAATTTATATAGTAAATTAAATATATATTAAATTAAATATATATATATATATATATATATATATATATATATATATATATATATATATATATATATATATATATATATATATATATATATATATATATATATATATATATATATATATAAATGTCTCTTCATCACATAAATAACTTATATAGTGCAAAAGTAAAATGGAAAACAGCAACCTACGTGTGAGTAGATAATGACATTTTAAATTTTGCATGAAGAATTCCAGTACAATATTTTGTTGTAGACATGTTTTAAAGAGGCTTACTGGGAGTAAAATATTCACAATGTCAAGGTCATGGGTTTGACTCCCAGGGAATACACAAACTGATAGAATTTACCTTGTAATTAAATCAGTCTGTGATTTAAAATTGCATTTAAATACTCAATACTCAAAATACTCAAAATAAATAATAAATAATCTAAATACTCAAAAGATTTAAATTTTGTTGTTGATGTATTTTTATAAGTCATATCTTATGCTCACCAAGGCTGCATTTATTTGATCAAATATAGAGTAAAATGAGTAATATTGTGAAATATTCTTGCAATTTTAAATTACTGTTCCAGTCTTCAATGTCACATGGTCCTTCAGAAATCATTCTAATATGCTGATTTTAGGGATGCACACGTGCACCGTCCGTGGTCATAACAATAACAATCCTTGAGGTAGGCCTGCAATTTTTATTTGACGGAAAAAATGTCTAAAATACCGGTTGTTCAAAGCTTCAATGGATTCATCTTAATTTGTTAAACATTTAAGTGAAAGATATTTAGTGTAGGCCTATTTATTTTATGCCTTTTATTTAAATTATTTTTTTCTGTTGTCAGAAACGCTGCAGGTGCGTGACAATTTGATAATGTGAATCCAGGTTCTGTTGTTTATCTGTTCTATGCTGCTGTTTGCATGTTAAAATAAAACCGTGGAAGACACAGACACTCGTCAATTGTATTTTTTATTTAATGTCATATATATGTCATATTATCATCATATAGGCTATACAATATTATAATCTTATCAGTTAACGGTTAATAATCAGATAACGAGCGTCGGTTGTCGGTCGAGAAAATTAACCGAAATGAGCATCCCTAGCTGATTTCATGCTTAATGCTTATCAATGTTGAAATCAGTTCTGTCATGACAACCCTCTTATCTTTGAATCTTTGGCACGGTAATGGATATGACAATTTTGATATGTTGGCAGAAAAGATCTGCTGTTGATTATTGCTGCTGCTGCTGCTCCAGAGCAAGTGCGGGACTTGTTACTGCCAATACATCCACAACATGCTGCTGTGAGCAAGTAAGACATGCTGTTGCTGCACAATATAGCATATATGAATTACCCGTAGCAGATCTATACAGGTGGAGCTGGGGAAGGTGGAGGGTTTCTGAAAGCACGCTGCAACTGCTACAGCAAATGCTGATCAAGTATTTGAAGGTTGAGCATTGAGCTCATTGGCTACTGAACCAATCTGCTGTGCCTTATACAGAATGATGTGATTGCAAGCATATTGAGTTAAGGACCTATCAGCCTGAGTCATCATTCATGGCAGAACTTTGTATTTGTGGAAACCAGGATACACAGGATTCTCTGATGAATAGAAAGTTCAAAAGAACAGCATTTATTTGGAATTGAAAACTTTTGTAACAATAGAAAATGTGTTTACTGTTACTTTTGATCAATGTAATGCATCCTTGTCAAATAAAAGTATTAGTTTCTTTTAAAAAAAAATACCTTACTGATACAATACAAACGTTTGAACGGTAGAGTATATGAAAACAAAAGAATGTCAGGCACGACCACTACCAGTACTCTCAAAATAGTAGTGATTCAGTACCATATATTTCAATAAGTACACAAACACATTCATAAAGTCACAAATATAGTGGAAGAGAGTAAGATAAATCAAATGCCAGATTTCCTCTGTGAAACAAAATATTTTGAAGAATGTTGGTGACCAAACAACATTTATAGACAAAAATCACCAAGACATTTCTCAAAATATCTTCTTTTGTGTTCCACAGAGTGATAGAGAAAGCCGTGTGTCGGTGAGAAAACATGAGATGGAGGGGGAAAAGAGAAGAGCTTGGGGAAGATGTACGACTCACTGGCCTGCCACATACAGCAGATGTTGTTGCCTATTGAGCTGTTAATTTAACGGGAGTTTATTGAATAGTAATTAGGAGGAGCTCACTTACCATGATAGAGGAAGAGCCTGCTATGCAAGCTAAACTCGCCTTCACCCTCTCTTCCTCCTCCTCCTCGCTCTCCTTCACCTCACTTCCATTAGAAAACCTGCAAAAAGTAAAAGCATAAATATTGAAAAAAGTTTTTTGAGGGTCATTATTCTCATTAAAATATAGGACTGTAGGTAATAATAACCTTCACTTGCAGTATGCATGATGAACAAAATGCAATAATCCAAGATATTACTCAATGCATTGTGGTTCCCCAGATATAACAAATTTTATTATTCCACAATGTTATTATTTGTGGAGACCTTTTAATGCTCTATTTATCAGGGTGAGAGGGTGCTGAGGAAAATCAATGTTTAATCAGCAGTAAGCTGTTTGCACAGGGCACAAAGTAAAATCCTGTAACCCAGGCACACTCGTGATATAACTATCTCAGAGTCCATAATCAATCAACATCTACAACTCCACAGAACACAATGCCAAAGTGCATATGATCCCATCAAAGTTTACAACAGCCTGCCCACTAAACAAGCATACACAGAACTCTTTCTGCGTGCTAAATGGATAGACTAGCTCCAGTGGATCGGCTTGGGAGGGTGTGTTATAAATCAGAGAAGAAGTGTTACTAACACTGTTGACTTTCCCTTTCGTCTCCATGTGTGTGGGGTTCAGGCACCTGGTCTCTGTCGTCAGTCTAATATGGACTCTGCCAGATCCATGCGCTCAAATGCCCACAAACATATGCTGCCATTGTGATGGAGATGAGCAGCAGGGATGTCTCCCACTTTCCTTTCACTACGCAGCCAATGGGAGACCCCCGTGGAGGGTCGTAGGTCAAGTGGGAGGCTATTGTGATTGGTGGGCTCAGGGGAAAGGCCTTGAGGATGTGTGAATTAGGCTCATCAACGTGAGGTCACGCGTGTTTGAAAGCGTACGTCTGACCCCTCGTGTGTCTTCTAGCCCTGACAGCTTCATCAAGGTTGGGCCTTATGAATAAAAATCAGAAGTCATGAATTTTAACATGCCCACAGGGCCGAGGAAGAATTCTCCTTAGTTAACAAAACTTAAACCCAGTGAACTTTTTTTATCGCCTGTCAGACACTCATTTGATTTACACTGAATGAATGGGCATTAAGTCAACCATTTTGATTCAAAACCAAGCAAGTGGGGTGGGGTTAATCATAAAATTAAGAACTTTATATTTTCTTTTGTATATACTATATTTACTTACTACAATAATAATTATTAATAATAAAAATGACTGTAAATACTAATCACTGATACTCTCATTGCTTATTTTAGGAAAAAAAGTTTTAAAATAAAATGTTTGGGGTCAGTAAGTTTAAAAAAAAAAAAATTTTGAAAGAAGTAATATTAAACGTTTCTGCACAACAACATGACATTTTTAGGACAAATGTCTTCACAACAATGCAATATTTTTAAACTTCCAACAACGTGACAGAAAACGCAAAAGGTACCAAACGAGAGAGATGGAAACATAAAGAAAACAAATTGCCACATAACGGTCAAAACTCTTAAGCAGGCTGTTCCAGGCTAAACATTGATTTTAAATAAAACACTGGATGTCTGCAGGTACTTGGAGCACATTTCAAAATGTCACATTTCTGGCTTGTCGAGCTCCTGCTGGCTTTGAGCTGTTTAGCTGCTCCACACCACGAGAGCAGAGGCGAAAACGGCCTGCGTTAATACCACATCAGTCTCTCATTGATTTCATGTTAGTTGCTCGGACCACCTTTTCTTCTTGAATCAATTTGAAAATAAAAGAAAACCAGAGGCAAAAATAACCACGAGAGGTTGCAACCTTTGATCCCGGCATAATTGAAAGAAAAGGTCAAAGCTTATCACTGTAATGCATAATAAATGTTTCAACGATTTCTCATTGTAAAAAAGATTCATTTAAAATTATATGTGCGCATTCATAAGATATTATATAACAGAAAATGAGCACTGAGGGGGAAACTAAAAGTAGAGATGCTATTATCTTACCTTCATTTTTCAGTAGTGCGGATATTTTCAAAATAAGCTCTTCCAGTACTTTTCTCCTTTTGTGTTTAGCAGAACAAAGAAATTTATACAAATTTGAAACAACTTGAGGGTGAGTAAATGAGGACAGAATTTTCATTTTTGGGTGAACTATACCTTTAATGATGTTTGTCGACAGCTAGGGAATTATCAAACGCGCTGACTTAAACGGTTTTCCATAGCTTTAAAAAGTCTGATTTAATCAAGTGAATCAGTTCAGTGGAAAATTCAGTTTATTCTAATGAATTGGGTAGTTCGGAATGCTCATGGTTTACCAGGGTTGCCCAATCCTGTTCCTGGAGATCTACTCGTAATTATAACTTCAGAACTGGGAAGTATGAAATTTCTAATAGTACATTAATGCCACATTAAGATCTTCAGGAGCACTTGATAATTACAGACACGTGTGTTAGACCTGAACTAGGGATTGCATGGACTAGTTGACTAATGCTCTGCCATGACGCTTTAAGCTTAATGTTGACTAGTCGCTGACCATGTGATTTTGATAAGCAGTTATTTAGAAGCAATAGCCTTGTGGGCAGCATTCTAACATATGCTGCAGCGACCCGAGTTGACGGCCAGGCTCAGGCTTCTCAAGCCAACATCAAAGTTTGTTCACAAACTTTAGCCTCTAGTTACAAATTGTGGCATACTGCAAAGCATTCCCATCTCTTGTGATTTTATTAATGACGTCATCAGCGATGACATGACTTTAATCACAACATCAAAAAAATGTGAGGTTGTTCAACCTCTAATCTAAACTCTAAAAGGTAGATCTCCATGAAAATAATTGGACACCCCTGATGTAAACAGATTTAAAACATTCATTAATGTACTCTGACTCTGTTATGTAAATTTGTGTTTTTGTTGTATTTAGCATACATGTGCCTGTTTCAAGCATATGATGCTAACTAAATGATAAGACATGAAATAGATATTATATACATAAATATAATGTTTGTAATTTTTACTGAAAAATACTATAAAAATGCTAAAGTAAAAACATGTTATTGGTTAAATAAGTTACCTTACCATATACGGTGAAAAACTGTAAATGGTTTAACATCACATTATATGTAATTTTACTGTAAAATACTATCAACATTTATGGTTTTTGCAAGTAAAAACTATGAATTACCATATAATTTATGGTATAAAAAACAGTGAAAGGACATTCCCAGAATTCCGTGTTACACACCCCATATGATGATGACATTTTTATAAATAACTGTCTCTTCTTATTTTTGTTATCAGTAATGTACAGTGTGATCTGTGTTATATTTTGTTATTTAGTTAATGTTTATTGCATTATTTGAGTGTCTTGTGGTACCCTGATGGTGTTTTGTCTTTGTTTACCTGACACGCACCATATTAGTAAGTACTGACCATATTTTATGAACAGGCCGCTTACGATCAACTGATTCATCAAGTGGATTTACTTTGTGCCACTTGTATTATTGTGGTGGTTTATAGGTACATTTTAAGGTAAAATGGCTGATTTTGGTAGTTCAAGTAGGTATATTAGCATTATATCACTTAATTAAATATACAGTTTTAAGTTGTAAAAAATACAAACATCCTGTAAAACTTGAAACATTGTCAGTATTTTTTATGATAAATTTCTGGCAACAACAGCTGCCATTTTTTATACTGTAAATTTGTATGTGTATGTACACACATACATACACCGATCAGGCATAACATTATGACCTCTGACAGGTGAAGTGACTAACAGTGACTATTTCTTCATCATGACACCTGTTAGTGGGTGGTATATATTAGGCAGCAAGTGAACATTTTGTCCTCAAAGATGATGTGTTAGAAGCAGGAAAAATGGGCAAGCGTAAGGATTTGAGTGAGTTTGACAAGGGCCAAATTGTGATGGCTAGAGTCAGAGCATCTCCAAAGCTGCAGCTCTTGTGGGGTGTTCCTGGTCTGCAGTGGTCATTATCTATGAAAAGTGGTCCAAGGAAGGAACAGTGGTGAACCAGCGACAGGGTCATGGGCAGCCAAGGCTCATTAATGCACGTGAGGAGCGAAGGGTGGCCTGTGTGGTCTGATCCAACAGACGAGCTACTGTAGCTTAAATTGCTGAAGAAGTTAATGCTGGTTCTGATAGAAAGGTGTCAGAATTCACAGTTTGTTGCGTATGGGGCTACATAGCTGCAGTGGGCACGTGAGCATCAGAACTGGACCACGGAGTAATGGAAGAAGGTCTCCTGGTCTGATGAATCACATTTTCTTTTACATCACGTGGATGACCGTGTGTGTGCGTGGCTTACCTGGGGAACACATGGCACCAGGATGCACTATGGGAAGAAGGCCAGCCGGCGAAGGCAGTGTGATGCTTTGGGCAATGTTCTGCTGGGAAACCTTGTGTCCTGCCATCCATGTGAATGTTACTTTGACACGTACCACCTACCTAAGCATTGTTGCAGACCATGTACACCCTTTCATGGAAACGGTTTTCCCTGGTGGCTGTGGTCTCTTTCAGCAGGATAATGTGCCCTGCCACAAAGCAAAAATGTTTCAGGAATGGTTTAAGGAGCACAACAACAAGTTTGAGGTGTTGACTTGGCCTCCAAATTCCCCAGATCTCAATCCAATCGAGCATCTGTGGGATGTGCTGAACAAACAAGTCCGATCCATGGAGGTCCCACCTCGCAACTTACAGGACTTAAAGGATCTGCTACTAACATCTTGGTTCCAGATACCACAGCACACCTTCAGGGGTCTAGTGGAGTCCATGCCTCGATGGGTCAGGGCTGTTTTTGGCAGCAAAAGGGGGACCAACACAATATTAGAAAAGTGGTCATAATGTTATGCCTTATCGGTGTGCACACATATGCACACTATATACACTTAAAAGTGAACACACAGTAGATAAAAATAAGCACTGACATACTAAATTAATCACTCAATCATAGAACCACTGGACACGCCACTGCCTACTCTACTGCCCTCTAGTGAACACTACAGAAAGTTGCATACTGCCTCCAAAGCACAGAATAAACCCCAGCACTGCAGAGGGTTAAAAACCTCTTTTAGCATCACTAAATGCATACAGTGACTTCCTGCACAAAAAGAGTTTCTAAAGAACTTCATATCAAATAAAGGTGACACAGAGACAGATGAACCAGAAAAGCTGCAATGCAGATAGGCAGATGGGGGAGCAGAGAGCATTAATACGGGACAGTCATTTAGCTCTTAGACATGCACCCGCAGATGGGAACTTGATGAATGAAATTCATCTGAAATGTGACGTTGAGCTGATGTAGTTAAATGTCAGTTGAGTGACTTTTAGCAAGAGTCTTTCCGAGGCAACGAGAGGAGGCCACCCTGGCTCGCGGTCGGCCTTCTTCCTTTTCACAGCTCAACTGCTTGTAATGAATCACTGGCCAACACAATATCCACTCCCCTGAAAGAGCGAGAGAGCCCCTTGAGCTTTAAAGCAGCATCCATCTGCACATAAGTCTCCTCCTGCCACCTCAACTGCAGCAAGTAAAACAAATGCGGTTGGTCATCACTGCCAGTCGTGCTTTAAGGGTCTGACGAGAAACGACTGCATGTCTCTCCCACCCTCCCCCAGCCGCTGGGCATATCTCTATTTCAATCTCTCTGCTCTGTCCCTTCCGCTCTCTCTCTTTGCAGTGGAGCCCAGGCAAGAAATCACTCCCATTCAGCCAAGGACACAAACTCCCATCACACACACACACACACAAAGAGGCACGCTCTCAATATAAATATCTCTAGCGCTCTGGATAGCTCTGAGATTTATTCTGCTGCCAAGCCAGCAGAAAATTGACTTGTTTCATGGAGGCAGGCTATTGACACACTACCGTTGGGAGAGTTAGGGAGGCAGAGAGAGGGATGGATGGAAAGACAGAGAGAGAGAGAGAGTGTGTGTGTGTCTGCACATGTGAGAAAAAGAAAGAGAGAGAGTCATAGAGGATGAAGCGAGCCCCTCCATTACAGGATAATGTAATCAGCAGTGTGGGAAATGGCGATGAGTAAAATGGTACAGCTGACATTTATATAAGAGGATATTGATGACATAAGCTGAGGAGGCAGACGTCCTCCCCTCTGCTCCTGCGGATTGATAAAGAAGCTCATTTAGCCAGTATATCATTCTTTCCCCAGAAGAGCAGCGAGAACTGCTGGGCCTGGAGCGAGGCGTGAAGGCGGGGGTAGACAGGGAGAGACGGCAGATAAATAGGCTTAGATCTAACCATAACCTTTCCAGGCAACAACAACAACAACACGACGAAAACGCGCAGGCGAGGCAGATTACATAGGTGATGTACAATGTGGGCCTTACGATCCTCTCTAATTCCGAGTGCTTTAATGTCAACATGAATCAAAATTGACCCAAAAATAGTGAAATGTGTGTTCCTGATTGGTGCATGTTTTGCTTCCAAAGAAATACAAATTTGTCTCTGTGAACTTGCAAAAATTGAATAAGTTGCTCTTCCATAATTAAGATTTTTTAAATGTTATTGAAACAAGTCTCTTAAGCTCACCAAGGCTGCATTTATTTGATGACAAATACAGTAATATTGTAAAATTATTACAATGTGTATTATTACTTCAGTGTCACATAATCCTTCCGAAATCACTGTAATATGTTGATTCAGTGCTGAACAAATATTCTTATTATCAATGCTAAAAACAGTTTTGCTGCTTAATATTTTTGTGTACAATATTTTTGTTCAGGATTCTTTGATGAATAGAAAGCACAAAGGAACAGGATTTACTTGAAATATAAATCTTTTGTAACATTATAAATGTCTTTGCACTCACTATCAATTTAATGCATCCTTGCTGAATAAAATAAGTCATTTAAAAAAAAAAAATCATACATGCCCCAAACTTTTTAATGGTATCATGGTTTCCCTGAAAATATTAAGAAACTTGATAATATTAAGAAATGTTTATTGTGAACCAAATCAGCATGTTAGAATTATTTCTGAAAGATCATGTGAAACTGATGTAATATTTAATTACATTATATTATAATTTAAAAGAAATGTTTTCTATTTTATTATATTAAAATAGAAAACATTGATTTTGAAATATTACAATTTAAAAGAAATATTTTTACTGCATTTTTCATCAATTAAATGCAGCCGTGAGCATAAGAGAATTATTAAAAAAATAAATAAATAAATCTTATTCCAAAATTTTGACTGGTAATACAGGCATTTAATGCTCACTTTTCACCATCCAAACAATTCCTGACTGCTCAAATCATTCCCATCCAACATTTTATACTATTTCAGTCAAAAATATGTCAGCTTATGGAAGTAAAATGGGTTTGCATGATCCGCACAAAATAGAGGGAGTGCACACTTTTTGTATATTTGGAAATGAGAAAGTGAAAGAAACAGGGAGCAGTAGAGAAAAGAACAAGTGAGGCGAGAGAGGAAGCATTTTTCCCTCTGGCCCGGTTTAAAAGAGGAGTGGAGAACAGAGGATGGGCAAAAGATGGTGAGGTGTGCATGAATTTTTGCTTGAATCAGCATTCGCTCAGCCGAGAGAGGAGAAGTGTGGGACTATAATTTAGCCTGGGCACAGCTCAAGGCTCATGTCAACCCTAAACAGACACCCTGGTTGATCATTTGAGAGGCGCTACGCCCAGCAACTTCTCATTAGATATACTAAATCAATGTAGAATTATAATAGCATGCAGCAGGAACTTTAGAACAGACCAAACACTAAAGACTGGTGGGTCAAATGTGCATTCTACAGTTTCGTTTTCCAAGATATTTTTTTGAAAGCTTTCTGAATTTGCTAAACGGCTTATGCATTTAACCTTCTTGAAGTCGTGTTCTGTATCAACCCATGGAAAATGCTGGAGGAGCTCCACGGTATGGGGTCTCAGAACTTACCCATGAGCCTTTGTGAAGACATACTGCTGCCTCTGCAGTACAGTAATACTAATACCTGCTTCAGTTCTGATGAATGCTGAAGAGATGAAGTGACTAACTGAAATATACATGCATATACACTACTGTTCAAAAGTTTGGGTTTGGAATGATTTTTCATAAGCCTATTATGCTCACCAAGGCTGCATTTATTTGACAAAAATAAAGTTAAAACAGTAATATTGTGAAACTTTTTCATTTAGATTCAGTGCTCAGGAGACATTTCTTATTATTATCACTATTGGAAAACAGTTGTGCAGTTTAAAGGGTTAGTTCACCCAAAATAAAAATTGTCTTTAATTACTCACCCTCATGCCGTTCCACACCCGTAAGACCTTCGTTCATCTTCAGAACAAAAATGAAGATATTTTTGATGAAATCTGAGAGATACATGACTCCTCCATAGACAGCAATTTAACCATAACTTTCAATGTCCAGAAAGGTACTAAAGACATTGTTAAAAAAAGCCAACGTGACTGCAGTGGTTCAACCTTAACATTATGAAGTGACGAGAATAGTTTTTGTGCGCAAAAACTAAAAAAATAATGGCTTTATTCAACAATATCTTCACTTCTGTGTCAATCTCGTACACCGTTTACTTTCAGAGATTTCAGTTTCTACATCAGAACGGTGGTTCAGTATTCAAAAAGTATTATTGTCGCTTCATAACATTAAGGTTGAACTTACGGGTTCAACCTTAAGGTCTTACGGGTATGGAACTACATGAGGGTGAGTAATTAATGACAGAATTTTAATTTCTAGGTGAACTAACGCTTTAATTTAAACCTAAAAACAGCTGCATTTATTTGAAATAGAAATCTCCTGTAACATTATGAATTGTCTACTGTCAAATTAATGCAGCTTAGCTGAATAAAAAAAAAAAAAACGTTTGAACAGCAGTGTACTGTATATAAAAATAAAATTACATAAAAATGTGAAATTACAACTAGATTAGCAACCAATCTATGTACACTATCTTATGATCAGACCTGTAAACACCAATACATCTAATAAATGTATGACAAAATGACACAAAAATGGCTAATTTCACTTTAGTATGGAATCTTACACTCATACCTCGTCACATGGGCATCATGAACCATTTTCTAAGGGGCCATCAGGCAAATATTTTCCTGGTCTACTTGGTGCCCTATAGGAGAAATAAGACCAAAGAAAAACAAAATACAATTAGGTAATGTTATACGTTAGTGTAAGGCTGGATAGTCTATTGGTATAGCTTTTATTTTTGCACAACATGAGCTAGATGATAACAGAATTTTAATTTAAAAGCCAACAATTTGCAGATCTTGACTGGATTGATCAAATAAGTCAAAACACTTTTTTGTTTGCTTCAAAATGCTTAAAAGTCCCTCTCAGAATGAATATGCATGATGCTTCTGAAAGCAATAAAAATTAATGGTAAAGTGTGTAAAAAAGTAAAAACATTCTGCTCATAAGCTAATGTGGTATCAAATGCACATGCATTCAGGCTACTTCCCCATGGAATACTCCCTTGGAAAAAGCCACCAGGATGGATTCCGGCAATGCACCTTTCAAACGACCTCGGGTTTCCATCAGAGTGGCCGGTGCGTGGCCACAGTGTTGCCACAGAGGCTTGACCTTTAGCTGCCTTTGTTGTAATTCAATAAGAGGCTCAGGGCTGACACCCTAACCCAACACGGGGTGCAACACAACCCCACTACACCTCTAACAGGCGTGACCGCACCTCTCTCATACCTACTCCCAGATAACTCAAATTTATTGAACCCCCTTTTCCTCTGTTTGTCTATAGAATTTCCACGGGGCCATGGATGACATTTCACATAAATATAATTAATGGGTGCAAGGCTTCTGAGATACTTCGTATTTTCCTTCAAAGGCATAAAAGACGTCTCATTAAGTCTGCATTTGAAGCAGATTTAAATAGATTAAATAGATTTAAATATCATTTGACCCAAATTTGAACCAACAGTTCTTAGAATTTGGAGAAAATGCACATATTAGCAGATTAAATAAAATAACTTATTTTTCTTTTTTATTTAGTCTGCCAATATGTGAATGTTCTCAACTTAAGTGTGAAACTACTTACTAAACTATTAGTTAACTATTATAAACTATTACTTTGTAGGGGGGAAAAAATGTATTTGTAGGGCTAAAGTTAAATTTAATTACTACAAAATTACATACACAATAGATTTAAATAAAGACCAGTAAATATTGACCAGTAAAATGTCAAAATATTTCACTATATAAGTAAGGCGATTAGATAGATAGATAGATAGATAGATAGATAGATAGATAGATAGATAGATAGATAGATAGATAGATAGATAGATAGATAGATAGATAGATAGATAGATAGATAGATAGATAGATAGATAGATAGATAGATAGATAGATAGATAGATAGATAGATAGATAGATAGATAGATAGATAGATAGATAGATAGATAGAAAGCAATTATCGCAAGTAACCAATTAAATTGTTTTTTTTAATCAAAAATATTTGTTGTTTGAATTCAATTGGCAAGTTTTTGGAGAGCATTTACCTTTTATAAACAAAGGCACAGCATCAAATTTGTCAAAGGAATTCATCCATGTAACTTGGTTCAGCACCAGATGTCTTTCTCCTGACATGTGTCATCCAGTCTGTCATAACCCCTTTCCCTGGGTACAATAATTCCTCTATTACTTTCATTTCATTCTGTTATTATGACCACAGAGTCACATGTCATGTTTTGAGGTCAAAGCTCTTACACTGATGGACTTCAGATATTATGCATCAAACTACAGATCTAGATGGATCACTGAAACATCTTGGCTCTGGTATTTTTAAATGGTGAATTGTGTCTACTAATGCACCCCTACAACCTTAATAATTCCCTTGCTTTCTGGAAAACACAAGAATAATAAAGAGGTGTTAGTTTCAATACAGATTGTGTTTAAGCAGATTTTCTCTCTGTTTCTTGGTGTTGGATCAGCTGTTCTGGTGAGGCCTCAGGGTTAGTCCTGACTGATAATGTGGGTGCAAGAACTGTGCCATATTGACCTTGCTGTTGCGTTTGGGGGGGTTTAAGCACTGCAAGGTCGATGGCTTACACCAGATCAAACATCCAGATGGGCTAAAAGAGAAAGGCAAACTGCCACAGTCTAGACTGAGTCACTGAAACGGATCTCTGTTGCTCTGTTTGCCCAAACAGGAGTCGCAACTTCTGTGATTTTGTTCAAATGACCCCTATTAACCTCTGGACACAGAACGGACCTTTCTCACTCTGAGGGATCCAGCAAGCCTGGAGATCCCTCTTATTCAAGATTGGACTCACTCACTGCCTCTTAACAAATCAATCTGGAACAGCCCTGTCAAAGCCCTTCACTTATACTCAGCATTTCACATAAAAATGGAAATAACTTGTTGCAATCATTTGTCACTACCGCTTTTTGTTCCATCACATAAAAAATGATATGGTAAATCATAATTTGGACCCTGGACCACAAAACCAGTCATACAGGTCAATTTTTTTTTTTAAAATGTATGGTTTGTTAGGATAGGACAATATTTGGCCGAGATACAACTATTTGAAAATCTGGAATCTGAGGGTGCAAAAAAAAAAAAAACTAAATATTGAGAAAATCGCCTTTAAAAGTTGTCCAAATGAAGTCCTTAGCAATGCATATCCACTCACAAAAATACATTTTTGATATATTTATGGTAGGAAATGTACAAAATATCTTCATGGAACATGATCTTTACTTAATATCCTAATGATTTTTGGCATAAGAAAAATCTATCATTTTGACCCATACAATGCATTGTGGGCTATTGCTACAAATATACCCATGCTACTTATTGTATTGTGGTCCAGGGTCACAATAATGACATGAAAATGCATGATTAAAGACATAAAAAAATTTAAATTACGAGAATTCTAAACTGTCATAAGTCAAAATTGTCTTATAATTTATACTGTTTCTCATAATTTAGACTGCTCGTCACATTACATGACTTAATATATCATAATTTTTATTTATTTTTTATTTTTATTTGCGGAAATGGGTTTCCAAATGTCTTCCAAATCTTTATTTTTTTTACATATCAGTCCAGGTTATGATTTAACATATATTCGATTAAAATTAATTTACATTTTTATTATTTTTTATAAATGTTTTAATTTAGTTAAAGGGTTAGTTCACCCAAAAATGAAAATTCTGTCATTTATTACTCACCCTCATGCCGTTTCACACCCATAAGACATTCGTTAATCTTCAGAACACAAATTAAGATATTTTAGTTGAAATGCGATGGCTCAGTGAGGCCTCCATAGGGAGCAATGACAATTCCTCTCTCAAGATCCATAAAGGTAATAAAAACATATTTAAATCAGTTCATGTGAGCACAGTGGTTCAATATTAATATTATAAAGCGACGCAAATATTTTTGGAGCGCCAAAAAAACTAAATAACGACTTATTTAGTGATGGACGATTTCAAAACACTGCTTCATGAAGCATCGGAGCACAAATGATTCAGTGTATCGAATCTGCTGTTCTGAGCGCCAAAGTCACATGATTTCAGCGGTTGGCAGTTTGACACGCGATCTGAATCATGATTCGATACACTGATTCATTTGTGCTCCAAAGTTGTTATTTTGGTTTTTTGGCGCTCCAAAAATATTCTCGTCGCTTTATAATATTAATACTGAGCCACTGTATTCACATGAACTGATTTAAATATGTTTTTAGTACCTTTATGGATCTTGAGATAGGAAATGTCATTGCTCCCTATGGAGGCCTCACGGAGCCATCGGATTTCAACTAAAATATCTTAATTTGTGTTCTGAAGATTAACAAAGGTTTAACGGGTGTGGAACGGCATGAGGGTAAGTAGGAATAAATGACAGAATTTTCATTTTTGGGTGAACTAACCCTTTAAACATATATATAACAGTCTTTCATCTTGCACACACATTCAAGGGCCTGTTATTTCCGCCATATATTTTACCATGTCAGATGTTATCACACGAAGGCCCCGCTGTTCAGCCTTTGAATCAATCACGTTAATACTGTCACGTAACAATTGCCACAGATATCCAGCTTCACTGCTGATCAACACATGGGGGCCATGAAGAGGTTGTCCTACATGTGTGTCACACAACAGGTGCTGGATTTCGCCATCAGCCCAAAGCCGAGACGAACAGAGTCTGCACAAAACAACAGGAGAAGAAAGAGACTGAACACACGCAATGGACATTCACATCACTTCGCCTAAAATACTATACTTTGTAATGGGGCTGCAAATCTTCGTAATATAGTTCTCATAATTTATGACAAAAATAACTACCCCAGCACAGTCTAACAAAGAACAAAAGAACTGTGTTTTCTAACTACTGAATATAATATAGCGGCTTATTCTAATAGGAAGTAGGTCCATTTGTCTTGCATCAGATGAGATGTGTATAATCACAATGTCATCTACCCTAAGGTGACAATGACTACCATCACATTTTGAGCTGCATAAATTGTCATCATGAAATTGATACTGTATGCGTCACATAAGCCAGAGGGGAAGCCACGCACAAACATTTTTCTTGGTAAAAATCCTGTCACTCAGTTTTATGAGTTGACCTGTTCAGAGTGAGAGGAGATTAGCAGGGGTCAGAGGTCACCGTGCAAGATTCTGACACCACCGTTGCATTCTGGACACTTGTTAAGAGCACAGACACGGGATGCGAGAGAGGCCAAGGAGACGCAAAATAGAAATAACATGTAAGCGGATAGCAAATGACGACTTAGCCCGGTGCCACTCGCTCACATTCTTTTACGATCATTTATGGCCGAGGATTTATGTGGAATGCATTATAAATCCAACGTAAAGTTATGTGTGTAATATTAATGATTTTTGTTACAGAATAGCTGAGGAATGGGCAGGTTTAAGTCATACCTTGGGCAGGATTATTTGCATTTTCTCCTAAATAAAGCAGAATTATTTCCTGCTACTGTTTCGCAGTGCTTTTGTCCACATACCGGCAGCAAAAACATAACATCTTTTATGGGGATTTAAATGACACAAGCAGATCTGAATTTAGTGTTGTTATAGCAGCCTCTCACCTCACACGGAACAATGTTGGCAGCAAATGTACTGAAATATTGCCCTTCCTTTGTTTGCCAAGCACTTTGCCATGGATGCGTACCCTCTCGCTCCCTCTCTCTCTCTGTCACTCATAAAAATCATATTTAGATCCTTATTTCTCCTCCTTAGCATATTTATGAGAGGACCTGGTGGGTATTATTCCTCCTTTATGACACGATCCAGAGACAAGGAGTTAAGCTCATCGCCCCAAACCAGCGATCAGCCCAGCACTCTAGCATAACTGTCTCTGGCGTTCTCCATCCATTACCCAGGCTTAGCGAAGGGCCACTGCCGCTCTATTCCAGCGTCAACTCCCTCTCTCTCTTTCTGCATTAACTATTCAGATCAGCTTGACGCACAGGCGCTCATCTCCATACCCCGAGCAATGTTATTATCTCGTCTCTCGTCTTTTTCGTCGCTGCTGATCAGCCCTTCTGCAATAACGGCCGTTGTGAATTATTCAGGCCTAGTTAGGCGCGGAGCTCACCCTGACGCAAAACTCGCATCATGAAGTCCATCCATCTCCACGCTGAAATATAGCTGCCAACAGCCTCTCCAACCCCAGCGTCTTCAATCACACAGTCGCGTCTGTCACACCACCGCAGCCGGCACTTTACTCAACCTCAGACTGGACAAAAGAGCTCCCATCAGGACACTATAAACATATACTGACACACATATGGACACATACCGTGTGTGTTATTTAGGCTCATTTAGTTTAATCTATCATTCTTGTAGCTCAAATAGTATAGCATAGTGCTAGCAACACCAAGGTCATGGGTTCAAATCCCTTGACAGAAAATGTATGCCTTAAATAAAATGAAAATAGCATGTGTGTGTGTGTGTTTGGTTCTGGCAATACCAGAAATATTTGACCTTGTGAGGACATCTTTTAGTCACCATGAGGAAAACAGCTTAGAAATCATATTAAATAATGTTTTTTGAAAATATTAAAAAAGTCTGTGAGGTTTAGGGGATAGAATATACAGTTTGTACAGTATAAAAATCATTATGTCTATGGAAAGTCCCTGTAAAATATGGAAACCTAACATGTGTATGTGTGTGTGCCTAAATAATATTTTATGAATGTGTGTGTATAAGAAAATACTTCTTTCTTTCTAATTCAAAGTTTTACATTTAATTCAGTGTGTTACTTGATGTTTCTTTGCAATTATTAGTGAAATTCGCTAGCAATATTTGAGTGAAAACAGTTCCAAAGTAAATCCTACAAAATGTTTTCCTTATTTTTCCCATATGTATATATGTGTGTGTATAAATATTATATATATATATATATATAAATAAAATGTGTGTGTATATTATATTTATACACACACACACACACACACATATATGGAAAAAAAATAGGGGGAAAATATAATGAAAATCTCTGTTTATGTTGAAATCTTGAAATGGTGTTTTAAAAAATACCTTATACATCATCTTAGCTCATAAATGAACAAACATACACATATACATAGAGAATAAACAAAAAGTAACATCGCTCTTCTCAGTCATTTTATTAAATTACAGAAGCCTTTGTAAAAGAGCAGCCACCCGGGATAAACAATGTCAAGAACTTCAGCCTTTAGACACAAGTCTATTTCCTAAAAGCTTTAGGGTTATTAGGCACTCATAATGAAGCTAATTAACAGGCTCAATTATTTTGTACGAAAGCTCATCAAAGAAACAATTGTGAGATGGAAACAGGCAAAACTGTTTTCTAAATCAATGAATGTGTCATTAACATCCAGTAAATTAAGTAATTTATCAGACGCTACAAAACAGGGGCAAGTATTTACACTAGATTGTCAGGACACACATGAACACAAATTAATATAACAAGATCTCAAATGACATAAATAAACCACATTAGATCTTTTTCGTCTGAGCTGTGTGCTTCCACATAGGAAAGCACAAAAGGTAGACTACTCAACACACACACACAGGCTTTTGGGAAACTAAAAAAAAAAAAAAAAAGTGAGAAAATGTACATTTACAGCCTTCAAACTAAGAAAAAAACCTAGAGAAAAAATAGCATTTGAAAACAAGAATTTAAAAAAAAGTAGTACTAAATTTATACATTTGTATGGCAGATGTATGTCAGGAGAACATCTGAAGCATTTCAAAATTCCAAGCAATTTTCAAATTTCAATCTTTCAAAACAACAAAAACAACATCACACAGTCATGTTGTTTGTCAGTTTGTTCATTAAAGCTGCTACAATGCAAATGTTACAACGGGAGCTCCATTTTTGCTTCTTTTGACATATCTTTACAAACAATCCTGGTATCTGGTGCTCCTACTTTTCAACATCAATTCATAATGCCTCAATCCCAAAATGGGAAACTTTACAAACAAAAATTAGCTATGAAAAAAAAATAATTGTTGCATAATAAAAAAATCAGTGTGATAATCACAAGCATTAAACGAAACATGTCTTGTGTATTCAGCATATACAATTGGGATCCAAGTTTTATCAGATAAAATAAATAAAATAATTATTATAAATTACAACAGCATACCTTAATCAGTGATTTTTTTTACATTATAATGTCATGACGTAAGTACCTAGTAATTAATAATATAGAACAATATGCATTTACTGTAATATGTAATAATTTCCTGTGGCAGGTTATTATACACATTATTGTTAATCCTACCTTAATTATATTAAATTGCAGGATGTGTAATATGGAAGTGTAAAATTTTACTCACCAAAAATCAATAAAATCCTCACTCAAAATTGTTGTATAAATGAATATGGCATTTAAAACATTCAAAACATTCTATAATGACAAATTACATTTTAGGTAAAAAAAAAAAAAAAAAAAACTACATTAACTAGTGTCAGAGATATGAATTGCCATTCCCATTTCTCATTTTATTTGTAAGCTGACATTAATAAATAAATTAATTAATTAATTAATTTCCACAAAAGAATAAGATTTTTGCCATACTGCAATAAATAAATAAATAAAAATCACAGATCTCTATACTAAGATAAGATAATAACTGACTGATAAGCAAATTGTAGAACTGTGGCTCTGTTTACACCTGTTATTCAGATGCGTTTTGGTTCATCGAATCACAAGTAGACGAGGGAGACACATACCCGTTTACACCTGGTGTTTTAATCATGCCTTATTTGTCCACTTTCAACCACTTCTGTCAAATGTATAGGCTTTTTCAGATCTTTCGATCTAATGGGTGAAATCAGCTCATGCAATTTACACATGAAAGGGACCAGAGATGACGGAAAAACATACAGAGAGCATCAGCTTTTGTTTCTGCTCTGATAGCACAAGACCACAGCGAACATGGTGAGTGTGTGTTAGAAATCAGAAATGGTGAGAGAACATTGTGCTTGGCATGTTTTTCATCTTCAAACCAAAACTAGTTCTTAAGCTGAAAGTTTTAATCGCTTCTGGCTAGTGCACTTCCCATAATGTTTACGCATTAAGTCAGTAGGCAAAGAGCAGGAGAGTAGTCTTTTGTGACTGTGATGAGCATCTACACTACGAAAACAATCCGGTCGAATGCGTTTTCAACTACCTCTGGAAGTGGTTGAAAGCAGACAACCACAAAACATTTTAGAGTCAGTTTACACCTCTATTTAGAGCCGTCCACTTGTGATTGGATCGACAAAAACGCATCTTAATAGCCTACCAGATGTAAATGGTGCCTGTGTGTTAAACATGAGCAAACCAGAGTAATAATCAACAATAGCAACGATAAACTTTCGTCAGCTTTGTTTAAGTGAGTTGTCTGAGCCTGTAGTGTATGCACATAACATCTTCGTTCTGGGATCAGCCATGGGAATGTAAGCTCATCCGATTTGCTCCAGCAGGTGGGAACTGCTGGCCTCAGCATTTTCCCCAACAGAGACTCACTTTCTGGGGCACAATCCCTCAAAGCGTGTTCACTGCACCACATGCATACACAGACATGCCAACTCTCGCACGCACACGGATTTTGTCCTCCTAAGGAACGCTTTTTCTCTGTTGTAAAATGTCTCGCTGTCTGTGCTAACCGCCCCACAAGGACAGACCACACATATTTAACACATCAACAGGAACAGAAATTCGGTTCAGAATTATGCGGTCATTTTTTCCGCAAGCCAAGCATGACCGGCTCTGAATGTGCCACAGTAAGACCATATCATGTTCAATTGACACCTCAGATCTCAATGACGAACCAATTTCGGAATTTCTTATATTCAAAGGTCGTTCTGATCAACCCTTTAGTCAACACCCAACATTTGTTTGAGTTACACTATATTTTACAGTGTTACACAATTCTTGATTATGATTGGTCATTTAGCAGTCTGATATTTCCTAAGATTTCCTCATCCATCGCATCACATCATTCTCTTTCTTGTCTCATAAAAGAACAACTGCCGCTATCTTGCATCTTATTTATAGATGAGTGAAGTGAAAATTACCTCAGAGTAAATCCAGTTTTAATGTTACTGTAATATTGTTTCATCTTCGTTGCATTTTGCAAATAATGGAGTATTTTCTAGATCTTAGTCAGGGTAGCGGCAACTTTTTTTTCTTTCTTTTTTTTTGACAGGAATGAAAATGAGGCTGTAAGGGATAAAATACTGTATGTTTTAATGGATTATAGTACTGTTATTTAACAACATACCAACTGTTCAGCTAACAAAATGTCTTTCCGGAAAAAAAAAAATTCAACATAAAATAGTTTTAAAAGTTGCGGGTTTTGAAAATTACATAATCTAGGACCTTTATACAGTGTGCGCTATTGTAAAGTCTATAAGTCTTTCCCTCACAGTCTCGTTTTCATCAATGTTAAATTCAATACGGCGTCTATTCCAAAATCCCTTTCAGGCAAGTCATTTCACTCGGCGGCCATCTTTGAAATGCCTCTCGGGCAGCTATTTCAGGCTCCTATCTCTTTGAATGGGGAATCATCAGAATGTCCAACTGTGTTTATTGAGCTTATGATTAAATTTCATATTTGAACTCACCAATGAAATCTGACAACTACTGTATCATAAATGTGGTTTCTTGCTCAAATAGCTTTAAAAACGCTTATTTTCAGGCTGGATCAGCCAATGCGCATGCACAATCCTAAGTGAAAGTTTCAGAACACTGACTGTTAATATAGCAACCAGAGCTTAACGGCAGCTGCAGTGATGCGACGACTTCACCAATTGGTGATTGGCTTTTTTATTTAGAAGGCAGAACTTTAATCCAAATTTTCTGAAGTGACTCAACTGTTTTATGATGAACAGATTTAATTTAGGATTCTATAAACCTTGATCAGCGAACATAAACAAAAGCTCAATCGGACCTGAATGATGTGCGAGAACAAACCTCTTCTAGAAGCTCAAAGGTGCTGCGTAACCAATGAGATTCATTCTTGTGTGCTACGCATCACATTTGAGCTTCCGCAAGAGGTTTGTTCTCAGTTGAACTTTTGTTTATGTTCACTGATCAAGGTTTGTATGTGAGAAAAAGCCTAAATTAAATCGGTTCATCATAAAGCAATTGAGTCTCATCAGACATTTTGGACTAAACCTCTCAAATCATATGGATTAGTTTTCCAAACTCTTTATGAACTTTTTGAAGCAAAGTTGCAAATGTGTACACTCAAAAAAATTATTTTTGATGCTGTTCACTTTATTTAAACAATTTATTTTGATTCAACACCATTGTATCAGGTTTTTTGGTTTAAATGTGATTGATTCATGTTAAATTGACTTGAAACGATTACTCTTTGACTTTGAACTTGATGTTTTCATATTGAAATAACATATTGAAATGTGTTATTGTGAGGTTGTGAAATGTGAAGTGTTATTTTAAGCAGTTTTTAGGAAGATGAAAAAATGGAAAGACTTTTTAATGTTTACTGTTCTATTATGTTGCTATTTAAAAGTTTCTGTTAATTAATAGTTTTAGGGTTACCATTGTTGTGAATTGTTGCACTTGTGCTTGGGTTGAGGACCTGCTAACAAACTTTCAAATTACTTTAATAAGAAAGTAATCACTGTGGTAGTGCTCTGGGTTGCTTTTCCCAAAAGCATTGTAAGCCTATGTTGATTGTAAAACTATTGCCACCAATGGACTTATGATCAATTTAGGCTTTACAAGGTTTTTGGTTAAGGCAATTTAGGATGAATCCAGTATCACATCTAGATTTCTAACACAGAACATCACAAAAGTTATGTAAATCACAAAATTAAACAAATCAATGTATATGAAAACTATTTATTTTTTATTTATTGCTTTTTATTTATTTTATTTTAAATTAACACAATTGATTCTAGTTCATTTAACATGATTGATTCAATTGGATTTTACTTGTCTCAATCATGTGGAACCACTGTACATGATTGAATTGAGTAAGTTGGACATAACTATTTTACATAGATTCTTCCTTAGTCAGTTGTTTTGTCAAGCTGTGCCCAACCATAGTTAAATAAGTTGAATCAACCTTAATAAATTAAGTTGACCCAACGTAAGTGGATTAAATTGGAATAACAGAATTGCATAATGCTGAAATAAAGCAACTTAATCATGTGGAAATCCTTTCCACGATTTTTTTATGTTCGTTCAAAGAGTTATTTTTTTTTAGTGTAGGCTGACTATGGGGGGACAAAAAGCTCTCAGATTTCATCAAAAAGATCTTCATTTACGTTGCTAAGATGAAAGAAAGCCTTACGGGTTTGGAACGACATGAGGGTGAGTAATGACAGAATTTTCATTTGGGTGAACTAACCCTTTATAATACACATATCAGTCTCTAGAACTGAAACTACATGTTTAAGAATATGAAAATCTGCTCTTCCTCCAAAAATGCACAAATTAATAATCTGATTGCTTAGAAAAGTAACAGTAATAGGACATCCTATTTCAAACAGTAATTGGGCCTACTAACAATGCTCACCTTCACTTTCAAAAATAAAAGGTTACAGGTTTTTAGTAGCAATGCCATAAAAGAACCATTTTTGGTTCTCCAGAGAACCTTTCAGTGAACAATTTTTAAAATAACTTTTTAGAAACCTAAATAACTTTTTTCCACAATAAAGAACCTTAATTTGTGCAATGTAAAGTTTCCATGGATATGGAAGGTATTGAACCAGATCCAAAGAATCTTTATTTTCAAGAATGTTGTTATTAAAATGTTCAAAGGTCCTCGTGGAGCACATAGAGACCTGTGACGTGGGACATTGTTCTCTCTTCCCTCTTGCCCAAATATTCACGTCAAACAGGTGCCGTTGAAACACAAAGCAAGTAATACACAAAAAGTGCACACTTACCCCTCATTAGCCATTCAAATCCAATGAGAGCAAAGAATCAGAGGTAAACAGGTGACGCAAACTGCTGACTGCAATCTCTAGGATAGTGAACAGTGTTAAACTCGGCCTGCAATGAGACACAATATCTCTAATTAGGATGTTCTGATGGGCTTTATTTAACACACTTTGATGTTATGAATTCCAGGTGCACAGTTTAATATTATATGTATTACTTATTTTGTTGTTTAAATCACCATAAAATTCAGACAAACTAGAATAAACACCTGTAATATTTCGTCCATAAGCAAGCAGCAGAGCATCTAGTGATGCTACTGTAACATTAAAGTGCTGCCATCTATTTGTTCACGGCATCGCGCACTATGGCTGAAGGGTAATGTATAAGGGTTAATCAATGAATCTTCATCTGACAGACGCTGGGCTGGTCAAGCAGGCATTACCCGGCCTCATCACTAACATAATGAGCCATTTCCACATCAAGATTTACCTCTTGCTGCCTGCCTCCTTTTCTTCTCTCCTCTTCCACAGAGCAATTTATTCATAAATATGAAAAGCCTCTTCAGAGTCAGCACTTTTCTTGTACAGTAATTTTGAGGCATGTCCAGGGGAGTTCCTCTTTAAATGATGCAGTGTTCTTCTCAGTGGCAGAAGCTCTGACTTGGCACTGTAGTTTCAGCTGATTAGGGAGAAACGACTGTGGCTAGTGTCATACTATTTACGGTCTCATCTTTATTTCCGTAGCAGTACCCAAGTCCTGTTGGTACGGGAATGCATGCTGTGCAAATATAGGAGTGCACACAGCGAAGAGATATATAACTAACTCAGGGGTAGTTTGTTAATTAAAGGGATAGTTCACCCAAAAATTAAAATTCTGTCATCATTTACTCACCCTCAATGACTTTTTCTTCTGAAGGGCATGCAAGAAGTTTAGCAAAATGGTCTTGCTTCTCTTTTCCAAAGCAGCAGAAATGAATGGGGAAAGAATGTCAAGCTGCAAAAATATCAACAACAACAAAAAAAGCATGTTAAAATAGTCTTATGAAGCCATTCAATATATTAGGAACAGACTGAAATTTAAGCTCCACAGTAGCTCACAAACTACAACAATCATTTTAAATTTTTCATTAAAACATTTTCAGCTGTGTGTTACCCATAAGATGAAAAAGACACCATCAGAGGTATATACACTACCATTCAAATGTTTTGGGTCAGTAAGATTAAAAAAAAAAAAAGAATGAATTAATATGTTTATTACGCATTACATTGAACATTTCACTGAAATATCAAAAATATTTCAACATTTATTATATAAAAAATAAAAAATAAATGTGGCTTGACCACCAAATCAGCATATTAGAGTAATTTCTGAAGGTTGTGTGACTATTTCGATCAAAACAAACAAAATGTTATCAAATTTCATGCTTTTCACTGAGACATCTGGGAGTAAACTGTATTGTCTTGTTGGATAGAATTTTGAATGTTAATTTTTTTTTTTTTTACTTGCAAAAACATAACTTTTATAGTATTTTACTTTGTCCTGTTAAAGCTAATAAGCTTTTCCACAGTACGTAAGGTAATTTACAGTTAAACCACTGAACATATTTAACAATTTTTTCCATTTAAATTCAGAGAGGGAGAATGGAACAATTTTACACTACTTGTTAGCATCTTAAAAACTATGAATAATGTAATCATTATAAAGTCCACTGATGTCAATGGAGTTGTTATTTGCATAAACCTCATAGACTGAAAATGGGCATCAATTTTTTTTTACTGCACAGCACACATGGCCAAGTACGCAGTCCTAAACTCCAGGCTAAGTTTATAGTGTTCTGTGCAGCAGATGAAGTGGCAGTCAGACAGGCCTGTTTCTCTTCTTCAGTGCTGAACTAAAAGTGAACTCACTCTGCTATATATAAATACAGCTTTGCAGCCAATCAGTGGCGTGGCTCCGGGGCATCATCTTGCTGCGCTGACTTTCCCATTACGATAATGTGAATCTCTCGCTCAGCCTCATAATACTGGCAAGCGTGGATAAAATACTGTCTCCCCTCTGCTCCACGCCGGCCTGCTCCCGCTCCTGCCACACACACACTGAGAGAGTGTCTGTGCATACTAATGAATTTGTGCTTCAGGGCCTTGGGACTGGCAGCACGGCACTGAGCAGGTGTTTCCTGTAGGGGGCGCAATATAAGCCTGACGTGGTGAGTTCCATGTAGTCACAAGTTGTATACAGGAGTGGGATGAGGGTACTTTTTTTTTCTTTTTTCTTTTTTTTTACAGCATATAAGTGCAAAACATGTTGCTTCAGAGTGCTCTTTGAATAGTGCACCCAATATTGCAAAATTAATTTTTGTCCTGTTTTCAGTAAAAATACCAAAACATCATTAGAACAAGATTAATTTACTTGCATAAGATAAAGATTTAATTCAAGAAGTGTTTATTTTTCTTACTACACTGACCTTAAATTGTTATATTTTTGCTTAAAAAAAGAAAAAATATTTCTTGATTCAAGATGCATTTTCTGGAGACGAAAAAAAAAAACATGCAGTTTTGCTTAAATTTATCTTAAACATCCTTGGAAAAAGATTTACTTAAAGCAAAATTGCATAAGATAAAGATTTAATTCAAGAACTGTTTATCTTTCTTACTGCACTAGCACATATTTTTCTTGTTTTAAGCATATGCCTGAAATTGATACATTTTTGCTTAAAACAAGAAAATTAAAAAAAAAAAAAATCATATCATCATACCATTGTCAGCAGTCAGGTTATATTTTTGCTAAATTTACATGTAGTTTACAATCATAATAATACTACGTATTTGTGATACAAAATATATAATCCTACTTTTATTACTTGCACATTTATTTATACACTGCAAGACGCTGCAGAAAGACCAGAATTGAAGTTAATCTACTGTAAGTTAGTCAAAAACTGAGCTTTAGTTCTCATTTTCTCCATTAAATCTTCCAGAAATGTAAAAGCCAAGACAAAAGTGTCCATGACCGCAATATCCTGATATTGCAACATGTTACCTGGTCACCTGTACCATCCCATACACTCACACACAGGTAAACTCACTCACAGAGAATCCCAGACACATACACACACTGCAGTGGGGGTGGAGTCGGGGGACTCGTGGAGCATGAACGGAAAACATGAAGAGAGCGTTTTGATGGGGACACTCTGTTTGCCATTTCTAATTTGTAGGCGGGGGACGAGAATGGGGCGATCACAGCGTGATTCATATTAAAAGTCAATTGGCCTTCAAATTCCTCGGGTCCCCCAAAGTCACTACTGGTGAGAAGGAAATGAGTCTTAATGGAGTGGCAGTGCCACAATAAAATATCGGAAATTGAATCTGACCACAAAACTCAATGGTCCAGGCACAGCACCTGAACGACTGACCATTACAGATATGAGATTCTTTCTTTTCGGACCATTTTTTCCTTATCTATTATTTGGCTATACAGACGTCCTCCGATTCTCTGAAAGTCCTTTAGTGTCCACCTTTCCTCTCTCGCCTGAACATCGGAGCACTTAGCAGTAATCTGTTTCGGCCTCACTTTTAATTTCTCGCATGTCTGCCTGCGCTCTGAGTGCTGGGGTAACTGGGTAGGCAATACAAAGCAAAAGGCCATAAAACCCTCCTGCTGTGTGAGATATATTAACTTTAACCTCATGGTAATTACCAAAAACTATTTAAAACCAACTTTTCCATTTAGGCTACTTTCCGCTAGGTTACTCGTGACAACTGCCCACATTTTAAATGACTATAAACTGACAGGATCAAGAAATCACAAAGATTCATAAGCGGACATGCAGATGATCATGTTAGATTAAAGTCATATAACTTCGCTAGTATATTTTAGAGCTCTTATTTTGGAGAATATCATGACACAGTATTTCATATATAAATATACACAAGGAAATTTTATGTTAGGTTTAAGTCATATAACTTTAAAGCCTATAAAGCCTAATGTATTATATTTGATACATGAATTTCTAAGGCCTCTAAATTATCACCATGATCAAAACTTCCCCGAAAAATCAGATATCAGATACACAATCTTATACATGCCTTCGTTCGTCTAATTGATAATTCATACTTTTTAGTAAGTAAAAAACTTTTTCAGTATAATTCTAAAAATGTCAACCTTCAGGTTGTGGTACACGTCTTTTTGCTGTAAAATCTTTACTGATTTTTATAAAGTAAATGTAATATAGTTATTAATATGTTTTATTTACTGGACTGAAAGCAACTTAGGTTTACTTGATAATCAATACACAATGTTTTAGAAAAACCTTGTTAAATTGTAAGCATCAAATATGATACAACAGGCTTTATCACCTTACAGTGAAAATGTATTATTGGGTGACAACTAATCAGTGACAACTGATAATTATATGCATTTTATGTTGTCTGTTATACTGTTATAAAAATCTAATTGATTTACAAGCACTCAAAAAAATTCTAATATCTATCCAAATTCTAATATTCATATTTTATCTAAAGGTTCACTAAACTATTCCATTTAGAAAAAAATGACTTTTCTGATTATTATTTTACACCAGGCTTTAAAAGGGTTAACATGATTTAGAATATCTGCTTTGCTAATAGAGCACTACAGCATGTTAAACCATCTGCAAAGAGGATATTCAAGAGGATGGTCTGTATAGATTAGATTAACAGAAGTGAAATACTGAATAGGCTAAACATTAGAAAAAAAATTTGTATAGAATCCATTTGCAGTCATACAGGGAAAGGTGAGAGAAACACGTCTAATCCTGACACGAGCACATATTGCCCTCTTCAGGCCTGGCTGTGTAAGATGACCCGGCTCATTTGTCATCCTGGCTGGAGGAAATCCAAACAGCTCAATATCATGTTTAACTAATCAGACAAGAGAATCTATTTAATGACAGCCTTGAGACATGAGATAAATGTTAGCCACTCACTCAGTCAATTCAAACTGCCTGAACACTCAATCACGATATAATCTACGATTCGGAACTAATAGCCAGAATATAGTGGCTTATTTTGTAAACACGGTACTCATTTTGCTGAGCTTGTTAAGCCCTCTCATTTTAAGTCTAAAATGACTTTGGCTTCAGCTACATGTGTAAAGATAACTCGCCATCCCTCTGTGCCACTCTGTTCTCCCTCCTCCTTCCTTTTCTCTGTATTCATCTCCATGACAGATGCAGAGTGAGGCCTGAGGCTGCAGTTAAGAATATGTGATGCAGAGATTCTTTATTAACATTTCATTCCCATTCCCTACACGACATAAATTAGATGGGACGTTAAAGGCTGTCAGCTGTGGCGATCTGTCACAGAGCCTTGGCTCCGTCCGTCGGCTGTCCCCTGACTTCTGCAATGTCTGCCACCACCAAGCCGATAAGCTCACAGTCTTCATTGTGGCTACACACAGAGCTGCCAATGAAACGAACCGAACTGAAGAACCACAAACTACAAACTAGCTCTAATTCAGCACACTTTCTGGACCCCGTTCACAAATTCAGCCCCCTCACCTTTGCGTGCGAGCTGTGCTCTAGCATGATGTCGGCACTGGTGCGACTCGATTATCAGCGTGTGCTCATGGCGAGAGATCTGAAATGTGTCTTATGGCTAGCTCAACACTAATGTATTCATCATTAATCTTATCAGCGCTGCCTTTCCACATCATTTCAGGGCAGTAGCACGATTTTTATCTCTAATTTGATGGTAATGAACCCATCAGCATGGAGTGGTTGATGAATATGATGAAAAATGGCATTCATATTCACTTTGGACAAGCCACATCTTCTTATCTCATTAGAAAAACTGATATTAGAATATCTCTTTATTTATGAAAATGTACATTAATCGTGTAAGGTCTCTTGGTCAAGACACTTTTAAAAACGAACAAACAATATAAACTACCAGGAAAACGTGTAAGGCACATGTACTGGGAATTCACTCTGATAAAAATTCTGCACAATGGCCATTATAATGCATGATGGGTAGTATATAATTTGTAATGATTTTGATAAATTTGGCTCAGGAGCTTGGCTACAGGTGGGTAAAGCCTATCCAAGAAAAAAAATAAAATAAAAACTAACACGATTAATAATATACATACAAGATTAGTACTTCAAACCTACTTGTGCCTGTTGCTAGTGTGCAGATTTTCAAGCTTGGCCAGACAAACCATGCCACATCTACAAACACTCTAGGCGAATATTTCCAAGATCGAATATTGAACCATGATGGCTTATCCCAGCCAATTTTGGGAGGTTACCTCAAACTTTACTTCGGCAAGACTGCTAGGGGTTTCAGTGTGGTACCAGTCTTCACTGTAGTTAAAGTTTTCAATATGGCGTGATGCTGTTTTCTGTCTCGCAGGTTTGGTTGGGGCAATACGGAGGACACATTTACAAACCAGACATCTGCAAAAAGCAAATGTCTATATTCAGAGACAATTATTAGTCCAATTATTAGAGGCTGTAATTACTGTATTCCAAATGAGCAAGTGAGTTCACTCAACTGGACCTTTTGTCCTAGGCCTGGGTTTGAGGGGGACCCCAGAAAGTTATCATGATTTCATCGGAAGAGTGTTTTGTACCAGGCCCAAGAGTTGTTTTGATAACAAAAGCTGTTTTTAATAGTTTGACTTTTAGTTAATTCTACTAGCATACATTTGAAATATTAGATGAAAACCTAAACATTAAAAAAACAAAAATCTGAAATAAAATTTAAGGTGCGTCCCAATTCGCATACTTATGCATTATTCTATGACGTTTTTAAGTATAAATAGTGCGAGTAGTGTGTTCACACTGAAAATTCCAAAAAGAAAAAGTACACTTTAAATACCCGAATGATGCACTAAATTAACGGAAAAAATGAAGTGTGGAATGTTGGACACTTCATGCACTCAACTGTCGTAGCTTTAATTACGTAGTGGTTGGGAAGGGAGGATTGGACTCAGTTGTTAAATGACAAAATAACCTTATATAATTCACGCACTACATGGATGAGTGCATAGTGCACAAGTACATAGTGTATAAGTGCATAGTGTATAGTGCGTCATTTGGGACGCAACTTTAGAGTCTCTGTTTCACATGCTTAAGCTAAATGACTGTTCAGTGTACACGATTCAGTTAAATGTATTTTTTCAAAGTCATACCTTCAGCTGCGCGCACCAGGATGGCATCCTAGTAATTCCACTATCAAAGGTAGCTGACCTTTGCTTTCTCAGTGCTTCTGAGTGCAATCCTAGCTGGCAGTGTTGTGAGGTGTATGTAGTTTTTGTTGTTTAAATTGATGGCTCAGTGGTACACACAGTAGATGAAATGTCAGCGCTGAGAGGGGCAGCACTGCCCCGGGGTCTCCACGGACTCCCCTCTCCTTTAGATAGGAACACAAATTGGATATAAGGTTTGATCACTAAGCCCAAATGTTACTTTCCCATTTTTTTTAACACATAGACAGAAATGGAGGGGGGGGGGCACTCTGTGTGACCATAAATGACATATGTTTGTCACCTTTAAATGAAATGACCTATTTTGTGGAAACAGCTATAAGCCTACTTGTGCTCTTTCAGGAGAGGAGGACTGCAATATGTCGTAAAAGATTGGCTTTCTTTTCTGTCCCAGCAAAACACAGAAACACCCTCAGGGTATGTCATTTCCCTCTCCGGGAAGGTTAACATAAAGCTTGCACTCAAAAGAGTTACTCAAGCAAAAGTAATGCAACTCTAAATTCAAAAAAATCATCCATATAAAAATAAACAACAAGCCTCTTTGTGCGCCACTAACAGTAGCGGTCTTCCGCTAAATGGACGAGTTTGCTGTCCTCCAACCCATATTGAGTTCTGGAAATCTTACAACGACTGCTCACACGCTGCCCATATTAGCGAGTTAACTACTGTATGGTTTGCCTCCCTGCTGGTTCTTGAGTGGCGAGCGCTGATGAGCTCTTTGTCGCCTGTGCCTTTCTAAAGAGGAGAGGCAGCCGCTTCTGTCGAGTTGACTAGATGCCAGGCCTTCCAGTTTGGCCCGATCCCTCAAGCATGAGCCTCACATATTCAAGCTGTTTCAACAGCCTGTCAGCTAATGGGATTTGGGAGAGGTACATTAAGCCTGTATGAATCTGTGAGGGAGAGCAGGACTCTGGATGCTCATATTGCTGTGCCATATTAAAGGGCTGGAAAAGTGCTTTCCTGCTCCGTGTCTTCCTGTTAAATGTCAGGCCACATATGCTAGGAGAGAAGTAGCAATGGCTCCGATATGTTGTGCTTATGCTGCATTAAACCCATAGAAACCTTGATTTGTCCAATCATCCCTGAGGGTGACAATTTGTTCACCATGTTAGATCTACTTTCTGTGTCCTAATGTGGTGGGGTCACTGCTGAGGATGTGTTGGCACACTGGAGTGAAATGGTGACTATTGACACAAAACCCTGACAATCACTCTTGATGCAAATTTCCAAATCTTAAGGAACATGGTTTCTGTGCAGATGGTAAAGCATTAAAATAAATGGTTTGGATTTGAGTTTATTGCCATATCAGCTTGAAAGGCTATTTCATGGCAGATATAGATAATAAACAAACATTTGATAAAATTCAGCTTAGAAAAAAATGAGTAAAACTAAAAGAAATAAGTAAAAAATGATTAAATACAAAAATATCTTTAAAAAAAAAATAAGTAAAAAATCTAAAAATAAATCAATCAATCCATTAATCATTATTTACTCACCCTCATGTTGTTCCAAACCTGCAGGTATGGACTGCATGCGCCACTTCTGCATTCCTTATCCCCATTCACTTTCATTATATGAACACGGATACCCAGGTTATTCTTCAAAGATTCATATTTTGTATTCTATTGGAAAAAAAATAAAAACAGCAACATAACTTTAGAACAGTATGCATTATTGCTTTAAGTGCCCAGATCACATACAATTCTGTCATTTAGAGGTTTGTGAATTGTGTTAGTCGAAGGCAAAGCCAATGATATTTATTAATGAACACAATAAAGTTAAGTGCCAAGCAGTGATTTGCTAAAGGATTGTCTGGACAGCAGTATGAGTGGCATAATAAAGGCCATTTCTCCAGCTGGGTATAAAATAAGAAAAATACATCACCCATATTCCACCCAACAGCAGGGCCCAGTCCATGCCGCAAATGCAAAGATGGCAGAAGGGTGATAAATTTCAGCAATGCCTTGAGTACTATAGACTAATCCGTGTGAGCAATCACAGGAATAATTGATAAACCAGATAAGATTTAATGTTCCCGGCCGTCACCGTGGGACCGGGAACCTCTGACACTTTGACGTGTATGGTGTGCGCGCGTGGGGACGAAGTGTGTGCGTGACTGATGGATCTGTGTTTGGGCGAATGACAGCGGCGGTGCTAAAGCGAGCTGTTTAATTAACCCTACGGCGAGTGGCTTGTCACAAACGCCCATTTCTTCCTGACTGAGACCTCAGCAGATCTAAGGGAAAGGCAGGGATGAAGAGGAGGAGGGGAAAATAGTAATAATATGGATCCACAGCGCAAGATTGCTTTTTTTATTCTATTTTATGGGTCAGTGATCTGCATTCATTACAGGGACGTGAAGACATTCAGTTGTAAGACTAATGCCTCCTTCCTCTGGACTGAGAGTAGTTTGTAGATTAATATGTGACACATTAATATGTGACGTCTTATTCAAGGTGGATTTTAAATCGTAAATAAACTGGGGGTGTTCATTTAGGGAAAATTATGCGATCATCGGTTCCTTTTTCCATTAGATCAATTGAATTATAATCAATTAAAACTATGATTGTTCCTTCAGCTTTGATCTATTCCTCTCCTGGCATTTCAATAAAGACGACACTTAGTCAGGCACCAGCAAAGCGTTCGTGATTTTAGCACAGGACAGTGAAGGTGTAGATTAGCTCTGGGAAAGTTCAAGCAGAAACCTTAAATCAAGGTTGAGTTTAACCCCCATTCATCTTGCATATTGATGGCCACATTCCCTCCCTCCCCTTGTCTTCCATAGGGATAATGCATTCTCCAGCCTGGAATTCTATCAGAGCGGTCTGCTTCGTCAGTTAAATCAATAGGCAGCGTATGGCGGCGGGTCAGCAGTCACGTTCTGCACTGCGTCTTCAGGCAGCAGGCTGATAGTTTGAGTGTTGGAAATTTGCTTAAAGCCCACACCAATTAACTTCAGGATGATGAATGCTAGGGGTGGGCAGGGAAGGGCCGAGGGGTTCTGCCTCTTTTTTTTGTGCGAGAGTGTGAGAGTCTCAGCTGCTTTGGTGAAGAATGGGGAGAAGAAGTGGGAGGGGCCACTTTCAAACAGATAAAACCGAGCGCTCTGGGTCTGGGTCAGCCCACCCCCTAATGATTATGTCAATCTGTGTAAGTGAGCCAACATTGGAGCTGTCAGGACATAATCAGTCAAAGCTGGATTTGTAAAAAGCACTGGGGAGACGCACAAGGCTGGGCACAAGACATTTGCATGGGGAATTGCCCTAATCTGTGGAGAGGAGGCGGCGCAGGGGTCAGACTCTTTTGTTGAGGTTGACAGTCAGCCCTGTTGAAATGAAGTGAGCAGCGTGTGTCTCCTCATCACATAGCTCATAAAGAGAGCGGAGATCTGCTGGAGGAGGGATGCCGAACAATAGTGAGAAATCAGCACCAGGTTTTCACAATATGGAGACTATTGATTAAGCCCTTCAATGGAAGGAACACTTCATAAAACACTTCATTTCCAGCTATCTTCAAAAGAACAACAAAAACACTTGTTATTATTTACTAACCATTAGGAATTTAACTATTCCTGAACAATTCCAAATTCTTTTGAGGAACCATTAAATCTATAACTAAACTATATTTGACTATACTATACAAAAAAGAATTATGGTAACATTTTTAAAAATATATTTTATAGTTTATTTATTGTGTGCATAGTATATTTATTGATGTAAATAATAAATAAATAATAATAATAATCTAATTCATTTAGTATAGAGGTGGGAAAATGCAACTTCATGAAAATCACTCAGCTCCAGATTTTTTTTTTCTTCTGAATAAGAACTGTTTCTAGATTCTTCAACATCTAAACCAAAAGTGCTGACCTCTAAAACACTGCAGAATACGGTTTATATACAAAAACATTAGTTAACTATATATTCTTCTCTATAGGCTAAACAAAAGCTAGACTACTTGGTTTCTGACACTATAGATGACACACAACAAAAGGTCAAAGCACTTCCTGCGATACAGACTTGGTAAGTGACAGCTCAAAGAGTTTTTGAGAAGCTGGAGTGGAGACAAGAACATTTAAAGTGTCACATGGCTGTGAGGAAGATGAACGTCATCATGGGGAGCAACAGCTGCTACACTTTGAACAGTCAGAGACCAGATGTCACCCAAATACCACAATCTATTCACTATACTGAGCACAACCATAAAGGGAGATATGTTTATATGTTTATGACTGAACAGCTCACATCTTCTAAAGATTTCTACAGCACTACAGGATGTAAATTTTACATATTAAATTAGAACTTTAGTCCTCATGTAAACTTTCCTCCATTAATTAGTTTTCTTTCTGAAATGCTCAAATAGCACCCACAGTTCTCACTGCTTCATTGAAATAAGAAGCCCTTCACATAAGGATATAAACATCTGTGCATCCAAATACAATCAGTGGTAGCGTGTTTTGGTGACAGTTGTTGACACCCGTATTCCCAAGACATTTACACACAAAGCACTTCGGAAACACAGCTGTTCAGCTTTCAGCAGAAAAAGATACCATAAACGCACCATTCCTCAGCAAAGCATGTTATTGTGTGTATAATTATGATATTGCAATGATTACATCATGATGCTACATCTTAAATTATGCATTAGCCTCTGTGCTTTTACATTAGACCATTTTCAAAAATGACAAGAACTTTTCTTGTTACAATTTTAAACATCCTACTTTCAACATAAAACAATTGCTTTGTGTTGCTTAAATGACCATAAATGTAGAACAAGACGTGTAAAGAAAAGCCTAAGATCTTCAGAATTATCCTAATGTTTTAAAGGACTAAAAAGTCCCATGATGCTTTCACCGTTTCCACACTGCAAGAGCTCCCGCTGTGACAACAGTCTGTGATATCTCATTTAAGATCATTTACATGGAGACATCGTTCACTCCCCCTTTAGACAAAGCTTATCCATCGTTATAAATCAGCTCAATGTCAGACAAAAAAGCACAGGTCAGCAGTTTCTTCCCTTTAGTTTCTCTCTTCCCTGCCTTCAGCTTTTAATATATTTTTTTCCTGCAAGGATAAGTATGCCCTCTATTTAACAATCTTTGCCGCTACCTTTGGTATAGACTTTCTCATAAAATGAGAAAATTCATCTAATCAATCCCTTTTAGTATGTTATCTGTTTCTTCTGACAACTTAAGTCCCTATTGATTTGCCATTACTATGTTGGATAATCTCTTGTCAGGGGAACATTATAAAAATTAAGCCATTTTCAGTCTTCATATACCTTACAGACAGGGTGGATTCTCTTTATTTGTTTATATATATTATATATTATATTATATAATAATATATATATATAATATTATATATATATATATATATATATATATATATATATATATATATATATATATATATATATATATATATATATATATATATATATAATAATAAATATATATATATATATATAGAAGAAACTGACCTGCTTAGTACAATTTTCCTAAAAAAAAAAAATTATGTACATACCACACAGACTTACTATTGTGTTCCTGTAACTCAACTACTAGAGCATGGGGTTAAAAACAACATGGTTATAGAATACAGTTTAAATACACTTCAAATTGATTTGGATAAAACCATCCTCCAAATTAATGACTAAATTTTGATATAGCGTTTGTATAGTCTAAAAAGGGGGTTCTCAAACTGGGGTTCAGGAGCCATTTATAGCATTTAAGTTAACTTTAACTTAAAATATTTATTTATATTATGTTTAAGTAATTTAATACACTGCTATGGAAATACAATCATTATGAAAGGCATTTATAACAAATGGGGTTGTTATATTAATATAAGGATTATTTTAGTTTTAGATTTATACACCAGCATTACTAATAGTGATAAAACAGATATGCTATTGTATAGCATATATATTATATATATATATATATATTAAATTCTAACCTTTCATTGAAGCAAAGCAATTGAAAGTAGGGGTTTTTTCTTCAATACATGTTGGCCACAATTATTGGCACCCCTAGAAATTCTTATGAGTAAAATATCTCTGAAGTATATTCCCATTCATATTTACATTTTTTAGCACACAGAGTGACTAGGAGCATGAAATTGTCCAGCCATGACTTCCTGTTCCACAGGAGTACAAATATGAGGAAACACAAAGACCAAATTCCCTTAATCATTCATCACAATGAGAAAAACCAAAGAATATAGATCTGATGTGCAGCAAAAGATTGTTGAGCTTCACAAAATAGAAAATGGCTATAAAGAAAAAAGCTAAAGCATTGAAAATCCCCATTTCATCCATCAGGGCAATAATTAAGAAGTTCCAATCAACTAAAGATGTTACAAATCTGCCTGGAAGAGGACATGTGCCTAAATCGTCCTAATGAGGGGTGAGGAGGAGAACTTCAGTGGCCATAGACTCTCCAAGGATCACAGCTGAAGAACTGCAGAAATTAGTTGAGTCTCTGGGTCAGAAAACCAAACAGCACCTACATCACCAAAAAAGTTATTTGGAAGGGTTTAAAAAAATAAAAATAAAAAAATACTCCTCGTTTATCAAAAACGGACTCCTATATTCAGTTGTCAGACACGACTGGAACTTTAAACGAGACTGGCTTCTATGGTTAGATGAAACTAAAAAAAAGAGCTTTTTGGCAGTAAATCCACCAGATGGGTTTGGTGCACACAGGGAAAAAAAGTGCCCCCACGGTTAAATATACTGCTGGATTTTTAATTCTGTGGGCCTATTTGTTTTGCTGGAGGTCCTGGACATCTTGTTCAGATACATGGCATCATGGATTCTATCAAATACCAACAGATAAAATATCAAAACCTGACCGCTTCTGCTACAAATCCTCTAATGGGCCGTGGTTGGATCTTCCATCAGGACAATGATCCAAAACAAACATCAAAACCAACACAAAAATGTATCACTGAGCACAAAATGAAGCTTCTGCCATGGCCGTTTCAGTGCCCTGACTTGAACCCTAAAGAAAATGAGTGGATTGAACAGAAGAGAAGAAGCACCAACAAGGAGCTGGGAATCTGAAGGATCTGGAGAGATTTTGTATGGAGGAATGGTCTCTGATCTCTTGTCAGGTGTTCTCCAAACTCATCAGGCATTATAGGTGAAGACTCAGAGCTGTTATCTTGGCAAAAGGAGGTTGTAAAAAGTATTGAATAAAAGCGTGCCAAAAATTGTGAGATGGTCCTCACTGCAGAACACAAGATCCAAGATATAGATCTAGATCCAACTCCTCCCACTTTCCATAGCCCTAAACCTACCCGACTCTGCCCCCTCCGATGCAGATTTATTTTCACAGCCGCTTTTGCTTATAACTACTAAGGGTGCCAATAATTGTGGAGGGCACCGAAGCATCACCATCTTTGCCAAAATGGCTTCAAACTTCAAAGAATTCATGATGTTCTTCATACAGTCAAGATTTCTACTTCCTGCAACAGCAAAGAAACCCCATAACAAGACTGGACCACCTCCATGTTTGACCTTGAAGATGGTGTTCTTCTGCTCATAAGCTTTGCAGCTTTGCCGAATGCCACTCTTGACCAAGAAGAACATAAAAGGCTGACTTGAATATGCTTAAAGGGTCATGAAACCCCTGTTTTACCCTGGTCGTTCACACCTCAAAGCTCCAAAAAGTCTGTGAAAATGGGCATGTAAAGCTCTGGAATAGTGGGAGTGTAGAGGTGGAGAAAAGGGGAGAGAACAACCAATGAAGCACAGACATACAACACACTCATTATACAGAATAATGAATATTAATATATGAGCATGGAGAGAATGACAGCAAACTCACAAACACAAGGGAGAAATGCGAAAGAATATTTAAGGGTGCTCTAAGCGATCCTGGGTGGAGTAACTTCTTGTTGACGTTCAAAGTGTTGTCAAACAAAACAGAGGCTAGCTAGACCCTCCCTCTGTGCTTCCTGAAACAGTCATGAACACACATTTAAAATCATTCTTGTCGGTTATTGGCTGGAGCGTGTTTATTATGTTTCGTGGTCCAGGCTGCACCAGGTAGTTTTTGTTGCCGTTTTTGGAGCTTGTGGCGACTACAAAGACTGCGTTTCTTTTTACAGTGTGTTCAGGGGACAGGCAGCTACAGCTACACGTGACATCGCTTATCGGGCTAATAATAGGCTACTTTGAGTACGTTTACAAGCACTGCAGTCTCAAAATCAGTCTTTTGTCTATTAGAATAATCGTGTCGTTGCGTTTAGATAGGCTACACCACTGTATCAGTGTCCAGTTTTCACATATAATTCATTTGAAGAAGAGATGAAATGTGTGTGCATAACTACACAGTGCTGGTTAATGTTTGGGGCAGCGGAATGTGTGAAATAAAAACTGTCCCTGTAAAGTCATTTTAAAGTATGTGTTTTGAGCTTGTCACACCACAGATACATGTGTTATTAACCACCCAGCCAAATTTGAATGATTAAAAAAAATTGCAAATAAATGAAATAAGTTATCAAAATCTCGAAAAAATAGGCAGCGTTGTCTGCTCACAAACGCTTGGGGCGTGTCCGCTGTCGGCGCTGAATCAACGCCCACTCGTGAGAGCTGCCGTCTCAACTTATTTGTCTAATGAGTCAAACATACTGATGCATAAACAAAAGAACCACGTTACCCTCTTGCACATTTTAGTAGAGTTACTGTGGAGTAGGGCTGGGCGATATATCGAATGCTTTTGTCACGCGCATTTCGTCAGTAAAGCCGGTTCCCTTATTGCCGCTAAATCACCATCACCTGCTTTCAAATGAAGCGGCATTTAATAGACAGAGCCGTAGTTCACTGATAAGCCACGCAATATCGCGTTCAATATCGATATGCATCGTCGTCGATATTGAACGCGATATTGCGTGGCTTATCAGTGAACTACGGCTCTGTCTATTAAAGCAGAACTAAGCAAGATTTGCGAAGCTCCCCCTACAGTTTGCTTCAGTGAATGACACTGTCATAAATACTCCAAGCGCAGCTCTGGACTACAACGACTACAACACTCGCCAGCGCAGTAGTTTTACAAATACAGTACAAGAAAGAGGAGGTGGGTAATTTGCAAATACAGTACACTCGATGGAGGTGGGTAATTTTCGAAATTGTCTTATAAAGACATAATATATACATTGTTTTTGAATTACCTTAAAGCATTTTGTCACTCTCGCGTGAACGTGAACATGAGGCGAGATTGTTTCGGGTCGGTGCAGCTCAAATTGCAAGTGCTGTATTCTGGCGTAGACGTGCAAGAGGGGGTTAGTGCACGCCTCAAACACACCACTACAAGTCAATTAACCATCGTAAGGACTTAGAAAACTATTTATGAAGGTAAAAAAGTTACTTAGTTCTGCTTTAAATGCCGCTTCATTTGAAAGCAGGTGATTGTGATTTAACGGTAATCAGGGAACCGGCTTTACTGACGAAATGCGCGTGACAAAAGCATTCGATATATCGCCCAGCCCTACTGTGGAGTACCTAAGTTACTTATTATAACATAAGCACACACGACAACTTACACTCATTGGGCACGTAGGCTACTGCCGGACTGTTGTCGCGTCGACAAATGACGGTGCCGCGAGACGGGAGGATGAAGGCCGGGACGGGAGAGATTCTGTCCGGCCACATATACCATCGGTTATCGTCGGGACGGTAAGAAGGCCGAGGCGGGAGGGGTGGACGAGGTCTGTTCAGTCACATTCACCAAAAATAGCGGATTATCTGTGAATCCCAGCTGTCTGATGAAAGTTTGTAAAATATCCGGTGTACAACGATCACTTTAGAATCCTTCATATCATCGTTTTAGGAAATTTAAATAAGGAGACCGAGCATATTGTATATTTTAACAACCATGTAATATGCATTTGCGTGACGAAGGCATTACTAGCTAAATGTACAAAGGGCTGTATGACTGTAATGACACTCGAGATTGAGCGAGTGAACCGCTGTACAGTTAGAGGCGGCGCCACGCTCAGTGCGTCATCGACAGTTATATATGCTGTTTCTCAATTCCAAGAACGCAGAGAACGGACTTGCGTTCTCGTGGAGTCCGGTCTTGCCAAGCGAACTTGAAAGAACGATCTCGGAAGGACGCGAGGACAGAGAACGCATCATTTGAGAATTGAGATGTGCTGCGATCTTGTTGCTCAACTGACCGTCCCAGCATATTTTAAGTGGCTAATGCACAGTAAATACAACATAACATCACAAACAAATGTCATAACCTGTTCAAAAATATATATTTCATATAAATATAGACATTGTTTTCATATAATTATCTTTTTATTTCACCGCGTGTATTTATGAAAATGAGTAGCCTTTGGCTGTTATGCTTTGTCAATGTTAAGATTATTTTTTATATGTCAATAAAAATACTGCAGGCTTTCTTCAGGTTATCATTTTATTAAAATTAAGCAAAACAAACGGTTTACTTTCACGAGCCGTCACGTATTTGCGAGCTTGTAGCTGGAATCTCTCGAGAACTTTAAAGCTTACAGGCTTCCGTACGTCGACCACCGCAGCGTCTTCTGGGATTTTTAACGGTTCGATTCCCTCAAGTTTGCATTCGGTGCATCCTCGATATCAAGAACACATCCGGGTACTTTCATGCGTCCTCCGTTCTTGCGTTCTTGAGTATTGGAATGAACTTCGACGGTTGATGATGACGTAAAGCAAGAACACAAGGACGCAAGATCGCTGAAGTACGCATATTGAGAAACAGCCATAGTGTTAGGGGCGGGGCTATGTTCGGGGGACTATGTGCGTCATTAGACCCCCGTTTTAGCTCCGCCCAAAAAAATCCTGAGCAGAGACTTGTTGAAAAACTGTTACGCTCTAACTTCACAATTAAGCATTACTCAATTCACAGTCTTTGTAATGTGTTTCAGCAATACATTTCTAAAGTGTTTAGAAAGAATTCTCAGAATTGACTTTACAGGGACTTTAAACACAGATACTTTATTCTGTATGAGCTATGTGCCACGTGGCTAGTGTTGTTAAACAACGCGAAGCTCCACGCAGAAACCGATCATATGCGCGGTCCGCGTCTATATCATAACAGTCGTATTTTTCATGTGTTCGTATTCAAACTCCAGTTCTGACCACATCGTGAGCAAAATACAAACGACACGTGCTGCTGGGGGAAACATACACACGGCTCGCGTGTTTGAACGCAGCTAGAGCAGGCAGAGGAGAATGAGCCGCACTTTTGGCACATTTGAATTCTCTGCTGTAATGCGATCTCATGCGAACATATTTTCCATTTGTGCTGGTAGATTACAGCAAAACAATCCACATGCACACAAACCTCTGCTCTGGTCGCGTTTCAGGAAAACACATTGGTTTGTAGCACTGAGGAAACGAACACTAACGATATGTCTCTGAATGACAAGAGACTGAGGCGAGAGAAGTGATACTTCCTCATGCATAATACTGTAATTATAATCGTATGCATACTACAGTGCAGTGATTGGACTGAATGAGCTTTATGTCATGAATATATGTCGAGAATCGCTCGAAACGGTCTACGTCAGCATGTTCGACCATGCCCATACTTGGGCCAAAAGTACACGATGACGTCAAATTTTGTGACGTTGCTCCGACTTCTCGGAAGACAGAAATCGCTCTGAAAAATGCAAAAATAACTATTTTTCATTTATGAATAACATTAATGAGTACCTTTAGTGTTTTCAATGATGTGCAGCCTATACATATCTGTTTACATCTCAAAAAAAGTGTTTTGGGGTTTCATGACCCTTTAAATTAATTTGGATATATACCTGTGGAGTTGTGGAAGAATGTTTTATGGTGGGATGTGACCAAACTGGAACTCTTTAGACTCATTGATCAGCAGTATGTCTCATGCAAAAAAGGCAAAGCTTATAAGCAGAATAACACCATCTTCAAGGTCAAACATGGAGGTGGTCCAGTCTTGTTATGGGGTTCTTTGCTGTAGAAGGAAGTATAAATCTTGACTGTATGAAGGACATCATAAATTCTTTGAAGTATCAAGCCATTTTGGCAAAGATGGTGATGCCTTCGGTGCAGAGACTGAAGCTTGATGATCAATGGACTTTCCTGGAGGACAGCCGTCCCAAAGTATACATCCAAATCTACTAAAGCTTGGTCCAGGGTTCAGTTGTGAATGTTCTTGAATGGCCTGTACAGTCTTCAGATTTTAAATCTCATTGAAAATATTTGGTGGAATTTGTAGAAAGCTGTGGTTACATGGAAACCAAAGACTTATTGATTTGTTTTACACACCATTCCAAAGGCCCATATGCTTGCTTGGGCTGTTGGAGAAAATAAAAACTAAAAATTACACATACAAAAATGATAACAATACAATAAACTATAACATTTAGCTTAAGTTAGCAACAAGTATTATGTCAAAGTTAAATGTCAAGTTAAATGTCAGAATAACTCCAATTTCACACTACAGCTGTGTGGGGGTAAATTAAGCGCAACCTGTTGTGACATCACAATCATGTTGCATTGTGGTCTATGGATCTGCCTGAAGTGTACATACGGAGTAGACTCGCTCCCTCAGTCAAAATCGAGGGGTCAAGGGTCTGTCCAATTAAACTTCCTTCTCCTACTTAACTAAGCTGAACGCACTTCAAAATGGCAGCGAGAAGTTCATGAGTGTATGTCTAAAAGTGGAGTTAAAAGCAGCCCCGGAGAGGCCTACAACCTACAGAATCTGGCAACCGTTTTGAAATTTGGTGGAAAATTGGTGATTATCTGGGAGTTCTCCAGTAAGGCTGGAATCCGGTAGATCCGTCTTTGTGAAAGACACACAACTCAAGCACATACAAGGTTATCCTGGCTGAAAAATGGCTCCCTTCTGCTCTGACAATGTTCCCAAACTCGAAGGTTTGGATTTTCCCACAAGACAATACTCCAGGCCAATAAAGGATGGAGGACCACCAGATCAAGACCCTGCCATGGCCAGTCCAATCTCCAGAACTGAACCCCACAGAAAACCTTTGGAATGTAATAAAGATAGAAGGTCACAAGCCATCAAACAAAGCCGAGCTGCTTAAATTTTTGCAACCAGGAGTGGCATATTCTGTTGGCAAAGTCTGAGTCCTTCGGAGTCCTGTTATAGTTTATGTTATCATTTTTGTATAAATAGTAACTCCAGATGAACTTCTAATTTTTCCCAGAGCAGTATTTTAACAATTTTCATATGTGGTAATATATTTATACATGCATCTCTTCACTGATATACTGTAAAACTTGTAGAATGTAGCATCCTATCCTGTGGTCAAGCCACACCATGTAATCTACTTCCTAACATACACACACATACACACCTGCATTAATATGGAGCATGTGTAGCGGCCTGACCCCTAACAACAGTTCCTCTCCTGTGTGTGGGTGCCTGGGGCTTCTTCTTCGGCCCCCGAGGAGCCCCTTCATTAATCGGCCTCGTTCTGGGGGAGGTACTTAATGCACACACACGACAATCGGCGGGGCTGTAATTGCATTGTCAGGGGCCAAAAACAAGCCTGCTCCTCCAAACAGACATCTGGCAAGGAGGCAGAGAAAGCCATGTTGTTAGGAGAGGGAGAGCGAGGCAAGACAAATAAAATTACTGCTTGGGTTGTGAGATCGGTGGGAGCCCAGCCTGCCTAATCTCACCAATGGGAAAGCACGCCTGTTGTAACCCAATTACAGGAGCATAAGCAATTTGTTAGACACTTCACATAATGTAACAATTTCCCAATAAACTCTGACTTGTAATAACATTGCTGAGTGAGTGCATAAATTCAAAAGGAACGAAGGAGGGTTGGATGCCACAGCTGCGGGCAGAGAGTTAGCAGCATCAGCAAGATCTCTTACATTTACATTTCGACCTGCTTCAGTTTTTGTGCTGTTTAGATAGGATGAGGATTGGAGTAAACAGAATTATGGTTTTCAGCCCCATATACACCATGAAAGTCAGGGTCCCTGGGGGGATGTGTATTAACACCTGATAGACCAATCAAGTGCCATTCCAAATTGTACTGTAGGAAGAGTAATATAAGCAGTATGGAGAAAACCGTAAATGGATTAGGGAAAGGTGTAAATACAGTAAAATGTACCCATCAGACATTGCACACCACATTAAGATGACATGAAGAAACTAAATTAAATATAATGAAAAGAAAATGAGGGACATTTTTTTTGTTTCTACTTACAGGAAAAAATGAAACTGGCGCCGTAAGTTGAATAGGGAAGGCGTAGGACATACAGCGCAAGCTTTTTGAAGAATACGGAAAGCGGAAGCACGTGCACAGCGATCACTTGTGTTTACAAAGCATATACAGTTGTATTTTTTAAAAAAATGACAGATCGTTTAGCTAGATTAAGACCCTTATTCCTCGTCTGGTATCGTTTAAAGCCCTTTGAAGCTGCAGTGAAACTGTCATTTTGACCTTCAACCATTTGGAGGCCGTTGAAGTCCACTATAAGGAGAATAATCCTGGAATGCTTTAATCAAAAACTTTAATTTCTTTTCGACTGACGAAAGAAAGACATGGACATCTTGGATGACATGGGGGTGAGTAAATTATCAGGAAAATTTTATTTAAAAGTGGACTAATCCTTTAATTGAGTTACTTGACAGCTGTGCATGGTTAAAGTGCACAAAACATGTTAAAATGCCATTTATGATGATGGGTTAACTTGTGTTATGCAATAGTTAGAGTTGTACTGTAAAGTAATCAAAACAAATTTAGTGTCATAGGGCCCTATTTTAATGATCTAAACGCAAAGTGTAAAGCGCAGGTGCACTCAGGGCGTGTCCAAATCCACTTTTGCTATTTTAACGACGGAAAAAGGGTCCGTGCGCCAGGGGGCATTTTTGAAATGGGTTGTCCCTATTCTCTTAATGAGTAATGGGCGTAACGTTCAATAAACCAATCAGAGTGTCATCTCCCATTCCCTTTAAGAGCGAGATGCGCTCGCGCAATGGCGGATTGCTATTTACATGGCGGAATTTGTTGGCGGAAAAGCTGAACGCTTTTCAAGAGAAGAAACCGATCTGCTCGTGCGCGAAGTTACACGTTTAGTTATAAGTTAAACGAAGTTACATTTTTATATTTATGTAGCCTACACACTGTAAAACCCAATAAGTTCAGAATACTCAAAACATTTGAGGAAACTTATTACCTCAAAACAATTAAGTAATCCAACTCATTTTTTAAAGTTGGTAGAACTTTAAAACTAGAACTAGAAAATTTTTGTGACAAGTGGGGCGGGGCTGAGAGCCACGGAAGCGGATCAAGGCCAGTGTGGTGCACAGGTGTCTCTCATTAACAATCCTGTCACCAGCATCCCTTGCCCAACTCATCATAATGTTAATTACATACAGTTAATTTACATAAACATCACATTCAGATCTTGGTTAAATGTTACATAGCAAATAACACATGCTATTATAACTATCAGAGAGACTGTCATTACATACTTGCATATATGTAATCAAACAACATATGTGGTCTTAAATGTTTTGCAGCTCATCCTCAACCTAACCACAGGCTATACTCTTCACCACAGTGGTACAAAACTAACATAACAGAACGGGGGTTGAACTGAATCCCATCATAACACAACATTAAACATTAACTTATATCTCCATATGTTAATCTTGTGCAAAAACACACAAAATAACACTTAATTTCAACATTTATTTTTATGGTCTGACGCAAAGCATGCTGGGAATTAGAAATCTGCTGCAGCTCAACTCAATCATATTAAATTCAGCTTACTGCAATGAAATTTTGAGTTTGTGCAACTTTTTTCTATTAAGTACAATGAACTTTCATTATTATTTGAGTGAAACAAACTCATTTCATTTAATTAATTTCACTGTTCGGTTTTACAGTGCACAATAATATTCTTTTACACAGTAATCCTTTTGTTTTTAATATTTGGCATGTTTGTGTGATGCACATCCCTGTGTGTAATAAGCAAAGTCAACGTGCACTGTGGACGAGCCCAGAGGCACAGTTTCTACCAACGCGCTCCAACAAAAAAATATTGCGCCATTGACTTTAGACTTTAGACCAGGTTTGAGTTGGTCTATGGCGCAGTCTATTTTCAGCTCCTTAAAATAGCAATGCGCCAACAATGTGCCTGAACACACCTCTTTTTTAGACCAGCACGCCCAAGGGCGCACTAACTGGCGCAAATGCATTTACTAATTTAAGGACGTGGCGCTGAACGGGAAAACGGCGCCCGACGCAAACTAGCAAACACACTTGCGCTGCGCCTTGCATCGCATTGCGCCGGGTGTATATTGTTAAACATTGCGACAGTCAGCTATCACTGAATATACGGAATATGACAAATAATGTTACTAATAATGATAATATTGTATTTTTGTATATAAATACACAGACATTATAGTATAGAAGTATAGAACATTTTCACTACAGTTCAAAAGTTTGGGGTTGGTAAGATTATAGCCTAATGTTTTTAAAAGAAGTTTCTTATTTCTTAGGCTGCATTTATGTGATCAAAAATACAGTAAAAACAGTAATATTGTAAAATAAACAGCATTTATTTGACAGATGCTTTTTGTATTTTATGCATTCTTGCCAAATAAAAGTTCATTTCTTAAAAAAAAAAATTAATAAAAAAAACGTACTGACCCCAAACTTTTGAACAGCATGTATTTAATATTTAGGTGTATGAATAATATCATACATAAAATTTCCAATATTCATAACTCATAGTCAAAGAGAACTCACATAATGATAAAAAAAATATATGTTGGATTCACACACATTTTGGATAAAGTAAAGCTGCTGCTCTTATAGAAATATTCCCTGCTCAGTCTGTAGGGAGCAGTGCAGGATCCATGTGAATCAGAAGACAGCTATTGACAGTAACTCCTCACAGGCTACACTCACTGTTTATACATTAACACACTGGCTATTTTATGCAAATAAACAAAAGGACGACTATAAATGTTCACAATTTTATAACATTTGCAAAACATTTACTTCCATAACGTGACATTTCCGAGTGAAACAGGATTTCAGTAATAAAATCTTTTGAGTGATATTTGATGTTATCCATTGATAATTGATTCTAGTGTGGCCATTATATACTAGAACAGTGTTTCTCAACATTTTTGATTCCACTGAGAGTCTTCTAAATCAATGCCGAAATATCTCTTTGGGTTAACTATTCAATTGCTTGAGTGGCCTAAGAGACTTCAGTGTAAAAGGGAATGTTGTTTCATTGGAAGCGTAAGCCAAGAATATGAAAACAAGCAATTGTTTTCTTCAGAATAAAATGCAGACACAAATTATTCACAATAAGTTCAGCCACACTAATTGACAGTCAATGGTCACATCTGAGCACTTGATATACATTTTCCCGTAAAATATCACAATACCGTTAGCTAAAAGCCCATGGTTCTGTGGGTGACATATGTACTGGCTGCAGATCAACACAGTTTGGCACAAAGTAAGAGAGAAAGCAGGGTAGAGAGAGAGGCCATTCCCCTGTGAGTGAAAGCAAGCAGTCAAGGTCGGAGGAGATCAGGATGGGGTTAATGAAATGATGACAGCAGGGGTGAGGGGGAAAACTCCAGTGGTAATTTACAAGCCTCTCCCCTGTAGGGCTGAAGGTTACACTGGGCCCTGTCGGGAAAAAAGCAGGAGAATGGGACAATGCGATGGATCTCTACCATACTTCATGCCCCACGGGCTGACACACATACATGCATGCCCATAAATGTATCAATCAAACATCTCAAATTAATGTAAGATACTCAGGAAAAAAAACTTATAATGTAACTATGACTTTTTAAAATAAATTAGGGTGTTCATAAATTAGACGCTTTAACCTTGTAAAGCCTGACATATGAAATAATCATCAGAAAGATCATGTTTGAAATGAAAAAGAGTTGAAATGAAAAAGGCTTGCAAATGTGTTTTTGTTGAGTATCATATTTGATACATCAGTCTTTAATGGCTCATATACTATGACATATGAGAATATGGAGCTTATACTTGGAGAAAAAAATATAAATTTTAATCCGACCAAAAATATGCATTTTAGTGTATATAAAATATGGTGCCTATTTATATGACCAAAGTTAGATAAAAATTGTGATAGCTTGTAATGTAAATCAGTAAGACCTTTATAACAGTATAGAATACTGCATATGCATATATAAATATTACTTGCCACACTATCTCCTAATGACATTTAAATGATAGTTGTATGATCAAAACTCTGTAGTTTTCATTGTGGGGAGGGGCAAAACCTATAATGCGATGCAATACAATGATGATTAAGAGATCTACAAAAAAACAAAAACATCATGTACCATATTTGATACATTTTAACATGATTTTTCTAAAACATGGTGAATGGATAATCAAGGGAACCTAAATTTGCTTCCAGCAAGTAAGTGTTCATCTTAAAATATCACTATCAATATAAAAGTTAATTGTAGGTTTACTTCATAAAAATCAGTAAAGATTTCACAACAAAAAACCTGAAGTGGGACAATTATTATGCTAAATTGGCTTTTACTTGCTTAAAAAGTACAAACTAGTAATCAGACGACAGAAGACATGTAACATAACAGGTTTATCAGCAAAGTCTTGACCATTTTGATAATTTAGAGGCCTTAGAAATTACATATCAAATACGACACACACACTAGGCTTTGTAGGTTTAAAAAGTTCTCTACATCCCTGGAAATTACCATTTTTGTTCAAAATTAAACATAAAACTACACCATATTTGGCCTGATTTGAAAAAAGATACGAAAGCTCTCCACTTGCATTGCTAATCGTATTAAGTTGCGACACAAGTAAAAGCCTGGATGTAAGTGATTGTTGTAATTAGAGTGCTTTAAATTACAACCCTAATTCCAGACGATGTCCCCCACCATTCATATGCTGCTGACCACGCTAGAAATTCCTCCCTGATGGGACTCCTGGCTCTGTCATAAAACTATCTGAGGTGTAATCTTCAACTGATTTACCTGCCGTTTCCTCACCACCGCCCAATAAAAAGGGCGAGACCGCCGAGGTTTCGTGGGGCTAGTTTGTGATTAGGGATGCATTACCATATCCTGCTTTGATCGTTTCCATGCCTTATAACCTCTTGCATATATAATGCAAGGGACTCGGGAGACAGACAGAGTGCAGTGTAAGCAGGGAGGATTTGGGAGCAGCGCTGGGCTGCGGTCTTAATCTGGCTCTGGAGACAAAGCGTTTATGATGTACATCATTGGCTGAAGTGGAGGAAGGACTAATTATAGCCATCCCGCATGACACATCCTGAGGTATTGACCATTTGTTCTTTTTGGTTAGACGGGGTACTAAGCACCCGAAGAGCAGCTCTCAACTGTCCGAGGAAAGCTGATGAGTTCGTTAAAAACAACAAGAACTCTTATGAGAGACGAGCGGATGAAGTTGCTGACTACAGCAAAGTCGACAAATTAAACCCCCATTTTTTTTTTACTCATTTGTTTCCAGGGTAATAGTTTTCAACCTGGCTAGAGCGTAATGTTGTTTTTCACTCTGCCAGTTTGGATCGGCAATCGCTACTGTTCTTGTTCACGGAAAGTTCAAGGCATTATTCACAAAGTAAAACTGTGACACTGACATTAAAGTATAAATGGATGTGTACTCTCTTCCACCACTCTCTGAGGTGGAGATAATGAGATGCTATATCACCATGATGGAGGGAGGGGAAATCTGATTAAGATGTGTTTGCATCCAACGTCTCAACTAACTGCGAAACTCATAAAACGCATTTGCTGTCTCCCCCATAACTAATGGCTGGTTTTCACGGCTTTGACAGCGAGCCGTGTGTGTTATTTTGTCCGGGTATTATAATAATAATGAGAGCAAATTAGAACAATCAATTTCCATGGGTGGTTCTTGATTGGGGATGATGGGCAATATGGCACCGGGTAATCCATCTTCCTGGCCCTGTCTCATTAATGGCTGCGTCGCCGCGACAACAGCCAATGGCTGTGCGGCGCTATGGAACACATGGGGGCACCATTCTGTGAGCCTATGTTCAATTAGCGGTGGCAGCGATAAACAGAGTGATGTATGCAGGCTCGCAGATGCGGTAGCTCGAGTTTAGAGCCTTTTAAAGCCTCTGTATGTATCCTTGGTGCCTCGACACACTCACATGAGCTTGTGCGATGCCCTGGCTGAATGTGTGCTAAACAGCAGTCAGCCAACAGTACTTCTTACACAGGGAGCATTCGAAAATACAGCTTCTTGCATTATACCAAGAGTAGGAGAATCCCATTTGCCATCCAATTTCACAGTGCTTTCTTGTAACTGGGAGCTTTTTATGTAAATGAGATGGCCACAAGAGGGCTTCAATGGTTGACTAACAGGTCTATACAAACAAGGATGTTACTTTTTCATTTTTACCATCAAAGCACTGTTGACCACATATAAACAGTGCTGGGTAGATTACTTAAAAAATTACATGACAAAAAATGTTAGTAAAGCAATCCATTACATTACCCATGATTACTTTTTGATTACTTTTGACCAAACTCATTTATCACATTGATTTGAATGGGATAATCTTGTACCATATTGATATCAATTCTATTTTTATTCTATTTTTATCAACAACATGAAGCGCATTATATATTACGTCAGGGTTTCCCAGAAAATTTAATTTTAATAATTAAAAAAAAACAAGCAAAATAAAACACTTTCTAAAAAATATATATATTATATATATTATGTATAATATATATATATTTTTTTATATTTTTTAGAAAGTTTTATTTTGCTTGTTTTTTTTAATTATTAAAATTAAATGTTAATAATTATAATTTTTTATTTTTTATATTATATATATTATATATTATATTTTATTTTTATATTTTTATATATATTTTTATTTATTTATTTATTTATTTTTATTATTATTATTTTATTATTATTTATTTTATTATCTATTATTATTATTATTATTGACTTAATTTTATTATTGGCCTTACTTATGGACTTAAATCTCATGAGGTTCATCTGACGGAAAAATTTTCTGTATTGCATGTAAATATAAAATTACGTGAATTTGTACATTTTAATGTGTTTGAAAGACAAAAGCCTTACAAAAGTAATACATGGTTAAATGACTCAGTGGGAGATAATTCAAACAATAATTAATGTGTTTGTCAGTAGTTGATTAGATAAACAATGGAAAGGAAAATTTAAAAGAAAAAAGACATAGTAGGGAGAATCAATGAATTATGAATAATTTACCACCATTGTGAGAATAATTAATCATGTAATCAATAAAGTAAAAATGTAATATAATCTAATTACAAGTACTTCATTTTTGGAATCTGATTACATAATCCAGATTACATGTAATCAGTTACTACCCAGCACTAAATAAACATATACACACAGTATACACATTTATATTTCTAATAAATACTGTATTCAAAGGATCCTGAACAAAATGTATAATGGTTCAACAAAAATATTAAACAACATAACTGTTTTCAACATAAAGATAATAATAAGAAATGTTACTTAAGCACCAAATCAGCATATTAGAATGATTTATGAAGGATAATGACACTGAAGACTGGAGTAATGACAGCTGAAAAATCGGCTTTAAATTACATTTAAAAATATATCAAAAAAGGAAAAGGTTATTTGACAATATTACTATTTTAATCTCTCTATAATATACAGCTCAAGTTCTTCCTAATCAATAAATACAGCTGAGTGAATGAGGTGTGATTTTTAACAACAACAGGCAATAAAGAAAGACTCTAAAAGACAGAGGACATCGCCATTGATCTGGAGAAATCTAACCTGCTGTCAGCTTGTGAGTAGCTGTCCCTGATTACATTCATCAGAGAATCAGCTATAGAGGGAAAGGATATTAGCTTTCAGGGGTAGCCATCAATCTAAGTCATTCTTAACCTGATCAAGTACACAACACTCTCCAACATTACAAGAACACACCAACAGCAATCAACTACATCGGCTCACTCTATACTCCAGGGTCACATGTGCTAGTATGAGGGGAATCTGTGGGAACATCACAAAAACAGCAAACCCATCAACTCTCAAAACATCGAACTCAATGCTGATGGATAGACTCTGGCTGGTCAGCAGGCACTAAAAAGAACCTGTAATGAAAGACCCTACAAACAAGCTAGCAAAGTTCATATCTTCAGAAAGAGAAGAGCCTTTTCATATTATATTTCAAATTCATATCTTCATATTTGGGTTTCCCCTAAAACACATGGCCTTTCTGTGTATGGAGTGTTACTTTAAAACATAAATGATTTTCACAAAGCAGCATGAAGTTCTTGATATGAGTCTTATGACAGATCAGTCAGACCCTGTAGGCCCTGAGGCAGACACAGGCCAGAGACGAAAATCTCTAGAACGTTCTTTGAGTTTCATGCATCAAAATGTGTCATCATCATCACCACACTTCAAATAATAATGATCATATCAGTGTTAACATGTGACTCAAACTGTACATTCATTCATATCAATTAAAGCTCATTATAAACACATAACCTGCTTTCAAATAAAAGAAACGAAAAACAGTATGTGAGCAAAGTAGCATGTCCGAATTCATCATAGTATTCGTAAAAGAGGAAGCGAAAAGTATCCTGATGACATACTACTTCTGGTGAGATTTTGAAGTGCTCAGCCACTGGACACTTTACCAACCCATGAGGCCATGAGAGAGGGTTTGTAAATGGCAGTGAAGCGACGCAATTGACATGACAGTTACAACATGGTGGGTCTGAATTTCACTTATTACACACATTCACACTATATAAAATATACTTTTTAACGGTTTTGAAGCGAATTTTAAACCAAATGTAGTACCTACTACAGTATGCGATTATGTATGCAGCCTCTTGCTTTATAGATCTAAAAACATCAGTGTTGCCAACTGCTTTCAACTGAAAGAAGCTAAAACTGGCAGCTAAATGTCACTAGATGACATCATAATGGCAAATTCATTGATCCATATAAATATGAATATATATCAGTGGGCAAAATAAGAATCTAGATAACGTTTGTCCCTAAACTTTGAAAAAAGTCTCAAAAGGGGCAGGGAAGTAACTAAATCTAGTTACAAAATCGCTAAATTGGCAACACTGCAACACATCTTACTAATGTAAAACGTAAGGAAGTGCCAATAATAAAAAAGAGCCATCTTATGTCTCCACTATTTTCTTCCACCTCAGAGTTAAAGTTAACATGAATTGTCATTCACATGCATAAGCATATTTAACAACAAAAGATACAGGCTAGGACATGACTTAAAGTCGCTATATGGCAGTAGTGACAGATCTTTTGCTTTGTATTGTTGTACACCCAACACATAACCGAAAAAAAAACTTGTTTCTATGTATTGGTTTTAGATTAGATTTTGAGATGTGGCAATGGATGCGGATAAACGCAAGCTTGCAGTGCCAAAGTTTACAGGTTTTTTTTAATTGCTTTGGTGCAATTTTCACAAGCAACTGGTAATTTTTCAAAACTCTTAGTACTAATCTCACAACAAATTGCACTTTTTTCAAATGTTTCAGCATATTTTCAATTGTGTTAGTACAATGCACAATCACAAACACAAAATAAGTGCTTCATCTACATAAATGTTTCATTCACAGTAACTGCCTTTCATAATGCTATTACTGTCAAACTTTTCATTTGCATCTCTTCTGGTTCAGTTTAATACATTTTTTTCTATTATTTAATCCAGCTGGACTTAATGATCAATCAATGGATCATTTGGTACATCTATAGATTTCTATAGATATTGATTCTATAGGCATAGTTTCTATAGAACTTGTTTGCATTTTCCGATATGGATAACAAAATGTAATGAATTCTTTTTACATTATAAACGGTTTATATTAGATGATGACCACAATTGTGAGTGTGTGGGGTCATGGTAAACCCTCCGTTAACCAAATGCCCCCACTAGGTCTAAAATTACTGGTATTACCAGATTACCATCGTATTACCATTGTTCACAATGCAGGGTTTACTATTTTTTTTTTTTTTGGTCCCCATGAGGAAAACGGCTGATAAATCATACGGGGGGTGTTCAAATTTCTGAACAGAGCAGGAAAGAGTGACTGTATAACTGACTGTATAACATCAGACTGATTAGAGGCATTAGCATGGTATAGAAAGACTGTATCATTACTGTAACTCACCCTTCATCTGTAAAGATCAACTACAGTATAAATTCAGTCATATGGTACGGTTAGAACATTTACTGTATTGCCAGCACACCTTTTGGTAACACACTGAAAAGATATTATTAAAAACATTATGGATTTTATGTCAATTATGTAATGTAGGTCATGTAAGTGCATTTTGTGGCATCTGTAGCCTGTGTAATTATTTCAGCAAAAAGGGTGATTTGAAACATGTTGCATTGTTTGCTATTGAATTAACTGAATGTTAAAATTATTAAACTGAAAGAAGAACATACTGTTGTGTTTCTGTGATCAAAGCAAATGTGGATGTATTACAACGATCTTGTGTTCTGAAACAATGATTATGTAGAATGAAAATATGTATAACTAGAATGAAAGCATGAGATCAGGTTGTGAAAGAATGACTGGCTGTGTTACAAGTGTGATCAGTTTGGAGTTTTGTACTAAGAGTTATGAAAATAGTACCAAAGCAAATTAAAAAAAAAAAAAAAAAAAAAAAACTGTAAGCGGATTGGAGAAGTCCGGCATACGTCACCAGAGTCAATAAGTGATAACAGCAGAAATGGAATGTAATTTCAGAGGAAGTTATTTATGTTTGTTTATGAATAGCTATTTAAAGTTTAAAACTAACTAGCTCCTCATTGAGTTCACTGAATTGACACTAGTGGCATTCAATAACGCCTATGTAACGTTACTCATCAACTCTAAACCGATTGATACACCAATCGTCTTTTTGGATTAGCCTACTTACTATAGGATTCTCCGTAGTTTCTTCAGTCTAGCGACCGCAGACTTTGTAAATTCACTTAGCTAATTGATTTCAGCAGGAATCACGTTGTTGACTGTCATGTGATTGTACAAGCTTGGCCTTGTTAAGAGCGCGCCTTGGTCGGAAGTGCAGCGAGGTAAGCGCGCGTGCAGGACTGGACTGGTGAGATGAGAGGCCACATCGCTGTCAATCATACGATGTTTTGGCTGTCAATCCAGTGTGACCACACCCTCATGTCCGCTATGACCACACCCTCACGTCCAAGATGAAGTCGGTGGAGAAGCCGGTAGCACCGAAAGACGGCCAGTAGCTAACTAACTATACTTAAACTTAACTCGCACGGTTTATCTCAAGAAGTCTTGTAGCCTTTACATAACTTTGAAATGGCTGAAGAAGTGTTAATTACGAGTCCAGGCAAAATAACATCGGTAAGTAGACCATTTTATTACTATTTAAATGGTGTCATTTTGTTATAAATATGAGTTTGTTTTGTAACTTATTTTTTTCGTTCTGTATTGTCTTATCCTCTTAAACCAAAAAAAAAAAAAGATGTCTCAAATGGTTGGCTACTTTATGAAAGTTTAATTTTAGTAGGCCGTTGAAGTTTGGTTGATGAAGGTTTTTTAATAATAGTTTTTAAAAGGTATTGTAATATCAGTAGCTAATATTTAATGTCGCTTTTTTTTTTTTTTTTTTTTTTTGTAAGAAATGGTGTGTAGAAAAAAGAAAAGGCATTAAGTTAATGTCACAAGACATTTTCTCAGCATCTTCCCTCACGTGTAGGACTATACATAAGCAACTGTATCTGACCACTTAGTGGAACAAATTAAGTTTTCCACTCATGATCTGAAGTGTAACGACCACTGAAGTCACACTATGAGAAAGCTATTCTCTCCACATCTGACTTATGCTATTGCTACAACATTTTAAGATCACCAGAAAAGAATAGAATAGCATAGAATAGAATAGAATAGAATAGAATAGAATAGAATAAAATGTTTATAAAACTAAATATGTTTAAATGTATATTTAATGTGTGCCACATACATATTCAATACTCGACCTGTCCAACACACATTAATTGGCATATAAATGTAAACCTGTTCTTTATTTAATAAACATTATGTATCTGTATTATGTCAATATTTGATTCATTTCTGATTTAGTTGACTATTTCTGAATGTGATTTTATGATATCAGATCTACATGTGCTCATAGTTTCATTCAAAGCTAAAAGAAAAAAAAGAAAAAACAGAGATAGCTTGCTGCTTTAAGAAAAAAGTGAGGAAAATTACAGCTCACAGGCCATTCATATTTGCTTATTTCTTTTTAATAGCATCTTACCTCATCTCTGCTGGCAGTGGCTTTCCTCACCTCCTTTGGTAGCTCAATGCTCTATGGATATAACTTAGCTGTGGTCAACTCTCCTGCTGGGGTAAGAGCTCATTGACATACCCTGTACCTCGATTGCCAAAACTGCTCATCAAAACAAGTAATCAGTAGATAACATAGGCAATACTTTTCTGTTCATCACAAAAAGTGGCTTCCAGTAGAGAGATGCACGTCAGGCTCGGGGTCAGAATAAACATAGTGGCCTGAACAGAGGCTCTACTGATGCAAGATCTCAGAGAATTTTGCTTTAACACGATTTTATGCATTCTAGACATTCTTGTTGTAGTATGTGAAATGTGACTTCAAGAAATTGTGGGATAATATAAATAAATATTTGAATATTTGAATATATAATATGTATCATATACAAATGTAATGTATAAATAAATCATAATTTTAATCGGAGAGCGGGAGGTTTGCCCAGCATAAGGACATGGGACAAAAAGAGAAAGTTATCCTTAGTCTTTCTCCATAAACTTGAAGAAACAAAGTGTTGAAGCCTTATTTTCATTTTTTGTAGATGACTCAGATGTTATTTGTTCATCTTGGCTTGTCAGGCATTTTGTGCTGCAGTGGTTGCCTCTAGCAGCTCTTCATGTATATAAGTAGGGACCTATTTGCCCTGCCCCATTAGCCTGTTAATGATGAAAATATTTAAATTTTCCTGTCTGGTCTCCTGACTGGCTGTTATATACCCTACTTAAGTGGCTTTGTTTTGTTCTGTTTTTCTTGGAACATCATGTGCTAATGAAGAGGATTCAAACATAGAAATCCAAAAAAATCCAGCTGATTTTTTTTATTTTTTATTTTTTTAAGCAAAAGCTCAATGAATATTATCATTAATCCAGATTTTTGGCAAACTCTGTTTTAGTTCAGTTGAATCTATTGTTGAGAAAATTGAAAGACTATGTTAGGAGTTCTCCTAAGTCTTTTAAATGGTATTGCAGTGTTCCAACTTAAATGAATTTGGAATGGAAATGATAAGGTACATAAACTGGAATTAAATTAGACTGTGACCTTAAAGTACAGGCAGAGAAGAAAGCGAGTGAAATAAAGAAAGAGAGAGAGAGAAAGAAAGAGAGAAGAGCTTGTCACGAGACGGATGCTTGTAAGTCCATGTAGATAGGTGTGTCTCACTGAACAGGAGCTTAAAATATGAAAAATTATTGTAATTTGGAATGGCTGTTCATGATACCTTTCTGTGTATTCATTAATTGAATCTGACAGTGCTATATGTGTTGAAAAACGATTTACAGAATAGTTCACCCTGGCATATACTTGCTTTCTTCAAGCACTTTTATAGTGATATTTATTATTTATTTTTTTTCACTTTAAAATCCCTTTTTACTTACAATACATGGAACAGACCAAAATATTCTTCAAAAATTCCACTGAAAAAAAGGAAGCCCAAAAGTTTTCAACAGTATGATGAAGAGTAATTGCAAACAGTATTTTTGGGTGAACTATTTTAATTTCTCTCTCTTTCTCTGTATATTTCCCTGTCACTCACAGTACATTAAAGAATTCTATAACCGTACAGTGGTAAATCGTAATGGAACTGGACTAAACGAGGAGGCCCTGACACTCATGTATTCTCTCACCGTTTCTGTGTTTGCGATTGGAGGCCTGGTCGGCTCTTTGATGGTGGGCATGCTGGTCACCAAATTTGGAAGGTAAGTCAGGAGGAGACCCATAACATCTGGCATGGTGTGGTCACTCTACCAGAAATTCCTCTGAGTGTCAAGGCCACCGAGGTATATTCTTCCTCATCTGTCACCCCACCTGACCTCTCTGACTGCACTGAACGACTTTGCCTTTGCCTTGTAAATGGCCTTGTTTGTACTCTGGAAAAGAGCAGACATTTTGTTCAGTCCACTAAGCTCTGAACATATTTGTTCCTGATTAGTTTAACCAAAAAATAAAAATGCTATCATCATTTATTCAACCTCATGTTGTTGGATGACTTACTTACTTATTTACCATGAAACTAAAAAATAAATTTTAAACATACTGGGTTTTTTATGCAATTACAGTGAATAGTCAATATACTGTAGAGGTTCAAAAATAAGACAAAAGCACAATGAAAGTTTCATAAAAGTGGTCCGTGTGACTTATATTCCAAATCCTTTGAACAATAGCTCTGTCTTGGACCACTTTTATGATACTTCATGATGCTTTTGTGTCCTTTTTGAAGCTTGAATGCTTCTGTCCGCATTCATTGTAATTGCATGAAAAAGAGTTATTAGTACATTATTCAACCCCCATTTTTATAGAAACTATTCCTTTAAATGACCACAGCCAGAATTTAGTATTATTAGCAGCATGTAGTATTACTGTATAGTGTCTAAACTGTTTAATTAACCACTTTCTAACTATGTGCACTATGTAAGCTACGCCATAGCTTACACTTCTATTTTGTGCTCTCCAAGGACTCTGAAAGTCCTCCTGTCTAGTCTGTTCTGAGTGTCTATGAGTGGCACCACAAGATTTGACTGCAGACATTTAAATGCAAATGAAAGACGATGATTCATGACCCTATTTATTGTTCTAATCAATTTCAGTCCAGCAAAATGTTTTATAGCAGTAAGGTGATCATAACGCAGAACACGGTGCAGCCGTCTGTAAATCAGGGGGAAAGTTTACAACTTGATAGAACTAATCAAGGAATGCAGCTATTTCACCCAGCAGCACTGTCATGGAACATCACTTATCTGGTTTTGATAGTTAAACTCCCAGGTGGCCGGATATCGAGCATGACTGTCCTAGCTTAATGAGCAGTGGCAGAGCTGGACTTCACAGTGTTCACTTTTGCAGGAAAGGAACAGTGGTCAACTCCACTGTACTGGTGTTCTTAGCAGCGTCTCTCATGGGGTTCAGCAGGATCTGCGGCTCACCCGAAATGGTCATCTTTGGTCGTTTTGTCACAGGAATACATTCAGGTATGTCCCAACTGAAAAAAGCAGGTATAGCAAAGTAAAGACATGAACGGACTCTGATATGCTTTTCTCATTTCCATCTTCCAGGTATCTCTCTCAGCGTGGTGCCCATGTACCTGGGAGAGATCGCTCCTAAAAACCTAAGAGGCTTCCTGGGGCTCATGCCCAGTATTTTCATTTGTGCTGGGGTTTTCTCAGCTCAAGTCTTGGGCCTGCATGAACTTTTGGGGAAGGTACAACAACGAACTTAACTTCGATAATCTATTAAACATCATACAGTTACGTTTTCATAAAAGTTTAGAAATAGAGCTCAATAGTTGTGTTTCAATTTGTGCTTTTTTGATTGACAGGAGGAGCACTGGCCACTGTTTCTTTCTCTTGTTGTTGTCCCTACCTTTATCCAGCTGATGCTGTTACCATGGTTTCCAGAAAGTCCACGCTACCTGTTGATTGAGAAGCACAATGTTCATGCCACTATCACTGGTGAGAGAAATGAATTGAAGAGTAAGAATGAAGAGTAAGAATTTGAAATATTTTAGGTATATTTCTAAAGATGAATCCCTCTATTGATGCCGTAATCCTATTCAACCATCAAACCTACCATTGAATTTTTAAAAATAAAAAGTATATGCAATAGATATGCAATATTTTTGTCTTGATTTTCCGTAAACATTTGTAAATATCCCTAAAGTGAATTAAGTTTATTCTTCTTACCACACTGGTGTTTTTTAAGCATAAATCAAATAAAATATATTAAATATATTTATTAAAAAATTGCTTAAAAAAAGAAAAATGGGATAAAATAAACTTAAAGGGATAGTTCACCCCAAAATGAAAATTCTGTCATCATTTACTTGCTCTCAAGTAGTTCCAAACCTGTATGAATTTCTTTCTTCTGCTGAACACAAAGAAAGATATTTTGAAGAATATGGGTAACCAAACAGTTGATGGGCCCCACTGACTTCCATAGTATGAAAAAAAAAAAAAAAAAATGCTTGTTGTCTAAACTAATACATATACATACTAATTCATTCTGATAGTCTTAATATCTAATGCAATTTTGCTTCTCGAGTAAATTTATTTTGCTTTAAGGTTGATTAGATATTTTTACTGAAAAACTAGACAAAATACTAGTTAAAGGCCCAATGAAGTGCCTTTAAACGTGCAGCGTTATTCAATGAGTTGACTTAATTTCCACTAAGACAGGAAGACAGGGTGGGACATCTAACCGCTTTCCCTCTTAATCTCCTCCAATGCTTTAAAAGATGGCATTCTGTGTAGAATTCAAATGGGTCTGATACGTTTTGTGGTCTGTGCCGAATCACGTTTTTGATCCGCTCTGCGCTATCGCGTCTCTGGACAGGAGCAAACTCTGTGTGCGCTGCGGCGGTTTGCATGACACTAATACGAATCCAGACTTCATTCCAATGGAAGGCATGTTTACACTAGGGCTGCACGATTAATCGCTTGCTATTCTCACGCGCATTTCGTCAGTAAAGCCGGTTCCCTGATTACCGCTAAATCACAATCACCTGCTTTCAAATGGAGCGCCATTTAATAGACTGAGCCGTAGATCACTGAAAAGCCACGCAATATCGCGTTCATTATCGCAGGCGATTCATCTGCGATATGAACGCGATATTGCGTGGCTTTTCAGTGATCTACGGCTCAGTCTATTAAATGCCGCTTCATTTGAAAGCAGGTGATTGTGATTTAGCGGTAATCAGGGAACCGGCTTTACTGACGAAATGCGCGTGAGAATAGCATGCGATTAATCGTGCAGCCCTAGTTTACACTGTATGAAACTGTTGATCCATATTGGTGGAAGTGAAAGTCTGTAAGTTTTGAACGCTTATATCTTCTAAAGGCAAATTTTGTAATTGTTTTGGAGTACACTAGCTTATAAATAACCTTAAGGCTAACATATACATACTAAAAGCCAAAAAAACTTACATTTTTATTTCTATTTAAGAAATGATTATTTTGCAGTATAGACACATTCTTTCACTGACATAGGAGGTAGGAGGGTGATCATTGCCATGAGATGAGTATTAAAGTATGTGTTATTTGTTTTACTGAGTTCATGGGTCATTCTTAAGTTGGGTATCTGGTAGCATGGTGTCACGGGGATTATGGCACAGTGATTTAAAAAAAAGCACCTCATGTTAAAATCTTTGCTGACCCCTGATATAGATGAACATTAAACCAATAGCTTGTGTTCTCTTTGTTGGTGCAGCCTTGAAATGGTACAGAGCCAAATGTAACATCCAGGCAGAGATAGAGGAGATGCAGGAGGAGCAACGCTCTCTGTCCTCAGTGGAGACCGTGTCTGTCTGGCAACTGCTACTGGACCACACTGTTCGCTGGCAGGTCCTGTCTGTTGTGGTCATCAACATCGGTATGCAGCTGTCTGGCATTGATGCGGTAAGGTTAAAATCCTGGTTAACATATAGAGCTGACTGCACTGCATGTTTTGAGATTGCTTGTTGTACTGCTCGTTCTTTGTAATAGAAAGGTGATGATATGAACACTGTGAACAGTGATGGGATCTGGGTATGGCGAGTATTTAGCCTCTAAAGCCTCACAAAATTTCTTCCAGCATCAAATAAAATGCAGGAAACTAAAATAAAGCCTTTCTATGGGCGATTAAAAAAAATCTCAGATTTCTTCAAAAATATCTTAATTTGTGTTCCGAAGATGAACGAAAATCTTACGGATTTGGGACAACATGAAGGTAATGTCAGAAATTTCGTTTTTGGGTGAACTAACTCTTTAAAGTGGCTAAAAAGCTCTCATTTCCTTATTCATCAGGAAGAGGAATTACCTTTTTGAAATAGCTTGCTTAACTTCAGATTAATTATTCAGATGATTAAGAGGACAGAGCTGACAGAAACCTCACTCTTTATCCATCAGAGCTTAACAAATTAGTCTTTTTCTTTTTTCAAAGTGTTTATGGAGTCTAATTTCCACTACCCTGCTACAGCAATAAATATAAGCTATTATTCAAGCAAAGTAGATGTATTTTTTAATTGTTACATCGTTAAGATGGTGATTATGGTGATTTGGCAGATCTTTTTTGATCCATAAACATCCCCATTTAAATCAGAGCTAACAATTTAACAATTAGCTTGTGATTCCAGAAAAGGATAGCTTTTTTTCTCAGTAGTAGTTTGATGGTATAGTGTTGAAGTTAGACCTGTTAACTGACACAGTCCCTTTAAACTTGCCTCTGCATTGCTCTTTTATATGGTATCTGTATTATGATCAGAATCAGGGTTATGAATAAGAATTCTGATGAATCTTAGCAAAAACACAATGTGCTATTAAAGATCTTCACCCAGAGGAACTGTGCAAAGCTTTCTAGATTCACATTTAATGTGTGACATGCTGTAGAATTATTAGATTTTTATTTTTTTAATTAGAAATGTCTTTTAATTGTATTATTGTCCTTAATTGTTTTTGGTGGCAGACTAATTCTTCATGTAATAATGAGGATAAAGACTGATAGAGAGCTCATTACCAGGCCCACACAGAATCTATGCACCCAGAATTCAAAAAGTTGTACATATTCCTCACTCCTTGCTTTTTGTTCACTAAATCATTAATTTAATGTTGGCTAATTTGACTCTGCTTTGTTACCGAAACAGTGCAGTACTCTCAGCTCTGTTAGCACATCAGATTCTGCAGAATTCCACAGATTATGTCCCAAAATCAGTGCAGAAAATGCGGAAAAAAAGTCTGCAGATTCCATCTGGACTTTGTCAAATCACAATTTCTATTTTCGTCATGAGTTCATCTAGTCTAATTTTAAAACCTCACAAAGGCAAAAAAAAAAAAAAAGAAGCTATTGTCCCAGTGGCGATTTATCACTTTAATTCATTTGCAGACATTGATATTCATTCCACTGATTCTGAAAAAAAGAAATCTAGTGTCACTTTTTTTGAGGAGTTCCAGAACATGACAATGTGTGTGACTTGCATTAGCCTGGCATTTACAGAGGTTATTATAAAAATAAAATAAAAGTTTTGCTTGAACAGCATTTCCTTACATTTTTATATGGCTACAAAGCTGAAAGATCAGTAATCGTCTTTTTAACTACTTAAAAACTCTGGGAGACTCTTTTGCAAATTCATAGTAACCTTAATTCCCGAAAATAGTCTTGAGGTGTTGATGTCAAATCCAAGTAGGACTATTCAGGTTTGCCCTATGGGGTTTTGATATCAAATTTGAATATTAAATGACATTGACTGTAGGGCCCTTAGGTGGCAGGTGACCCTGTGAGCGTCTGTGTGTGTATTCAGTGTAAATGGGGCTGACAGGTGGTGAGTCTTGGCTGACTTCAGCATGAGCAGCAGGAGAGAGGCAGGCCGTGTGTGTCCTCTACAGTCCCAGCAGCTCTCAAACCGTCTGTGTTCTCTCTGATTACCCCCCTGCCTAACCTCACACACAGCCCTCCAGCTCTCAAATTGAATCTGAAGTGTTGTACGCCGTAACCGCTCGCAGTCACGATATGCCACCTGTACAAGCCAAAAACACTATCCTTCCACTTACCCTCTCATGTTCTCCCCAGATCTGGTTTTACACCAACGACATCTTTGAGAATGCTGGAATCCCCTCCCCTGAGATCCAGTACACCACTGTAGGAACTGGAGCTATAGAGATCATTGCAGGCCTCATAGGGGTGAGTTTTCATATTCTTCATATTTCATATTCATATAGTGATGCAAAATAGTTTATTAGACATCACTTGGTTTGTTACTTCACAAGATTTGACAAAAAAATGCTAAACATCCTTAAAGTTGTTTGTTTTTTATATCCCATTACCATTTTTTGTGTTGTTTTAAGCATTAATCTAACAAAATATATTGTTAGTATCTTAATAAAATTTTTTTGCTTAAAACAAACAAAAAGAACCAAAGGGATAAAATAGAGTAGTGCAGATATGACGTCACTTTGTAGGCCAATCAGTAGTTAGCATCACGCTGGTTCCCTCGACAAAAACCCAAAAGGATTTTTCTTTTTGGATTATCGCAAAAGCAAGCTCTGTGATCAACAAAAGTTTATGGTACTTGCATGTTTTGTCCATCAAGATAATTTTCACAGATGAACACAACTTTTATGAATTTTTAAGGCTTAATGCAGATGCCAGAAGTAATAAGCTAAAGGTAGGCTATAAAAAAAACTACACCACAGTCTCACGAGTTCAACGTCACCAATAAGCTTCCGACAACCCTTTCAGTTTTTATATAAAAAAAATGTTTCCATAAAGTTTGTTAGAATAGTTTAGAAGTGCACAATTGTGACCTGATCCAGCAAAATGAGTCACAGTGACCCAAATTTCAAAATTGAGATTTTGGTATCAATGGAAAGATGAGACAATAAGCTTTAAAATGATACCTTGAATGGTGTTAAAGATATACCCATTTTAATTATGGTCGTCTGCCCTCTTTTTCCAATTGAAAACCTGAGAAAATTGCTTTTAAGTTTTTTGCCCATTTTTTTGTTGATATCTTTCAAAATCCATTGCATTTAAAGGGATAAACTATTTATATTACAGCTTAATTTGACCAAAGACATTTTTATATATATATATATTTATATATTATATTATATTATATTATATATATATATATATATATATATATATATATAATATAATATAATATAATATAATATAATATAATATAATATAATATAATATAATATAATATAATATAATATAATATAATATATAAATATATATATATATATATAATATATATTATTTGAAAGTATTTATTTGAATTAACACTTTAAGGGCTTTTTTAGAGTTCTTTTTTTTTTCTTTTTTTTTTTTTTTTTTTTTTTATGAGCGACACACACAAAAGTATATATATATAATATATATAATTTTAAAAAAAAAAATTTTTTTTATTTGACATGGAATAACTCAGGAACACAATAAAAATAAAATATTTTTTGGTGATGCTCTCCTATATGTGAGCTGCATCTGGTTCAAATTTCGTGGTGATATTATAAAGAATAGTTTGAAAAATTGTTGTTCATTTTTTCCGCAGCCAGGTGGCGCCAACGGGCGGTAAACTCCGGTTTAGAGGCACTTCTCAGCACTCGTTAGGAGTTTTTCAAAATGTTTAGATGTATTAAAAAGATGAGATTCTAAGCTTTAAAATGATATCTATTATGTGTTATTCCACGTTGGAAAACGAACATGGATGGGTCCGGGAACATTGGATACACACTGCATCCCGGAGAGATGAGAGACATGTTTTTAGCCAAGTATGTTAAATCATTTCGTGAGTAATATCTTGTGATCAACGCAATATATTATATTGTATTTATTATATTTTGGATTCATTTTAATCTTGAGAATATGCTTTAAATATTAATGTGCGATTTTTATGATCTGTGCATTTTTCATGAAGTTATGAGCACGTGAAATATACATACTTGTATTCAGTTAGCTGCTGTGCTATTTTTGTTGTAAACGCATATTACTCAGACTCATTAGAGGGTGAAAACAACACAACAGAAGCATGTTGGAGGCTTGATATGAAAGTTTAAAGTCTCTGGTTTTGTATGCAAAAAGAATTTTTGTGCTACCTATATGGATTCAATTTTTATTGGCTTTTAAAGAGAGACACGCAAATGGGAGTTTTATTTTATAAGGCGCGCTAGTCTGACAGGAGGATGGCTGGACCGATCGCGTGCCTGTCAGTCGAAACGGGGCTTCCCATTGTTAAAAATCAGCGTTTATGTCAGTGTGTTTACATTTCTAAGCTTTTTGATTGGTTCTATACAACGTGTAACACCATATTTGTAGAGCAGAGATAGTGACGTTTCAGGGGATACCGGGAAATGCTCATAAGTGATGAGAGGAGTTGAGAAGTTCATTTCCAGCGAATTTAGTAAAACCATGTCAAATTTAATAGCCATTTAAATACCTTTACTCAATTATCTGGACTACGAAACTTTGGATGATTATTTTTGAAAGTCTGTTCTTTGAAATTAGCTTAAAAAAAATAGATTTTTTTCATTGTTTTTCAACATTATCGGCTCATATCTTAAAATAGAACGTTGCGACTTCCGACTCATTTCGCCAGATCGGGTCACAATTATGAGCATAATGAGGCTGTAAAAGCGGACTGAGCTTACCTGTTCGGCGTGATGACGTTTAATCTCCCCGACTACCTCTGTAGTCCATTTAGCCACTTGTTAGGATTCAGCAAACCGCCTTTTTCAAGACACGTAACAGCTTAAAAAAATTAAGAGTGGGGTAATACTGGTGTATTTACGTCATAGAATAAAATGTGAAAGTGTCTTGAGCTTGCATTCACCACAGACCTTATTTCAGTCATTTAACCAAATTCTATGGAGTCAAATTATTGCCTTAAAGTTTTGCACAAAAATAAAGTTTTGCAAAACAAAAAAAAATTAATTGAGCAATAAAAAAAATGTTTTGCAAACAAAAATAAAGAATTGCAAAGGAAAAATAAAGTATTGAGCGGAAAAATGATTTAGTAGGTTTGAGCATGAAAAATATGTGGCAAAGATAAAATAGGATTACAGCTGTCATTTTTCCACTCAATACTTTATTTTTCCTTTGCAATTCTTTATTTTTGTTTGCAAAACATTTTTTTATGGCTCAATTCTTTTTTTGTTTTGCAAAACTTTATTTTTGTGCAAAACTATAAGGCAATAATTTGACTCCATAAAATTCCCATTTAAAAAAAAACCCATTGACTTCATCACAGTGGAACCGGAAGTGCTAAAATGCTAACTCGTTTCCGCATTTTGGCCTACAAAGTGGTCATACCCGCACCACTATATAAACTTAAATCAGCATATTCTTATATCATATATCAATAACTTAATATATTGTGCAATTTTGCTTCTCGTGTAAATTTATTTTGTTTTAAGAATGATTAGAAAAAGTACACCACTGTAAGAACTGGAGCTATAGAGATTATCGTAGGCCCCATAGGGGTAAGTTTTCTTATTCTACCGATGCGTTGAATGTGAAAATTGTCTGTTTCAATTATTGATAGTGGTAAAAGACTATTTGACAAGGTTATATAGTGACGCAAAATAGTTTATTAGACATCACTCGGTCTATTGCTACACTAGAGTTGCTACATTTGAAAAAGAGTGTCTTTTCATATCTCAATCATTTTCATTTAGCTTTGCCCTCAATCTTTCCAAGCTCACGTTGTGTATTTTTCTGCTGTGACACTCATAAAAAAACACTATAAGATGAGCGTCAGAGAGACTGATGTATCTTGTTTTTGCCGCCTGCTTCTTTGGGTCACATCTCAGAGCTGTAATGAAGGCCAGATACAGTCTCTCTCTCTCCCAGTTGCGTCGCTTAGCCGGGATTTAGTGATGCAGCAGCAGCAACCGGAGAGAAAGAGGCACACTGTTAGTCAGAAGAACTCATTGCTGTCATTGTCAATTGGCCCTCACTCGGGAGGCGAATGGCACACGAGAGGAAGGCTAGAGATTGGTTATAAAATTACAGCTATTCATTCTTATGTCAGCTTCACCCGCCTTTAAGTCAACAGTGCACAGCTTTAGCACTCAATTTTAGCAGCATTTAATGAAAAAACAAGGTTCCACTTTATGCTTTTATGACATTTGCTTTCAAAAAAGCACCAAAAGCCATCCTTTCAAGACAGCAGTTACTGATTAATCCGATCAAGACAAAAAGGAAGTGCGTATTGTGAACATCCACATTGCATCTCTTGTTTTTCTTTCAGTGTTTCACCATTGAGCGTCTTGGGCGAAGGCCATTGATAATTGGAGGTTTTGGTGTCATGGGAATGTGTTGTGCTGGGATAACACTGTCTCTAATTCTTCAAGTAAGTGAAATATAGTTAATAAAGTGAAAATACTAAATTTAAATTGCACCACCCATTGAATTAACTGTTGGCAAATACTTGGACAAGTGAGAATGTCATTGTTTTGCAGATGATTGTGAATGATCACACTTTTATTATCTTTACATCATTTAATCACCATTTACTATGATCCTCTTTTCAGACACATGTGCCTTTCATGAAATATGTGAGTGTGGGGTGTGTGGTTGGGATAATCGCTGGATTCTGTATCGGGCCAGGTGAACTTTTTTGTGTCTCTCTCCCTTTCTTCTTCTTTTAATCTTCATCTAAAGTAATCTGCATGGCTACATCACTTTAAGTCATGCTCAGACACATTCAGTAAAGCACTGCTTCAATTGGATGAGTAGTTGTCTGCTCTTTGACCCTGAATTCCCAGATGACGTCTTCAAATAGTGAAATAGCGACACCTGGGGGAAGAATTTTGAAAAGCAAGAGCTTAGACCTCAATATAAGAATTAGATGGTGTTGGCATATATATTTATTTGGTAACATTTTAAAATAAGGTATCATTTGTTAACATTAGTTAATGTATTATTTATTTATTAATCTTTGTTTATGTTAGTCAATAAAAATCCACTTGTACATTAACTAATGTTAAAAAATACTATATTTGATTTTAATAATGTATTAGTAAATGTTGAAATTAACATTAACTAAAAGCTGAAGAAGTATTGTTAATTCTTAGTAAACGTTAACTAATGAAACCTTATTGTAAAGTGTAAAATAAATTATATTTTGTCCATATTTTCCATATGTTTACATTTTTATCTGTTCAGAATAGTGTAAAGACTTTCAATCTTTCAGAAATAAGTAGTTTAAAAGGTATGCTTTTATTATATTTATTATTTTAATATTTTATATTTATAGAAAAAAAAATATTTATGTTATTATTCATGTTATTTATTTCAATAAACATTGTTCACCAAAAATTTACTGGGAATAATGAATAATCTAACATTATTAATCCAGTTTTTTTTTTTTTTTTTTTTTTTTTTTGTACATTGTATTTACATATTTTTCATAACATGTTTTAAAATAATTTTGATTGAAATTATATTAAAAAAAAAAACAAAACTAACTTGGATGTTACATAACAATTTAACTTATTTTTCTGTAAACGCACAATCAGAAGCTACATTGTTCCAATACAGATTTATTGAGTTCATTAGTTATTACTAGTATACATAAATATATTATGGCACATTTTATAATATTGAAATATTGTGTAATTCTTAGGTAGAACATATAATAGAGTACAGATATCTTAGAAATGTATTATATCTAGACTGAATTGCATTAAATTGAGATAGTGATCATAAATTCTACTGTTAAGAAGATATTGATGTTTTAAAAAGTTTCAAAGATCAAAGTATGAAAGTTAAATGGTGTACTTCCCTCTATTAGTGCTGCATGAGCATCAGACTCATAGTTTATGCACACAATAAGAGCAGAGAGGAGTAGCTCTGCTACAGTGATGAATGAGACTACAAGTGCTTTACTGAGTTGATGCATTATCCAACCTAACTCCAAAATCTATAATTCATTCTCAGGCCCCAGTCTCAATCGGTGTAATTACGTCTTTAATTAGGATTTTTTTATGGCTCATTGTTCATAAACAATGATGAATATGGCTTTTTAAGACAAAATCTTGCATGAACAATGAATTACAAGCAGAGTTCCTTATCAATTTAACTGCAGCACGCCTCCTGCTGCAATTATCACGCACAAATAATGAAGCCATCGCTTGGCTTGTTCCTGAATTCATTACAATTGAAATAACACCTTGTGCCTCCTTATTTTTCACTTGTAACCAAAAGGGATTAGAACTTAAGCAGTGGAACAATCTCTGCTTCCTGCATATTGAGATAACGAGCTCTTCATAAAGCTAGTTTATTATCCTCCCTCCAAGAACTGTTGCACTACAGAAGAGCAGTGCGTACATGCATGTGCATAAAAGTGCATTCATAATATTATGCTTTTATTAGGCTAAAAAATATGACCGTTCTAGGTTTCACAGCTCTTTTTCTCTGAGATGTAGGTTGGTAATTAAACATGAAAAATAAACATAGCATCACGATATGCCATTAATATGGATGTGTCTGGGTTTTTTTTTAGCGGGTGTTCCATTCCTGATCACAGCTGAGCTCTTCAAGCAATCCCATCGTCCTGCCGCATACACCGTGGGAGGGTCTCTTAACTGGATGTCGAACTTCACCATCGGCTTCATCTTTCCGTTCCTTCAGGTATCGTACAGTGCAGTTAAAGCTAAAGGTACACAGCGTATAATCAGAAAAGGGTTTTCCAGTATTGATGTCGCCTTGCGTGTTGAACACATTTGTCAAAGTCAATCAGTGTGAAATTCAATCATCTTCATTTAATTCAGCTGTTTTAAAAAGGAATAACTTAGTTTGCGTTCCATCCTATTTCTCTGCTACAGATGTCTGCTGGGTCCTACTGCTATCTGGTGTTCTGTTCCGTGTGTCTGGCTGTGGCCATCTACGTGTACTTTGTTATTCCTGAAACTAAAAATAAGACGTTTGTAGAGATTAGTCAGATGTTTGCTACAAAAGAGGCTGTGGAAGAGAGCCAGACCCTCACTCACCCGGACCAGCTCAAACTGAAAAAGATGAATGGATATGGCACGCTTGAGAATGGTTCGCTTGAATTCGACAGCTCTTCTTCCTGTCCTTGATCTTAGATGAAAAGAAAACAGTGCATATGAAAAGTTTAGGGGTTAGATCAACTCCAGAATCATATCGACTATCATCCAGGCAATAAAAGCCTGACTGAAAGGCATGGTTAAGCATCTAGCGGATATAACTTTTGTGCGCAATGGGCTCAGACTGCAAGAAGGTCCATTCCTCCTTAAATCAAAATCTGAGCTGAAATTAGTTTTCAGAATCAGAACAGAATCAGATTGTTTTTTTCAATGATGCTTAAACATCCTGAGCTTTTTGATACCTTGTGTGCAAGGACAGTGCCATATACATGTATTGCAACATGTATATTGTTTTTGAGAACTTGTTTTGAAATCACAAACTAGATTATTTATCATGTTTGTTTTTGAAATTTCTTAATGTATATAGGCCTTATACATATGTTTATCATTATTTCTAACATAAGATATATATATATATTTATATATATATATATATATATAAATATAGTTGACAGTGATCTCTCGCACGCATTGTGAGCCTTAAATTGCATTTGATCATTTAGTAATGCTCGGGTGCTAACATACCACCTCATCAGAGACTGCTATAGCAACATTAAATACACTGAGATCAAACTTGGGCAGGTATTTTATTGATGTATAACTTTGTTTTAATAATGTTGTATTTCATTTACAGACATTTTCAATACTGCAACAGCTGTAAATTTGTATTAGTATGTATTCACTACCATTCAAAAATTTAAGGTCAGTAAGGTCTTATTTAAAGAAATTTAATATTTTTATTCAGCAAGGATGTATTAAATTAATAAAAAGTGACATTAAAGACATTTATAATGCTATAAAAATTTCTATTTTGTATAAATTCTTTTGAACTTCACATTCATCAAAGAATCCTGAAAATAATTTATTACAGTTTCCACAAAAATATAAAGCAGCACTGTTTTCAACATTGATGATAATAATAAGAAAGGTTACTTTAGCACCAAATAAGCATATTAGAATGATTTCTGAAGGATCATGTGACATCTGAAGACTGGATTAATGGCTGAAAATTCAGATTTGTCAAAAGGTGAAATATTAAAACTATTTAAAATATTAAAAACATTATGAAAACTTTACGACTCGATGGAAAGAGACTTCTTTCAAAAACAAACAATCTTACAGACCCCAAACTTTTGAAGGGTAGTATATTAAGGTAATATATATTAAGGATATATATATTTTATCATGTATATTATCTATATATTATATCTGAGTTTCAATAAAATTTATATGGATATAACTATATTTGATCTCACATGTACTAAAAATATTTTTATAGTATTCAAAACTTTATAACACACCAAATAAAAGTGTTTTAAATGAGCCTGTGGAAACCCATTTATTGAGAACATCAGGGTGTGGAGGAAAAAAAGCTTACAAAGCAGGATCTGAGTACAGACACCATTGGTTTCTGCCAAAGAGTGCCGTTGCCAGTCAGAGAAGAGCTTCATTAACTCACTGAAGAGGCAGATTTAATGCTTAATTAAAGAGAAGAGTCTCTCACCTTCCCCTATGTATACCAAACAGCTGTATGGCAGTTTATATTCAGATACACATTTGAGACACACCTTTAATACAGTACTCTTGGAGGGCACTGCGTTACTGCATTTAAGGTATGTATCAGATTATGGATATGTAACTATGTATAGAGCTTTGTGCATGTATAGTGTTGTCTTTTCTCTGTTATCCCAGGCCTGTGCGAGTATGAATGGGTTTCTCGGGTCTATCAAGCCCCTGGGCGGTGCTCTCCATCTGTGTGAGCCTCTCCAGATCTCCCCAGAAGAGACCCACACAAACTAATGAGATCATACGCCTGCGTCTCCCGCTCCAAGAAGAGAAATTGTGAGCTGAATTGTGTCTGGCTTTCTGTTTGGTCAGTCTTCAAACACCCAGCTCAAGGTCACTGGTTAAACAGGATCTCGATGGGCCATTGTGCACAGCTGTACTGTCCCAAGTCATTTTAAGAGAAATTACAGTGCCGGCAAGGCAGTAATGTATTGAAATACATCATGCTTATTTTTATTCTGCTTCTACTAAACAATTTTCTGCTATTTTTATTCAAATGTCATTTTAATGTTTATATATATATATATAATATAATATATATAATGCAAGAAAAAGTTTGTGAACCACTTAAAATAATAGAGATCATATAAAATGCAAGTTATTTTTTATTTAGTATTGTCCTGAATAAGATATTTTACATAAACAATGTTTACATTTCATTCACAAGACAAAAAAATAGCAGAATTTATTAAAAATAACCCCATTCAAATGTATGTGAACCCTTGATTCTTAATGCTGTGTGGTTACCTGGATGATCCACGACTGTTTTTATGTTTCTCTTTTCTTCAGAAAAATCCTCCAGGTCCTGCATAATCTTTGATTTTCCAGCATCTTCTGCATATTTGAACCTTTTTTCAGCAGTGACTGAATGATTTTGAGATCCGTCTTTTCACACTAAGGACATTTGAGGGACTCAAACACAACTATTAAAAAAGGTTCAAACATTCACTGATGCTCCAGAAGAAAACACGATGCATTAAGAGTTGGGGGGTGAAAACTTTTGAACAGGATGAAGATGTCCCATTTTTTCTTATTTTATTTAAATATCGTTGTTTTTCATTTAGTACTACCCTTCAGAAACAACAGAAGATACTTGCATGTTTCCCGGAAGACAGATTAAATAAAATTTACCTTGATATTCTAATTCAAAAGTTTTCACCCCCCGACTCTTAATGCATCGTGTTTCCTTCTGGAGCATCAGTGAATGTTTGAACCTTTTTTAATAGTTGAGTTTGAGTCCCTCAGTTGTCCTCAGAGTGAAAAGACGGATCTCAAAATCATTCAGTCACCGCTGGAAAGGGTTCAAATATGCAGAGGATGCTGGAAAACTGATGAATCTGCAGGAGCTGGAGGAATTTTCTGAAGAACAGAGCTCAGTTTAACTGCTCAGGACAAACAAGGGACTCATGAACAACCATCACAAAACACAAAAACAGTCATAGATCATCCAGGTAACCACACACAGTATTAAGTATCAATGGTTCACAAATTTTTGAATGGGGTTATTTTAATAAATTCAGCTAATTTTGTCTTGTGGATTATATGTAAACATCTTTTATGTAAAATATCTTACTCAGGACAGTACTAAATAAAAAATGACATGCATTTTCTATGATCTCTCTTATTTTATTAAAATTGTTCACTTTCCACAGATTCTGCAAGTGGTTCACTTACTTTTTCTTGCAACTGTATGTATGTATGTGTGTATGTGTATATATATATATATATATATATATATATATATATATATATATATATATATATATATATATATATATATATATATATATATATATATATATATTAGTACAACTGAAACAAAAATTTTATATCCGATTAATCTCTGATATCTGTCTGTCGTTCAATCATCAATCTGTCTATCTGTCTGTCATTCAGTTGTCCATCTGTCGTTCAATTGTCTGTCTATCAGTCTGTCTGTCGTTCAATCATCTGTCTGTCTATCTATCTATCTATCATCTATCTATTTGTCTGTCTGTCGTTCAATCATCTATCATCTATTTGTCAGTCGTTCAATCATCTGTCTGGCTGTCTTTCAATCTATCATCGATCTATTTGTCTGTCTGTCGTTCAATCATCTTTGTCTATCTGTCTGTTGTTCAATCATCTGTCTGTCGTTCTATCTATCTGTCTGTCTGTCAAAGTGGGACAAGCTCATGATTGGGTGGTCTGTGCCCACCATGGCTCTGTTTGTCCAGATCTGTTTTATTTCCCACTAGGCAGAACTTCAATATTTTCTGTGGATAAGACTTTGAAGAACCTGCACCAACAACTGCAGGTAGCGCTGACATTTTGGCTTTTATACACTGATTTTCACTGATTGGAGAGAGGGAACACCGATAATAATGCCCGCTGAATCTAATTTTGTAGAATAAAGTCACTCTTAAATCGTCACCCACCCAGCACAGCTCTAAATACGGCAGCTCATATTTCACTGTGAATTGACTCCCCTGATGGAATGAGTGTCTGTGTCCTGTAGGTCAGCAGGAGGAGAGGATGCTGGTCTAATTAGCAGCAGAGGAATCTACTGTCGGCCCAACACCTGTCACCACAGGCTCAACTCTGCCCCCTGCTGTCCGGAAGAGGAAGACAATCAAGGTGTCTACAGCAAGTGAATGTGAAGGTATGCAGTATTTATAGGCACATGATCCTCTACATATATTAGACATTAAACCATATATTTAGTCGCAAAATGCACCAATATGCATGCGCCGTATGAATCTGTCAAGATGTGATAGCAGAATACCCACTATCGAGCGAGACATTTTGTCATAATGACAATGGCAGGAAGCGGGAGAATATTTCAACACTCCCACTCCCACTGTCACCTCATAAAGAAACAAACACACACAGTACCCTCACACAGAAGACCTGCTGCTCGCTCCAACATTTTAATTAATGACAACAGATTTTCTTCTCATAAGTGCTTTAATGTGGCTTATTGCTGTAGCAGTCCCCTTGGCCGTGGAAATATTATGTTGACGGATGTGCTGTGTCGCTGGGACTCCCTGGATGGAGGCAGCTGTCAAGCCCGAGATGATAACATTAAGGCGAGGGAAAGTGATGACAAATGCCTGTTATCAGCGAACGAGGCCAGTGACAAATCGAATTGCGGCTCCCAAGAACCCCCATTACACCGTAATAAAAAAAGATTGATGGTCCTCTCTGTCAGGACCTCTGTTAATGCGATTTCGACTGGTCTCTCCGGCTTCCAATTAAGATGGCGAGGAGAAGGAGGGAGAGAGAAGCGACTACACACAACCGACTAATTGGATCTGAGAAGCCAAAGGCGTTCTCTCGTTCTTTTACTCTTTCTTTCCTCTCTCTCTCTTCAGCTGCTACGCATTCTTTCTCTCTCACTCGTGGCAGCGCAGTCTGGAGCGAATGCTCTTGCATTCCGTTATTTCAGGATTTATGGCTGGAAGATGGGGATGCAGACTGCGCTGCTGGTGATGGGGAGCGCTGTCTCACTGCCAGCTCCTGCATACAGACGGGCACAGATGGGAGCAGAGACGCAAACCCAGCCAGTGATGAAACGTCCTGACAAACAGTGGGACAGACAGAGAGACAAATAGCTCCATGTGAGCTGCTTGCCATGCAATTAAGTAAATAAGGATTGACTGTGTGTCAGTGGTGGGCTCCGAGTGCGTCATTCTTCACTGATGTCTGTGTGCCCACTGATTTCATTACCACTGAATGCTTGTTATGCTCCTAAAGGACTTTTTGAAGATTAGGTGGTGAACGACACTATAGTGGTTAAGCAAAGAGTTTCACTCACCTTATAAAAAGATGCTCCTGATCGTTTTGCGATCACATTAGATTGACCTCAGAATTGAAAGGCCTATATTTGATTGTGGCTGATTTGAACATTTGTAACTAGGTCACGTTCGCGCCAGTGACAATATCAAATCTGGAAGCCTGTGTGGCTGCATCTGAAAATTGTAGACTGACCTATAAAAGAAGGTACTGTCCATCAACTCATCCTCCAGAGAGGCGTCCATGGCTCCTCTGTGACCTGAGGATTCATTGAATGATATAGGAGGTTTTATTGTGCCAAGCTTGTAGTTTTCGTCTGAGCTGTGCAGCCAGAGGGGAGCCATTTTGTCATTTTGACAGAACCTTCAAATCTTACTGACATGAAAAGCAGGATGTAACCAACCAATATTTTCACCTCCGTTTTACTTGAAGTAGTTGACTTTATTGTATAAAACCGAGCATTTCGTTGTGATTGACGAATGACAGACAAGTGATTGTCTCAAACCTTGTCTTTTTAATGTTTTTTTATTTTTTTTATTTATTGTTTTATACTGTATATATTTTTTATTTAAGAGTAGTGTCAAATTGGAGTTGGGTTATTAAATTAAAATATTTCAGTATATATTTTTACCAAAATAGGACATTTGTGGTTCAAACTATTTTTAACCTTTTTATTTTTTATTTAATTTTTTAAAATTTATTCAGTATTCTTATTATATTGTTTACAACTACTGTCAAATTTGTGCATTTATTAAACCAATTTAATTATTAAATCAAACATATTGGTGATCCAAAAAAGACTTTGGTTGTGATTTAATCAAATTTCGTCTTTTTTTTAAATACAGTACATATAAAATAGTTGCTATTTATTTACTTAAATTAGAGTTTCATTACTACAAAAACAAAAGAAGAAGTTTTGAAGATGATTCATTTAGCATTTTGGTTTGAAAAATTGCTGTAAAGCTGCAATTGGCAACTATTTTAATGTAAAGCAACATACAGTGAATTTACTGTGAATGCATGCACTTTATATACATATATAGTGCATGCATCCCCTGAGAATCAACCCATGACCTTGGCGTTGCAAGCACTTGCTCTACCAGCCATTTAGCAAAGCTACAGGAAACCACTGAAATGCTCTATGTGATCATTGAGCCTCTCTTCTGTATGCTTGAGTATGTTTGTCAAATATTCCTGCACAAGAGTATTTTGCACGCAAATGTTTATCAGGAAATGCTTGTTTGTGATTCATTCTGTGTCGAGAGAATGAATTTCGCTGAGCAACGTGTGCTCGTTTGTTGAATCTGGCCTGTTGAGTTTATGATGATCTAATAAGCTCATTTTGTAGCTTAGCTTTCATCACTTGGGCCCTGCTCAGAGCAGAGCTGTGAATCCAGGGCTAGGGAGGTGTGTGATGGATGGCCACAGTCTGGCCCCTACCTCGCCCCCGTCCGGCTGGAGCTCCCGACAGCCAGGCCGAGGTTAGGGAGACAGAGGAAAGAGATCAATTCTTTGAGCACAGGGAGAAATTAGGCATGAAATTAAAGCGAGCTACTGCTGACCGCCGCCTGATCCTTACTGCAGTTAAGCCTTTATCTCACTCTCTCTATATGATGGCCACAAAAGCAGGGGGCCACTCATGTCCATTTGGCAATGCCCGGGGTAGAGGCTACACCGAGAAATGGAGACAAAAGCAACAGACGAGCCCTGCCTAAGATGGCTGCCAGTTTCAGTGCTGATGACCCACCATTACTTATACTGCTTGAGACCAAGTGCAAGGTCAGTTCAATCTAGCCCCACCATAAATCAATGCACTAGTGGAGAAGCCAAGGTTACAGGCCCTGACAGCCATCACTGAAGAGAGGGTATTTATAGACAAGGAGCGAGAAGGGCTGTGTGTGCGTTTCTTTATCTGTCTGCATGTTTTCTCGAATCGGTGTGTCTAAATGTGTTCGTGTCCCCACACCTGACTTGTGTGTTTGTTGGTTTATCATTCACTTAGGAATAAAAAATGGGAGAAAACTGATTGAAATGTAGAAGGATTTCTTTGTTAGATTTTCTACAAAGTCAATAGTTACTGCTGCCTGAATGTTTCAAAACTAATAAGGAAGTACAATGTGTTGCAAATGTGCATTCATATACATATACACTCTCAGAAGAAAAGGTACAAAGCTGTCACTGGGGCAGGAATGTTTCAAAAGGTACACCTTTGTGCCTAAAGAGTACCTAAAGGCTACTTATTAGTACCTTAATAGTACATATTCGAACCTTTTCGACAGCTTTTTTCTGAGAGTGAGCAAAACAAGAGTACACTTGCAATGCAGCTCTTAATTGCAGTACCAGAAAAAGTGTAGAAATCTTTTGGGGGGGAAACTGAACACAAAGGCTGTCTGGTGTGCCACCTAGAGTCTGCTGTCAATGACAGCACCTAGGTGTTATTACTTTGGTTTCTGCACTAAAGACGACACCTAGAGCTACTGTTTTGTCCTATAGACATGTAGAACAATAAATTAATTTTAAACCGATAACAGCCTTAGAAAACTATAAGTTTTAAAAACTATAAATATATATATATATATAATATTGATGCATCACTAATGACTGTTATTCTCTCATCCCCGGTTTCACGGACAAGGCTTAAGAGAGTCCCAGATTAAAATGCATGTTTGAGCTGTTTTAACTGAAAGTAACTTGCACTGACTTATATGCCAGTTTGTTTCAAAATGCACACCAGTAAGTTTTTTTTTTTTCTGGTGTACATTTATTAAAGCCACTATACCCTAATTGAACTAAGGCCTAATCCTGGCTTAGTCTAAGCCCTGTCTGTGAAACCGTGCCTCAGTACTTTAGGCATGAACTAAAGCAACTTGGGCATTGTTGGTTAAAATTAAGGACAAACCTACTGAATTTCAAACATTATTTTATTTAAGCCTACAAGTTAAATTGGTATTGCATTATTAAACATATGAATGGAAGATAGAAAGAATCATCTTTATTGCCAAGTACCGTGTTTACATGTACAAGGAATTTGTCTTGGTGTACTGGTGCTTAGGAATGACAGTAAAATATGAAAAATAAAATAATAGTTATAAGAAATTACATTGTAGGTAAGATAAGAAAGTGAAAGAGAGAAAGTTATGAAATGAGAAGCATGAATTTAAAGAAACTAAGCTTTGAAAACTATGAGCATTAAAAGTGCCCTAGAACTTTTTTTAAAAAGATGTAATATAAGTCTATGGTGTCCCCTAAATGTGTCTGTGAAGTTTCAGCTCAAAATACCCCATAGATTTTTTTTAAATTAATTTTTTTAACTGCCTATTTTGGGGCATAATTAGAAACGAGCCGATTTCAGGTTGTGGCCCCTTTAAATCGTGCGCTCTCCGCCCCCAGAGCTCGCGCTTGCCTTAAACAGTGCATAAACAAAGTTTACACAGCTAATATAACCCTCAAAATGGATCTTTACAAAGTGTTCGTCATGCACACTGAATGCATGCGTGAGATTATGTGAGTATTGTATTTATTTGGGTGTTTACATTTGATATTGAATGAGTTTGAGGCTATGCTCCGTGGCTAACTGGCTAACACTACACTGTTGGAGAGATTTATAAAGAATGAAGTTGTGTTTATGAATTATACAGACTGCAAGTGTTTAATAATGAAAATAACGACGGCTCTTGTCTCCGTGAATACAGTGAGAAACAATGGTAACTTTAACCACATTTAACAGTACATTAGCAACATGCTAACGAAACATTTAGAAAGACCGTTTACATATATCACTAAAAATATCATGCTATCATTGATCATGTCAGTTATTATCACTCCATCTGCCATTTTTCGCTGTTTTCCTTGCTTGCTTACCTAGTCTGATTATTCAGCTCTGCACATCCAGACGTTCTGCCCTTGTGTAATGCTTTGAACATGGGCTGGCATATGCAAATATTGGGGGCGTACATCCCGACTGTTACTTAACAGTCGGTGTTATGTTGAGATTCACCTGTTTTCCGGTCTTTTAAACAAATGAGATTTATATAAGGAGGAGGAAACAATGGAGTTTGAAACTCAGCGTATGTCTTTTCCATGTACTGAACTCTTGTTATTTAACTATGCCAATATAAATTCAATTTTTAATTCTAGGGCACCTTTAATATAGAAATATATTAACAATTTATGAAAAAATAAAAATAGAGACATTAACTGTACATTAGTGCAAGATGTGCAAAAGTAGGCTAGTACAAAAGCTCAGTTTGAAAAAAAAAAAGAAGAGAAGTTGGAGTATAGCAGTCTAAGTTGTGTGCATTAATGTAATGCATATGAAACAACGAGGGGTGTGTTTTTTTTTTTGTTTTTTTTTTTTGTTAATGTAATGTGTAATGTCCATGGAGGCAGATAAAAGACCATGGTGGGTCCTGAGTATTGCTGACGAGGCCTGTTGCGGATGAAAAGAAGCTGTTTTTGTGGCTTTAGTCTTGATGGGCCGAAGCATCCTGCCGGATGGGAGTGCCTCAAAAAGTTTGTGTCCAGGGTAAGAGGGGTCAGCCACAGTCTTAACTGCCCGCTCAGGGTCCTGGAAGTGTACAGGTCCTGATGAGGTGGCAGATTGCAGCCAATCACCTTCTCAGCAGAGTGAATGACACACTGTAGTCTGCTTTTGTCTTTGGCAGTGGCAGCAGTGTACCAGATGGTGATCGAGGAGGTGGACTTGATGATGGAAGTGTAGAAGTGCAACAACATCGTCTTTGGTAGGTTGAACTTCAGCTGCCACAGGAAGTACATCCCCTGGTGTGAATATTGGGGTGGGTTTTTTTCTCCAAAACGAAGACAAATGGCTGTGATTTGCTCAAACTTTATCTTTTTGAAGTCTTGAGTATTTGCCTTACAAATATACCAGACACAATTGTTTCTTACTTACTTATTTAGAAAACTATAATATTCATAATATTAATTTTTATATCGCTGCAAATTGACTATTAAATATTTGCAATACTTATTGCAAGGACAAACATATCAAAGATCTTAAAGCAAGGACAAACATATCAAAGATCTGATTGTTTCAAATCAAACCTCTTATTTATGATTCGATTTATAACCAACTGTGAATAACAAAAAAACAATTAAATATGAATTCTGCCTGAAAACTGCCTTGCGCATAGCTAGATTTTTACATTTTCTAAAGAAAATGCGACTACTGCTTGTCCTCTTTGTCACAATCATTCCTCCTCCATTGTAAATCTATGTTACACATAAAATTATGCTGTTTTAAAAAGTACAGTTTGCAATGTGATTCATGTCTGTAGCTCAACAAAGCAGAATGAGTTAACCAATGAATTTTAATGCTTAAGATTGGTGTGTTTAAAACACTAAAATCAAGTATGCACAAATAGTAATGGTGATGAATGTGTAACTATTAATGAATGTGTAAAATTACGCTCAAAACTACATGAACATCCACACAGAGACTGTCACGTCTCTCTCATTCATTTGCATGTTTTAAAACTCAATCCTCCACCATTCTTTTTGTCAACGTGCCAGCAGATAGCTGTCAAAAATGACACGTTCCTGCTACTTTGCTGCTAAGTCTCTTACACAACTCACTGACAACTCTCAAATCAGTGTGAGGCACGCCAGGTCTTTAACCCAGACACCAAGATACATCATTTCTTGTTCACCTTTGTGTATTTCTACTAGATTGTTTCAAAGCAGGAATGCATATGCATATGCTTCTTGATGTAAATATACATTTAAGTCTGGTTTCCTGCAGATATGTTCGAAAGATAATTTGAATATACATTTGCGACTGGTTTCAGAGAGATGTTTCTTTCCCCTTTTTTATCTGAGAAAGCTTTGCCTTTGTTTTTTCATCCTGTAGTGATCCAGATCTAAAGATATAAACCGGTTTCTTTGGTGTTTGGTCGTCTGTTGTGTATTGGAACTTATTAGCAATGCAATCAGTCACATTTTAGAAGCATCAACATTTCAACATTCAACATTTAATTTCACAGTTTTCATTTCAAAGGATTTGCAAAGAGGAACATGTCTGTTTTAATTTGCTTTATATGTATGTATATGTAGCGTTATTAGCTTACTGATCACATACTGAGCAAAATCCCACTTGTTGCTTTTAACAAAGAATCTAAATCCAAAGTTAAAAACTGTGAAATGTGTCGCACATTTCAGATTAGGAGAAAAGAGCTTTACACTTCATTCAATCTGTTTGTTTTTTGTGTCTGAGTTTGCTGGTCTATTAATGGATGTGTTAATGTCTCTTTGTGACTAGGGAGACAGTGGTCTGAAATTGCAATAATGCTAGCAGATGCTGCTAAATAGTAACATTTTATTCTTATAGATCTGTCTTATTGTGAATATGACCTTTACTTGTGGTGCCATATCCAGTTGGACACTAGAGGGAGCTGAGGATACACTCTTGAAACTAGGAGGTCAAAGGTCAAATGTTTCTCACTGAAATTCCATGGCTATGTTTGAAATGGAATTCTAATGTACTTAATAATATGCAGTATATGATATATTGTTGTCACATGATCTGATCACATTGTATTGCAGAGTGCTGTGCAGTTATCATTTCAGAAATAATCTTTTATTTTTGGATAATCATTTCCAAAAACAACTATTTTGGATTTTAATCTAACTGTCTAAAACCTTCTTAACTCTTGGTGGTATGAGCAAACAATGAATCAAGGGCAGATATTACTTCCATTCTGTTAATTTGCATTGGAAATGGGAGATCAAGTCAATTGCATTGTATATCACATTATTTCATATATTTTTTCATATACTTTTTGTAGTACTCTGTTGTATTTGTATTCTGGACACTGGCAAATGTAGTAGATAAGAGCGTTTTCTTACTGTAAATTCAGGGCATGTAGGGCAGATTCTGGGTCTTAGTGCTTGTTTATGTTAAACATTTTGTAAGCTTTATTCTAATCGCTCATTATTCAGCCTGAGGGTGGTGCTCTAATATTGATTGACAGGCTTTAAGTAGCTACACGCATAGAATGCTATCTTACGATTACCTCATAATATCATATCATATATCATATCATAATACATGCCTGCCGAAGCCATACATTAAATTTTTTTAAATATCCTGCTCATTTTACGACTTAAAGTAGTATAGAAGATATGAAAAATATTTTTTGCAAAATGCTAAAGCGATTCACAATTGATTATTATTCAGTTTATATAGAGGTCTTTGTTTTGGAAGAATATTTTGGTGGGGCACTGCCCCACTTGCTCTTACAGACGAGCCGTGGCCGGTAGTCAGAATAGCATACTACCATACTAATCTTACTATTTATATTATATTGGCTGCATTTAACGCCACCTTTAGACATATACTCGCGATCTTCCCTAAGCACTTCCCCTCAGGGGAATCCCGTCGCCATTTTGAAATGCGTTCAACTGCGTCAATTGGATGAAATTTATTTGGACAGACCCTCGACCCAGGGGATGGCGATTTAGCGGTAATCAGGGAACCGGCTTTACTGACGAAATGCGCGTGGCAAAAGCATTCAATATATCGCCCAGCCCTAGGTGTCACCAGTAGTGGGCACTCGTGCAACGTAAGCAATGATGTACATATGAGTGAATGAGACAGAGGGAAGTTAACGAGGGACGGGCATAAAAAAGTTGACTTGAACGCAGCCATCTTTGTATGTTAGAATTAGTTGTATGCTAGCATGCTGTTGCTAATTCAGCCACTCATAAAATTTTGCATATTGCATACTATATAGCTTACATATATAAAATAAGTATAGGTATTAAGCTATTCTGAACATAACTTATAGAAAAAATGGGGAAAAAAGCTCAAACTTATCAGTAATTTTTACTCTCTTCTTACAAGTTTAACAACAGTTGTCGAATCTGCTGTTTGCTGTTTTTATTTTTAAGAACTAGACTTCTTGACTTTTCTGGGAAATGTTACAATTACAAAAATTCTCGTGAAGCTTTAGATTTCTCTGAGGGATCATGAAAAAAAAAAAAACAGTGATGCCCAACCTTTATTCATTCACAAATGCCGGAAGACATTTTACTGTCCTAATTTACAACGTCAAAACAATAAGCCAATACACAGCTAGAATACGCAAGGTACAAGTGTCTGAGTACAGTCTTCTCTTTTATACGGCTCTAAAGGGAGTTTACCTAGAAACCTATTTGAAGTCATTGTACTTCCATTCTTTTTGTGTAGTGGGCCTAAATTTCAACAAGTGGTGATAGGTCGCAACTACCTGTAATGGCGGAGAATAGCCAAAGAAAAAAGAGCCTTGAATGTCTGCCCTCTACGAATGACAATAAGCACAATTTCCCAGTTTGCATTGTGGCCTGTAGTCAGCGAGTGTGAGCTGGATTCTTTCTCAATCAGACAGGGAATTTCTTTCACCCCTTAGGTGGCACTTTACAGCTCTTTAAAGTGAAAACAATGAGAAGCTGTAATCAGCCAGGAGTTATTAAGTGTTTTTGAAGGCTAGTGCTTTAACCTTTAACGGTCCGGGTCATCTGCCCAACATCAGCAAAAAAACGCATTTGTGTAAGACTTTCCAACACACCTGAAGAGCCATGTTGGTATTAAAGGGACAGTTTACCCAAAAATGAAAAGCATTTACTCACCCTTCATTCCAAACCTGTATGGCTTTTTTTTCTTCTTTTTTCTTTTTGCCCATACAATGAAAGTCAATGGGGTCCAACACAAAGTTGCATGGACAAAAAACACAGAATGTTGTCTGTTGATTTAATGCATTAATTTAACTTAAAATAACTTGTTAAAATGATTTAACGCATTTAACACACACGCCCTCCCCTAGACCTATTGTAGTTCATCTACATTTAATACAGTTGATTGGTGACAGATATTATGCATGGCAAAAACAGTATGTAGAATGTAGTTAGAATTCCATTAAAATTCAAGAAAATTCAATATTATATCAGGTGACATAGTTAAGTAATATCACACAAGTGCTGTTTTTGTCCCAAATAGGATGAATATAAATTGTGATATTGATTTTATGCAACAGTTCAATAAATAAGTAGTTAATGTTATGTTATTTTAAACATAATAATGTCTGATTTTGCCTAATTTTTGACAACGAAAATATTACCTGTAAAGGAAGAGCATAACTGTGCGTCTGTGTTTCGTTTCTGAATGAATCTGCATTTTGAGCGAATTCATAAAGAGAGCCATTTACTTAATTCCTGAACAAATCAGCCGTTTGAATAAATTGAATGAATGACTCAGTATTTTACTCATCTAAACATTTACTGCCACCGAATGGCCGTTTTAGTTTCTTATTTAGAGTATTAAAAAAATAATTTCATATTTTGGGAATAGTTTGCCCAAAAATAAAAAATTGTTTATTCACATTTACTCACCTTCATGTAGTTTCAAACCTGTAAGACTGTCTTTCCTTTGCGGAACATAAAAGAAGATATTTTTAAGAATGTTGGCAACCAAACTGTTTTGTTCTGTAAATATATACAAAGTTCTAGCATGGAACTCTAGATGGCGCTGGCTGATAGGTCCTTAACTCATTTGGTAGCGATCACATCATTATCTACATAGCACAGCTGATTGGTTGCTGTGGTATCAGCGGCCAATGAGCTTGCTGCTCAATCATTCAAATACTTGGTATTGTTTACTGTTAGCAGTCTGCAGTGCGCTTTCAGAAACCCTCCACCTTCCCTAGCTCCACCTGTATAGATCTGCTACAGGGTTTATTTCATGTCTGTTAAATGTGCAGCAGCAGCATGTCTTACATGCTCACAGCAATGTCTGTGAATGTATTGGTAATAGTACGTCTCTGTACTTGCTTTTCAGCAGCAGTAGCAGCGTAGGAGATCTATTTTGCCAAGAAGACCAAATACATTACATTGCCATATCCATTACAATGCCAATCTCTCAGAGAGTTGTCATGACAGAAATCTAAACACCAATTCAGATGCAGTTTCTGAAAAAAAATCATGCCCATTGTAGCTTAAAAGTTTAAGAGTGGTAATAAATTCAATGTTGAATCAAATCAAATATGTCTTTCTTTCTAAAGCAACTTTTTAAAATGTCTATTTGATGCTTTTCTCATTTAACACAATAATGACTTATTAAAAAAATTATCTTTTGGGGGTAATTTTATGATTATCATGTAATTAATTTGATTAACATATTTTATCGCTTGGCAGTCCTGTGTTCCACATAAAAAATTAATTCACACAGGTTTGGAACAACATGAGGGTGAGTAAATGATGAGAGAATTTTCATTTTAAGACATCATTGTTTTGGGCCAATCGAGAAGTCCACTGCGATTGTTTCCCTCCTGAGGTATTAGATGCATGATCACACGTAAGTGGCAGTGATAAGTGGTTGCGCCATGGTGGTTAGGATTGCATCTCTGAACATGTTCTCAGAGAGGAGCAGTGAAGTCTGGCTGTAATTAACACAGGCAAACTGGCATTCCCACTGCAGCAGGTGCTAAAAAATGCCCTAATTGTGTGACGATGAATGGCTTGTGTCAAAAGGGACATCATCTGCTGGATAAGTATGTGTGTGTTTGTGGGTGTATGTGTCATAGTGAACACTTCTCACTACATAGCACATTATAGGATGACTTTTTTGGGAATTGAGTGGATGGCTGGGAAAGCTGTTGCTGTTCTGTTCACCACCCAGACTGCTTTTTAGTCCCCAGAAAGTGACTGTATTAACAGAAACATACACTTAGCTAGACTTACAAACATCTCTGTAAATCAGTCCCACACATAGAGTAATATGCACCGCAGGGAGCCGTGCCTAAGAAAAAAGTAGTTAAGTATTTGTGAAAAATTCATTTTCACATGCACAACTTCCACCTGGTAAGCTTGGCAGCTGCTCAACTTGTTTAACGTCCCACCATATAGATCTTTATACTTGTAGAGCATAAAAATAATAAAGTGTGTAAAACTTGTTTGATATGAGTGCCGGCTACAGCATGCTGAAGTCACACTTCCGTAAGCCATAAAGGGGTGTGGAGGAAGCATATTTTTGGCCTTGTGTTCCAGATGTTTGTCATCCTCAACATGTCAGAGGAACCTCCGAACAATTTGTCAAATACCTCTTTTTTGGACATTCAACACTTGAAAGGCATGAGGCAGGTTGTTTTTAGGACAGTTGTGACAGTGGCTTTCATGTTGAGATAATATCCACCGTTCTACATCTGGAGCAAGCTGGGAATGCAATCCCACAATAAAAAAAGACCACAGAATTGTCGGTTTTCCTCCTTTCGCTCATCTAAATCATTTTAATCGTTCCAGGTTTGGACACAGCTGACAAAGGCAGATGAACACAGAGAAACAAACCCTCATGTTCTGTTGAGATTGACTGTTTAACTGCTTGGGCTTCCAGTGAGCTATGAATTATGTATAAAAACAATATTGTAATTTAAAAATGAAGCTCTTATTTTTCCTACAAATTCTTTTTAATACATTTTTTTTTTTTCTGACCAAATCAAAACCAAGTATATGCAGATATATATTTTTTAAACTGTACCCTTTGTTTTACCATGGAGTAGACATAAGCTTTTCAGAAATGTAACTGGTATCTATTCTAGTAACGTTGTTTGTCATGTAGCAAAAACATATATACTACCACTCAAAAACTTCATATTGTAGTGTATAGCGGATTAATACAATAAAATAAATCAAGAACATATCTTTATGATGTATACTCCAGTCTTTCTATATATAAAGCATTCATTTTAATCAGAAAATAAGACCCCAAACTTTTAACATGTTTCATGGAGGTTATTTGAAGCATGTTATTAAACTGAAATTTTGTTTAAGATCAGTTCTCGTACATTTAGGATCAACCTGTTACTACTTTTTGAACTATTAAAATGGCCCTTGGGCTCTCTCAGACCCCAAACCGCAAATGAGGGTTGAGTTTCACACTGATTTCTCTGTTCTGCAAGTGAAAACAACCCAGTAGTAGATAGAAAACATTATTTCCCCCATATTTGTACTAAACAATCTACCAAATTATCACTTCTTTCCTCTCCTTAATTTAATGATCTGTCCCCATTGTGTGGCCGAGGACATGTCCCCAATGAATATATAGTCTCATTGTAATACTCCCAGTTGTCTTTTTCAAAGTCAGGCTAATAACATGTCTTTATACCCAGCGGGAGCCTTTTCATGTTGTATTTATGAGCTAGCTGCACTTTACATATTCATTCTGCTGGTGTTAAACAATTGCCGGCGGGCTGCCGGGACTCTCTGTCCCTAAAGCTTTTCCAAAGCCACCTACCATTCTGGTTCACAGCTGTGGGACCGGACCCTCGCATCTTTCACGTAGAGCAAGAGAACCAGCTAGAAATACGCAGTTGGACTTTCTTCATACTTACTCCAATGAATCAAGTGGAATTTGGTTCGTACATACCAATACATCAACATGTCTCACCCCACTTCACAACAGCACTCCACTGGAGAGGCTAAACTTAGTGCAGTGAACCGCCGCGTTGACAGTGCAGACATCAGATGTTTTGCTCAGCCCTACCGAGTCAGAAAGAGACTCTGAAGTGACATGAGAGTGACATACACAAACACGGGAGAGCGGAGGCCAGGACTCGCTCTATTACGCCTTACCCGGCTGCAGAAAGAAGTGTGGGAGCTGGGGAGGGGGTGGCGGGGTTACTGTAACAGCACAACCCTCGACTCTACAGGCCTCGTTCAACACAAACAGGGCATCCCCAGGCTCCGGGAGACAGGCAGGCCAGATAGAAGGCCAGTGATTGATTAGCCTCCCCTGCCAGCACATTGACAGCTCGTGTCGAGGATCCAGTGAGTCCCGTATCAAATGTATCAACTGCTCGCCAAAACAGTTCTTATTTCAGTCGGCCCCCCCTTCCCTCCCAGTTCCCTCCTCCTTCTTGCCACTGCCAATACATCAACTTAAAAGAGTCTCATTCAGTGATGCTTCCAGGTATAATCCACATCAATTTCCTCTCAATCAAGTGTCTTTTTTTATTCATTTTGACCATGTAATTAGAGCCGTTTTAATGGTTTGCTTTAATATTTCACACACTGAAAGCAGCCAAACAACAATGCAAAATTTCATCAACTACTATTGTCTAAATCACAATTATTGATTTTTTTTTTATATATATATATATATATATATATATATATATATATATATATATATATATATATATATATATATATATAATTTGTGGCGACAACACGGTCCTGTTTCTCAGAGGTGGTCACAAAGTAAGTGGCAGCAAAGATTCTCATTGACCCCTGGTGTCTATTTCTGGGGGCTTTGATAAGGAGGTCTCAGAGTGTTTTGGTTGGGGGTGGAGGTGGCAAAGGGGAGAAAGCTTTGAGATCTAGAGACAGGGCAGTGTGAGAGAGAAAAGGAGAGAAGGACATGGAGGTCCTGCACGGGGTTATCAGGACGTCAAAATATCTGGGTCCCTCTGTCAGCAGAGCTGGGTGATTAACACATCGACGGCCACGAACGGGAAAGCAGGCAGGCAGAGGGGTGAGACCAGGGAGATAACAAGGCTGATTGACATATGAAGGGTGAGAGAGAGAGAGGGAATGCTTGAGGAATGCCGTGTTGTTAGCCCTCCTGTCCTTCCAATGTCTTGCATTTTCCCCCTTTCTAGTTGCATTTCTGATGGTAGGCAACTAAATATTGCTGGGTTTACATAGGTTGTATAGTATTTATTTGTATAGAATTTTGCGCAACTAGAATAATGTGGATTTCACATTAATTATAAAAAAAATTCAAGATATATATATATATAATATTATTTTTTTATTATTTATTTTTAATCAAGCTTGTATGTTTAGGTTCAGTAATTCCACTTTAATGTCAATGAAAATGACCTATTATTGGCCATTAAAGTGAAATAACTGAACAAACACACAAGCTTGATAAGCACTTAGAGGCTTTTGAATCTGAAGTCTCATATATATATATATATATCACACACACACACACACACACACACACACACACACACACACACACAGTCAAACCAAAATTTATTCAGACACCTTGAACATTTCATTCATTAATACAGTTTATTCACTATAGTTTAAAAAAATGGTAATAAAATATGACAAGATCTCAGAGTGTCATCTTAAATATATCAGATAACACTTAAGCAAAACATGGTCAGGTCAAAGTGTCTGAATAATTTTGGTTCCAATTTTTTATCAGTTTTACTGGTAGTCCACTGTATGAAGAATTTTTTTATATAATATGTCACAGTTTACTTTATTTTGCTATCCTCACTTACATAAATGAACTATAGAGTCCTGCACCCACTAGTAAAAAATATATCAAAAATGTCTGAATAATTTTTGGTTTGACTGTGTGTGTGTGTGTGTGTGTGGGTGTGTGTGTATAGTGACGCAATAATGTTATACATTTAATAAATGTTTAAAAATAATAATATATATATTTAAAAAAATCCCCATTTACTTTACTGATTGGATAAATGCTGATAAATGATTACATGGATAAATAACAAAATAAAGGTATAATAACATTTTATTTATAAAAAAAATGTCTTTAAAATAAATGTATAAAGAAAAACGTAATTAAAAAAATAAATAAAAGTCTCTTAAAGCCTTTTAAATGAAAAAAAAAAACTATTTTGATGGCATACATAATATTTATTACTTTTTATCATTTATTTGTGTACATGCATGAGCAAACATACAGACCCCTATATGCAATAACTAATCCAGATTAGCAGCCAGATTTAAACAAATACTTCAGTGAAAACAGGACACAAAGGTACTGAAGCATAAAGTAGCCGTTGTCATTCATCTACGGTCATGTTGACACATTTAACAAGTCCTTGTTGAATTTAACAAGCCCTCTGTTCAGTAGGCAATCCAGCAGCACTTGATCTCCGGCCTCCATGAATGAGTTAGTTAGGCATATCACTTAATTGGGCCTAATGGAACACGCATCATATCCAGCTTTATCACACACAGTATGGCTGCTCAGGAGATAAGAGCTCTTTGGTGATCACTGACTATTTAGTGCCTGTAATCTGCTGTTAGAGACCCCTTCCACGCTTTTACTCGTTTATTCAGATCTCATTGTGCTGTATGAACAAGAGTGCAACCAGCTGACTGCTGTAGGGAGTCCACTTAAAGACCATTTGTCACAAAGCACAGCAAATAACAACAACAACAGGCTATAATAATAAGTACAATAACAGTCACAGTAGTCATTATTTGCTGCATTGTTCTAGTTAGACATTCTACAATTTGCATGGGAGTTTGTATGGTCTTATTTAGATATTCTTGAAAGTAGGCAGCTACTCTGTTGAGTCTGTGTTGAGTATATCTCAGCCAGCTCAAAGCAAGATCTCATATTATTTTAGCGCTTAAGGCAGAGTCCAGTGGATTTATTCTGAGCAAAGCCTGCACAGCGTCTAATTGGTTCCCCAGGTTGTCTGTATAGGTAACATCTTGTTTCCATGCTAATGATGCTGTAGTGTGGTTTTACAGCTGCAGAGGGACAGCAGAGGTTACGGGGTCAAGGAAGGCGTGAGGGTGGCAGGGGATCCCCGTGCTTGTGTGAGACTGACCCCAGAACAGTGTATATACACCGGAGGTTTTACAGCCGAAACATTTGGGTTATCTGGTGTTAGTTGCACGTGGTGTTATGTTAACCTGACTTATGACTTGAAATGACATGAGAGAATTTGGCCATTCTCTCATCTGAGCACACTTTTGCAGACCCAAGCGCAGTCGCTTTATGATTATTTCTAGATTTTAGCTCCAGATGCAAAAGCATATATATATATATAATATATATATATATAATATAAATTCTCATGGCTACTAGATGGACATATGTCAGTGGCCACAAATGTGTTCTTTTATACATACTGTGAATTACACTGCATCAAGTGAGCACCAGGCACACTGAATCGCTCACAAACAATTCAAATGTGCATATGGACCTGACATACTTTGTATGGAAAAATAATTACGCCATCCTTTGAAGAGGACTATATAAACACAAGCACTCTCTACATGCCATTTTGTCCTTTCAACTTTGCCTTTCCTTAAAATTCCAGCAAGATTTGCACCTTCTCTGCTTTTTCAATCTGTTCATTCTTTGAGTCTGCCCTCACTATGCTTCCCTCTCTTTCTGTCCTTCTTGCTTATGGCCAAACTCTGCTGGATGCTTTCTTTTAGCTTCTTTCTTTTATTTTAGTGGCCTAATCTGGAGTCCTAATCCCCTTGTCTTTCTTTTCGTTTTTGACAGAAACATCTATGGTGTTGCCTTGTGAATATGTATTCACATTTAAATGTATCCACTGCAAACATGTCTGCATATAATTTGCTATCTTGTCATAAGTATTATTATAAATGTTTAATTTTTGATTTGAATGCTTGTAGACATAGTTAGAATCAGGAAAGTCACCATCTAGCCAAAAACATACTAATTTTCCTAATTTGAATATATGTTTTATTTAAAAAATGATTGATATTAATTATAAAAAACTATTATATATTATAACTATTATAGTTAACTATTTTTAATTATCTTAATAGTGATTACATATATGATTTTGACAATGATTATATCTTTAAATATTCTAAAATTAATAATAATTTTACATTCTAAATTGTGTATAATTGTATCATATATATATATATATATATAATATTTATAAAAAAATATATATATATAAATAAAAATATATATATATAATATAATATGTGTGTGTGTGTGTGTGTGTGTGTGTATCATGCTAAAATGTAACCAAAAACTTGTAAATAATATTTATATTATCTTTGATTAAAAGAAAAAAAAGAAAACAGTCTACACTCTGTAGTGAACATATGTAGAGTAAATGTCATCATTTTGGCTTATTTGCAATTTTAAACAATTTAGTGTTAGAATTTCCCCCGGTGTCCCCTACTGTAGGTGTTTTGGCCTCATAAAGCTTTCAAGAATTTCGAAAAGATCTGACACGGTGAGATCTTGGATCTTTTATCGACCTTGGTGTTTATAGTCTTAAGAAAACACGGCAGTATCTCTTCTTGTATCTTGAGGTTTGTGTATTGTGAACGGTCTGTATTTCTCAGCCTTTATCTGTGCATGTTAGACTTTCCAGATATGAGCTGAAGAGTGTGTCAGACAAGACACTATGAGAAGAGGCCTCCAGCGGAAACATGATCCAGCATAAGGGAATCTCTCTCTCACTCTGTCATCCTGGCTGGAGAAGATTGAGAGACGAGTCAGATTCCCTGTGGGCCACTGAAATCTCTTTCTTCTTTGCCCCTGCCTTTTCCCTCTCTTTCTCAATTCTGCAGTAGTCACCCTCACCCTAACCCTGTCCCCACTTAAAAAGACAAGATTTTTTAATAGCCCAGCAGAACGGCTGTTAAATGCATTGATGTATGACAGGGAGAGAAAAAGAGAAAGAGACGGACAAACAGAGGGATAGAGGAACAGAACAACAGAGAGCAGCTAACTAGGGAGAGATTAAATGGGTGTTTTAAAAAAGATAAAGAATCTAAGATTATTGGATTGTGAGGAGGGAGGGCGAGAAAAGAGTAAAGAGCAAGTGAAATGAGATTGCCTTTTTTTGTGTGTGAGGGAACACATCCAAATAATAAAAATGGTATCCGTGTTGTCTGATTTCAAATTAGACAAAATATTTCATAAACGCAAGAGAGAACTTTGTGAATGACGAACGTTCCGGTTCTGCTAAAATCTGTGGAGGTCGTGTGGGCCCGCTTATGTGTTTACAAGACTGTAAATCACGTTTTGCTCAAGAGATAGTGGCCATGTAACAGTTCAAAGACAAGAGAGCCGAGAGGACAATAAATACCATTCTTCCATGGTCTTGTGTTCAGATGTTCTCAAGGACATGTCATTTTTTTTCAATGCATAGTCTTACCATTTGTTGAAGGTGTATAGAATTATAGAGAAAACGCTGGATTCTTAGAGCCAGAGAAAAGCAGAGTAGTTACATGCCATTGCAACTCATTTTACCCATAAGTCAAACCACAACACAACTTTGGCATCATGTATTACCTCTGATTTTAATTGAAGTATAGCCTACTTATACTGTCTATTTGTGTGGTGTTTGGCAAAAACAAACATAATAATATGTAAGGAATATTTTCCATTTTTGTTAAAATAGTTATCCCAGTAAAACCTTAAACAAATTACCTTCATTTTTTGAAAATGAACCATCCAGGATCACGTGATCATACATGTTAAAAATTACTTACTCGAAGTAACCATCCGAGATATCCATTCACTATTCATGTATGAAAAGCCTTTCTTAAAGTAATTTGATTGCTCATTTGCGTCTGGGATGACCTTTTGAGTTGCATTAATTTCCAACAGTGATCCTAAAGAGCACAGACATAAAGTTCGGATTTTGTGCCAAGTCACCATTGGTGAAAGTCGTTAGAACTTGTCTTTGACAAACGACATTAGATTGTTTTCTGCGACTCAGCCATGAGCCGTGATGTCCAATTTGCCAAACAAATGACTCTTATGAACCGGTTCTTTTTGATTTGGTCAAAAAGATTCACTTAAACTTCCTTTACGAGTTAGTGGTTTGAATTAGACTCAATCGGCAAGTGAATCGTTGAGTTCACAGAGTTCCCAACCGACTCCCTCAGTGAACCGTTTGTCATTTTCAGACCATTTCTAAATGAACTGGAAGCCTTTACTGTTGTTTATTCTTTTTAAAATATTTCACAAATAATGTTATTGGCCATTGTTTATCATAGTGATGTGCAGTTGTGACGTTGAATTGACTGTAAGGTAAACTTTGTAGTAATATTTGAAGTAGGCTATTACAGAAATATTGTTACAAAACAGACTGACATAGAACACACAAATATAATCCAAATCACTAAAACAATCATTGGTAATTTTCCAACTGAAAAAGTAATTTGGCTACTGAATGTTTAATTTTAGGAGTCAATGGTTCCCTAGTCAGTTTTAGTATGGAGCCCTGTTCATTAAATACTGAAGAAAAAGAAGAATGTGTGCAGGAAAAAAAAAGTTACTAAGGTTTGTCCATTTCTCTCTTTCTGCATTCTTTGATGCTGTTTTATTTGTTGGATTTTACCAAGAATCCTGTTCGTGGTCGACAACTGTTTCCTGATCCAACAACACTCTGTAGCTGTCCTCTGGAGTCAAAACCCGGAAAAAGCTACGGAACTAAAAATCCCAAACATCATGACCACATTTCCTTCCGGACATCAGTCCGACAGTCGTCGGTCCCATCGCCGGATCTTTCAGACAAACTTGGCAAACCACACAGGCAGGCCGCATGGTCATTGTGCATTCAAAACTTACACGGTTCCTCTGTTTTATTGTGCTGAACTTTATGCTGTGGTAGGTAGTGGCAGCTTTAACAATACGGCAACAACACTGATTTAGTCTACACTCAAAAGTCAAAAGTCTATAGTCAAAACGTCTGCTCTACACTTTAATGTTAGGGTCCAAACATATTTCTAACCAGGTTTCTAACCAGACATGTAGAAAAGTCACAGAGCAAGTGATTAACTGAAACATTTGTGAATTTAATCAAAGAAATATGCAGCACTACCTCATATTGAAGACCTGTGCTGGCCTAAAATACATTTGGAAAAGTGAAAAACTTCCGTCACTCTGTGGCTTTAAACCCACGCAAGGCTCTGCAATGGCATTTGCCAGCCAGCCAGGAACAATTTCCCACGCTTTTACCCCTCTTCGCCGACAGAAAAAGTGGCCGTCGGCTTTGCCTGAACAGCCTTCCTGAATCCTTGCTCTCCTGCGACAGCGTGTCGTTTTATGTCTAGCTTAAGCCTGCAGTTATGCCGCCGTAAATTTAGCCATTTCAGACATTCAGTCACTTCTCTCAGCTATCGAGCAGCGGTGACCCGCCAGTGCTTTTACAGCCTCTTTGCTGTGTGTGTGTGTGTGTGTGTGTGTGTGTGTGCTGATCATGTATTGTAATAGCAGAACAAAGATGTAAAAAGCAGTCCGTGAGGAGGGCAGGGAGAATAGATGGTAGATGGAGAACATGAATGTGCTGTGAGCGGGGCAATGCTTGGAATGAGGCCAAGGTAACTTTCTCACAAATGGAGGCCAGACACCAGCACAAGGCGTGTGAAAAATAATGAAATGGTAACATGGGAAGCACGGCTTTATTCTGTAAAGCTGCGTTCAAAGTAGCAGAATCAATTAGGTTATGAAAGCAGTAGAGCCTTGTTCGGTAACTATCTTAAACTGTCAAAAACTAATTTTGAGAACAGGTTTGGTTGATGTCTGTTTTATAAACAGAACTGCAGTCGATGTCGTTAACTGTTTCCATCCAAGTTGTGATAATGGAAACGATGAACAGTCAGGCTATTGCAAAACCCATTTGCAATTGGTTTCGATCCCATGTGTTCAAGAGAATGAGCAGAGCAACATTTATGTGATGGTATTGGTCCGATGATATTGTTTTGATGTGCATCTAGGAATTTATTTGGTAAATATAGAAATATATTAGATTTTTTTTTTTTTTTTACCTATATTTCACTTTTGTTCAAATAAATGCAGCCTTGATGACCGTAAGAACCAATAAAATGCTTACTGACCCTAAACTTTTGAACAGTAGTTTTTATAGAACATACTTATGACATGAGTGTGTAATGCAAAAATACCACATACAGCAGAGAATTTAATTCTTGGTAAATCATATCTAAATCATAAAGTCTAAATGTTCAGTATGTGTTCGTCTATTCCTATCCAGGGCGTAAAATGTGTAACAGCTTTTCTACGGTTGTGATCTGGGAGTCCAGTCTGCATGTGTGTGGTGTGCTCAGTGACAACCTAAACCTGGTTTTTGGATGACTGTTGACCTTCACCTCTCTACCAACCCAGGCTCTTAAACAGGGCGTGACGTGGCTCTTTAAGTTACCACCCAGGAACCAATGCTGCCTGCAGCTCAGCCTGGCTGATGGATCTGAGAGCGGCCGCCAACCTCCAATCACCCCAGACACGAGCCCCAGGACCCCACACCACCCCAAGGTACAGCACTGTCTCACACACACACACACACAACATTTAAAGTGACATGCAAAGGAAAAGAAGTAGAAGTCTGTGAAATGCAACTAATAAGATGTTACTGTACTCAGTCCATGCAGCGGATCAGACCTGATGGCCTCAATACAAACAGCTGGCACACGATCAGTATGAGTGGGCAGAGTGCTAGATGTTTATACCATATTGTTCAGCATGTTCATATGGCATATATATTACTAACATATGTTCAATGAGAAAAAAAGTATATCAGGTCAAACCCAATGGGACTGTGAAACAACCACAGGCTGTAAGTATGGAAATAAACTGCTGTAGTATCTGCAGGTAGAGATTTTTCATAAGCAGATGCCAGTAAAATACCTTCCTCCATATGGATATATATTTGTTAAACAAACTCTGTACATGTGGGGGGAAAATACCCCCCAAAAAACCTTGATGAATGCACACGGGGGGTCAAAATGATCATACTGGATTCAGTGTTTTTTTTTTACAAAGAAAATAGAATGATTTCTGAAGAATCATGTGACATTGAAGACTAAAACTTTGCCATGACAGGAATAAATTACATTTTAAATAATATTACAATAGAAAACCATTGTTTTAATTTGTAATAATATCTTACAGTATTATTGTTTTACTGCATTTTGATCAAATAAATGCAGTCTTAAAAGACAAAAACATTTACAGACCATAAACTGTTGAACCGTATAGTGTTTATATTTAATATAACTATAATATCTCTGTTTATGGGCAATTTTTTTAATACGCTGCCGACTATTACACTTTTTTTTTTTTTTTTCTTGCAGACATGTCCAGCAAGTCTCTCACAAAATGTTTTCCCCTTTGTCTTTTTTATTTTTTATTTTTTTTGCTGATTTACCTCACTTCCTTTTGAGAGAATGAGAACAGTACCCGTCAACTTTGGATCTGCTTACGCGTTGTCGTCTTTTGGATCCGAAGAAACAGTTATTCAGGTGTGTCCAAACCTTTGGTTGGTAGTGTATGAAAGAAAAATAGCCTAACAAGTGAAGAAAGCACTCTTTAAACATAGTATAAGAATAAACATAGTAAGGATAATTATATATTTTTTAAAAAAAAAACTATTATTATTGATAAATATATCATTTTGACCCCAATATGAAGACTTGAGGGGTCGTGATGCAATAATGTCATTCAATAAATAATGACATTGCTGAGGTTCAAAAATGAGGAATACATGCAATATCAGGGAATTAAATGCTTTTGTTTAAAGAATATTCCAAAAATCACACCCAGTCGGGTCAGTTTGACCCTTTTCATGCATTTTAGTGGTGGGCAACTTTGGTCGCATTCTCAAAAGCATGCAGTTTTTGGTGCATTCGACAGGTTTGCGATCTCAATAAAATAGTTGCACTAATTTGACATTATTCATGATTTGTTTTTGCATCAATCATAACACATATTGTATACTTCTCCTCCCTTTTCAGCAGGACTGTTTAAAGAGCCTCCATGGTGGTATGATAAGATAATGAGGCATTTATATATGCCGGGGGGGTCGATTGCGTATTTGCGCTTTAACCCACCTTGTGCAGTTCGAGCCCGCCGACACAAATGCAAACATATGTGACGGTCTGTGTCGAATGCGGTCACTTTGACATTAGTCTTTGGAGATCATTAGCTGGTGTTGGGCCAATTACATTCTTTGCATACTGAACTAATCTGTAGCTCTGCTGTCGAGGTTCCTCACCATTAGTGTGTTTGCTTATCCATTTCCTTCCCTCCCTCCAATTAACATGTCCCTCACTCTGGGTTTGTTCTGCCGGTGTGTGTTGCTGTGACGCCTGTCCATCACCCTGAGTCCCTCTGAAAGGACACTTTAAAAGTGAGAACAATGCTGCCACCTCTCAATCACCGCTGAGTGGTATTGGTACTCAAATGAGTGTTCTTCCCTGGGGTGTGTTTTGTCTTGCTGGGTTTCTTAGCCTGCTCTGTGATGAATCTTAACTGTAAGCGGGGCTGTCGCATGTTACCGTGGCGAATGGTAAGGCGAGACAGGCATCCGGCGTCATCGATGACGCGGTTGAAAGCAAGGCAGATTGACAAGTGCTGGGTTCCAGTACGGGGAGTCTCTCATCCACCGCTCTGCCCCTCCTGCGCTCTTCTCTGGACCCTCTGGAAGAGCCATCAGGCCCCAGAGGCTCCCAGCAGGTAGCCCACTCCCTGCAGCCAGGCACAGGGCCTGCCTGCCCTCCTCTTAACCCCAGGAGCATCGACAGCCATCCCAACCACCGCAGGGGTCCTGTGGCCCAGCCCCCTGCTCTTCTCTCTCTCTTCTCTGCTTTTTCTTTTCCTCCTTCTTTGACTTTTTATCATTTTTTCCTTCTGTCTTAACTAAAGCTCTGTCACTTGTTCTTTGACTCTTAGACCCCCAGCGCTCTCATTTTTTTCCCTTTCATTCTCTTCTCCTGTAAAGCCACTTGGGATTCTAGCCACTGTATATTACAAATAAGTTATGGAAAACATAAATGCACTTTTTTTTTTTTTTTTGCAAAAAAACCCAGATCAAGTTGTGTATAATGCAAAAATAAATCTCACCTAAAATGTATTTAATCAAAAGCACTTAATTACAAATCCATAAATATATTTTTTTATTATTATTTTAATTTTACAATGAAAAAAAAATGTAAAATGCTATGTAAAAAAAAATGTTTTTAGCACAACCTTAAAGGATTATTTCACTTCAGAATTAAAATTTTCCTGATAATTTACTTACCCCCATGTCATCCAAGATGTTCATGTCTTTCTTTCTTCAGTCGAAAAGAAATTCATGTTTTTGAGGAAAACATTCCAGGATTTTTCTCCATATAGTGGATTTCACTGGGGTACAATGGTTTGAAGGTCCAAAATGCAGTTTCAGTGCAGCTTCAAAGGACTCTACATGATCCCAGCCGAGGAATACGGGTCTTGTCTAGCGAAACAATCGTTCATTTTCTTTAAAAAAAAATATAAAAATGTATATACTTTTTATCCACAAATGCTTGTCTTGCGATGCACCCCGCATTACGTAATCACATTGGAAAGTTCACACATGACGTAGACGGAAGTACCGCGGTAGGGCAAAAAAGTCCATCTCATTTTCTCCTCCAATTTCAAAATCGCCAACATCTTTGTTGTACCTTTTTTATTTTTTTATAATTTTTTTATTTTTATTTTTTTTATTTTGTTTGACTTTGTCTTTGCACTTTCGCTTTATAGACACTGGATCGGTACTTTCACCTACATCACGCCTGAACTTTCCAACGTGATTACGTAATGTGTGGCGCAGAGCAGTGCAAGACGAGCATTTGTGGTTAAAAAGTATATACACTTTTTTTTTTTTAGAAAATGACCAATCGTTTCGCTAGACAAGACCCTTATTCCTCATCTGGGATCGTGTAGAGCCCTTTGAAGCTGCAATTTGGACCTTCAACCAGTTGATCCCCTTTGAAGTCCACTATATGGAGAAAAATCCTGGAATGTTACCATAATTTCTTTTCGACTGAAAAAAGAAAGACATAAACATCTTGGATGACATGGGGGTGAGTAAATCATCAGGAAATTTTAATTCTGAAGTGAACTAAACGAATAGTTCACCCAAAAAATGCAAATTCTCCAATCATTTACTCACAATAGTTTTTGTGTCCATTGACTTCCATTGTATAGACAAAAAAAAAAAGCTGAAATTTTTCAAAATATCTTCTTTAATATTGCACAGAAGGAATAAAATCATACATGTTTGGAACAATATGAGGGTGAGTAAATTATGACATAGCTCTTTATGCGTGGGCATGAGCGATTTATTTATTTATTTTTTTGACTATCCCTTTAAGCTATATTTGTCTTTTTACCTCTTTTTCTCATTTTTAAAAAAAATACTTTGGAAATGCACAAGTAACAGTGACAAAAAAAATGTACAACTGCCATCAAGTCTAAAAAAAATTTCAGTTATTCCAGTAATTCCACTCTGGCACCTTGCCCACATCAGACATGGTTGTCAACACTTCAGGAGAGCTATGTGCTTTCCAGGAGTGCCATTCAACCCTCCACATATCTCCCTCTCTCTCTTTTCTCTCTGTCTCTCTCTCTTTACAGATCCAACCCATCAAAAGAGATACATTTTTAAGATCCGAATCATTTTTAGAAAGGTTTGGTTATATAACACTAATCAAAAGTGCCATTTTCCAGTGAATATTTAATACAAGAAGATAGCTATCGACCAAATTTGTTGGCAGAGGCCTTGCATTGGGGACATTTAAAATTCAATTTAGAATGAATTAGCATCCTCCTGTGCTGGTTTAATAATGATTACTGCATTGAAAAGTCTCAAATGAAATCCATGCTACTCTTAAGAGGGATATTATGAGATATTTATTATAAATCCTTCTGCAAAAGTGCATCATTTTTCTTTTAGCTCTGTGCTTGTACATTTAGGTGTTTTTAGCAGGTTGACAGCAGCCCATCCTCAGATTAGTCATCCTGCGTTTGATTAGGCAATGAGCAACAGACAGTTAGACACGAAGTTAACCAGGAGCCCAGCTCTGCCTCAGGCCATGCTGAAGTACTCAGCCATGGAATGAGATGGTTGACTTTTCAATGCTCCATTAATATCGGTCCACTTAAACACCAAGCCTAATGTATACAAAAAAGAAAGAAAGACAGAAAGAAAACATGTCATGTCCCAAGACAAGAATGCATGAGGAAGTGTCTCCAGTAACGGCAGATATATGAGTCTTACTGCACAGATCAATTGCTCTCATTTCCACAAATTAGCATGAAAACATAACTACAGAGAAGTGTTGATGCATAACGGACATACACTTATGATATAAGGCTGTTTTCTAACACTTTTCAGCCATTAAAAAGAGACATTATAGAGCTTATCAATAAAATACATCTTTATGGAACAACATTTTGTCTTTGTCTCGATGCATGTGCAAGATTCATATTAGAATCCTTTATGGAACATTATTCATATAGAATAGGGGAGAGCAGGGTGTGTTGTAACATATTTTTGTTTCCATGTCTGTAACACAAACGTTCATATAATATTCCCGTATTTGTCTGCATCAAATGAAAGTAGTTTAGAAATCTACATACCATGCATCTCTAAACTCTGTAAATTACAGTCAGATACAAAGAGTGCTTTTGTTACATCTATTTCACTACTTGTAAAACTGACAGAAAGCATTTTCTGCATTAATTGATTGTGGTAAATAAATTTACTAATTCAAAATAGTTACCACACTGGAAACATTGCATATAATAATAATAATAATAAAACATACCTAAAATACATCAAAAAAAAATAGCATAACAATCCTAAAACGTAACAAAAAGCATGTGTGAATGTTAGTTCACAATTGTTAGTTAATTTATAAAATATAGGCTATATTTAGAATGTTTCTCACACCTGCAACAGTTTTGAGTGGCGCCCTCCTGTGGTACAAAACACTATTGCATGGAATATTTCACAGCTAATATATTCCTCAAATTAGTGCTTAGTTGAGAGTTAAGCATTTAGTATTCACATAGAGTGGTGACAGCGCACACAAAACTAAATATTATGAGCCCTCTAATATCATGCCATTTGTTGGTGACATTTAATTAATCGTTGATTAAGTTTCACTTATAGTTATTCATGCTTTCATCTTCAACGTTCAATTTGACGGGCGTGGGCTATAAAGTAACCCTTTAAAAAACACCCGCGAATAAGGGGGGGACCTCTTTTGAGTGATGGCGGGCCATCAGAATTTACTCAGATGTAGGTTTTTGAAAAGTAACATAATGGAGGGTGGGGTTGACTTATTTTGACGTTTAATTAGTCCAGATTAGAAATAGATTGATCGACTTAATCTGTTTCTTTGCTTGACTAAATGCCCTTTCTGAAGCCTATATGTTCGCACTTCTCAAACTGACAGACATTTTTAAGCATTTTAGGAATAAAATACATTTACATTGCATTTAAACTAAGTATGTGCGTGATTTAGTAGCTACTATAACATAAAATAGCCTAACATATCAGAGGCATACAGACTTTTATGTGAGTTTAAAGAGCGTTGTCAGTGCATGACAAGAAATGGGACACTTCACACCTGTGTTATCCTTCTGATGTTTTAAGGATTTTTCTTTGGAGAAAAAAACCGCTAATCGTCTGTAATCCTTTTAATATGTCTCACACTTTCTTTTTGCAATACACAAGTCAGCAGCAAACCAGTTCTGCAGTCTGCTGCATTGCACAATAGCCTCGGTTTCAGTTTTGAAATCAGAATCAGAACACATTTTAGCTTGATTATTGAAGATTTGGATGTTAGATTATATTTTTATTTGTAATTAGACCTATTATAATTATTTTAAATTATGTCCTGCTCAATGCTGATTATAAATAACCTAATTTGGCTACTCACTAAAATTATGAATGTCCTCTAAACTCCTCAAGAGTGCGTATGGACTCAGGTGAAGCAGGCATATTTAAAAAATGGTTTGGGGTGGGTGTTTGGGTGAGACCCCCCTGCTTTTGTTCTATTGAAAAGGGGGCTTGTTCCTCCAGGACCAACCCTACCATTTTAACCAGGGGTGTCAGCGCGAGCGGGGTTGACATTGGAGACTGACTGGCAATGGTAGAAGAGGAGGGGATAAGAGAGTCCACAGCACTGCTTCTTGAAGAAAGCTCATCAGATGCACTGTCCTGCCTCCTCTGACTGACATTCACTGGATCAAACGTCAAAGGATCTATTTCTGCTGCGCTCCTCACCTTCATGGACAGCACGAGACTTGAGTCTGTATGATTAGGTGCATCACAATCTCTTTCGCTAAAACTTGAAAAGTAAATCGTTTACATGCTGTGAGTTTTGCGTTAAGTGCACTTATTTGTTATTCTCGTTCTTATGAAGGAAATCCAATTAGTGCTTTTACTTGTCAGTGGTCACAGTCTGAAAAAGAAAAAAAAAATATCCTGGACATTTATTTTTTTTTTTTTCCTGCTTCTGAGCAGCAGATCTCGTAATTTGCCAGTTGATCTGTTCATCATATGTTGCGAGTCACAGTTTGGATACTAGCGCAGGACTTTACACATTTTAACTGGAAAACCTGAAAAGAAAAAAAAAAAATTAAAAGCCTGCAAATTACGCAGAATTTTTCCCGAGGCCCTTCCCGTCCATCAACATGAGACTCATTCCATCACGATTGAGTTATCTGTAAGTATATTTGCTTTATTATTTATTTGTTGTCACGCATTAACGGCTTTGCTTTCCCAAGACTAATGTGAGATTTTCTTCTCTTTTGCAGATTCCTTCACCTCTTTGCGTTTTGCTACTATGCTCAGGTATGTGCAACATCTTTAAATATGCTTATTTACTGTCATTTTATTTGATGCTTGAAGCTTTATTATTATTATTTATCGTTAGAGAAACTGTAAAGCATATACTCTCATATATCGATACTTTAATATAGCTAGCTATATAATGCATCCGCACGCGCTCCTAAATTAAGATTTTATATTGTTTAAGCTATATATACAGTTGTTTTGCAAAAACATGCAAGTATAGCCGTTAAATTAAAAGACACTAAAGAGAGGATGTTCTTATCAGATGGGTATCACAGTGGGCGCTGTAACCTGGCAGGTAACACTAACATACTGGCACATGCGCGTGGGCATGAGCGCGTGAAGCAGCCTATGCCAGCCTCGAGACAGTGATGAAACATGTCGTGGGGACATAACAACATAAAGGGCTCAACTTAAGCGTTTAGGGCAATTTGGCTTAAAATGTAATTTATTTTAAGCCACAAATGACACTCAGCGCATTTTAAAATGAAAAGGTTACAGATACATTTTCTCATTGCAAGTGTAGCATATTATTTAAATGATTAGCCTATATGGAGGGGAGTATAATTTATAGGCCCGTATGAACGAATGATGAAGCAATTTGTGCAGGTATTGATTATATGGTATTTAATTTCTGACAGGTAACCATTCAGTCCCCGCCTAATTTTACACAGCATGTGAGTGAGCAAAGTAAGGTGACGGACCGGGTCAGCCGTAGACTAATCCGGACCTACCAGCTTTACAGTCGAACCAGTGGCAAGCACGTGCAAGTTCTGGCTAACAAGAAAATCAACGCCATGGCCGAAGATGGTGACGCGCACGGTAAGAGCATTCTTCTTATTTATCTCACACAAAATCATTAAACTATTTGTGATTCTTTGGAATGATTTTAAATACGTTTTCCGTGTAAATACTTGGCTTATTCAAGAAAAATACGTTGAAGAACACGTTTAATAAGGTTCTTCAGTTGTCCTTTTCAGCTGTATAGGGGGTTAAGTTGACTGTATGGTTCTTTGTAGGTCATAATATTTCATTGTAGGTTTCAAAGCCCCAATATTTAGGATTTCTGAAGAGCTAGAGAATAAAAAGTTCTTTGTGAAACCAGGCTGAAAATGTCCTTTTTGGTTCTAACTGGAACTATATTTGTGTTCCTTTATTTTGTGGATCTTTATGATACACTGCACTTGAATTGTTGGGCATCTGGTCAGTTGGTGAAGTTAAAAAAGCAGTGGAGCGCAAAAAATGTTAAATGGATTCTAGATTGTTGAAGGTGAGTCTCTAGAGAGTCGCACGGGTCTGGAAGAGCCATTAGAACTCATCTTACTTCAACCTTCTGAACATTTCCTGAAGAACGTTCCCCTCCTCTCCCGACCAGCTCAGGATGAAAATATGTCTAGCCGAATTCTGACCCTCGCATTTGCTTTCTACGGTCATTCGGTCCTGTTGACAGATCTAAATAGAGCCTAAATAAAGTATTTCTAGAATCTATAATTAACACGTGTCTTTGGTTTTATAAAATAATACATCAGTGATTACGTCTTATATGAGTTTAATATGACAATTTTTTACAATGATAAGGTTAGTTAAAATAGTCCTCGCAAAAATATCAGATACACTACACACAATTTGTTTCTGTTACATATTTAATTTGTTACTTCACCTAAATCAGATCTCTTTTATTTGTAGCCCTCGTTTATGTGGTTTCGCCACATAAAAACCCAATAATTACCAGCTCTGTTGTGGTATTTTTGGAAGGCTGGCTCTAGCCCTGCATGGTTTTGGTGACATCCATGTCACCTGAGCATGTTGTAGAGACAGCAGGGCTGTTAGTTCGGGCCAGTGCCTGGCTCCGGCTCTGGGCTTGTGGTTAGGCTCTTCACCAGCAGGTTATCTGACCCCCTCCATTTGAACCATAACTCTTTACGATCACTCAGAGTACGGGGGCTGAATCTGAGAATGGCTGCAAGTGCTAATTCTTGGCATGGGGAATATAGATCATGGAAAGACAATGTCCCAGCAAATTGTGATTATGATCTTATAACTGTCATTATACTTTTCATGATTAATAAAAAAAAACCTTTACTTTTTCAAAATGGTGCATTTAACTCAATATTTCACATTTCTTTGTTGTTTATTTGTTGGTACATGGATGACATGATAACAATTCACATATTGTTTATGTACTTGCATAAAAGGTAAAAAGTTGAAAGTCCTGCCAGGAAGTCTTTGGTTCCTTCCAGAAGAATTGAAGTGCACATGTTTTTATCATTCTGCTAGAATTTAAGCTTACATAAATCCTAAAGAGTAGTCCCTTTGGATTTCACATATTTATGCTCGTATGTGTATCTCTATGTGCACGTGTGTTTACTCATGAAGTCTTCCTATTGAAATTTAATTTAGACTTTTTCAAGACACATCATCTAATAAAAAAACCTTTTTTCTTCTTCTTTTTTTTTTTTTACAGCCAAGCTCATAGTGGAGACGGACACATTTGGGAGTCGAGTTCGAATTAAAGGAGCTGAAACAGGCTTTTACATCTGTATGAACAGGAGGGGGAAACTGATTGGCAAGGTATGAGAAAAAGTCATAATAATTATGTCAGTTATGGTCAGTTTACATAATGTATTATAAACTCACACAGCATATGTTTCAGTCATTTTTCTGTTCAGATTGCAAGATTTTGAATGAATGAAAATTAGAAGAACTCATACCTAGGGAGATAAAGACCAGATAAATTCAGAAATTCCACTCATATAGTCATGTAGTAATTTTTAGTGTTCGATTGCTTATAGACATCCCCAAATGTATCATTATCAAGGAGATCGTTTAGAAAATCAAACAAGAGTTTTATATTTTTATTTGTTAGTGGGCACGAGACGTTTCCTGGTTGCAGTAGGTAAAATCGAGTGTGAAGAATGGGATCTTTCTTCCTTTTTTTAGCTGGCTACTCTTGTTCCAATGTGGATTTGTGCCTTCTCCTTGCTGTGAATGGTAATAAAGTGGGATGGAGGTTCGGCCCCCACCTCCCAGCACCCTGCCAGGTGGACCATCTGCTTGGCACCCCTGATCTTATGCTATCTGACATATTGGCCGCCCAACGACAGCCTGCATGAGAGAGGGTTTTTTTCTGTTGTTGTTTTTTATTGGTTGATATGGAAGTGTTTTTTTCTGTTTTGGACTCGACATTTTTAACAGGCCATTTTGTTAAGAGGCTGGGGAAAGGTTTGGACTCCTGGTTTGGCTCCTTACCCCATTTACATTTACTGGCCAGATAATGTTTAAAGGTCCTGATGTTATGAACGTAAAATGATGCGACGCCTATACTAGAAGCCATCTATACCATATACGGTCTTAAAAATAAACATTCTAAAAGGCTTTTTTTTTTTTTTTTGTAGTGATGCCTTAGAAGAACCATTTTGGGTCCCTCAAAGAACCTTTCAATAAACAGTTCTTAAAATAACCATATTGCGAAGAACATTTTAATAACCTTTATCCACTATGAAAGTACCTTTTATGCAGTGGAAGTGTTCTTTATGGAACCACAGATGCCTATAAAGTACATTTACATCTTTTTTTAGAGTGGTTCATCTATTTTTCTAATGTCCTGGAGAAAGTAAAATATTACCGTAACGTTCTGGACTCAACATAATAAGGTTTTATGCCTTTATAATGAACATTAGAAGAACTATTTTTCTCAGAGGATGAATCCGCACTGGTGTTTACTGAAAGGGGAAAGTCATTGGTTTTTGCTGTCATTTCTCTCTCTTGATCTTGGATCGTAATGACTTAAGCATATGCTGTGTGTGCGTATGGGGAAACCCTATGTAAACTGGAGCAGACATTTTCCAAAATACTTTTCGATAAGCTTCATATTTCCCATCAATCAGGAGCTAAAAATTTTGTCTTTGTCTTGTCCTCACAGAAAAACGGTCAGGGGAAAGACTGCATTTTCACAGAGATAGTCCTGGAGAACAACTATACAGCTCTACAGAATGTGAAGTACGAAGGCTGGTACATGGCCTTCACACGCAAAGGCAGACCCCGCAAGGGCTCCAAAACCAGGCAACACCAGCGGGAAGTCCACTTCATGAAGAGGCTGCCCAAGGGACACCAAATCGCAGAGCACAGACCCTTTGATTTCATCAACTACCCTTTCAACAGACGGACTAAACGCACCCGCTACTCAGGAGAGCGTTGAAGAGTGAAGCCGGAGAAAAGGAGAGGACAGAGAGCGAGAGACTTTCTCAAACAATGAACAGACTCCTCTTGTGGACTCCTAAAACATTTTTTTGTACTGAGCAACAATATACCTAACCTTTAGTTTTTTATGAATTTTCTAAAATAACAAAAAATAAGGAAAAAAAAAAACATCTCAAGAAAAAAAAAGAGATCTATTTTTGTACCCCTGACTTTTAGTACTGATGTGTAAGAGTATAGAAAAGCGAAGCACGGGACGAATAAGTGCTGACATTTTAGTAGTGCGTGGACTTCATCCGTCTTTCCGCTCTTGTTCTGCTTTGGTTTCATTTGATTTCGATGGTTTTAGAGTAATTTATAACTCTTCGTATTGCTGCTCAAGGGGACTTGAAGGGCCTGAGAGAATGCACTGACAACACAAGGCTGTATTCGGTTACACAGGCAGCCGGGGCACCTCTCGACCACCCAGCGATAAGATACCCAGCTCATCTCTCAGTAACCTCTCTGGTTCTTGATTCTGGAACTCTCTGGAGATAAACACGGTTAAAGCAAACAGAGCTTTAAATGCATATTTAAATGTGGCAGCTACATTTTGATTATCGCAGGTTTCCAACCGTGGTTTAAACTGTAAATTCCAAGGTGTATAAATGCATTGTATGGACTGTAGGAAAAGCTTTTGTTCTTTGTTGCATTTTGTTTGTCTGTTTTTTTTATACAAATATAAATATATTTTTATTTGAGGATGTGTAAAATAATTTTAATGATGGAAATATTTATTTAAAAACCTGTAATAAATTTACCTTAGGATACTGACGTCTCTTGCATTTTTGTTTTAATGCGCTATTCAAAATTTGTTTGCAAAATTGTCTTTCCCTACCCTTCTTTAGTCTGTGAAACACAAAAGATATTCTGAAAAATGTTTGAACGCTTTTGTTTATACAATGAGAGTCAATGGGGTCCAAAATGCCACTGGACTCCAATGACTTTATTAATATTTAAAAAAAAAAACAGAAAAAAAGACATTTTTCAAATATGTTCTTTTTGTTTTCATACAGAACATGAACAACATGAGGGTAAATAAATTGACAGAATTTTCTTTTTTTTAAGGTGAACTATTCCTTTAAATAACTTGTGAAATATGTGTGTAAAAGGCATCGATTTGAAATCGCCAAAAGGTCTGTTCTCCAAGCGTTCTGGACGTTTCAATGGCCTCATCCAGAATTAGGCCAGTGCGGTCTTTGTATGAAACAACTCGTCATTATGCAATTGCATCATAATAAATACCACCATTGTTTGCATAACCCTTCTGGTTAGAGACCGGTACAGAGTGAGATGGAGATACTGGGTCTCTCCCCCCAGAATGTTTGGAATGGCAGAGCTCAGGTCAACAGCTCAGTAGGACTGTCTCTCCAGGGGGGCTACACTGTTTGGTCTCTCCTCTGGTTGAACCGGACACACTACGGCTCCCTGGCCCCGTCTCCTCACCGTCGCTCAGGTGTTTTTGTTTAATCTCAGGCCTTTAACTCCCTGTAGCTTAATCTGATTGGAGGGTATCTGTTTTGTCCGAGCAGGGGTGCTCTGTGTTTGCAGACGGGGTTCCAAGGAGCCGAAAGCCAAGATCAGAGGGCAGCATATAGTGAGAAAATGAGAACCGGGGATTTGTGGTGTGAGATCACTATCACGATCTTGTCTGTGATGAGGAAGATTATTAATGACTCCTCTCTGCCTCTCTGAGATATGCATTACTGCAGTTATAATGCTATGTAAATTATGACCAGAGAGGAAGAAAAAAACACATTTCCCAATCCCTTTTTAATCAAATTAATTGCATCATAAAATTCTAAACGATTCAGCCAAAAATGGTCCTCTAATTAGTTTTGGCTTGACACATCTCATGCATCACTGAAAAATGTGTAATGCAGGTACATTAGCGAAGGCTGGCATTGTTTTTATGGGGCAATATGCCATGTGTTCTGCCTCATGTTATGCTAGTAGCTCAGCCGGGGTGCAGAGGTCAAACTCCTAGAAAGGCCAGAGCCACAGAACGTTTCTTTGACTTTGTAGTATGCTGGTTTAGTTCCTTTCAGCAACAATGTAATCCAATTCAATGAATGGTAATCAATTAAGGAAAATGCTTCTTGACATTTCTGAATAAACTATATTTAGGAGACAAAACCTACACATTTTAAATCTAAAACTGACAAACTAAGGGCAGACTAAAGATGCAAATCTTCATTTAAATAGATTTATATTTTAGAAAGATAAGTAACCAGTCAAACTTTTTTATATTTTTGTGGTCCAGGTGTGATTTTAATTCAAGATTTTTGAAAAGGGATTTGGAAAACAACAAATCACACAAGCAAGCAACCATTTTAAAATATGTACATACACATTTGCAAATGTTACATGGTGGTTAACATTCTTCAGATTATAAAAATGTTCTTTACATTACAAAAATAATGGTTCTTTTAAGCACTGATCACTGAAAGGTTTTTTGGGGAACCAGAAATGGTTCTTCTGTGGCATCACTGCGAAAAACCCCTTTTGGAACCTTTATTTTTAAGAGGGAAATGTGATTAAAAATGATGAAAAACTAAAAAAAAAAATAAAAATGGTGACCAGTATCTGGATCTAAAATACATTCTTTTCCAGTAGATTTCAAAATCTTTGTTAAATGAAAAAAAAAAAAAAAAAGTTAATGCACATTTTTGTTCCCCAAAATACTACTAATAAAGCACTTAAAAGGGTTTTAGTTGGTGATCAAATAAAAGAACCACCGGAACCACCAATTGACTCCCTGTGTTTTCACATTGATGACGTCTGCTATTGATTAACAGACCTTGATGATTCGCCATGGTTATTCTGCATTATCAGTCCTCAGTTTCCCCTGAAATTTGTCTCCATGACCATAAAGTTGTAAGAAACCCAGGGGATCCAGCAGGTTGTGGGAAAAATCGCACCTTCTGTGCAGCTTGTGATGCCATGCAAATGAAGAGCAATTCCACTGAGAAAGAGGGGACGCAAAACTGCTTTCATCCATTTTATTGAGCTGCAACCGTCATCCTTAACCCCTGATAAACAAACAGGGCTACCTTCTTAATTTGCTTAGGGAGCAATTTAGACTTGTACAAGCCCCCCTGCTGAACTGGCAGAATGGCAGGGGTGAGAGAATGGGATGACCCAGACCTCTAAGCTGCCTTTACTTCACATTCTGCCTAACCCTGGTCATAAAACCCTTCCTGCAAATTGGAGCTCAATGGAGGAAACATGGGTTGAAATGATGGAGATAAGTCCATCTCGAGTGCTCTTTCTAGCACCCATTTGAGATCTGTAGTGTTCACAATGACTAAGCCATTAAAAGTCTAAACTTTTTATGGTAATTATGCTGAGTAATTTACACACTGAAAGAGAGTAACAGATCAGTATGGTTTTACTGAAGCAAATATGCATGACATACAAATTTAGGTTCATGTCAAAAAATAGCAACACTATATTAGCACTATTCCTAAGCGCACAATTCAACAGCCATTCACAAAGTTATAATTAACATGCAAACACTGTTCAAAGAGAAGATGGGACACGACAGTTTGACTGTTTGTATATGAGACATATGGAGGAACTGTTGACTTTTCCAATTGGAGCTGTAATCTTTTGTTTGCCCATGCATTTCTAAGGCTGATTGTCTGAATGATCTGAACAATTACAGGCTAAATGTGTTTGCCAGCCACACAGAGCACCCTGCACCCCTCTAAAAAGATCAAAAGGGAAGATTCCCCCTCCTTCTCCTTTCAGTCATGACAATTCAGCTGGAAAGCCAACCATAAATGATTTTTTTTTTTTTTTAATTTAGAATTTCCAGTATCTGGGGCACAGTTAATCAGAGTACCTGAAATTCAAAGGTTAATTAATTGAGGAACGCCATGTTTCATCTGCAGGAACTGTTCATCCAAATATGAAAATTATGTCATTATTATTCACTTTTATGTGTAGCATTTTTATGTATCAAGTATATGTTACACAAAACAGAATCCTAAAAGAGAGAGAGAAAAAAAAAACATCAATACAGGAGTCCGCCTGACAACTTTACCACATTCCAAATATCCTGAAGTCATATGATAGTTTTGTTTGAGAAAAAGACCGAAATGTAAGTCATTATTAACTGATAATCTTCCCCTCCAGTGAGCTGTTAACTTGAGAAACGCTGTGAGTTGGACTCAAGAACCGGATCGGTCCACGTTGTGAATGACTCACTCAGGATCAGTGATTCATTGAAAAGATCCAACTCAAAAGACTGAATCTCTCTCATGATCTCTGAATGTGCTAAGGAGAGCTTGTCTGTGAATATGACTTAAATCTTGTTCTGTTCTGTTTGTAATATAGCATGTTGAGTGTTAGAATTACATTAGAATGAAAAAATAATGACAGAATTTTAATTTATGGGTGAACTGTCCCTTTAAGGAATGATATGAACTATTTTTAAAAGGATTTGAAAGAAATTAATCTTCTATTTCAAATAAATACTGTTCTTTAGAATTTTTTATTCATTATAGAATCCTAAAAAAAATGTTATCACAGTTTCCACAAAAATATTAATCAGAACAAATGTTAAAATTTATGAAAAATGTTTCTTGATATGCAAATCAGCATATTAGAATCAGAGTTGCCAAGTCTGCGGTTTTCCGGCAGATTTGGGCTCCTTTAACACTTTTGCTGCGAGTTGTTTTTAATGTCCGAGGGTTGAAGCGCCCCCAAATAACATGTATTTGGAATGTAAATTTTACCAGGGGAACCCCGCCAAAAACACGGATTTTACCCCCCGGAATGCCAATACGTGTAACGCGATTGGGCTGGTTTTGGGCTAGTTTTGAGTAGCAATTGGGTGGGTTTTGTTGAATGATTTCTGAAGGATCATATGACACTGAAGACTGCAGTAATGATGCTGAAAATTCAGCTTTGCCTTCACAGGAGTAAAATACATTTTAAAATGTATTAAATTTAAATAACATTTTAAAATAACTGTTTCTATTTCATAATATTAATATTTGACTGTATTTTTGATCAAATAAATGCAGACTTGCTAAACAGATGTCTTTCAAAAAAACATTTTAAAAATTTCACCGGCTTCAAACCGCAATAAAGCAATACTTTACAATGTACATTGACTAACTATCAGGTCCACTGGACTCCCTAAACAGCAAAAAAAAAAAAAAAAAAAAAAAAAAAAAAATGGTATTTCCTTCATTTCCATTTCCATCTTGATGTTTTAAACAGCCTAACAATACACTAACAATATTTGTCACCAGTGTCTTGTGAAACATTGTAAGGGTTTTTAACAAACTCCAATTATTGCCAAAAAAAAGAGTTGGTGAAGGCTAAAAGTTAAGAATTAAGTTTGTAAACCATGATTTCTATAGCAACGGAGAGAGAGAGAGGATGTGGCTGTTAAAGAGGTAATATCTGTGACAGTGTATTGAACTAAACTCGGCTCAGTAAAGGAGATAGAGAAAAGTAAAAGGATACAGAGGCCTGTGTAACTTGGTCACCGCATTGAATGGGCTGAGGTCAGGCCACCACTTTGGTTCAAACAAAGGCAGCCACCAAGTAGTCGCATTACTGACAATCACATACCATAACCTAGGATCAAATGGCCCCATTGTGGCACTAATATAAAAAACATGTTGTAGAATGACAAGCCATGAATGCTTACATGAGATGGGGTCCTCTGTCAATTACAAGACACTCACCATACAAAAAGAAGAGGAAAAAGAAGAAAAAACATCAAGGCAATTGAATGTGCCATAGAGTGAGGGGTGGACAAGCTGAGTGATTGGAGGACAGGCCGAGGAAGAAAAGAACAAAATTGCATTCCACAAGCAACTGAGCATATCTTCAGAGAAATAACATCTATAGAGGCACAAGAGATGAGAGGAGAAGACAAATAATTACAAACCTCAATTCTGTGTCTGGACTGTGAAATGCTTCTTTTATGACCTGTCTTTTAGTTGACCTGATAAACAGTTTCACAAATCTATAAGATTTGTAAAAAGTTACATTCAAGTCAGTTTTTAATAAAGCCTAAAACATGGTAATAGCCATTTTATTTTTTATTGTTATTTTCGCCGTGTATAAGCTCAAAATGAATGTAAATTACCATTAACTAAATGGAAATGCATCTAAATGATCTAACTATTTCTGATGAACAGACTTTGTGGCATTATACACAATTTTTATTATACAAATGAATTTTTAAAGGGGTGGTTTATTATGATTCCACTTTTTTAACTTTAGTTAGTGTGTAATGTTGCTGTTAGTGCACAAACAACATCTGCAAAGTTACGATGCTCAAGGTTCAAAGGAAAGGGAGATATTTTCTTTTAAAGAATTCTCTGTTTAAGGACTACAACAAAATTTAAAACCTTAAAATTAACATAAACCCTGCCCCAGGAACACGCAACAAAGGGGTGAGGCCATGTTATTGCAATACAGTACATGCAATAGCATGTCATAAAAGCAAGATGCCAACAAAAGTTATAACCGTAATTAAACTGTTCTATCTTCATGCAGCATATATTCTCTGGCTCTGTAGGCATTTTACAACACTTCCCACATGAGTGATTTATAGATTATCATGACAGAATATGCTAATCAATGACTTTAAGATATCCCACATTAGCTACATTAATTAAGCAACTAACCATTCAAAAACATCCTGTTGCATTCTACATGTTGTCACTTCTTGGAGTCTCTCCATCCGACTCCGGTTTGAACATAAAAGGCTGAACAGTTTCTGACATTTTCAGTGAGTCTTCGTGAGGTAATCGGCACTGCTAACACTATGTGTTAACACGAATTGAAAGTAGCTAAAACTGGCAGCTAAATGATGGCAAATTCATTGATCTATATAAATATGAATAGAAATTAGGGGGCAAAATAAGAATCTAAATAAGGTTTGTCCAAGAAGTTGCAAGATTTGTCTCTAAACTTTTGAAAAAAGACTGTGGGGAAGTCACTAAATTTAGTGACAAAATCCCTAAATTGGCAACACTGAACAGGAGCTCTTGAAACCCTCTGCTTAGGAGCAGCAGCTCATTTGCATTTAAAGGGACACACACAAAAACAGAGCGTTTTTGCTCACCCTCAAAAAGTGACAAATTTAACATGCTTTAAAAAGTTTTTTGGGGGTTAAACTTCACATACACACTCTAGGGACATCAGAGACTTATTTTACATCTTGTAAAAATGGCATTATACCACCCCTTTAATAGTCTTTTTTTCTGTACATGTAGCTTATTACGAAGAGGTTTGTAAGAGTTTTAATAACTAATCTGACTGTATTTGGCTATTTTGAGATGTTTTAATTTTGCCCCATTTTTAAAACTGATTTTATTGCAGCAATCTAGTGAGTTAGAAATACCACATTGCATTGGAACCAGGCATTTACTATTTTTTCAACATAATGCACTTTGGGACTAAGGGAAATAGGAAGGTTTAACAAAAACCACACTGCTCAACTATTAGCCATAATATCTCATAGCATTATCCTCATCACTGGTAAATTCATTTTGAGTTGTGTCTGAAAGATGTTGCTCTTAAATACACAGAAGTGAGATGATGGAGTATATTGTGAACTTCTAAATTTTGCATAGCAAATACTATATTCACAAACAAAAATTTGAAAAGGGTATACCAAAATTTTGCTTTTTTTTTTTTTTTTTTTTAAACTAGAACTTGAGTCGAAATTATTGCCCTTTATGTTATTAACAAAAAATTAAACAATTAACTTTTATGTAGAATTTTTTTTTCTTTCCTTCCTTCTTCTTCCTTAGTATATTAAGTAAGTAATCGTTACTTTATATTATCATTAACCACCTGATTCATTCTCAAGTACATTTCAATTGATTCCATATTGGGGGGGGGAATCATCTTCATCAACAACAACAAAAACAGAGGAAAAAAATCACAGATGCTCCAGCAACTAGTCATACAAACAGTAGAGCGAATGAAAAGTAGACTACCACAGCAAACAGTATTAATTTGAGTCACTGGCTCTGGTCAGTCACTACACTGCACGCACTGCGTGGATCACGTGATTTTACTGGTTGTGATGGCTTCCTTCGCTTACTGTGACTACACGCTTTGAGAAAAACATGGGCTTCTGCGCATTTCTACGTCAAACCGACGAATGTCCTCTCAATAAAGGCCTTCATATCATTGGAGGCAGACACAGCGTGACAAAGAAAAGAGAAGAGGCGCTGATCTGGAGAAGGAGCCGCGATGTTTCTGTTTCAGTTACCCGAGGATGTGCTGTTCCTCGTCCTGTCCTACCTGGATCCCAGATCGCTCTGCCGCCTCTCTCAAGCGTGCAAGAGAAGCTACCAGTTCATCTCCAGAGACGTTGTTTGGAGGAAAATAGCTAAAGACATTATTAATACTGGCTTGACACGACAAGGAATAGATTTGTAAGGATTTTGAGATTGACTAGCTGTGTTGCTAGCTAATATTTCTCGGCCTACGCATAGAATAACAGAACTACGTAGACTGCGTAAACAACGCGCATTCGTAGCCGTCGTGACGTAATATAAACAGCGTATCTTGTGATTCAGTACATTTTTTACGCTGTTAGTCATGTGGGTTTTGTTTACATGTGCAACCCTGTATGTGAAAGGGACCTCAAGACGAAAAACTGTACTAAGTATAAGTAGATTAATTGGAGATTGGATAAAATAACCTGTTTTTGTTTGTATAATTGTTTAGATTAGACCAAAGTGAAGTAGCCCCTCAGTCACTTTCCACGAATACGAATTTTGATGTGCCATAACATTTTTAAAGCATTTGACCCAAACTGTGGTGACAGGGTTGCAAAGATTTCAAACCCCACAGAGACTGAATAGAAAATATGTTTAGTTTGACTCCTTGAGGTTTTTGGTCCGTATTTTCTGAAGGTTAAGCAACTCCTTTTACTGATCGTTTGTTGAAAAGTTTAAAAAATGTACAAGTTCCAGGCATTATCCTATTTGTGGAAAGTGCCAAGTCATAAAAATGTGCTCTATAATCTCACCTACACCAGACAAAGTTATTTACTAGCCTGTATTGCACATCCTGATTTTGCTGAGTTAGATGCATTCCTGGATCAACATATTTTGTTGATCCTGGAACAACATTCCAGTCTGAAAATTTAGTCTAACCCTATTCCTACACCTAAACCTAACCCTACCCATAAGTTATCCCAAAAATCAGAGGGAAATGATAGATGAATAACACTGATGTAGAAGCACCAATTCATGATTTTAAACCTAAACAAAAATGTTGACCCAGGAACATTTTGAACTCAGCAAAAGCAGGTTATGCAGCCTATATTTTGCATACTGTATTGTAATCACACATAGCACATAACAAATAGGTTTGCAGCTCCGTCTTCACCGTATGCTAGAAAGAAATTATAAAGAAGCAGTATGTCAGAATCCTCTCAGTCTGCTTTCAAAGGGGAGAGCATGAAGACATTAATTGCTTTATTTAGCAAGTTATCTAAACTAAGATCAAATAATGTCAACCATCAATCCCCTAAGCATCCTCCATTTTTTTCTTTTTTCAGATGTCCTTCCATTCCTCTTAAGGACAGAGTGAGGGTGTCCCACAACTGGATCAATGGAGTCTGTCGTAAAGAAATACTTTTAAAATGGAAAATTAAGTGAGTTGTTATTTTTTATTATAAAAGTCCTTTTAACTCCAGTCAAGTACATATTGCATTTTATTTACAAAAATTTCATCAAAATGCATAAATAACTTGAATTGTATGTATAAAATAACTCGGCATATACAGATGCAGAAATACAATTGCTCAAACTAGTGGAATAAAATGGCTATAATGTGACCCACCCCGTACTTCGAAAGGGAGAAGGGGAAAAAAGGAATTCAAAAATAAGTTGGAAGATGTCATACTTTCATTGTCCAACCCCAAAATACATATTTTTTCAGACATTTATCCTCTGACTTAGGGTGTGTAGTTGACCTTGCCAATATGGACAAGACATTATTGTGTTTTTTTATTAGCCTCCTCGTCACCTTAAGCCCCAAGATACAGATTGAACTACAGAAAAAACATGCGTAGGAGTAATTTCCATTCCTTGATTGTTCGCCCACAGCTTGTTGCCGTGGATACAGCTGGACTGTGATGTGCTGTATCTCTCTCAGGCAGCAAACATCAGTGCGTACCATCTGAGAGCTGGGGGGGGGAAGTTTCAGAACAAACGCGTGGCCCTGTTCTCGGGACACCGAGAGGACGTGTGCAGATTCACTCTGACAGACACACACCTTATCAGTGCAGGAGGGTAAATCCATGGTCATTCAGTTATTTTATTTTATTGTATTTAATTTGAATAATCAATTCAGCAACTGAATGAACAGATTTGATGAGGAATCACTTGCTCATCTAGTCTTATCATATGGTTGTTGCTGACTTGATTATTATTATAATCTGTCAATTTATTTTTTTTAAAAATGAGAAATTTATGTGATTTCCATTGTCACACATGCAATGAAGGTTTAGTTTGATATCCAGACCTTCAAAAAAAAATGTCTCACAGCCACCAGTATTCTTCAGTTGAAAGGTGAAATAGGAATGTGCTTTTTTCCCTCTTTTTTGTTATTGTGCCACAAGGTATTTCCTAAATTTAAACACAGTAAAATATTAACTATAGTAGTTCAGCCATTCAGTGAGTCCACACTTTGTAGTTCGATTGTTTGGGATAGCTTGTGGTTTTAAACACATAATCCTGAACAGAAAAGCTTTTTGTTTTTTTTTGTTATTTTTTTCATTGATGTTTATTTGCTCTAATGCTCTTCTTCTATGTAGAATTATTCATACGAATGTTTACTCTTTGTCTATTTTTTTCTTTTCAGAGATGGTAAAATAATTGTTCATGACAAAGGAAGTGATTACTCTGTGGAGTATTACGGTCACAATCAGGAGGTGAACTGCATTGACTGTAAAGGGGGTGTGATAGTCAGTGGCTCCAGAGACAAGACCTCAAAGGTTAGTGAATGTGTGTGTTCTTGCTTTCATTTAAGTAAAAATGAAAAATCATAGCTGTGTCCATGACTAGGTGTCTTGCATTGGATTCTGTTCACTTAATCTGTGGCTTTCAATTGATTTTGAAGGTTACGTGAGCAGTATAGAGAAGAATTTAGTTACGGTAGAGTTTTATTATGCAATTAATAAATCTTTAAATCAATTCCAGTAACTCAATGTAAATTAAAGTTATGTGTGTTAAAGCTGTTATGTAGAGCAACCCTGTGCTACTCCTGATGGGTCTATTTAGTATGATGTCAAAGTATCAGTCCATCATCCTAGTGATGCTACAGCTTATATTTAAGAAACACCTTGGAAAGACATTAGGAATTCATACTTCCTGGAAAAGCAAAGGCTCTAAACATTTACACTCATTGCTGTACAACATATATTATCATTCAAAAGTTTGGGGTCGGTAAGATTTTTTGTTAACACTTCAATATGTGGAACAATTCTCACTTTTAACTAGTGGCTTATTAGCTGGCTGTTTATTAGTACTTATAAAGCACATATTAATGCCTCATCTCTTCTCACACAATTTCTATTTTTGAAAGAAGTCTCTTATGCTCAACAAGGCTGCATTTATGTGACCAAAAAACAGTAATATTGTGAAATATTACCACAATTTAAAATATAACTTTTGTGTTATATATTTTAAATTGTAGTTTATTCTTGTGATGGCAAAGATTTATTTAAAAAATATATATATTTTATTATTATCAATGTTGAAAACAGTTGGGCTGCTTAATATTTTTTGTGGAAACCGTGATACATTTCCTACACGATTTTTTTGATGAAAAGAAAGATGAAAAAAAAAATAGATTTTGTTTATAACATTTTAAAAATCCTTACTGTCAATTTTGATCAATTTAATGCATCCTTGCTAATTTCTTTAAAAAAAAATGTCATTTTAGATTTGGGCTCTGACTCCAGATCGATTTGGACAGTGCTTACATACAATCCCCATGTATGACAGAGTGTGGTCGGTGGCCATCAGTCCATCTCTATGGTAAGCCTGTACTCATGATTTATTTGTGCAATGAGATTTGTCTGGTCTTTGTGGTTAATAGTCTAACCACAAATCTAACATACAAAGCTAACATATACTCTACCAAAGACTTTTGTTCCAGTGTTTGATGAATTTGATGCTGTCAGTCCTTGATTTTTAAAGAATAAAAGATATTTGATAAAGTCATTCCAAGACTGACTTTCTTCTGTGGAACACAAAAGATGATATTTTGAAGAATTTTCTCAAAATATCTTCTTTTATGTTCCACAAAAGAAAGTCATATATGTTTGGAAAGACGATGATGACAGAATGTTCATTTTTGGGTGAACTTTCCTTTTAAAAGTAAAATTTTTAATACTATGTTATAGGGCTGGGCGATGTATCGAATGCTTTTGTCACGCGCATTTCTTCAGTAAAGCCGGTTCCCTGATTGCCGCTAAATCGCCATCACCTGCTTTCAAATGAAGCGGCATTTAATAGACAGAGCCGTAGTTCACTGATAAGACACGCAATATCGCGTTCAATATCGACGGCGATACATATCGATATTGAACGCGATATTGCGTGTCTTATCAGTGAACTACGGCTCTGTCTATTAAATGCCGCTTCATTTGAAAGCAGGTGATGGCGATTTAGCGGTAATCAGGGAACCGGCTTTACTGAAGAAATGCGCGTGACAAAAGCATTCGATACATCGCCCAGCCCTACTATGTTACTATGTATGGCAGCAAAAAAAGCCTGAGACGGCATTGAAAGTCAGGTATTCAAAATCTAATTTAAACCTGGAAATGAACAGAAATTTGTATAATTTCAAACAAGAAACATTATGAGGAAAATTAAAACATTTATGCTTCAGAACAATTTATAGGTCACTGTATAAGCAAATTTATACATTTGTGACAGTGATCATGCCAACTTTTTTGAATAAAAGCCAAGATGCTCAAAATGCAAGAAGTTTAAATGCAAAAATATTTCAATTCAACTTTACACTCAAATTGTTATGCAAAATAAAAGCATTTTGACTAGTGGCCTCAAGCTTTTGGACAGTGCATTTCCCTCTGCTGTATCCATGATGCTCTTCCAGCTTCAGGCTGTCTCACTCATTAGACATTATGTGTTTGATTCTGCTGCATACTTCATACTCACTGGTTTCCTCTGTTCTTCTCACCATATGAATCACCAACAGACCTGAACATCAACCTTTGCTTTCATCAAAGAGAATTTGAGATCTTTCAAATAATGAATGTATCATTGGGTTTAAAAGAGTAGGGTGGGGGTGGCGGCATCGTTACGGCTCGTGAGGTGAAGTGGTCATAGACAGGGCAACCCAAAGCAGGTGGCCAGACCCTTTTTTAATACATACTCTTCAATTTATTGCCATGCCATTGCTTTGAAGTCAATTAGCTCACACCTCTGAAATGCAGATGCAGAAGAATGTGATCCCGGCCCCTAAAGCCTTAGAAAGCAGAATTTTGCCCTCTCATAGTGTGGAAAAAGACCCTTTTTTATGGTCTTAAAATGCTCGAATGTACCCTACGCTGTTTTCCCCGCTTCTTAACTCTCACTAGGAGAGTGGCGATACATCATTGAATGTTTCTTTGTGTTTCTTGACTTTTTAAACACAGAAATGTGTTGAACCTTCCAGCTGATAAATCGTTACAGACTTTTGAACTTTAGAGAGCTGTTTCAGTCTACAACTGGTTAACCGTTTCTCCCCCAATACATCTGGGAAGTTTCCCAATGTGATGAGCTGTTTAAACAAGTGTGGGATGGAGTGAGGCAGGCGAAGAGGGAAAGAGAAAAAAACATGCAGGATATTATGGCGAAGCGGGGTTGCCTTTGCTCCTGCTGCCTTTGATTGCTCGGCCATGTATACTCCCACACACTTAATGACACGCAGGCACATGAAGCTGTAACACTAGCGCAGAGCCTTCACCTGCCACTGATCCGTCAAACGCACCTTCACAGCACAGCTGAAGGAATGGAAACACTGTGTGCTGGGAGACACCAAAGGACACTGACCGGCTCGGCCACGCTCTCATCTTTTGTCACGTGGCCAGCGTGTAGCGGAAGAAAGCCACTGCTACTTGAGCAGATGCAATGGTTCAACGCAGTTTTAGTCACTCAGCCGAGTTATTAATCCCTGCTGCCCCGTCTCCACAGCCAAGAATTTAGATTTCAAAATAAGAGACGATTATACACATCATTAATTCTCCAATTTGATGGCTGAAATAGCAGGCCTCCAAAGCAGACTGCTGGACCCAGATAATGGACCACACTTCTTTACATGTATTGACGGTGGGAGAAGTTGATGAAATTGACTTGAAATAAAGGCGTCAACTAAACCTGGGGTTTTCAAACTTTTTAATGCCTCTTCACCGAATCCATTCCTAAAATATATAGATTGCTATATATTTTCATGTATAAAGATCTGTTTATGCTGTTGATCAGTAGTGATGGTAAAGACATTTATAATGTTACAAAAGCCTTCTATTTTAAATAAATGCTGTTTCTTTCTATTCATCAAAGAATCCTTAATTTTATTGAGTGGGGTTTCCGCAAAAATATTAAGCAGCACAACCATTTTCAACATTAATATTAATAATAATAAGAAGAAATGTTTCTTGAGCACCAAATCAGCCTATTAGAATGATTTCTGAAGGATCATGTGACACTAAATACTGTAGTAATGATGCTGAAAATTCAGCTTTCCCATCACGGGAATAAATTACATTTTAAAATATATTAAAATAGAAAACCGTTATTTTGAATGTTAATAATATTTCACAATATTACAGGTTTTACTGTATTTTTAATCAAATAATTGCAACTATGATGAGCAAAGATTATTTCAAAACATTAAAAAATCTTACCGAACCCAAACTTTTGAACTGTAGTGTAACTGTGTGTACTGTCAATATAATTAAATTAATTGTGATTAATATCCTGATGTATGACCAGTGTTTAGAAAGCAGAATCAAACCATAAAATCATAATAATGTTTATTACTATTTGTATTATTACTTGTATTAATATTAATACAATATTTATTTATTTTTTGCTTTTTTTTGCATTATTTTATGCTTTTATTATTATTACATTTATTTATTCTGAACTTTTTGGGAGACCCCCAAAGACCTCTCTGCATCTGTTTGAAAACCCCTGAACTAAACTATTAAAACTATTACTTTTAAAATATTTCTTTGGTTCGCTGGTCAAGTGGAAGAAAAGGATAGCACATAAGAAAAAAGAATTTTGACTTCCATTATTTGATTTTAAATAACATACTATGGCTGGTATTTTTAGGACTACTTAGTTTTTGTTAAAAAGTATCTTTTCCTCACAAGATGATCTGTTTCCTATGTGTGAGCTCCACCAATTAGAAAGAGCAACAGATGTCCTCTAATTGAGAGTATGTTCTGCTTTCACTCCTACAACAGTCAGAAGCTGAAACTGTAGATGCAGAGGGTTTCAAAATAGTGATTGCACAGTGTGTTTTAATTTGGAAACCTGAAGGACTAGATGGGAAGCCCTTGTGTTGCAAATGTAATTGTTCCAGCTTCACGCTTGAGGTATCTAAAGGACAAGGAGCAAGAGAGGAGACGCTGCAGTGAGCAACGGGTCCGAGGGAAGGGGTGAGGGACAAAGAAGAGAGAAAGAACAGAGAAGAAAGATGTCGAAAGAGTGTGCATATGGTCGCCTCTGACACTCAGGTGTTAGGGGCTGTATTGTTCCAACCCAATGCAGAATCACACTTGTGTATAAAACAAAAGAACCACGTAAGAAAATATAGCCCTTCTCTCTTTTTCCCGGCACCATTTGCTCAGGCTCTGATTTGTATTTCTTTCTTTTTAACCTCCCTCCTCGCCTGTTCCGTTACCCTCCCTCCTTTTTTGCCGTCGTTTTTTCCAAGGAACCTTATCTCAAGGTCTGTTAGTGGGATATTCCGGCTGGAGCGAAATGCCAAGGCTGACTGTCGTCTATCTTTTTGTAGTCACTGATCCTAACCATAGCCAGTAGCTCTTGTCCTATTTCTGAGATTGCTTTTTACAATTTTAGGTGCCTCGGTTTTTCACTGCATTTTTTTTTTTATATTGGACCCTCTTCTCAGGTTTTTCAGTGGTTATATCAAAGCGTAATGTGGGTGAACGATGGGCAGGACAGGTCCTGTGCAGACTTGAAGAACTCCACGGTGACTGCATGACTTTCACAGCTGATGTTGCAATGTGAACGCTAGCTCTGAAATTCCCTAAATGGTGTCATATGGCTAGCGGTCCCAGCCTTAACTATGAGACCACTCCAAAAAAACTGCCCCTCTCCCATTGCGAAGGTAATGGGCACTCTGGCTCCCTGCATTGTTCTCATTTCACTCCAGTGGGTTGCTCTTCTGTTCTGAATTCCATTTACAATCTCATATCAAAGAGACAGCAGAGACAGCATGTTGAAAAAAAAAAAAAGCCATTCACAGCAGCCCAAATGATTCCTGATTCTTGATCTGTAACCCGTGAGCTTGACTGGTTCATCCCCCCTCCAGCCCCCCACCCCCATCTCAGTCTAGTCTTTGTCTGCCATGTCAGACTTCAGACTCTCACCCTAAATGTTGATTCATCTGCTCCTGTGCGAGGAAAGGCCCTGATTGCTACTAATGGCCTCTGATTAGCATACATTTTATCTTGAGGACACTGTTTTAGGACCTGGAATGACTCGTTCAGTTGGTAATGTGGCTCTCAGAGGAGAAAGCTACTCTTTCAAGTCTTTCAGTTGCTCTTTGGAGATAAAATTGGTTGACAGTTTACATGGCAATTAACCTGTATACTCACTTCCATAACCACAGCATATAGACTTCCTAGCAAACCATGCGATTAAGGAATAAGCAAGGGCTACCGAAGATCTGTGTTATAGATTATTACAAAATTAATGTTTAAAATAAAATGAAGTGTTTTAATTTCTTATTCCATATGTTTATGTTAATATTTAGATATCAAATCTGGAAGAAATGTTTGAAGGCAATGCAATGTCAAACAAATTACTTTTCCCCCCAAATTTAATTTTAATTGGGAAACATTCAACTAAAGAAATTATTATACACTATTTAAAAGTTTAGGGTTGGTAAGGTTGAAAGAAATGAACACTTTTATTCAGCAAGGATGCAGGAAATTGATCAAATGTGACAGTAAATGCATTTATAATGTTTCAAATTATTTCTATTTCAAATATAATAATCAAATAATCCTGAATATTTGTATCATACTTTCCACAAAAATATCAACTGTTTTCAACATTGATGATAATAAGAAATGTTTCATGAGCACTGAATCAACATATTAGACATATTAGAAACATATTAACATATTAGAATGATTTCTGTAGGATCATGTGACACTAATGACTGAAGTAATGATGCTGAAAAATCGACTTTGCATCACAGGAATAAATTACGTTGTAAAAAATAGTTATTTTAAATTGTACTCATATTTCTAATAATAAACTAATAATATTCTAAGTTTCAACCCCAAACTTTTGAATGGTAGTGTATATTTTTAAATATTACTGTTTATCATTATATTTGTCTATGTTATATTAATTTATACAGCTTTAATGGATTGTAATTGTAGCAGGCACTTGGTATTGGACATCTCCTGATTTCCTTTGGACATTCCATCCTTCACTGCTTTATTTCTGTCTGACCCATCACATTTAAAATTCTCTGTCGTTCCCTTTTTACCAGTAGATGCAGAATTAGTAGGGAGCGCTTCTTGTGATAAATAGTTTCCTCTAGTGTCAGACATGACAGATTTTAACCGACAAGATGGGACTTGTTGAGTCTGGAAGAATCCATCCAGACCTAGGTAACTCTAGCCAGAGTGTGTGTAAGGTACATCGGCCACTCTTCCTCTTGAATATATCCCACACACATGCACCACAGAGCCTGTCAGCTAGTTCATTAAGTGGGGTTTGGGTTTTTTTCTGTTTTTAGTTTAATGTCAGCACTTCACTTGCAGCGAAAGTATGAAAGACTTTATTAGCCTGATATGTGTAATTTGGTCTTGTTAATACCACATGCACATCTCAGATCTTGAGAGAATTAGGTTCGTTTAGCTTTTCAGACATTGTTTAATTATAGTTTAGATGAAGAGGCCTCACTTGGAAGATCAAATGCGCTTGTCCTCATTGGCCGATGCAAATTGTGCATGAATTTGTCTCTGTTCATCATCCAGGCAGTTTTAAACATGGCTTATCAATGTCTTATACAGAGAATGTAAACACAGATAGCAAATATTGATAATTTTGTGCTTCTTGCATGTTGTGATGGGATAGGCCACACCACTATGGACAGAAGCGTTCCGTCTATCTGCTTGCCTCAAAGAGCGCAGTACACACTACCTCAGTAGTTGCAATGAGCCCGCAGCGACTAGGCAGGGGGGATGAAAAGAAACAGGGCGCGAGTGTCAAAAAGAGAAGCAACCCCAAGGAGAAGCGAGAAAGGCTTCTTTTTGGGGAGGCCTGTTTTGTTTAGAGTTGGTCAAGCACAACTACAAAGATGTTGCAGGGGTACTGCCTTTGAAATTTTCCAAAGAAAATGATTGTTGGATAAACCGCCCCCAAAACGCCACTCTCTGGCAAACGGAGGGAGCGTGACCTATGACCCTTAGTATGAAAGTACAGCGAGACGTACCCCTCTTTACCACCCTAAGCTCACCCGCCCCAATTTCACCCCCTTTGCTCCACCTCATTCAAGCAAAAAGAGAGAGAGAGAGGGGAAAAAAGAGTGAAATTCATGTCATTCATTTTGCTTCTCATCTCTCTCTCTCTCTCTCTTATAAGGCTGGGAGGGTGAGCCGTGTCTTAGGAGTCAAGAATTCAATTAGTTAAAAAAGGGGAAAAAACAAGAAAGAAAGCAAGAAAAGAAAGAGTCTGCAACAATAAAGCGATAACGGACAGAATGTGCGTTCCCACACGTTAAATACAGGGCGCTTACTACTGAAAGCACAGCATGGGAGCTATAGCCTCTGACTGCAGGTGGTGTCCTGAATAATTGCAGTCAATATGCAGGCTTTGCACAAGCAGATCATTACACACATGCCACATACAGGTGTTCCCCAGGCGCATTTGAGATGGAAACTTTTGTTATTCCCTAAAAAGCATTTTTGCTCAGAAGTTAGCTGTGGAGTTAACTCTGTGGCTGTGGTGTTATGCATGACTGTCTGTGCTTTTCTTAGACAGATAGTTAGACTTGACTTAAAATGAAACAACTAAGTTCAGACACATTGTAACAATACTAAAAGAGACTTAAAATATCCTTTTTGAACAGTGACCATTTTAAATCTACTTCATTTTGCTAAGCAACCTGCTGCTCCGAATGGGAAGAAAGGTTTTCCAGATGGAAATAACAGTAGCACAAGCGACACAGATCCAGGCCATCATAAACGGGGCTCCAGACTGTGACTAAAATGGTCAGAAATGTGACCAAAAAAAACGTGACAATAATTGAAAATCTAGTCGAAAAGAAAGTCAAGTAAGCAAAGCATCCATATGCAGTTTGGTCAGATATCTCGTTAAAGCGTGCACCAGTGATTCTTGTATGGAGAATCAAACACAGCATGATGTCTGATTCATGAACAAATTACTTTTTTTAATGAGTCAGTCACAAAAATTCACTGTCTCAAACTCAAGTTTGCAATTTGAATCAGACCATTAAAGAGTTCACAAGTTGATTCTCATGATTCCCAGCAAGTCATTTTTCAGTTGTGTCCAGTTCTAATTAAATGTGAATCATTACTTGTGATTAAAGATACATTGTCACAACAAAATATTGGTCCTTGTTTAGCATAGTGATTCTAAATTGTGATTTTGAATCTTTGCTTTACAGTAAAGACCTGTTTACACCAAGAATAAAGAAACTATATAAAATTATAATGATAACTAGATTAGTGTCCACACCAATGACCAATAACATTCAGTTTTTTATAAGTGCACACTGCAGTTTTGTTGTCTGTCACTTTAAATACTCAAGTTCTTTAAAGCCAGGTGGATTCTGATTGGCTAGAAATGTTTTTATAATTTATCAGCTGGAAAAAATGGGTGATTCCAAGTAGGGCTGCAACGATTAATCGCGATTAATCGTTTGCAAAATAAAAGTCTCAGTTTACGTAATATATATATGTGTGTGTGTTCTGTGTATAATAATTATGTATATATAAATACACACACATACAGGTATAAAGTTTAGAAATATATGCATGAATTATAAATGTATATATTTATATATATTTTATATTACATATAAACATAACTATTTTATATATAATTATTAGATTTTTCTTAAATATATACATGAATGTGTGTGTATTTATGTATGCATAATTATTATACACAGAACACACACATATATATTAGATGTAAACACTTTTATTTTGCAAACGATGAATCGCGATTAATCGTTGCAGCCCTATTCCAAGGATATCAAGTTTCTTTGTTGCTATTGTTATAGCTGTAGTGTGGACTTCTTCATTCTTATAAAATTAGAATGATTATTAAAACTCTAAAGTTATCATTATAGTTATCATCCTTGGTGTCAACATGCCCTAAAACTGTAAGGTAAATGACATGTTGGAGCCATACATCAGTTGTGTCATGTTTAAGCTAACTATTTTGAAATTTGGCTCCTAAATGTTTAATTTTAAAAGCCCTTTTAAGACTACCTATTCATTTTGTTAATCTGAAGCACTGATAGATGTGCTTGTCATTTATTTAGTGGTAGGTAAGTGTTAAGATGAGATCTGCGTATACTGGCTGCTGACTTTCTCATGGATTTTTGTTTTTTTGTATTTTTGGTCTAAATTGATGCAGTCCTGTTCCACTCCGCTAAGCAAAAGGTGGTGTATGGAATGTTCCTCTGACCTCAGATGCAGGGCACATGAACAGAAAGCCAAAAGGTCTGTGAACTCGGGTGTGAGCTGAACAGGGGGGCAGGAGGGGGGCTTGGGGGAGCTGGGCTGGAAGACGGGGCAGGAGGGTTGACACAGAGAGGGAAAGAGAAAGACCCTGTCTATTGTGTTCCTCCAGCCAATATAAATACATCATAACCCTTTTCAATTCAAACATATTTAGGGACTAAGATGAAAGCACTCTAACATCCCCTTGAACAAAGCCAGGGGTCAGCTATAACAAATGAACAACATCCACTGCAAGGCTGATGCACGGGGGGTTAAACTCCCTTTGAACCCTGTCTTTACCCATGGGCCTTTAGGACAGAGAGATGCATTTGAGTTCAATAAATTTATTTCTCTGTGTTTAAAATATTTTCCTCATTTATTATAGTCTTTACACAATTAATGATAATTTAAGTGTCATTTTTCATTTTTGATTATTTGATTCTATTGTAATTTATCTTTAGATAAATATAGAGTTGAAATATTTCATCACCGTTTCTCATTTTTATGTTATCCTTTTTTGGCTTAAATATGGCTGGTTAGTCTGTGTTTGTCTTTTGCAATTCTGATTTCAGTTGTAGTCATGTTTTGTGCTCTTTTGTTGGGAGATAATGGGGGAATAGCTAGTTTTGAATCAAAAACATTGTGATAAAAGGCAGTATTTAACTAAATATTCAAAAAGTAACTTTATCTGATCAAGTTTGAATGAAATGAACCAATTGATTTAAAATAACCTAAAATGGCAACATCTAAATTAACTGGTTTTATTCAAGTCAGTAGTATTTAACATCACTGAATCAATCTAAATACATTAATATGAACAAAACATTTTTATGGGTTCAGTTGGGTATAAATAGCTCTTTCTTTCTTTTTTCTTTCTTTTTGTTGTTGATACAAACTGTTGTAGGTGGTTGACCTACCAGCTGGTTGTTTAAGCTGGTCAGAGCTGGTAGACCACCATGGACCAGCTACTATGTTTTAAAAAAACAGCTTGACTACTTGACCTGTTTTTTCTAGAAGCTTTGTCACATTTTGCTCAGTTGTAAAGCTGTGTACACAATATAATGTGATATAGAAAGCTATATAGCATTTTATAGCTTGAGAAACATTTAGTGACCTGTCATACTACTGAAAAATATAACCAAGTTAGTAGCATCTCTATTTTTAATTCATTTATTCTTAAAACTATCAATGTTTTTACTATTGTTATTGTCATTTTTTTTGTTTATATACTACCGTTCAAAGGTTTATCTTATAACAGTAATATTGTGAAATATTATTTCAATTTAAAATAAATGTTTTCTATTTTAATATATTTTAAAATGTAATTTATTCCTTTGATTGCAATGCTGAATTTTCAGCAGCTATTACTCCAGTCTTCAGTGTCACATGATCCATCAGAAATCATTCTGATGTGCTGAAGCTCAGGAAAGTATAATATCTTTCAAAACAAATAAAAAAAGCCTCAAACGTTTGAACAAAATTGTATATTTTAGTTTGCATTCCACATACAATTATACCAACAACAATATGTAAAACGGAAAAATATGTAACATTTTTTTTGTTGTTGTATATTTTAAAAACAGCCCATCATATCTCTGAGGTACACTCAGCACATTTTCAGTGATGTGTGCAGTTTGGTACGAAAAGCGCTTGCGGTGGTCTTGACCCAATATGTGTGGTTGCTTGTGTTGGTTTGGCCCTAACAATGTTGTTACTGTGGAGTTCCTCTCCCAGCAGGGGCTGAATTAAAGTTTGTGTGACCCCAGCACTAATTTCATGCTGCACAGTTCCTCGAATAATGATGTCAGCTGATTAGGTTACCAAAATGGTTGTGTTGGCAGTGAACCCCTGACATGTTCTAATGATCCTGAGGCGTGCTGGGTTTTTTGGGGCAGAGGAGTTGGGGTTCGGGGTGGGCAGCGTGGGCCGGGGGCTTTGGAGGGAGATTGTCTGTGCTCTTCGGTTTGGGGGGGGGGGGGTAAGGTCGAGGGAAGGTGGAGGCACATTAGGCGAGAGAGAGGCTTTGACCTTTTACAGCTATAATATCACTAGGAGTCCCTTTCAGATCAATCAGAACTTGTCTGGGAGACAAAAATGTATTTAATTGTGGTGTTCTATTTTTCTCCTTTTCTCTCCCTCCCTTGTGTTTTTTCACAATCGGACTCACTGAGGGATAAGTAATTGAAGTAATAGAGAGTAATAAGGGCTGGGAAGAGAGAGCTTTGGCCTTGCCCCTATTGTATCTTGTGTCACACGGGTTCAAAGGTCAGGCAGCCTGCATATTCTATTAGGGCGCACGGCCTTCATTGGGGCAAATGAGTTTACCCAACAGTAATTAAAATGCCAGCACTGGCCAGGCGAGCTGAATATGGTTGATGGGCCACCGCTAACTGGGTTGACAGCTGCCATGGCTGTCTTTGCCAATATGCTTGGGTCCTCAATGAACAAACCAACTGAATCCATCACAGACAAGAACGCATGTTCCCTCAACTTTACTCGCGCTCTGTCTATCTTTCTTTCTGCCTTTTTCACACCAAAAATGGCATCGCATTTTGCTTATGTGTCTCATTTTCTCGACGCCTCCATGTTATATCTTCAAAGACTTGTTGGGCTGTTGTTTGGTACTACTTATCATGTTTTTACCTCATCACATGTTAAACTTCAAGCACACCTTTTCATTCAAGCCTAACCAACTGTCCCTGTGTGTGTGTGTGTGTGTGTGTGTGTGTGTGTGTGTGTGTGTGTGTGTGTGTGTGTGTGTGTGTGTGTGTGTGTGTGTGTGTGTGTGTGTGTGTGTGTGTGTGTGTGTGTGTGTGTGTGTGTGTGTGTGTGTGTGTGTGTGTGTGTGTGTGTGTGTGTGTGTGTGATTGAAATGAAGGGTCACTGTCCCTCTCTGTTTTTGTGCCGAGGGTTTAGAGTTGGACACCAGGCGCTACAGAGCTTATTCACACAGGCTGGTTGTTAATTTGAGGCCACACTGGTATTCCATTGTGAAGCCCATTTCTTTGGTTGATGTTAGTGGGAGGGCAAAGAGCCCCCTGCTCTTTCTCTGGGTTTTCTCTAGAGGTATGAAAGTATGTGAGAGCGGGAGATGCTTTGTGATTTGCGTAGTTTTACGTGCCTCTCGCGTGGTGCGTCAGTAAGCATTCGCTGCAAGGCACGTTGTCGCCGCACACACATTACATAGTTGGCACAGAGACTGAGAAAGCATTCTGTCAATGAAAGAGACCATCCCAGCAGGGCATTTTAGGAATACCTGAGTGCTAAAACAGGCACATTCCTGTGTGTTCACTAGTGTGAGGGCCCTATTGTTCAGCTCACCTCTGAACACAATGCAGGGAGCAGGAGAGCCTTGAGCCTCACCCGCCAATCCCAGCTGTCCAGGAGGGCTCTAATCCCTGACTATCACGCAGGTCAAAACTACTGCGGTCACACACCCGCCCACCCGTACCTGCTCAACTAATTTGAACCTGTCACCCAACTAAAAAGGGGGCATCCGAATGTTTTTGTTTCTTTTTCTTTTTTCACAGTGTTCCTCCTTTTTCCCCCTAGATATCTCGTGAACGAAAACACATCTGTGAACAAATCCGCTGTCTCAACATACCCTTCAGCCACTCTTTACACCTCGCTACGCTCCATTCACTTTTCAAAATTTGTTTTTAATGCTCTGTGTGTATTCTCTCCAGGAGCCAAAATATTACTCCGCTATTACGTCACCTGCTCAGTATTTAAATGCTAAAAACATTAAATGCTGGAACAAAGATTAAGCAAATGTTCTGAAAACTCTTAATCACAGATTTTTATGGCTTTCATAAAGGTTTATTTACAGTATAATAATAATTACTATTGCTGCTACTACTACTACTACAAATGATAATAATGATAATAATTAATTATTATATGCCTATTAAATGCTGACATTAGCTAGGTTAAAAAAGTATCTTTTAAAAATGAATGCATCTATTTTGCAATTGTTACTAAAGACCTTTATATCTTTGCAGCACCTTTGTGACAGGAACAGCCTGCTGTGAGAATTTTGCTCCTCTTCGAATCTGGGACACAGAAAGGTACATTTTTTTGCTATGGTTTCTGATTTCCATTAATGTTTATATTTTTATAGGACTCATTTATACAGCAATCTGGCCTACAGCAATTTATTTTACCACTGAGTTTATTAGTCTGTAACAGGGGCAGTTCACACAAAACATCTGCTTTATTTTTAACATTTGATGTTATATTGCATCTTTCTGTTTAGTATAATGCACAAAGAGTTTCACATCATTTAAGACCCTGCGCAAAGTTTAAAAATATTAATATTATTATTGTTGTTATTTTACATTTATTGAAATTGCATGTTAAGTTGATAGCCCTAGAATTGTTTAGTGTTTTCTACTACCTATCGGAAATTACTATTCAGTTTTAACTATGTTAGGTCTTAATTATGTTAGGAAACACTTAAGATAAGGGAACATGCTTATTAGCATGCATATTACTAGCATATTAGCTGTTTATTAGTACTTATAGAGTACATATTAATGCCTTATTATGCATGACCATATTCTACATCCCTTAATCCTACCCCATACCTGAACATATACACTACAACTACCTTACTAACTATCAATAAGCAGTAATTAGGAATTTATTGAGGGGAAACTCCTAGTTAATAGTGAATATGTGTTACCTTATGATTTAATGTGTTTCTTAGCAACATTCTATATGTTTTCTATATGTTTAAATCTCAAAACATTAATGTGTTCAGATAAATTACTATTTGAAACTGTTAATTTCTCATAAAGTGAAAGTAGAACCTTATCATGATGATAGAAGCTGCCCCATTATCCCTTCAGCTCAGTCTTTTCTCTTGGGGAAGTTCAAAGCTGACTTAAAAATTCCTGTCATGAAAGGCCAGGCTTAAACCTGATACAACCTGACTGGTTTTCATAATTCCCCAGCTTTACCTGCTGAATTCAGCCTTCTTGCATGTTGTCAGTCTAAAGGAAAGTAAAAGAGGAGGAGGTGTGTGTGTGGGGGGGGGCCATGAGTTCCGGCACCAAATGACAAGGAAATTTGAGATGGGAAAAATTGCGGAGAAGGAGTAGAGGCGATTCCAGACAGATTTCCATGGGAATCACATGTTCTATAGAACACCGGAACACAAAAGTTGAGCCAAGATTAATGTGACCCACCGATGCGCCTGCCATTTGATCTGTGAGGCGCGGGTAGCCAGTGTCAGCTTGATGGACACGTGGGCTGGCCGGCTATCAGAATGCAGATGCACGCACAGGTAAACAGGCCATTGAATCAAGTTAGACTCACTACAAATCTGTTAAACTAAGAACCAGTTAAGGTTACAAAGAGGTGTGACAGTCAGTGAACAGCCAACAGTCTGCCTGCATTTGAAACCTTGTTGCTTTAATGTTACACACACACACAGCAGTTTTTCTTATATATAAATAGTTTGGGGTCAGTAAGATTGATCACCAAGAATGCATTTATTTGATCAAAAATGCAGTTAAAAAAATGAAAATACTGTGAAATATTATTTCAATATAAAATAACTGTTTTCTATTTGAATATAGTCACACTTTTAAATTAGTTTTCACTGTTAACTAACTATTAACTACAAGTTATACCTCAAAAAACTCCTAATTACTGCTTATTAATAGTTAATTAGTTGTTAAGTTTAGGTATTGGGAAGGATTAAGAGATGTAGAATATGGTCATGCAGAATAAGGCATCAATATGTGCTTTATAAGTGCTAATAAATACTAATATGCATGCTTATAAGCAACAAGTTAACAGTGAGAATATGACCCTAAACTAAAGTGTTACCAAATATATTTTAAAAGGCAACTAATTCCTGTGATCAGTACTCCAAATCATTGTAATATGCTGATTTGGTGATCAAGTAACATTTCTTATTGTTATAAATGTTGAAAACAGTTGTGCTGCTTTATATTTTTGTGGAAACTGTGAACTTTTTTTTTTTTCAGGATAGTTTGATGAATAGAAAGTTCAAAAGAACAGAATTTTCTTTTGTTACATTATAAATGCCTTTACTGTCGTTTTTGATCAAATTAATGTATCCTTACTGAAAAAAAGTGTTAATTATTCTAAAAAAAAATCTTAAATATATATATTTTTTAAAAACATTTTCACACACGCATACATATATAGGTTTTAGTGTACATACATATTTATTAGTCATCAGCCCATCCCCCTTGATAGTTATTAATATTAGCTTCAGATAATATTTTATCACCTTTTATTATACTTGCTCAAGGAAGGTGGTTTCAGATGATTTTTGTAACACTCATTATTGGATTAGTTTTATGTGCAAAACAGGTGCGTTTTAACACCGAGAGCATTACCTGAGTGTTAAGTGTCTCAGGAGCGTTCTGTCCTGAGACCTGTCCTGGAGTAAGTCGTGTTGTCTTTCCTCCTGTCTTTGTGTGGCTGCACTAGGGTCAGTTGTATCCTGCCATAATGTGTTCCCGTCTAGTAATCAGGTGCACCTTGTGTGAGGAGCACAAAGCCACCAGTCACAGGGGGCTGAGAAACCGACTGATGAGTGGAGGGAATGGGGGCTGTGTGGATGTGTGTGTGTTCCTATGTCTCGCTTTTTAACTTTTCCCAGACAGGCCACCAGCATAACCCTTAGACGACCAGCACAAACATGAGACATATTAAAGAGGTTACATTTACCACGATCGTAGACGACACTAGCACAAACATCCAGCCTTTTTGCCAAAACAAATATGCCTGTAGCTCTGTAAGTTTGTTTGTTTGTTTGTTTGTTTTTTGTCTTTGAGTAAAGATTGGCCTAGTTTTATGTTCAGCACAAAACTACTTGTGTTTTCAGTTGTAATAGTTCCCAGTACTACTTTAGGAATCAGCCAGACTCAATTGTTTTTATATAGAGTGTTTAAATGTTTGGGGTCGGTACAAAGTCTCTTATGCCCACCAAGGTTGCATATATTTTATCAAAAATACAGTAAAAACAGTAATATTGTGAAATACTATCACAATTTAAAATTTTGTTTTTTATTTTAAATATATTTTAAAATATAATTTATTCCTGCGATAGCAAAGGTGAACTTTCAGCATCAATTCTCCAGTCTTCAGAGTCACATGATCCTTCAGAAATCATTCTAATATGCTGATTTGGTGCTCAAGTAACATTTGTTATTATTTTCAAAGCTGAAAAATGGTTGTGCTGCTTAATGTTTTTGTGTACACAGTGATATATTTGATACATTTGATATTCAACAGTGCTTTGATCTGCCTGCATTGACATTATTCTTTAAGAGCTGCTGTGTAGCCAAAATAATGTATCTGTTATCAATGTAAAGCTGATTTGACACAATCTACATTGTAAAAAGTGCTATATAAAGGTGACTTGATATATTTGTTTTCAGCTTTACACTTTGTAACATTATAAATGTCTTTATTTCATCCTTGATGAATAATTATTAATAATGAATGAGTATTAATTTCTTACTGACCCCAAACTTTTGAATGGTAGTGCAGTTCTTATATATCTATGAGTGTCTGTAAATAACTATTTTATAGCTTTTTTTTTTATATAGTACACAGTGCCTCCACTCTGACATGGCTGTAGTAAATTTAGATACATTGGCTATGACAAAACCAAAAGCATTTGATATGTTTTCTGAAACAGGCTACTGCTGATGTAAACACCAAAGTAACAATTCTGATGCCTTTATTTTATTTTGATGCCACAGGCATTTCAGATTCTCTTTCTGCATGAAATGCTCAGCATATTAACCACCAACAGTTTTAAAGATAAAATGAAATTATATTTCCATTACTTCATTTCCACCATAAAGAAATTCACAGGATAGTGGAGGATCTTCATAAACACCAGATCACCTAAGAGGGAGAGATAATTCCTGATGTTTAGCCGGCTACTTCAAGTGCAACTGGCGAGAGACGCTTTTTTTTTTTTTTTTTTATACATGTTCTTGAAAGATCAGAGTATATTTTCAGCAGGGCCTGTTGACTGTGTGGAGGAATAATAGAGAGGACATGTACAGGCCAAGATCACTCAGACCCTCATGTCTCAGAGTACCAGCTGACCGCTGCTTGAACTAATTACGGCACTATGAGGGAAGTAAAGAAAAGCGTTTGAGTATGAGGGACATCGAGATTTTGCTACTGTTAGCCAACACATTAGTAGCATGTTATTTTCTATAGTGTCTTTTAAGTCAAGCGCTTGAAAAAGATACTTGATAATGATCAAGCTGAAGACAGACAATGGCCAGACACCAAACAAGAATGTTTTTTATTGCTCTGTCAATATGGACATGAATATTGCCTTAATGTAAATGTATTACCCAATAATATTATTAATATTTACTTGAAAGCACTTAAGTTAATTTTGGACCCAGAGTATGCATTAAGTTTTATTAAACTTTCATTATAAAAAAAACATTTCTGACTTTAGTATTTCTGACTCTGACCTGGACATGGAAATTACGTTGTTTCTTTAATGTCTTTCTCCTCTTTAAAGTGAAAAAGTCTATGATCAGCCTTAGTCAGGGACACACAAGTGGTGCTTTAAAAGGACCCCTAACTTTTCATGGGGCTCTTGCCATCAAAGAATCTCACAATTGCCTAGAAATTCTTGACATTTTTTCTCTCAAAGAAAAGGGTTAAATTCCTGGATCCTACCAAGAGCTGTTTTATACAAATTGCAATCTCATTGTTTTTAAGAGAACGCGTGTGACATTTAAAAGTCTCCATTGTCCTGGTCCATGGCATTCTTTTTTCTTTTTTTTCTCTTAGCTGGTGGTTATTTCGACTGTGGGCTAAATTGGCTGACATGCAGACGGCGCAATGCGATTTCTGTTTGTTTTAGGCCCTGAAAACCTCAGCAGGGCTCTTTATGTACCTGTCTCACATCCTTTCAGGGCACTGACTGTTTCCCATAGCTTCCCTGTGCCAGTTTACCCTCTACACTTAACCTTACAAGAGCGTTAGCTCAAAATGACCTTTTCCTGTAGATCTAACACCCAAAGAAATGTCCTCAGCATTGCCCTTTTTCAAAATCCATCAATTCATTAAAGTTCCCTTTCATAAAGTGTGTGTGTGTGTGGCCCAAATGGTCAAACGGAGACAGAGGACTGTTAGGGAGGCCAGCCCCACCATTTTTTGATGGCCCTGAGACCATAACTCAACAACTAATTACGAACACATGCCATTCTTTATAGTGCAGAATAAGGATTTTTTTTAAAAAGGACATAAAACATTAAAAAGGAGGACATTTATTCTCAACTTTCTTTAGGGGTGTTAGAAAGTTTGTTAGTTTTTTACAAATATGAAGACTTAACTATGTGATTTAGGTAGTCAGTGGCAAGAAGGCAGTTTAAAAGTATATTATGTATGAAACCACAATTGCAGAAGACCATAGATGTACAATGTGTGTATATATTTTTTTCTTTATATTCACATGAGTATATATGTATATAAATATATTTTTAATATAAATAATAATTTTGAAAAAATTATAATTTTTATATATAATATATATATATTACACACATGCGCACACATTAAATGTTATTAAATTTATTAAATATTATTTAATTATGCCTTTAACTCTCAATAAGAGTGTGTTACTCTTAAATCCATTTAAATATTCTGCAGCTTTCCTAGTAAAATCAGTGCTGGAAAAAAATCTGTCCCAAAAAAAAAAACCCTACAAATTCTGTCTGTGTGTGTGGGTAAGTATTGTAAGTACTGAGTGCTGCTTTTGCTTGAGCTTAAACATATTCAGGGGTCAAAGAGGATTAGGTTGAGGTCATTTGCTCTTTGAGGAGCGCTTTAAAAGGATGTAGAAAATAAAGCTTTTCCCCTCTAGTTTGTCTGTCTATATTTGGTGGCTACATTGTTCATGTGATCACTTTAGCAGATTGCAAATATCACAGTTGCCCCCAACATGTCTGTTAGTGACCTCTCAGCTTCCACATGTCTGAACATTAGACATCTCCTTCGGCAGGAGCTGCGAAAAAAGCCACGATAGGGCCTCACTTATTGTTATGTAATTTCTAGTTTTGCTTGCTTAAAGGAGGAGAAGGCAAACCAAACTTTCTTTGGCGGCAGTTGAACACACATTCGAGAGGGAACGCTGGCGGATGCACTGTATATGTATTACTCCACTGGGACAGTCGCTCTCGTGTCTTAATTAATCTGTCCATTTCACCTTCTGACCTTAATAAAACATGTGCTGTCACTCTGCTAAATGACTCCTGTACTCTGAGTTTAAATCGAAGATCAATTTTTCCTCAGCAGCTCTTTAACCCTTTTCCCCTCAATCTAAATCTCTCGTCGAACAAGCCGTGATCAGACAGCCTTTGGAGAAGGGACAGTCTCGCCACACGTTCCCAAACAGATCAGACGCTGGAAGAACAAGGTCGCCTGCCATGCAGATGCAGTAATTTAAAAGATTATATGGTTATCCTCCATCCTGTAATCTTCACAGGTTCTCTCTAAAACGGGACAAAAAACATGGGACGCATAAAAAACCGGTGACCTAACAATTTAAGAATCCTGGGTGTTTGCTGTTGTACTTGGAACAGTGCTATTACTGGCTTTAAAATTAGAGCACAGATGCGAGGACTTCTTTTACGATGCTTGTTTTTCTCACTTCGCGCTTTGACATTTGCAAAGTCTCGGGGCAGAAGCCGGATGTTCTCTCTCTCTTTCTCTCCCGACCTGAGTTTACACAATTTCCTAAAGCACTTAGAAAGAAATATCTGATGCAAATTGCATGTTTTGCAAACAAATGTTTTGCATCATTTAATTGATTGTCCCCATTGTTAAGCACTGCCATCAGTTCAAGTTGTTGCCAGCGTGTTATTTTAGCAGCAAGGGGTAAATGATGGGTATGCAGATGCCCGAGGGGCTACAAGAGAGGTTGTCTTTAGGCCCACCAGGGTCTTGGCCTTTGGTTCTGCGGGACTATCTGTTAAAGAGCCTGTGTCTAAGAAAGACCCCCCTTGTCTCCCCCAGAGCGAAGGTTGGGGATTACCAGTCTGCCCTCGGTGAACAAGCTCACAGGAGACCTCGAACGTGGGGGGTGGTCGCTATGGCCATTGGGCTCCCCTAAATGGTTGCTAGGGACCAGGTATCAAAGGTCCACAAGTCGCACACAGTCACGGTCATGGAGGGAATTAAATAGCAACAAAGAAATTGTGATTCTACAATAATCTGGCCTCTGCGGCGCGGGTGGGGGCGGAGGGCGCCGCAGACCCGTTGGGTCTGTGATCATAGGAGCGTGGTGCTAGGCCCGACACCCCCTTTCTACCCTCGATCTCCTTTCTTCCACTCCTCACGGTTCTCTTGCGTATCTGGGAATGTACCTTACGACCAAACTAAGCTGCTTTAGCAGCCCATTCAAACTCCGAAAGGTGTTTACTTTTTATCTCCTCATCCTAAGACTTAATTTAGCTTTTGTGTGGTCCGTGGACATTGGAAATGCAGGAGTATAGTGGGACTTAATGGTAATAAGAGATTAAGTGAGCAAATGAAGGCATTTTGGTTTGAAATTAGATCTTTATTGACTCAGAGTTGTGAAGACTGGGAGACGTTCCAATCTCAACAACAAGTAAACATGACCTGTTTTATGAGCCTGCCAGTCACCGAATTGCTTTGATAAAAGTGATACTCAGACGACGAGATGCAGGTGACCTCACTTGTCCAGTCGCTTTCAACTCGCGCTCTGGAATGATCGGCCTCCAGCAAGTTTACGTAATTCTCTCAGCTGCTTTTAAAGTTGCTGTCTGTGTTTTTATTAATGTGTTAATCTTCTTCAATGAGGTTTGACAAGGTATAATCTGCAAGCTTCTTCTGTTATCTCCTTCTCCCAGGTGTCACCTGGTGTCGTGTCTTGGTACAGAGTTCCGCCGCGGAGCAGGTGTGTTGGACATCATCTACGAGTCTCCCTTCCAGCTCCTCACCTGCGGTTACGACACATTCATCCGCTACTGGGATTTGCGCATCTGCTCCAGGTACTGTGGAATATTGGCTTGGAACCTTCAGCACATTGCCGTTACGATTCGTGTTGAATTAGGCTTAGCGCTTACATTGACCTGTGCTGTCAGCAGATTTGGCCTTGTCTACGGAGACTAATAAAGTTAGCCGGTACGTCTCTGAGAGCCTGTGAGGAAGATTAGTGTTCTCTGTTAATCTAATAAGCCCTCCCGTGCATAGAGTACCGTTTAGATAAAAAAGAAACCAGACTTGAGCCTCCTCTTGGGTCTGTGGACACAATTGTTCCTCTGAGAGATTGAAAAGGACCCCCTTGTCGAGAGAGGCTCTTGCGCCGGGACTCTCACCCACCCAAGTCCACACCGGTTGGTGGCCATATTGATGTGGTGCGCCGCGTCTCCAGGGCAACAGGGCGGGTGCTGGGGATCAGCGAGCTGCTTGTGGGGTGGACTGGGGCTCTATGTAGGGCTTTGAGGAGGGGGGACCCTCACAATCGCATATGGGCAGTCAAGTAACACAAATCAGAGGTGATTGAAAGAGGGCCCTGGAGAGTTTGGGGAGGGGCAAATGTCCCCTCTTAAGATATCAATAATTCACAGTAAGACCAGTCAGGACTCAATATGTGGTACGTCTTGATTCAAAGCGGTTAGTCATCTGAAAGTCGTCATCGTCTATAAAAAGAGGGCACTTTAATTCAGTCGTAGAGTAAACTGATCATGATGGTTAAGTGTGTGAAACTAATTTTTTGATTAATTGTGAATAATTGAGGAGGATTTGTGCCGGTCTTTTCATTTGATTTTGATTGCTCAGAAGCTCTGTTGTTGCATATATAAAAGGTTAAAAATGTGAGGCGAGAGACGGATTAGTTTAACCATAAACTTTTGAATTTTGGAAAAAGAATAACTGATCAATATGTCTTCTTGAAAATAAAATTAGCTATAATTTGCAAGAAAACATGTTTGAAATATGAAGAAACACCAGGAAGATTGTATACAACTTTTTATGTTGGAAGTAAGTTAGCATTTGGGAACATGCCAGATGTGGTAACAGCATTTCAAAATGATTTAAAATTCACCCCCATTTTCACTTATTTGTGATAAAAGAGTACTGTTATTTTAATATTTATTCTAGTGTAAACACTGCAACAATTGTACCTTTAGGGGTGCAACAGTTTATCACTGAGACAGTACCCTCAAAGGGACATCTTTTTATCTTATCTATCCTAAAAGGTTTATAGTAGTATTTTAAGGGAACAGATTACTACTCTAAGGTACTAAGGTACTCCCCAGTGACAAGCTGTTGTACCCCTAAAAGTCACAATTTCACACTTTTTTTCTGACAAAAACTACGTAAGAGGAATGAACCAGCCCATGTTTAATGTTTTGTTTCTCAGTGTGAGTGCATGTGTGTACACATATGCAGCACAGTAAGATGCAATCCAGACATCTCCCGCACGCTCCTGCTGCCCTGCTGTCTGCAACACGGCCCAGCCACACTCCCTCTCCATGATTTATTCAGCACACCATTAATGGAGAATTGATCTCTATTGGCTCAGCACATGCACAGACACTTGCCCTGTCCTTCCCTTTTTTTTTTTTCCCCGACCTGCTCTAAAACAAGAAAGCCCCTTTCCGTAAACAAGGGATGAGGTTTCACCCTTGTGGCTTGACAGCACAAATAAGACACTCGCCCTTAAGCCACGCAGCGAGAGCTAGCCATGGTGGCTTTGGCCCTCTGCTTTAAGACCGGTCTAATACAATGTGACAATGGCTGGAGTTGTGGAATAACTATAACTTCTGGACTATGCATGTTTGGATGCAGAATGTGTCCAAATGCGCACAGCTGTGCATTATATATTCATTTCAGTTCATAATTTGATTGATTTTTTTTTTTTTGTGATGTGCATTAAAATAATTCAAGTTATAAGGGAAAATTAATAACCCACTGTTCTTTAAAAGGACAGTTCACCCAAAAAAATTATAATTTCATGTCATTCCAAACCTGCATGTCTTTCTTTTTCTTCCAAATTTATTATAGTTAACTAAAACTAAAACCATTTTAAAAAAGATTTTTGTTACTTAAATAACAAAATTAAATAAAAAATAATGAAATAAATATTAACTGAAATAAAATTTAATAATCAATTTTATTTTAGTCAGTTGCCAAGTTTAACTTACTAAATTAACATATTAAAACTATAACAAAATAAAATATAAAATAAAAATGAATATAACTACATATTTAAAAAAAAAAATAAATAAATAAAAATAATGAAAATGGCAAAAACGCACAACAAAACAACTAAAATAAAATCTAATTCAAAATATTAGTAAAAACTATAAGAGTATCACAATGATACTAAAATAACACTGCTTTCATCTGTGGAACACAAAATATTTTACACAGATATTTTGAAGAATGTCATGCTGCTCTTTTCCATACACTGAAAGTACATAGTGACCAGGGGCTGTCAAGCTCCAAAAAAGTCAATAAAAACATACTAATGGGAGTCTATACAACTCGTGTATTATATTTCAAGTCTTTGGAGTCATAAGACAGCTTTGTGTGAAGAACAGACCACAATTTAATTCATTTCTACCAGTAAATGTTCCCCGTCTGTAGATCTTAAATCACATTTGCATTTGTGCATATTGAATAATTTTGCATACTTGATCATTTTAAGTGAACTGCCCTATAAAATAGCATTTTTGTAGCATTAAATTTCCCTTTCTAACAGGAAGTGTGTGATGGAGTGGGAGGAGCCTCATGACAGCGCCCTTTACTGTATAAAGACAGACAAGAATCACATGATTGCCAGTGGCTCATCATACTATGGAGTAGTGCGTCTTTGGGACAAACGGCAAACTCGCTGTTTACAGGTAACTGTGAGCATGCATGTTTCAGTACCTTTTAGTATTTTACATGACTGTAGTGAAGTTCATGTTTGCAATATTCGGTTGACAGATGTTCCAGCTGGCGCCCACCACCAGCAGCCCAGTGTACAGCCTGTGCTTCAACAGCACTCACCTCTATGCTGCCCTGGCCTCCGTCCTCTACTCCCTTGACTTCAGAACTGCAGGGTCCCAGTCCTGGAAATAACAATCCATTAATGTTACTTGAGACTCGTCCTTCATCTCCTCCAAGCCCTTAGTGATGGTCTCAGACCTCAGATGGGCAAGTAGCCATCATGCCTTTTGGATAATCAGTGCCGCTAATGATACAGTTATGGCCTGGTGAATATTTCCCCTGTCACAGGCTCCTGAAAGCAAGCAGGGTTCACGACCTTCTGTGGTCCGAGTCTTAACGGACTTAACACATTGCCAGCGACCTCTGGGATGTCTAAAACAAACACTGCTCAGAGCTGCCAACACACACTGAGGGGATTTATGCTAAACCACAGCACATATGATAATAGATATATTGAAGCTGAAAGTATATTTTTCCAACAATGAGCCAATTAAACATGTTTTGTTTTCTTTGTGCGTTGTCTTTTTTGTTCTAAGTTTGCTGAGGCTTACACTGAATTTCTAGGTCGGTTGCTGTTTATATTGATTCCATCACACCTCAGTAATGCCTCGCTCACACATACAAAATTTTATCGCTTGTAATTTGTCACTAGTGGGTGTTCCTGCTCTGGATGCCCTAAATATTATCGTAACTGGCCTTAGCTTTAGAAAATCTGATCACCAATGGGTTGTCATTCTATCATGACAAGGAATCACTTTTCTTACTATTACAAATGAACAGCCTGGAGGGGAAAGTGTTTGTATATAAATTACATTTGTGCATAATGTATCATCATTATCAAAGCATGAATCAAACATACGTTTTTTTAATTATTATGATCAAAAGCACATTTTAGCACTTTATCTTACTGACACGTCACTTCAGTATCTCAGAAGAGACAGATCACATGAGCACCACTGTCTTCACCCCTATTGGTAGTTGTTGCATTGTTCATTTACATAAGGAGCCTAGTTTTGTCAAATTGACTGTCATTGAAAATAAGTTACCTTTGGTTGTTTTATAGATCTTTATTGCCCGGTTTCACAGACTAAAATAGATGTTTGAGCCGTTTTAACTGAAAGCAACTTGCTCTGACATTTCTTAAAATATGTCCGTGCCATTGTTTTGTCTCAAAATGCACAACAGTAATGGTTTGTTTTTTTCTAAGGCACATTTATAAAAGCTACTTAAATGTCCTAATTTATCTATGGCCTACTCCTGGCTTAAACTAATCGTTGTCTGTGAAACCGGGCTGAGAAATCATAACTGTTTCTGTTACATGTGTTTTAATAATTTCTCTGGTGTTCCTAAAGAGGCCAGAAAGATGTTTGGTGACCCTGTAAGTGTTTTCGCCTAGTGTTATACACCTCAAAGTGAGAAATCCAAGGTCAAAGGTTAGACTTTAAAAGCTATGGGTGGCTGCTGGGTCTGTGCAGGAGCAGACATCTGCAAAGAGGTAACGGAACAACCAAAGAAGGAAGCCACACACCTCTTCTTTCCCTAGTCCTCAAAGCGGTGACTTGCAGCATAGAAGCAGCTGAGCGCATTAGCATCCAGAGCTAGCGGAGGCCTGCGTTGACATGGATAATCCATGCCATCCCAAACAAATACCTCATGCTTCTGATGTTAAAGCCCCCTTGGATTTGGTGCAGTCACAGGATGACAATGCAAAGGTATTGTCCTATCACACTCCAGGCAGGTTTCTTTTTCTTTGGGATTCTTCTGTGGTAACTCATAGGAATTTAGCCATGTTATCTTAAACATCTCAGCTGTGTCAACAAAAATTACTAAATGGGAATTAATGAAAATGTTATATTTATTTATTTACCCTTACATCATTTAAGAATATCCTGGCCATTTTTTCTTTATAATGTAAGAGAATGAGGAATGAGGCTGTCATGCTTCAAAATGGCATAAAAAAGGTCTGTATGACTTGTGCGTTTATGCGCTATATTCCAAATCTTCTGAAGCCATGTCATAACATATGAGAGACGTTATTCAGCATGAATAAATGCTGACAGAATTTCCATTTCTGTGCAAACTATCCATTTAAATGAATATATGCACATCTAACATAACTATACTTGTTATTAAACAACAGAAGAAACATTTAACAACCCCAGACAATGTACAGTACAGTTGCTGCTCAGTGTGATTCTTAAAAGGTGGGGCTCATGTTGGGCTTAATGTGATTTACGGTCAATCACAGAATAAATTAGATCATATGCAATGTGGGGCAATCCATTAGCTGATTTTGTCATTGAGGATAAAAGGAATGCCTACACCTCCGTGCAGATATTGTACAATCATGCAGGAAATATGGCCTCACGGGACTTAAAGACGTGGTCACTTTAATAAATATTAATACATAGGTTTGGAGCTCAGCAGGAAATGGGCACTCACTCATATTGAGGATGACATTGTGGATATTCCTAAAATGAAGGCAGTGAATTTTACACTGTGTAGCTTCTGTAAAAGCATGTAAAATTAGGTAATTGCCATCTATCTATCTGTCTGTCTGACGTTCTATCTATCTATCTAATCTATTTTAGGGTTAGGTTTAGGAGTTCAACAGATCTGGACTGCAGGTAAGCCAGTCAAGCACATCCACTCTACGGTGTATAATGTCTAAGAAACCACTCTTGCAGAATGAGGCCGGGCACGTCAATGGTACCTTCACATATATGCAAGTCACCCATGCCGTCTGCACTGATACACCCTCATACCATGACAGATGTTTCCAAAAGACAGTGGAAATGTGTGCTGTGGTCAAATGAGTCCACATTTCAGTGTGTTTTTGGAAAAAGTCGAATTCACAAAGACGAAAGGGACCATCCAGATTTTCATCAGCGACAGGTGCAAACCTGATCTCGATGTCCGTTTTTTCCAAAAACACAGAAACATGGACTCATCTGACCACAGCACACATTTCCACTGTCTTTTGGACCATCTAAGATGACCTCGGGTCCAGAGAACTCAGCACCATCTCTGAATAGAATCAATGTATAGCTTTCTCCTTGCGTAACAGTGATTCAAGTTGCATTTCTTGATGCAGCGGCAGACTGCGTTAAGTGACAACATGTACTCCCAAGCCCATGTGGCCATTTTTAACACAGCAGCATGATGGTTTCTCATGCAGTGCCATCTGAGGGCTCGAAGGTCACGCACAAGAGGTTTCCTGCCTTGCCCTACACGGATTGAGATTTCTCTGGATTCCTTCTCTGGAGTCTTTTCACAATATTATGTATGGTAGATGGGGAAAGACATAAATACTTTGCAAACATGGATTTAGAAATGTGATTTTTGAATTGTTTGACAATTTTTTCTCATGAAATTTGGCACAAAGTGGTGAGCCATGACCTTTTATACCCAAACCTATACCCTAACCTATTACCAATTCACTTGCTATCTATCTATCTATCTATCTATCTATCTATCTATCTATCTATCTATCTATCTATCTATCTATCTATCTATCTATCTATCTATCTATCTATCTATCTATCTATCTATCTATCTATCTATCTATCTATCTATCTATCTATCTATCTATCTATCTATCTATTCTAATCTAATCTAATCTTATCTATCTATCTATCTATCTATCTATCTATTCTAATCTTATCTATCTATCTATCTATCTATCTATCTATCTATCTAGAGCAAGGTCATTATCAAAAGCCCCTTGAGGAACTGTGGGTGAGCCACAAGCTCTCTGTTTCTGACAAAGGTAATGAAGACCTTCCGAGTTCAGAGGATGTGAGGAGGGGTTGGAGGCGCCTTATGGGAAGGGGATTTGAGGATTACGTTTTCGGAACCTACAGCACACAAAGGAACACACACAAACATTGTCCACAGACCAAGCAATGTCACGTCTGGCATAACACGATTATTTACACTTTATCTTTACACTTGCCTGTGCACGCAGGTCACATTGGAAATGCTGGTATATAAAAAGGCAATGATTACAAAGACATGGGATTAAAACCACTTTACACACTTTGCACCTGCACAAATCACTGTATAATCATACTGGCAATTTGAGGACAAAAGGTCTACTTTCCTGTATTATCTACCAGTATTACACAACAAATATGTTTACACCATTAGAGCACATTCCTGCTTTGATCTCAGAAGAAACATCTGGATGGGAAGAAGCACTCACGAGAGACCGCTAATGACATTTTTGAAAGCATTATGATCTAATTTGTTTTAATTCATAGCTCCAGTTGTTTTGTTTGTTTGTACAGCATCTATTCCCATGCTGGACACATGCTCTAGCATCTCAACAGCGTTCAGAGTAAAGAGTGCAAACCACCGAAAGAGACCTGAGCAAAGACCGCTTCATAAATTTAGCTTTCAAAAGACAGGCCGAACACAGTAATGATGCATCTGGTGAGCTTTCTGGCATGCCTTTTTAAAGCCTCAATTACACCGTGATTCTCCCGGCAGATGTTGAAAGAATAGCGGGAAGCCAAGCTATTTGGCTGGAAGAGCAAAGTGTTTAGCAGGTGAAACAGTATCTGTCATGTTACCTTAGACTTTAGGAGGGTGAGAGCATGTCTTTAGTCATTCAACTCTTATCATGTTTTATATTTTGTAGATACATGAACAAGAACTTTTACATTCTCCATTCACACTTCTAAGGGTTGTCTTGACTTTTATTAATATGAGAATGACTATTTTGCCTCAAAATGACATAGTAGGTTCAGGTGAATTTCACACATTATTCACTTGCACAACAATCCACAAGCGTTCTCTTTATTTAGGGACCGGATTGGAAAAGTAATGTGAGAAGAAGTTAAGAGTCACATCGTGTTTTGCTTGGCCAAGTTCACTGGACTTAAATGGAATCAAGGACTTCCTTTTCAGTGCAGGTGACCCTTGTTTCCTAGGACGATGCCTTTCCCAAGCTGCATTAGCTTGTGGTTAAGTATCAAGTGTCACAGTGGCTAATCACACAGCCAGGAATAGGCTTCAACCCACACAGACATCATTGATGATTCCGGGGTAATTTTACACCAATAGTGCCATCTAAAGGTTGAAAGGAAGACACATCTACTGCATTATATTCTGACACACTTAAAGCACAGGTAATATTATTTCACGGCCCAAAATGATGAACATTTGAACCATTATATAATATTATAATATTTGATCATATCTGAATAATATTTAGATAAGAAATTATTTTTAAAAAGTATATTTTTAAATTAATGCAATATGTAATTTAAAATTTGGCCAAAACAACTGTGAAAAATCAATATAGAAAATTCCTTCATATTAGCACAGTACATTTGGCCCTTTTCATGGACCTTTATTAGATCAAGAGAGAGAGAGAGAGAGAGATGTAATAATATATAAATGTAATAATTAATTTTGATTTAATTCAATTAATTTATACATGTTGATATATGTTTTTGTGAGGATGGTACACTCTCCATGATGGTTCCATGAAGAACCTTTAACATTCATGAAACATTTGCTTTATATTAGAAAATGGTTCTTTAGATTTTTTAAATGGTTTAGATTATTAAAAATGTCACTTTTAAGAACTGTTCGTTGAAATGTTCTTTGAGGAACACTAAATGGTTCTACTATGGCATCACTGTGAAAACCCTCTTTTGGAACCTCTTTTTTTCCCCGGGAGAAAAAAGCCAGTTTTCGAGGTTTTATATGTATCATTGTAAAAAATAAATAAATAAATTATATATATATATATATATATATATATATATATATATATATATATATATATATATATGAATGAGCAAAAACTGCCCAAAACATTAATCTCATTAAGTGTTACAGAAGAAAAAAACAAAAAACGTGGCATGGCTGCAAACAAATGAAAAGAACAGGCAGCATATCTCACATTAACCTCATCATTAGATCTTGTTGATCTGCTACATGTATCCTCAGTGGAATCTGATCCATCTGTCAAACACTTTTTAAAGGCATTAGAGTTCGAATCATAAAGGGGTTGACAGAGGGTAAAGGGGTGGAGGGGTTGCCCAGGCAAATGGTGCGTCCCCACCTCTCAGCCTCTGCTGTGGGAGAAGCCCAGGACCTGTGTGCTGGAAGCGAAGAATACATGCCTTTCATGCGGACCTCCAGCATCTGTCCTAAAGGAATCCCACCAGCAGTTAATGAAAGGCACCTTTTCCCTAGAGGAGGGAAAAAAAGCTAATTTGAAGAAACTCGACCCTACTTTGCAAATCAGTCAGTAGATATCTGATTGTCACTCCAAGAGCTGGGGTCTAATCCTATTGTTTTTTCTATAGGATTACTTGTGCTGGGTACCTCTCCCCCTTTGGCACTGCACGGGAGAATAGACAGATTAAGGGGATTAGCTTGTATCCTCCTAACTTGTCAAGCTGGGATGTAAGGATCCATTGACTTCACTGTTCTGAATGAGAGAAGTGCCTAAAAAAGAGAGAAATGAAAGCCAGTGAACAAGAAAAATTCCTGAAAGAACAATGTGATTTGTTTGCTTTTGTTCCTTTTAACTTGGCTCAGTTCAAAGAGTCTCACCTAAGAAGCTGCAGTCCCAAGTCGGAAAGATATGTCGCAGAAATAAAGCAAGTATGTAAGAGCCCTTGGCTGTCAAAATAACATTTAGCACAAAACAAACAAGTTTACTTGAGAGATTACATTGATTTTGCAGGAATCAGTCATTGTCACTTTCTTGATGATACTCTCGCTGTGTCCGAAACCTGAACCATGCTGCATTCTCGGGCAGAATCTGAAGGTAGGAAGGCATCAAGGCCTGTAGATATCCTAATATCCTAATAAAATGCCTTCATTTGGTGACATTTCTTTATAGATGTACCCTGCGTGTATGGATTGGCACTTGGTGGAGCAGTTGGGGGAAAAAAACGGAAATTCATAGGTTTAGGCTATTTTGCTTGCCTGAAATGTTGCCAGACTGGCTAGTAAGGCTTTTGTACACAGACATGCAAAGAGGATATTAAAATGAAAAGATTGACTTTAGAGAGACACTTAGGAACTAAAATCCAGCTATTTGTTTTTATGTTCCACCCTTTTATTAATTTATAAATTGTCCAGGGCTCTTTTTTTGTATTCTTAATATTTTATATGTAGGATTGTATCCTCCAAAAAAATATGTGGTTAAACTTCAGTCAGTATACTGAAATTAAATTATTAATATTAATACTCATATACATTTATTAATATAAGTATTAATAGATTAATTTAAAAGTATTAGCAAATTAATGTAACAGTCTATCTATCTGCTTGCTTTCTTTTTTGCATAGGGAAATATGTCATTTCCTGCCCCTTTAAATCAAAAGTCAGCTGATTTCTTGATCTCAGCTGGTAAAGAACAACAAAGTCACGCCCTACCGTCTGTTTAGTTCTTGTTAAACGACAGATTAATCAACCAATCGTTGCTACGTTTAACTGTCAAACCAGGAAGTGTTCGCTTAAACTGACCAACAGCAGAAGGGGGCGGGCCTTGAGGAGACTTTCGGAGTTTGTGAGAGAGTTGAAAGAAAGAAGAAAGAGACGTAACTGAAGCTAGCGCGCAGGCTAGCTGAATGTCCTGCCGTGTCGCAGATGTGTCGAAAGCCACGGGAAAGGGCGGAATGTGGGGGGTTGGATATATAAAACTGGGAATGGGGTTGTTTGTAAGTAACGCGGTTATTGGACCGGTCGGCTCGGTGTCAGTGGAGGCAGCGTTGACCGAGGTAAAGACACTATTAGCATCATTAGCCTAGCCGGTAGACTGTGGCTGCGTCTCAAAACCTAGCGAGCTGCCTAGTTAGACAGCATTGTGAGGTTCTTAAGTGCGTCAAATGTTGTAATGGTGCCCAGAATGCTGTCTAATTAGTCAGCTCATTAGGTTTTGCAGCACAGCCTGTGTGCTTGTGTTCACAGCGGTGACAGCAAAGATTACTTAGACTTTCGTGTCTGACATGACACAAACATATTTTACAAGGTTCATAATTGATCTTTTTCGTCCTTTTCTAAATGAAATGAATTAACGTTAGTTTTTATTAAACACAAAGGTTATGAAGTTGACTCCCTGGAGGTCTGATCTGAACAGCTTTAGCTATGTTCTTTATATGGCTTTGAAAGTTAACTTTACTGAATGTGGAGGAATACATATTCATTGTGATCTATGAACTGTAAGTGTCAAGTCATTAGACATCATGACTTTTAGATGTAAACTGTTTTGGTGTTAAATCCTGTAAAAAAAAAAAAAAAATCTAGATTGTGTATAGTAATATAAGATGTTATGAATTTTGGACCCACTGTATTTTAAGTGTTTTTAATATATTAAATGTCCGCTATACACCAATAATTTGATACAATGCACTTATTGTGTACATACATGTCTTTACAACATATTTATATTTAGAAAGTACCAGCATGTAATTACAACTAATTTCTCTAGTTATCTATAATTAAACCCTAAACCACCCTCAAACCTAACCATAACATGAAACCTGTCCTTAAACTTACACAAAGCTGTCCCTAAACAATAGGCACAAAAGTGTTTTGCAATACAACATGAACACCAGAAGTACATTTACCAAACAATTTTATGTATATAAATATTTTGACTGCAAAATTTTATTTCCCTAATCTCAAATTGGCGCCTGTTAAAGAAATGACAAAAAGGAAAGCATTTTAGTTGTTAGTGAATGGCCTTGTCTGCTTTTGAGTAAGTGATCAAGTTTTAAAAGTCTTTATTAAAGTCAACAATTTGCTACCTAATTACCTTCTTTTAGATTCCCATTTAGACAAATTCAAAAACATCTGTAAATAGGATAAAATACTAGGGACAGTTTGTTCCATTTCAATCTTGCTGAGATTACATGTAAATACACAGCCAGATGAATGATTCATAAAGCTTTGTCTAATGTTATTCTTTATGAGTGATGGGTAAATAATTAAAAAGGCTTGTCTATTATTACTGCTGCTGCTGAAGTAAGGTTGTACAATAGGGGATTTTTCAGGCAGGGCCAGGTTTTTTCTGTGTTAGGGTTGTGATCGCTCTGCAATAAACGAATTGTTTAATGACAGTTCGAATTGTACAGTCGACTGTGATTGACACTTTAATGTTGGCTGTCTGGAAAAAAAGCACATATTTAAAAGATTTCACTGGTGATGGGCTGAGGCTGTTTTGACTGTGTTCTCATTCTGGCCTTGACTGTGAAAGGCATGTATGTATGAAGATGCTCTTCTTCTCTCTGTTGTGACAGGTGGTAGATCAAGGTCAGGGAATGAACAAGCAGGGAGTGAGCTGTTTGCTCTCCACAGGTGTTATCTCTGAGGGAATGTAGGTGCCTGAAAGATAGGCTGATCTCAGATCTGCTAACATGACAGAAACCACATGCTTTATGCCTTGCCTGTGAAATGTGGTTTGCAACTTTTGTTGAGTGAAAATTTAGAGTGGGACTTGATTGATTGATATTGGACAATGAAAAGCAGTCTCTACATTGCAACCTTTTTTTTACAAGAGACCCCCATTTTAAATTACACGGTACTGTTCAAAATTTGGATCGGTACGATTTTTAATCTCTTAAGTCTCTTATGTTCACCAAGGCTGCATTTATTTGATCAAAAATACAATAAAAACAGTAATATTGTGAAATATTATTACAATTTAAAATAACGGTTTTATATTTCAGTTTATTTTAAAATGTAATTTATTCCTGTAATGGCAAAGATGAATTTTAGCAGCCATTACTCTCCAGTCTTCAATGTCACATGATATTTTCTTTTTCAGGATTCTTTGAATAGAATGTTCAAATAAACAGCTTTTATTTGAAATAGAAATCTTTTGTATCCTTTGTATTATAAATGTATTTAGTTGTCGTCCTTGCTCAATAAAAGTATTCGTTTCTACCCCACAAAAAAAAAAAAGTTTTGAACAGTTGTGTACATGTCAGGGATGGATAAAACACCAAACGTTAAAAGAGGATTGATTTAGCAGACGTGCATTTTGCACATTTTACACATTTATGAAAGATTATGAAAACGTATTTTTCCTGTGGAATAACATGCACAGTAGAGCACAAAAGTGACGTCCCACATTTTCAATGACATTGTTCCACATTTGTTTTCCCATTCATTTTCTACATAAGGATTTAAAAAAAAAAAAAAAAAAAGTCTAAAGATTGAACCATAAATTGGTAGAAAAGAAACATGAAGGGATACTTCACCCAAAAATGAAAATTGTCATAATTTACTCACCCTTATTTTGTTCCAAACATCTATGACTTTGTTTATTCTGCAAAACACAAAATTTATATATTGAGAAACTTCTGTTTTTGTATCCATGCAATGAAAGTCAGTGGTCACCAAAACGGTTTGGTTACCAACATTTTGCAAAATATCTTACAGGTTTAAATCAAGAAACTCTGTAAACATCATATGTGCCATAATGTGGATTAACCCATACAAACTCATCTCAAACATATGTGTGTCTGTAGAGCATTAGTGCTAACAACACCAAGGTTATGTATTTGATTCCCAGGGATCTTATATCTGGAATTGGATCTGCATTCAATGGAAGTGTCTGCATCAATTATGGTCCATTTGGTTGAAAGCTTTACAAATTATCACTAAAAAAAATAATGATGGTAATCTGGAACCATACCGTTGCTCTCTGTGAGATTATAAATGTGTAATAATTAACTCATTAACCTTCAGCTCAGCTGTTTGCTGACAGTTGCCATCTCCTTTTCTATAAACCTTTTGGCACTATGTCCGTCCTTGGCTTGCACAGGTTTGCAGCACTGAATACGCAGACTTTAGCTTTCTGCTGCTTGTTATTGTTAATCATTATCTCAACAGTGTCAATACCGATGGAATTTCTACACTTGAGTAAAGACTATTGTTCATTTCATTTTCACTATCATTTATTCCTACTGTAGCACAAAGCTTGAGACAACTGTCAGGCTAGCAGTTGTCATTAGTGTCTTTGTGTATGTGAGAGGGAGTGAGGCACAGACCACTTGTCTGTTCATCCTGTTTACTTGCATTCCCTGGCAGCTCTCTCTGGGTCTGAAATGCCATGAGGGAGGCTGTGTATGTATGTGTGTTTAAATCGAGACTCTCTGGCTAATAAAGGGGGCAGTTCATGTCGCACTGTACCATGTGTGGGCGGTGGGTGGCCCAAGCCCGACCTTCCCTCTGTCTCTCTCTTGATCTTTGCAGCCTTGTGTGTAACAAAACTCTGTCTCTGCTGTGTTGATTTTCCTATCAGACGCCTATCATGCCTTTTCTCCTGGGGTTTAGACAGGTAAAACGAGAACACAGGAATCAGCATTTTATTAATTAAATTAGCGAATGTAACTTGATTTGCCTTGCGTACAATATAGTCTGAACACTCAAGGGTTTGCATAGTGATCTGCCTCTCAATTGTATTTATGTGCATTTTATTTGTCTGTATGTAAAAACAGCCTGATGTCACTGTGTTGGGAACATTTATTTACTTATAACAGTGACGTCAGGCTGTCTTTACATACAGGTGATAATAAAAAGCACTTCAATACAATTCAGAGGCAGATCGCTATGCAAGATATGTTCAAAAGAATTAAGAACTGTAACATATTTTATTCTTTTAGCCATATTTTGCATTGAAATTTTTTTTGTTTTGTTTTATTCTTCATGTGCCATAAAAAAAAAAAAAAATGGTGCACAAAGCTCTTCTGATATTTGTGCTGATTACATGCTTATATTTTCTTTTTGTTTTTGCAGAACCGACTGGTTTGTCCAGGGGTGAACAACCAGAGCTACTTCTGTGATTCAGGCCACTGCTGTGGAGAATCTCAGTGTTGCAGCTATTACTACGAGGTGTGGTGTAAGTATCTGAGTCCCTGCTGCCTAAACATGCTCAGGTCAGTTCGCTATAGTGTCTGAAACATCCTCCAGTAGTATTTAGTTACTTCAGGTCTGTATGCAACACACTTATTGGCCTGGATATGGTCGCAATTCCATCACATAGTGTAACATAAAACAATATACATAAGAAGCATCATGCATTAAATATAAAACATAATGTGCATAATGTACATATTAAATATAATCTGCTACAGGCAGACACCTAAAAAAAAAAAAACAATGGCATAAAAACAATTACCATGTATAAGAATAAATAAATAAATAAATAAATGGTACTTTGAAATGATTCAGCATTGAAAACAGTTGTAATAGCATTTAGGGGTGTAACATGCCACCTGCATTTGTTCTCAAGTTGTTTGCAGTAAGCAGCCCAAGCTTATGATGCCAGCAATGGGTTGGACGAGAGGCTACATGCCTTGGGAAAAGACATCCAAGTTGTGGCTCATGTTTGACACCGTAATTGTTTTTGTTACTGTAAATAGAAATGAGATTTAGGTGTTCAATCACACAGCTTACTGGAACCACAGATCTGCAGTAAGTTCAAGCACAAATGTAATTGACCTTAGAGTACAATAGATATGCCAGCTTTTTTTGTCCTAAAGAAATCTTCTTAAGCATCTTTCTCAGTTTTTAATTATGGGTCTGATTTTGTGTCATTGGCTGGCCCTGATCTAGTTGTTGTTCTGCCCTATTCACGCCCGTTGGCAGTGTTCCTGTGTCATCAAATTACCCCTCTCCCTCTGGTGTACCATCTATTTTAATAACTGAGGACGAACCTCATCTCCACGGTAATTGCAGCACATCATCTGCTGAGTCAAGGGGCTGCACTTTGGGTTTTGTACATCATGCCAAATACATGCGACTCGGACAGACACAAATCTAGTGTAACCGGATCAGACCCGATCCTGTAAACAGCTGCCTTAAATTTCTCTATTAGGACAAGTAGACACCCCCCACCCCCTATCTACCAGAAAAGGTCTCTGCTTTATTTGGGGCAAATTTTTACACACTTGGATTTCACATGACATTGACCTGCACGACTCTTACCATTGGCTGATGAGCGTCCCACCCTAATGTCCAGTACATTCTTCTCCTGGGATCTGGTGCCAGATTGTTAGGTTGTTTTTGGAGAAATAAGAAATTTTTTTGTACCACTATGGTAGTATTTTATAGATTTTATAGACTTTCATTTGGCAAAGATGCTTAAAATTGATCAAAATGGACTTTCTATTCATCAGATAATCCTGAAAAAAAGTATTATGATTTCCACAAAAATATTAAAATTTCAACATTGATGATAATGTTTCTTGTCTTCTCAGGCAGCACTGTTGACAACAACTCAAATTAACATGGAAGAGTTGTTATTTATGGTGTGTAGTGCCTGGTTCGAACGTGATGTTCTCATCACTCATTAAAAGTACTGTATTATGTGTGTTCTTTCACCAGGGTTTTGGTTGGTCCTAACGCTCATCACCATGCTGGGCAGCTGTTGTGTGTGTCACCACCGTCGAGCCAAACACAGACTACAGCAACAGCAGCGGCAGCATGAGATCAACCTTATCGCTTACAGAGAAGCCCATAACTACACCTCTCTACCCTTCTACTTCAGTCAGTACCCGCTTCATTCCCCTGTCATTCTTACTCTAATCAATATAATACAATATGAAATCAAAAATAAATAAACCTGTAAAATAAACAGATTTAAACTTTAGATAGCAACTTATTGCTTCTCTAATGCTATTATAGTATTTTTCACAAAGAAAAAAACATGAATAAAGAGGAATTAAATACTGTAATCAACAGTGCACTGGTAAGACGATGCGCTCTATGAATCCTATTTTCTCAAATAAAGACCATTTAACACTTGTTTTACATACAGCACACAGTAAAATTACCAACTGGATATAGCACAGCATAGTTTAAAATCCATTTAAAGTTGCTTGTCCTGTCTGCATCTAAATCCAATGTTAATATTTGCTAGCTATATATGTGCGGGGTATTGAAATCGCTTTTGAATGTGCGCTTACTTTTCGCTTTCGAATTCACGATCACACATGCTTTTTTTATACACTAAAAAAAACTTTAAAAAACTTAAAAAATGTACACAGTAAAATACTTTTCTATTTAAACAGTAATATACCATAAAAACAATGCATTCTGAGTAATATTTGTCATTTTAAGAAAGGCTACTTTCTCAAAAATTACAAATAATATTTACCAGCATGCACTGTAATATACAGAAGTAATATACTGTAAAAACAATGCATTCTGGGTAATATTTGTTGTTTTTGCAAAAGCATCCTAAAGGTTACTTTCTGGAAAATGGTATTTTACTGTGTATTTTTTGTGTAGGGAGTGGAGATACTGACCACACATTTACAAAATAAAGTATTTGTCAATGATTCCCAGGGTCAGTTGCGCACCAAATTCATTTTTCAATAAAAAAGCAAAACAAACAGTGGGGGAGGAGCCACGGTGGCCAAGTAATGTATCGGTGTATGGCTGAACACCATGTAACACTGTTAAACAACTACCGAAGCAAGCCTAGCAGGGAGCCCTTAAAGGGTTAGTTCACCCAAAAATGAAAATGTCATTTATCACTCACCCTCATGCCGTTCCACACCCGTAAGACCTTCGTTCAACTTTTTTTTAAAAAGATGTAATATAAGTCTAAGGTGTCCCCTGAATGTGTCTGTGAAGTTTCAGCTCAAAATACCCCATAGATTTTTTTTAAATTAATTTTTTTAACTGCCACTTTTTAGGCATAGTTAGAAATGAGCCAATTCAGGGTTTGTGGCCCTTTAATTCTCGTGCTCCCCACCCCCGGAGCTCGCGCTTGCTTAAAACAACATAAAAAAGTTCAAACGGCTAATATAACCCTCAAAATGGATTTTCACAAAGTGTTCGTCATGCAGCATGTCTAATCGTGTAAGTACAGTGTTTATTTGGATGTTTACATTGATTCTGAATGAGTTTGAGGCTGTGCTCCATGGCTAACGGCTAATGCTACACTGTTGGAGAGATTTATAAAGAATGAAGTTGTTTATGAATTATACAGACTGCAAGTGTTTAAAAATGAAAATAACAACGGCTCTCTTGTCTCCGTGAATACAGTAATAAACGATGGCAACTTTAACCACATTTAACAGTACATTAGCAACATGCTAACGAAACATTTAGAAAGACAATTTACAAATATCACTAAAAATAATCACTAAAAATATCATGTTATAATGGATCATGTCAGTTATTATTGCGCCATCTGCCAATTTTTTCTATTGTCCTTGCTTGCTTACCTATTCTGATGATTCAGCTGTGCACAGATCCAGACGTTAATACTGGCTGCCCTTGTGTAATGCCTCGATTATGGGCTGGCATATGCAAATATTGGGGGCGTACACCCCGACTGTTATGTAACAGTCTGTGTTATGTTGAGATTCGCCTGTTCTTCGGAGGTCTTTTAAACAAATGAGATTTATATAAGAAGGAGGAAACAATGGAGTTTGAGACTCGCTGTATGTCATTTCCATGTACTGAACTCTTGTTGTTTAACTATGCCGACGTAAATTCAATTTTTGAATCTAGGGCACCTTTAATATTATAAAGTGACGAGAATATTTTTGGTGCGCCAAAAAAACAAAATAATGACTTATATAGTGATTGCCGATTTCAAAACACGTTATGATTCTTCTGTGTCGAATCAAACGCTTTGAAGCTTCCTGAAGCAGTGTTTTGAAATCGGCCATCACTAAATAAGTCGTTATTTTGTTTTTTTTGGCGCACCAAAAATATTTTCGTCACTTTCTAATCTTAATATTGAACCACTGTACTCACATGAACTGATTTAGATGAGTGAGTAATTAAAATTCATTTTTGGGTGAACTAACCTTTTAAATCTGAATCTGAACTGGGAAAATAATCAGTTTTATTATAGAATTAGTAGATCACTGAAAGAAATGTGTGCTTTAGTGGTCAGTCAACAAATGCCGCCAAAATCATCTTCTCTTCCTCTTCTCCAGGGTTCCTGCCTGGCTACCTCTTACCCGCATACGAGGAAGTCGAGAACAGACCTCCGACGCCCCCGCCTCCATACAGTGCCTCCCAGCCAGCCCAGTCCACCAGCACTGACCCCCTGTGCTCTGAACAACCAGATGAGCTCGGTCCTCCATTGCAGTCCAGCCCCGCTGCCCCATCAGCAACTGAGAACTGTTCCCCGGGACCCTGTGTAGAGCAGGCACATTCTCCCACCACACACCGCCCTGCCAGAAATGCCCACAAACCACAGTACCTCAGCCTAGAGGAGGACGGGCAGCTCCAGCAGGTGGCGTGCGCTACCTCACACAGCCCAGTCAAACAAGGCAGCTCCAGTGAGGACCTGACCGAACCTGGAGAAGACTGTTCTCCCGAAAGCAAAGACAAGTCTCCAGGGCGTCACCGGCGCTTTACAGGCGACTCTGGGATTGAGGTATGCGTGTGCAGCCAGGGACCTGGGGACGGAGAGGAAGAGGAGGAGATGAAAGAGCTTGTGGGGCTTATGGATGGAGGGGAGCTTGAGGAGCAGGACTTCTGTGATAGCTGCAATCCCCGTGGCAGCAGCCCTCCTCTGGGTCCCGGAGATGAGGAGCAGGGCCTGGCTGCCTCAGACGTGCCTCTGGAGCACAGAGAGCATCAGCGACCTCCAGTCTGCCTCCATCTGCACACTATCAATGAACAGGACGGTCCACATCATAGCAACAGCACAGACCCCCAGAGTTGAGCACAACCAGTTCCAGCAGAGACTTCCTTTAGACTGCTGTCTCCCTTTACTTTTTTGAGATACATCAGTTTGTACTGTCAGCTATGTCACTTTGTGTGTGTGTGTGCAAGTGAGAGAGAGTTTTAAAAGGGCGTTAATGTGTGAGTCCTCACGGTTTTATGGATTAATAGGGTAATCTATTAAAGACGTTAATGGGTCTGTTGCCTCACAGAGAGGTCACGATCAAAGCCACAGGGGAAATTCTCCAGTTGATAGCCTTATCGAGCTCTGGGTGACATGCCTGTAGATTTAAGGCTTTTTGTTGGCTTTTTGGGGGCTGATTGCCTCCTGATATGAAGCTGGCACTCAAGGTCGGGGAATATTGATTTGTGCCTGGTTTTGCTCCCGAATTCTTACTTTTAATATTCTTTTAAAATATTTAAAGGGATGGGTGACCCAAAAATGAAAGTTCACTCAACTTTGAAACAAATTAAGATGTTTTTAATGAAACCTTAAGAGATTTCACTTGCTCTTTTGAAAGTCCATTCCACCAAAGCTGTGACGCTTCAAAAAGTTAATTAAAAAATTGTAAAATAAATCCATATGCACATACATGGAGCACATCAAATATGGTAAACAGAAGCTGAAACGTACTTCCTTGATATGGGACAACCGATTAAGCTTCAGCAAGAACCAATGAGGTTGTCAAGCAAGTACGCTTGAACTTCTTGTACTGTATGTTAGTTGATCAGTGTTTATATCTGATTAAAAGCCTTAATTAAATCTGTTCATCTTATAAAGTGATTGTCTCTTCAGAAGACTTGGATTAACCGTTCGATTCATGTGGATTTATTTTGCGAGCTCAAAATTTAGGTGGAATGGAGGTGGAGATATTTTTCAGATTTCATTAAACATATCTTAATTTGTGTTTTAAAGGAAAACGAAAGTCTTCTGGGTTTTGACAGACACGAATATCATGTAATTGACAACCTCTTTTTTTTGTTTGGGTGAACTATTCTTTTAAGATTATATTGTGCACAAAAAAATGGAAAAGACAGCCACAGAGCAGTCTGCTAACACTTCAAAGCTTTAATATTTAGTTGTTATTTTTTTGTCTTTATTAAGTGTCCTTTTTTTTTATTTTATTATCTGGAGTATCTGCATGATGCTATTCAGAAAAATGAAGGAAAATTCTAATTGCTTTGTTGTCTTTTTGTATCAATAAGTGAACATGCACCTAGCAGGGTATGGCGGACATTTTGTTTCATCATTTAATGACACATTCGATATTTTGCATGATTATTTGCGGAAACTCAATAGATCCACAAGCATAAACTGAATACATCCACATGCTAGTAATACATTAAGTTCATTATGCAAAGACTCATCAAATGAAGGCTTAAAATACCTTTGTATATAGATCGAACCCAGCTTGTACATTTACAGTAGGTGCCTTTGTTGATTCGAGTAGTTTTCATATGCCTTAAAGAGAACAGTATGAGTGTGTCATAGAATTTCTACATAAAATAATTAAGGGCCAGTATGAGTGAACGTTTTGGTCAATGGTAATTGCTTGTTTGAAAAGTATCACTTGATAAGCCTTCCATATCATTTAAATATGTCTGTTTTTTGCCTTAATTTTTTCTTTCCCATAGTGCTTTTATATTGTTTTTGTATCTTAACACTGTAAGAGAACTCTTGCACCACTAACAGTAACTTATGTATAGGCCTTATTACATAAAATAATCTTTTAATGTGCATTTTATTGTAGCAGATCAGGTAAGGTTACTGTCATGCTAGTGTAGCACTTATGTCAAGTTCATGATGAGATTGAGATTTGTTTTTCTGTGGTGGTGAGACTGTCTAAAGCGGCTCCACTGCATTCCCTAGACTGTGTGTGTGTGTTTGTGTGAGAGAGAGAGAGTGTCATAGTGGATTCCTTTAAGTGGATCGTTCTTCAGACCACTGTGTTTGCTTGACCTTTGGTTTGGATTAGCAGCTAGGCATCCTTTAATAGAGTCTTAGCTTGGGCACAGATGGCTTTTCGGCCCTGTTGATCTCCAGATCAGAGTGTTCCTGTGTAAATGGAGGCTAATTTTCTTTCAAACGTGATGTGGCTGGTAAATTAGGTTCCTAGTGTGTTAGCTGGAAAAACTGGTTTTGGGAGGCAGATTCCAACACAGACATTATGCCTTTGAAAACATTTGTGTAGCAGTGCTGTTGGGCTAATCCAAATATTGAGCGTTCTGAACTATTTAGACCAGTTATATCAAAATATTTGACCGTTTAAGGGGAAACCTTGAAGTTATGAAGTCAGTGAGGAGTTTTAATCGTCTGTCTCGGCAATGATGCTCGTGTTCTTTCTGTAGCTGTAGCCTCCATGGTTTTCTATCCTCCTTTGATGTTTGAGACCAAAGGTATTGATTAAAAGTGGAAAGCTGAGTTACTATGTTGGGTAGCTCACTGTGAATGAGATGTTCATTTTGCCTAAATAAGTTGTCATTGCACTGTTTTGACACTGAGCGGTGAGTTTGTGAGTGCTTGAAGGTGACGAAGGCTTTGCAAGCCAATTGCTTTTTTTTTTCCTAAGCTTTGATTCAAGCCTGGTACTACGTTTTAGTTTTGTATCTGTAGTCACTTTCTTTTTATATAAAACTGTATTTTCTGCATTTTATAAGAAGACTCAACCAAATGAAAGAGTATCAAAGAATGTTCCATATGAATAAAAAAAAGCTGTTAAAGCCAATGAATTTCTGTGAGTGATTCAGTTATTCAGATAACTGTTTTTTTTAGTGGCCTTGGTTTCATAAGAACTTTTACCATTCATTTATCCCATAGGATTTTTTTTTTTTTTTTTTAAGTCTCTGTTAAAGAGTTCTAAACCATGAACCAAGCCAGCCAGCTAAAAGATGAATCACAACATTACAAAATTTGACTTAAAAGGTACAATTTGTGATATTTTTTCCGCTAGAAGCCTATTCAAAACAAAGGCGTAGTTTGATGACGTAAAGTTTTAGAGTGGAAACTTGGGACATGTGGTCTCCATCTCAACGGACGGTGCAAAAGAATAGGGATTGGAGTCTGGAAGAACTCATGTTCGTTTATGCGATTATTAACGTTACTGTAGTATGAAGCAGAGCAGGACCGAGTGTTGTGGGAGCTGAACGAGGAGCTGGAGCGATTGATCAACACACGCCTCACGAGCAGCGGGACTTTTATTATGACACAGTCGCCGGCGCCGCTTCCGCTTTTCCGGTCATTAGTTTACGGGAGCTGTCCTTGTCGACAGAACCAGCGGCAGATGGTAAACAGTAATTATGTTCCATAAATAAGTAACACAATCCACCATAAAACGTGCAATAAGTAAATACGGAACTGCTTGAAGCAAGCTAGTGGTTTGCTGGACGCTAGACTCTACTTACGCATTTGTCCACGGCACTGTTGTCATGTGGTTTCTACGTCAGTAAAGGCGGTAACAAAGGTAACTGCGTCATTGACAGGCGACTGCACTGCCCCGTGTCACTGTTTAGAATGGGAATTTTCTCATGATTTACAAGTAGTTGAAAACATTAGAGATATTGTTAGTAATCAGCTGGCCAAAATATATAACACTAGCCTAGTGGTTTTTGGATATTTTACTGCAAAAATTTTACAAATTGTACCTTTAATTCAAAGAGTATTTGAAAATTGGACAAAAAAAACAAAAGGAACAAGACTCGCTATTTCACTTTAATGAGGGAAAGAATAAACAAACATAATTAAATTAAAAATGGTGGATAAATATAAAATGTTGATGTTTATAGAGACAATGTATATATGTTATATATACGATAATGTAGATTGATTGGCTTGAACGAAAAACATACATTATACCATTGATTAAAGGGTTAGTTCACCCAAAAATTTAAATTCTGTCATTTATTGCTTACCCTCATGCCGTTCCACACCCATAAGACCTTTGTTAATCTTCAGAACACAAATTAAGATATTTTAGTTGAAATCCAATGGCTCCGTGAGGCCTCCATAGGGAGCAATGACACTTCCTCTCTCAAGATCCATAATGGTACTAAAAACATATTTAAATCGGTTCATGTGAGTACAGTGGTTCAAGATTAATATTATAAAGCGACGAGAATATTTCTGGAGCGCCAAAAAAAAACAAAATAATGACATATTTAGTGATAGCCGATTTCAAAACACTGCTTCAGGAAGATTCGGAGCACAAATGAATCGGTGTATCGAATCTGCTGTTCGGAGCGCCAAAGTCACGTGATTTCAGCCGTTGGCGGTTTGACACGCGATCTGAATCATGATTCGATACACGGATTCATTTGTGCTCCGAATCTTCCTGAAGCAGTGTTTTGAAATCGGCCATTACTATGTAAGTTGTTATTTATTTTGTTTTTTTGCTGCACCAAAAATATTCTCGTCACTTTATAATATTAATATTGAACCACTGTACTTACATGAACTGATTTAAATATGTTTTTAGTACCTTTATGGATCTTGAGAGAGGAAGTGTCATTGCTCCCTATGGAGGCCTCACGCAGCCATCGGATTTCAACAAAAATATCTTAATTTGTGTTCCGAAGATGAACGAAGGTCTTACGGGTGTGGAATGGCATGAGGGTGAGTAATAAATGACAGAATTTTAATTTTTGGGTGAACAAACCCTTTAACAACCTCGTAAATCAGTTCCCCTTTGGAGAAAATCGATCGGATTTTTACTTCCAGAACCCATCTGCTACACTTTATTCAATAATGTTGAAGATGGATCTATATATTTTTAGTCATGTTTGATTTGTGATATTTGATAGTAGGCTTCATAAAAAATGTTTACAAATATCAGAGTAGAAAAGACATACATTTATTTAGCAGTGCTGCCTTAGTGGGAATTTTTCCCAGTCTGCTCTTAGTTTAGCAATGACCTTGTATCTCTCAGGTTGAAGAACCACACCAAACTTGCCCTGTAAGTTGGGCAGAGGCTGGCCAGCGGGCATCTCTAGGGTGAACCTTTGCAAAATCCATGACAGGAAGAGGAAGAGTTCCATCTTTGCCAGGGCCTCACCGAGACAAACACGTACCCCTGCGCCGAATGGCAGGTAGCTGGAGGATGAGCAGCACAAACCATCGCCCTCCTCATTCAGAAATCGTCCTGTCAGAAGATTAAGAAGATTTTGGTAACTTTCAAAGACATACACGACTTGTAGATGTCATTGCAGATTCTCACCTGGGTCAAACAGCTCAGGATTCTTCCATTCCTTCTCATCATGATGTAAAGACCACAGATTAATAATGACTCGGGTCCCTTTCTGCACAGTGTATTCTCCCACACTGTACATGAGAGAAGAGAAGACATCAGGACTCTACTCCAGTCTTCAGTGTCACATGATCCTTTAGAAATCATTCTAATACACTTATTTGGTGCTCAGGAAACATTATTATCAATGTTGGAAAATGTAATAATTCATTCCTCAGGATTCTTTTGAACTTTTTATTCATCAAAAGTTTTATTTGATATAGAAATATTTTGTAACAGGGCTTTACTGTTACTTTTAATCAATTTAATGCATCCTTGCTAAATTATTAAATCTTACTGTTAATACCTGGAGTCTTGGAGTGCCACATGAGGGATGAGGAGCGGGGAGACCGGTCGGATCCTCAGGACTTCTCTTATAGTGGCCTCTAGGTAAGGCAAATTCCCTCTATCACCGAGCTGAGGTTGTCTGTCTTTTCCAATCTTATTGTCTAGCTCCTCCTGAATCTTTTTCTGCACCTAATGTCAAATGCAATGTTTCATTACAAGAAAATATTAACTGATTCAGTACAAGCCAGCTCAGCTGTGTCTGTGAGCAGCTTTACTTACCTGTGGATTATGGATAAGGTAAGCTATTGACCATTTCAGTACAGTGGTCGTGGTTTCCACCCCTGCTCCGAAGATGTCCCCCACAGTCATGAGCAGGTGGTCTTCAGTTAAACCAACATCTTGAGTGCTGGAGTTGTTATTCTCTGAACTGCGTTTGGCCCTCAGAAGCGCATCCAAGAGGTCCCGCTGGGCGTTATCACTGTAATCCACCTGTAGAGGGAGACAAATCCGAGGGAATTAAGCGAGGCTTTCTCTCTAAATGGACTTGAATTAAAACTGCTGTTTGTCGAGTCTGCACTAATTACAAACACGAGGAGTTGACATATCCTGGTGTCACATGCATCTAAAACGGTTTCATAATTATTATTCAAGCAGCTTTTATGATCTCATGTTAGTTACAGACTACACTGAATATTTACTTTTCTTCTGTATTTTATGTTTACCTTGTGTTCCTCGTATTTCTTTTGAAGCAGTTTGTCTCTGATGGAAACACACTGTCTTAAGATTCTGAGGTCTTTATTTGGGAATATCTTGGAGGAAGGAATACATAGTTATTAGAATTCAAAACATAACACAAAATTATTTTTTAATAAGTCTCAGTTAACAAATCAGTTACGACATAGGACAGTGTCATAACTGGCATTGATGGTTCCATGAAGAACCTTTAACACCCATGGAACATTCCCATTCCACAAAAGGTTCTTTATAGTATAATATGTATAATATTTTTTGTGCAACAATAAATAAATAAATAAATAACGACTTTCGGAGCGCCAAAGTCACATGATTTCAGCAGCTTGGCGGTTTGACGCGCGAACCGAATCATGATAGGCCAATTGACCTTTCGCCGGGAGTTTGATTGACAAGCGATCTAACCAATCAGAACGCCGCATCCGCCATTTTGTCCGTCAAAGCAGCCAGTAGTTAAAAGATTAACCTCGGTGGAGTAAAACTTGAAAAATGGTGTATATTGACGTCTTTCCGTGTTTGAAACAACATTCATTCTCATGTTCATGGACTAATAGGAAGAGATGATCGTTTTTTACGAGCGGTTGAGCTGAGGATCTACAGCAATCTGTCACGACCATGGTCACGACACATTAAAGAGCAACAAAACGGTTTTTATTGTTTGAAATTATTTAATAACTACACGGTTTGAAAGCTGGGACTTTGTTTAATATCATAAGTAACCTACTCTGTCTTGTCTGTCGATGTGTGTTCAGTATCCTCTTTGTTCCGCGATGTATTTTTCACTGCGTGTGGAGTGACAGCGCCACGGCTTGTCGGACAAAGCAACAGTAACTAAGGGGGGCGGGGCTCGGCGAAAGGCTAATTTCACACTTCTGGGTTTTTGGCTTCCGGAACGATCCACGCAGTGTAAAAGTTTTTCCGGTTACAGTGATAGAGATAGCCTCGATCAGAACCAGCTCGGGAATCAAAGTCGTTTTACGAATTAAATGTCATGAAAATGTTTGAACTTTCTTGGTGAATTATTGGTGAGACTACAGAGCTCTCATTAAGAGCTAAATTTAATTAATAATTTGAAGTGATGGCGGTTAAACTGGTTATATTCTTCGTGCCTGTTTGGCGCGGCTGTGCATTATCGCGCTCCATGTGCTGTACAGACGGTGCCTGCGTCTCAAAGTGCTAACTGTGTGTAATAAAATAGTAAATAGTAGTCTATGTGTAATATTCAGTGCTATTTAGGGTGGATAGTATGCACTTTGGGAGTAAAGAGTGCTTTTAGCGACGTGCTGGGGAAATTATCAGCTGGAAGCTCCCTTATCACGCAAGATGATTCATGAAAGAGGACCACTCGCACCCTGATATTCCTGGATATAAACCTTACAGTCTATGATATAAACACTTCAGTCTCTCACTCATTTTCCAGTCGTCATCTTAAAGTGTGTATTATGCGCAGTATTATTGTGCTGTTGCAACATTAATGCAAAGACTGATAGTTGTACAATGTGGTGTTGGAAATTAATTATGTCTTAGTTTAATCATTTTAATCGATCAGGATTAGTTATAACATATGCTTGAATGTGGGATGATGCCATATGATATCACATGCTATATATTTTTAAAACATATTAAACTCACGACAATATGTATCTCGATTTTATATCCCCCATTAAAGTATATATTGGGAGTTATTTTTTTAATTAATAAATTATATAAATAATGTTCGTCGTAGGTAATACTATTGGGGGAATTGCTGAATGAGCTGCGTAGCCTTTACTGTATGACAGCTGGTAATATAAATCCACCTGCCGGTAAAATCGAGCAACGGTCTTAGCGGCCGTACAAGCTACAAACCAGTAGAAAATAATTTCTTTGTAGATTATACAAAAGCGACTTGGAAAACAGACAAAACAGAAAAGGTAAGAAGCGATATTTGAGAAAAGAGCATATCAATCTAATAGCCGTAGAAGCATAGCGGAACTAACTTTACCCTGCGTCACGTGATTTCCGATTCTTGTGAAAAAGGCATATTCTACACGCTGATTCCTAAGGCTCCGAAGCTTCATGAAGCAGTGTTTTGAAATCGGCCATCACTACAAGTCGTTATTTTGTTTTTTTGGCGCACCAAAAATATTCTCGTCACTTTAATATTATTATTGAACCACTGTACTCACATGAACTGATTTAAATATGTTTTTAGTACATTAATGGATCTTGAGAGAGGAAATGGCATTGCTGGCTATGCAGGCCTCACTGAGCCATCGGATTTCAACAAAAATATCTTAATTTCCGAAGATGAACGTCTTATGGGTGTGGAACGAGATGAGGGTGAGTAATACGTGACATTATTTTCATTTTTGGGTGAATTAACCCTTTAAGAACTGTTGTTTGGGGAACGGTTTTCAATGGCATTGCAAGTAATTGCAGCAGATCAGCATATTAGAATGATTTCTGAAGGATCATGTGACACTGAAGACTGGAGTAATGATGCTAAAAATTCAGCCTTGCCATAACAGGAGTAAATTATATATTAAATATTAAAACAGAAAACAATTATTTTACATTGTAATAATACTTGCAGCCTTGGTGAGACTTCTTTCAAAAACTTTACCGACCCCAAACTTTTGAACTGTAGTGTAAATCTAACATTCTTTTAGCTATAATAAATCTCACCTGCATCCATGGGAAAATATCCACCAAGCTGTCCTTAGCGACTGTATCTACGATGCCCTGGCTGTACTGGAGCATGGACTCAAACTCAGCATCCCCACGTTTGTATGAGGAGTTGAAACACAAAGCACACACCACGTTTGTGACGGCACGCGTCAGCTCCGGTGCCAGATCCACAGCTCTGTTCTGGGTTTCAGTCAACACATCACACATAGAGCTTACCTCCCTGCAAACTTTAGGTAAAGAAGAAGCAGAATTGAGTAGCAGGTTCTGTGTAATCTACCTTCTTTACATATTTGTGTTGCGGTGATACTCACTTATCTTCTCAATAGAAACTGAACCTTCACCAAACATGCAAAGAGCTCCATGCACCAATTTCCGATGGAACTTCCATGTGGGACTGTAGTCAGCAAATGCTATATCTTTCCCATCTCGAGTTAACAAGTCTGTTGTAACCTGAAGACAATTATAAAAAGCCTCATTAAGAAACACTTCTTATTAGTGAAATTCAGTTCTGGTGAAAGTGATTACTTACAGTTCGTGGCCTCCCTGCAAATATTTTTCCTTTTTTGATCAGGACCTCTTTTGCATGATGGTGGTTGTTCACGATAAGGATTTTGTGGGAGCCCATCATGAGGGAATAAAGATCTCCGTATTTCTTCTGCAGTTGTTGAAAGAAGATGTGTGGAGGAAGGTCGCTCACTAGGCTGAGGAGACTCCCAATGATGGGCAATGAGGGGAGGCTTGGAGGAGATCTGTCGCCTGGCACAAGTCCATTCATCTTCCTTTTGAAATACAGCGCAGCCAGAGTTAGTGCAGATAACAGACATGAACAGAGAAGCCATGACAGGATGAGTGGTTCAGACATTGTCAGCTACATTCAAAAGTGTCCAGCAGCTCTTAAAAAACCCAGCTCCAAAACAGCACTGCCCGTATGAGCAAGCTGACAGGAGACTTTTATGCAAAATCTTCAATGCCACCTCCTTGACTCTGAAATAGTTTAGCTTCAACTATCTAAGTATCAAGGCTGTTTTCAACAAAGATGTTGATTGGTTCGCCATATTCAAAGATGCATAAAAGTGTGAGCACAGCTGATATTTTACTCTTTAATGGGTTATTATTTTCCTACTATTTAACCTTTCTCTTCAACTTTTAGCTTAACTTTGTAGGTTTGCAGAAATAGCATTTGATTGCAATTATTTCTGCATTATTTAATATTGTGGATTTGATAAATGTGAAGGGATGGATTCTGGAATCCACTGCCCCTTCAATACATGCAAACCCGATTCCAAAAAAGTTGGGACACTGTACAAATTGTGAATAAAAACAGAATGCAATGATGTGGAAGTTTCAAATATTTTATTCAGAATACAACATAGATGACATATCAAATGTTTAAACTGAGAACATTTTAAAGAATCATTTTAAGGGAAAAATAAGTTGATTTTAAATTTCATGGCATCAACACATCTCAAAAAAGTTTACCACTGTGTGGCATCCCGTTTTCTTTTTATAACAGTCTGCAAATGTCTGGGGACTGTTGTCCCATTCATGTCTAATACAGGCTTCTAGTTGCTCAACTGTCTTAGGTCTTCTTTGTCACATCTTCCTCTTTATGATGCGCCAAATGTTTTCTATGGCTGAAAGATCTGGACTGCAGGCTGGCCATTTCAGTAGCCGTATCCTTCTACGCAGACATGATGTTGTAATTGATGCAGTAGGTGGTCTGGCATTGTCATGTTGGAAAATGCAAGGTCTTCCCTGAAAGAGACAACATCTGGATGGGAGCATATGTTGTTCTAGAACTTGGACCTTTCAGCATTGATGGTGCCTTTCCAGATGTGTAAGCTGCCCATGTCACACGCACTCATGCAACCCCATACCATCAGAGATGCAGGCTTCTGAACTGAGCACTGATAACAACTTGGGTTGTCCTTGTCCTCTTTAGTCCGGATGACATGGCATCCCAGTTTTCCAAAAAGAACTTCATTTCATCTGACCACAGAACAGTTTTCCACTTTGCCACATTTTAAATGAGTTTTGGCCCAGAGAAAACGCCTGCGCTTCTGGATCATGGTTAGATATGGCTTCTTTTTTGACCTATAGAGTTTTAGCCAGCAACGGCGAACGGCACGGTGGATTGTGTTTACCGGCAATGTTTTCTGGAAGTATTCCTGAGCCCATATTGTGATTTCCATTACAGTAGCATTCCTGTATGTGATGCAGTGCCGTCTAAGGGCCCGAAGATCACGGGCATCCAGTATAGTTTTCCGGCCTTGACCCTTACGCACAGAGATTGTTCCAGATTCTCTGAATCTTTGGATGATATTTGTGGCGAGGGGGGCGTGGTTCAGCGAGGTCTGCGGCGGGAGAGAGCATCGGGAGATCTTTGGTGAGTGAGCGAGTTAAATGTAAATCACGAACACCTGTTTCTCATTTCAGTAATTGGCGCGGAGACAGGTTAAAACGCCGCGAGAAGCAGGAGTCGGGGAGAGAGAGGGGAACTGCTGACTGAGCAGCTGGTGCACGACTAACTGGAGTGAAGCCCATTGTGGATTGTACAGCCGTGACCAGGAGTGAAGCCCTTTGTGGATTGTAGATGCCGTGACTGGAGTGAAGCCCTTTGTGGATTATTTTATTTGCTGTTGTGCCTTGCACAGTTTTTGTTGGACGTTTCTAATTCTTGTAATAAAGCTCAGTCAGCAGTTGAACGCCGACCCTGTCCCCTTCCTTCCTACACATAAGAGCGTTAGTTATATTACACTGGTGCCGAAACCCGGGAAGGAAGCTGGGTGGCCGCTGCCATGCAATCTTCGTCCTCCCCATCGACATTTGCGGAAGTCATCGCGTCCCTCGCGGTCCTGCATCAGGAACAACATCGAGCCCTGCTGGACCTGCGCACCGACCAAGAACGTCGCTTCCAAGCCATCGTGCAGGCCCAGCAGGAGGACCGCGAGAGGTTCCGGAGCTGGATTGACCGGGAGGTTCACCAGGAGACCATCGGGCAGCCGGCTGCGCCTACCCACCTGCCATTGAACAAAATGGGGCCGTCGGACGACCCCGAGGCCTTCCTCGACTTATTTGAGCGGTCAGCCGAGGCAAGTGGCTGGCCGCGGGACCAATGGGCCATGAGGCTGGTCCCCCTCCTCTCGGGGGAATCGCAGGTGGCGGCGCAGCAGCTGCCAGCAGAGAACCTCCTGGTCTTTGACGACCTTCGGCGGGCCATCGTTCAGCGGGTCGGCCGGACCCCAGAGCAACATCGTCAACGCTTCCGCTCCCTGGACCTGGGTGAGTCCGGCCGGCCCTTCGTGTTGGCCCAACAGCTCCGGGACTCGTGCCGCAAATGGCTACTGGCTGAGGGAAGCGACGTGGACCGGATTATCGATCGCGTGGTACTGGAGCAGTTTATCACTCGGCTCCCCAAGAAAACAGCCGAGTGGGTCCAGTGCCACCGCCCCACGTCGCTGGACTCAGCCATCGAACTGGCGGAGGACCACATGGTGGCGTGCCAAGGGGTCGGCGAACCCCTACCTTCCGCCTCTCTCTCTCCTTCTTTTAATTCCCCCTCTCTCTCTAAACCTGTCCCTCTACCCAGGTCTCGTCCGCCCGGCCCACCACGTGTTCCGCCCCGGGGCGGGGCGGAACGGAACAGGGCCCGTATTATGGACCAAGAGCCCTGCCCAGGGGGCGGGACTCCCTGCTGCCGGGCCGGACTCCGCTCCTGCTTCTCCCCTCTCTCCGCGTCAACCATTTAACCCGCTCCCTGCCACAAGAGCGGCGGGCAGGTCTGGGCCGGCCTGTTGGCGTTGCGGGGACCCGGAGCACTTTGTGGACAGGTGTCCAGTGATGGAGGTTGGGACGTTGATCCGGGTCCCGGACGATCCGCAGGCTGCCCCCGGTCAAGCTGGCGAGTACCAAATACCTGTGAGTGTCAAGGGGGGTACCTATCAGGCTTTGGTGGACTCAGGATGTAACCAAACCTCGGTGCATCAAAGCCTGATTTCGTCCGGGGCATTGGATACAGGCCGCTTGGTTAAGGTGAGGTGTGTGCACGGGGATGTGGTGAAATATCCGTTAGTGCCCGTCGTTATTCAATTTAGGGGTCAAAAGCATAGGGTGGAGGTGGCAGTTAATCCGCACCTCCGGCATCCGATAATTTTGGGGACGAATTGGCCTGCATTTAATAAATTATTGGGGTGTTTATGCTCGGATGCCTCTTGGGGGAAAAAATCGCGGGATAAGGAGGTGCGAGTGCAGGCGGGAGAGACTGATCAGGGACCGGTGAGTTCAGCTTCAGGGGAACAGAGCGAAATTGGAAGACTTATTCTTTCGGATCGCGATGACTTTCCCCTGGAGCAGTCTCACGATGAGACGCTAAAAACGCGTTTGAAAAGGTCAGCACCATCGATGGTCAGCCTCTCCAGCCTGGGCGTCCACTTTCTTATCCGTATTTTGCGATCATAAAAGATAGGTTGTATCGAGTGACCCAAGACACTCAGACAAAAGAAGATACGACCCAATTATTAGTTCCAAGGAGCCGCAGGGAAATGCTTTTCCACGCGGCTCATTCTAATCCGATGGCTGGGCATTTAGGACAAACGGCAACACTAAATCGTCTCATGACCCGATTCTTTTGGCCGGGCATTCACGAGAATGTGCGCAGGTGGTGCGCGTCTTGTCGGGAATGTCAGTTGGTTAACCCACCGGCCACCCCAAAAGCGCCGTTGCGCCCCCTCCCATTAATGCAGGTCCCCTTCGAAAGAATTGGTATGGACCTCATCGGGCCATTAGAGCGGTCAGCAAGAGGGCATCGCTTTGCATTAGTCATTGTGGATTATGCAACGCGATATCCTGAAGCAGTGCCACTCCGCAACATTTCTGCTAAGAGTGTTGCGGATGCACTGTTTAGTTTAATCTCCCGAGTGGGGGTTCCGAAAGAAATCCTCACTGATCAAGGCACGGCGTTTATGTCACGCACGTTACGCGAACTTTACGAATTGTTGGGCATTAAATCCGTGCGTACCAGCGTCTTTCACCCACAAACGGACGGCCTGGTCGAACGGTTTAATCGCACGCTTAAATCCATGATTCGTAAATTCGTTCAAGAAGACGCCAAAAATTGGGATAAGTGGTTAGAACCTCTGTTATTTGCAGTGCGAGAGGTCCCGCAAGCCTCCACGGGGTTTTCCCCCTTCGAGCTTCTCTTTGGACGCCAGCCCCGGGGGTATTAGACGTCCTAAGAGAGACTTGGGAGGACGGACCATCTCAGGCCAAAAATGAAATTCAGTATGTGCTGGACTTGAGAGCAAAACTCCACACGTTGGGGCGGCTGTCTATGGAGAATTTGTTACAAGCCCAGCACAGACAGAGCCAGCTGTATAACAGGGGAGCTAACTTGCGCAAATTTTCACCGGGAGATAAAGTACTTGTATTGCTTCCCACTTCAAGCTCGAAATTACTTGCAAAGTGGCAAGGACCGTTTGTGGTGACACGGCAAGTCGGTGAGCTCGATTATGAGGTTGTGCGTTCCGATAGGAGAGGAGCACGTCAGATTTACCACCTCAATCTCCTTAAAAAATGGAATGAGGCGGAATCAGTGATGCTGGCGACGGTGATTAGCGGAGAGGATGATCTCGGGCCAGAGGCGAATGTCAAAAAACAGTCCCTCGCTCTGGCCCCAGGGGGAGATCACCTCTCGCCCTCACAGCTCACTGATTTATCCAAGTTACAAGCAGAGTTTGCAGACGTGTTTTCTCCCCTACCGGGCCGTACAAACCTCATTCAGCACCACATCGAGACAGAGCCGGGCGTGGTGGTTCGCAGCCGGCCGTATAGATTGCCTGAACACAAGAAAAATGTAGTGCAGGCAGAATTAGAAGCTATGCTTGAAATGGGAGTAATAGAAGAGTCCAGCAGTAACTGGGCGAGCCCGATAGTTTTGGTTCCCAAGACGGACGGTTCAGTTCGGTTCTGTGTGGACTATCGCAAGGTGAACGCAGTGTCGAAATTCGACGCGTATCCAATGCCTCGGATGGACGAGTTGCTTGACCGGCTAGGTACGGCTCGATTTTATTCGACACTGGACTTAACGAAAGGGTATTGGCAGATCCCCTTGTCGCCATTATCCAAAGAAAAGACGGCTTTCACGACGCCGTTTGGATTACACCAATTCGTCACCCTTCCGTTCGGGTTGTTCGGGGCACCGGCTACCTTTCAGCGTCTCATGGATAAAATTTTGCGGCCCCATGGTGCATATGCTGCTGCCTATCTGGACGATATTATTATCTTCAGTAATGACTGGCAGCGGCATATGCAGCATTTGAGGGCCGTCCTGAGATCGCTGAGGGGGCCGGGCTCACGGCCAACCCGAAGAAGTGTGCGATTGGGCGCGTGGAAGTAAGGTATCTGGGCTTCCACTTGGGGCATGGACAGGTGCGTCCCCAAATTGATAAGACGGCAGCGATTGCGACCTGTCCGCGCCCCAAGACCAAAAAGGAGGTTAGACAGTTCCTCGGGCTGGCGGGATATTATAGGAGGTTTGTTCCTAATTATTCGGCCCTCACCAGCTCGTTGACTGATCTAACCAAAAAGGATGCGCCAGATACGGTCCAGTGGACGGAGCTGTGCCAGCAGGCCTTCACCCAGGTGAAGGCTGCTCTATGTGGCGGGCCATTGCTTCACTCTCCTGATTTTTCTCTCCCTTTTCTGTTGCAGACTGACGCGTCGGACAGGGGGCTGGGTGCTGTCCTGTCCCAGGAGATAGAGGGTGAGGAACGGCCGGTGCTGTACATTAGCCGTAAGCTCTCAAAGAGAGAAGCTAAGTACAGCACCGTTGAGAAAGAGTGTTTGGCTATTAGATGGGCCGTCCTCACCCTCCGCTATTATCTCCTGGGGCGGGAATTCACTCTCTGTTCGGACCACGCTCCCCTGCAGTGGCTCCACCGCATGAAGGATACCAATGCGCGGATCACTCGTTGGTATCTGGCATTACAGCCTTTTAAGTTCAAGGTGGTCCACAGGCCGGGTGTTCAGATGGCTGTGGCCGATTTCCTCTCCAGAAATGGGGGGGGGGGGCTGCAGGCCGGACGGCTCCCCGGCCTGAGTCGGGCGGTGGGGGTATGTGGCGAGGGGGGCGTGGTTCAGCGAGGTCTGCGGCGGGAGAGAGCATCGGGAGATCTTTGGTGAGTGAGCGAGTTAAATGTAAATCACGAACACCTGTTTCTCATTTCAGTAATTGGCGCGGAGACAGGTTAAAACGCCGCGAGAAGCAGGAGTCGGGGAGAGAGAGGGGAACTGCTGACTGAGCAGCTGGTGCACGACTAACTGGAGTGAAGCCCATTGTGGATTGTACAGCCGTGACCAGGAGTGAAGCCCTTTGTGGATTGTAGATGCCGTGACTGGAGTGAAGCCCTTTGTGGATTATTTTATTTGCTGTTGTGCCTTGCACAGTTTTTGTTGGACGTTTCTAATTCTTGTAATAAAGCTCAGTCAGCAGTTGAACGCCGACCCTGTCCCCTTCCTTCCTACACATAAGAGCGTTAGTTATATTACAATATTATGCACTGTAGATGATGATGATAACTTCAAACTCTTTGCAGTTTTTCTCGGAGAAACTCCTTTCTGATATTGCTCCACTATTTTTCGCCGCAGCATTGGGGGAATTGGTGATCCTCTGCCCATCTTGACTTCTGAAAGACACTGCCACTCTGAGAGGCTCTTTTTATACCCAACCATGTTGCCAATTGACCTAATAAGTTGCAAATTGGTCCTCCAGCTGTTCCTTATATGTACATTTAACTTTTCCGGCCTCTTATTGCTACCTGTCCCAACTTTTTTGGAATGTGTAGCTCTCATGAAATCCAAAATGAGCCAATATTTGGCATGACATTTCAAAATGTCTCACTTTCAACATTTGATATGTTATCTATATTCTATTGTGAATAAAGTATAACTTTATGAGATTTGTAAATTATTGCATTCCTTTTTATTCACAATTTGTACAGTGTCACAACTTTTTTGGAATCGGGTTTGTATCTTTTAAGTTATTAATCAACATTTATATTTCTGTTAAATAATTTGAATGACTTCTTCAATGTATGTTAAAGCATCTGTTTTCCTTTGTAACTTTCACTGAGAGAAAAGAACATGTTATCAGTATGATTTGTTAAAGTTTACTGCTCAGAGCAGAGCTCAGATCAACTTCAACCTTGAAGAAGCTGTGAATCATGTATCTGTGTATGTGCGCTGTTTTGTGCAGGTCCCTTTGTACTGGACAACTGGCATTCTGCTTAAGACCAGCAGATGCTATGTTATGACCCCAAAAGGACATCCGGTACCTAAATCCAGGGTCCTGACGAAGGGAGATATGCTTCTGACTATCTGTCCATGTGTGGAAGATTACCAAATTTGTCTATTTTTCTTAGCCAATCAGAATCATCCAACCTGAAGTAACGATGTAGTTAGATGACTCTGTTAGAGTATAATTGTTGTGGAAATGTGAATATACGCAGAGCGGCCTACGACCTCCTTGTGAGACTTGAAGCTGGCTTCTGCTGATGAAACTGCAAACTATTCTTCATCAAATTTTTCTTCAATTTATTAATTTTTTTAAACTTTGACTCCGGGTCTTTATTCAACATATCTGGTTTCAAGGGTCCTAAACTGTTTATCCCCAACAAATGCCACTTTCTACAATACAAAATTGGACTTGAACATTTTTTTTTAATTGACTTTTTTAATATATGGTCAGAGGAAGAGGTGCTTAACCTTAAAAAATGATGATCACTAACATAGATCAAACTAAACTTTAAATGAACTTGTCTTGAAGATGTCTTTTTTTCTGTTAATTGCGTAAGGGGTTTTCAGTTTTTACACATATTACATTTGTTTTGTGTGGTTTTTGCTATTTTCTAGAAATAATTACATAAAAACATTAGCCAATAACAATAAATAAACATTAAAATCACATACAAAATGAGTAACTATTTTAGTTAAAAACTAAAATAAATATTTAGTTAAAAACTAAAACAAAATAGATAAAATATATAATTGTTGGTTTATAAATCTAACATATGAATGAATAATTTGTATTTTTTTCTCACAATAACTCCAGTAAAATTAAATAGGCCTAATTTAAATATGTTTTTAGTACATTAATGGATCTTGAGAGAGGAAATGTCATTGCTGGCTATGGAGGCCTCACTGAGCCATCGGATTTCAAGGCATTTGATACCATTGATCACAATCAGCTGTTGGCTAAAGTAGAACGATATGGTATCAGCGGCATTGCTCATGATTGGTTGAGAGATTATCTTAGTGACAGAGATTAATACGTACATGTAAACAACTTTGATTCTGAAAGAACAAACATAACGCATGGAGTTCCACAGGGCTCTATACTGGGGCCAAAGCTGTTTATAATGTACATAAATGACATTCCGGAGGTCCTGAAAAAGTTAAATTGTATCTTGTTTGCAGATGATACTAGTCTCTATTGCTGTGGACAAAATTTAGAGTTCCTCTTTGAGATAGTGGAAAAAGAGCTGTCCAAATTAAAAACTTGGTTTGACCATAACAAATTATCAATGAATTTGAATAAAACTAAATATATTATTTTTGGTAATAGAAAAATTGAGGAACCAATCAAAATTTAAAATTAATCATATAGAAATCGAGAGAGTGTGTAACACAAAATTTCTGGGTATCTACAGGTGCTGGTCATATAATTACAATATCATCAAAAAGTTGATTTATTTCAGTAATTCCATTCAAAAACTGAAACTTGTATATTATATTCATTCATTACACACAGACTGATATATTTCAAATGTTTATTTCTTTTAATTTTGATTATTATAACTGACAACTAAAGAAAATCCCAAATTCAGAATCTCAGAAAATTAGAATATTGTGAAAAGGTTCAATATTGAAGACACCTGGTGCCACACTCTAATCAGCTAATAAACTCAAAACGGCCTTTAAATGGTCTCTCAGTCCAGTTCTGTGGGCTACACAATTATGGGGAAGACTGCTGACTTGACAGCTGTCCAAAAGACGACCACTGACACCTTGCACAAGGAGGGCAAGACACAAAAGGTCATTGCAAAAGAGGCTGGCTGTTCACAGAGCTCTGTGTCCAAGCACATTAATAGAGAGGCAAAGGGAAGGAAAATATGTGGTAGAAAAAAGTGTACAAGCAATAGGTATAACCGCAACCTGGAGAGGATTGTGAAACAAAACCCATTGAAAAATGTGGGGGAGATTGCAGCTGGAGTCAGTGCTTCAAGAACCACTACGCACAGACATATGCAAGACATGGGTTTCAGCTGTCGCATTCCTTGTGTCAAGCCACTCTTGGACAACAGACAGCGTCAGAAGCAGCTAAAGACAAAAAGGACTGGACTGCTGTTGAGTGGTCCAAAGTTATGTTCTCTGATGAAAGTAAATTTTGCATTTCCTTTGGAAATCAGGGTCCCAGAGACTGGAGGAAGAGAGGAGAGGCACACAATCCACGTTGCTTGAGGTCCAGTGTAAAGTTTGGTATGGGGTGCCATGTCATCTGCTGGTGTTGGTCCACTGTGTTTTTTGAGGTCCAAGGTCAACGCAGCCGTATACCAGGAAGCACTTCATGCTTCCTGCTGCTGACCAACTTTATGGAGATGCAGATTTCATTTTCCAACAGGACTTGGCACCTGCACAGTGCCAAAGCTACCAGTACCTGGTTTAAGGACCATGGTATCCCTGTTCTTAATTGGCCAGCAAACTCAACTGACCTTAACCGCATAGAAAATCTATGGGGTATTGTGAAGAGGAAGATGTGATATGCCAGACCCAACAATGCAAAAGAGCTGAAGGCCACTATCAGAGCAACCTGGGCTCTCATAACACCTGAGCAGTGCCACAGACTGATCGACTCCATGCCACGCCGCATTGCTGCAGTAATTCAGGCAAAAGGAGCCCCAACTTAGTATTGAGTGCTGTACATGCTCATACTTTTCAGTTGGCCAAGATTTCTAAAAATCCTTTCTTTGTATTGGTCTTAAGTAATATTCTAATTTTCTGAGATACTGAATTTGGGATTTTATAATCATCAAAATTAAAAGAAATAAACATTTGAAATATATCAGTCTGTGTGTAATGAATGAATAAAATATACAAGTTTCACTTTTTGAATGGAATTAGTAAAATAAATCAACTTTTTGATGATATTCTAATTATATTACCAGCACCTGTATATTGATGATAAACTCAACTGAAAATTACATATAAACTATCTAAAGACAAAAATTATTGGTATAATGTGTAAAATTAAATCATGTATAAATCAAAATTCACTATATTTATTATATAATTCGCTCATTATTCCGTACCTAAATTATTGTGTGAAAATATGGGGAAATAATTATAAATCTATTATCAAACCTATCTTTTGTATTGCAGAAGAAAGCTATTAGAATTGTTAACAGGGTTGATTATTACGCCCCAACTAACCCATTGTTTATTAAAATAAATGCGTTGAAATTACAGGATTTAGTTGATCTTAGCACAGCTGTAATGATGTATAAGGTTCACAATCTCAAGCTCCCAGTCTGTATTCAGGAGGGGTTCAAGCCCAGAGAGACTCTGCATTTTATAAGACGACTCAACAAAATGAAAGAGTATCAAAGAATGTTCCATATGAATAAAAAAAGCTGTTAAAGCCAATGAATTTCTGTGATTTTTTTTAGTGGCCTTGGTTCCATAAGTATTTTTACCATTCATTTATAGGAATGAAAAAAATTAAATAAAAATAAACCATGAACCAAGCCAGCCAGCTACAAGGTGAATCACAACATTATAAAATTTGATTTATTGCAAAGAGTATTTGAAAATTGGACAAAAAGACAAAAGGAACAAGACTCGCTATTTCACTTTAATGAGGGAAAGAATAAACAAACATAATTAAATTAAAAATGGTGGATAAATATAAAATGTTGATGTTTATAGAAAAAATGTATATATGTTAATGTAGATTGATTGGCTTGAACGAAAAACATACATTATACCATTGATTAACAACCTCATAACTCGCAGCAGGTCTGTCTGTAAAGGTTTATAAGTGTGTGTTAAAAATCAGTTCCCCTGTGGAGAAAACTGATCGGATTTTTACTTCCAGAACCCATCTGCTACATTTTATTCAATACTGTTGAAGATGGATCTATATATTTTAAGTCATGTTTGATTTGTGATATTTGATAGTAGGCTTCATCAAAAATGTTTACAAATATCACAGAGTAGAAAAGACATACATTTATTTAGCAGTGCTGCCTTAGTGGGAATTTTTCCCAGTCTGCTCTTAGTTTAGCAACGACCTTGTATCTCTCAGGTTGAAGAACCACACCAAACTTGCCCTGTAAGTTGGGCAGAGGCTGGCCAGCGGGCATCTCTAGGGTGAACCTTTGCAAAATCCATGACAGGAAGAGGAAGAGTTCCATCTTTGCCAGGGCCTCACCGAGACAAACACGTACCCCTGCGCCGAATGGCAGGTAGCTGGAGGATGAGCAGCACAAACCATCGCCCTCCTCATTCAGAAATCGTCCTGTCAGAAGATTAAGAAGATTTTGGTAACTTTCAAAGACATACACGACTTGTAGATGTCATTGCAGATTCTCACCTGGGTCAAACAGCTCAGGATTCTTCCATTCCTTCTCATCATGATGTAAAGACCACAGATTAATAATGACTCGGGTCCCTTTCTGCACAGTGTATTCTCCCACACTGTACATGAGAGAAGAGAAGACATCAGGACTCTACTCCAGTCTTCAGTGTCACATGATCCTTTAGAAATCATTCTAATACACTTATTTGGTGCTCAGGAAACATTATTATCAATGTTGGAAAATGTAATAATTCATTCCTCAGGATTCTTTTGAACTTTTTATTCATGAAAAGTTTTATTTGATATAGAAATATTTTGTACCATTGTCACTTTTGATCAATTTAATGAATCCTTGCTGAATACCTGGAGTCTTGGAGTGCCACATGAGGGATGAGGGGCGTGACGGGTCGGATCCTCATGACTTCTCTTATAGTGGCCTCTACGTGAGGCAAATTCCCTCTATCACCGAGCTGAGGTTGTCTGTCTTTTCCAATCTTATTGTCTAGCTCCTCCTGAATCTTTTTCTGCACCTAATGTCAAATGCAATGTTTCATTACAAGAAAATATTAACTGATTCAGTACAAGCCAGCTCAGCTGTGTCTGTGAGCAGCTTTACTTACCTGTGGATTATGGATAAGGTAAGCTATTGACCATTTCAGTACAGTGGTCGTGGTTTCCACCCCTGCTCCGAAGATGTCCCCCACAGTCATGAGCAGGTGGTCTTCAGTTAAACCAACATCTTGAGTGCAGGTGTTGTTATTCTCTGAACTGCGTTTGGCCCTCAGAAGCGCATCCAAGAGGTCCCGCTGGGCGTTATCACTGTAATCCACCTGTAGAGGGAGACACATCCGAGGGAATTAAGCGAGGCTTTCTCTCTAAATGGACTTGAATTAAAACTGCTGTTTGTCGAGTCTGCACTAATTACAAACACGAGGAGTTGACATATCCTGGTGTCACATGCATCTAAAACGGTTTCATAATTATTATTCATGCAGCTTTTATGATCTCATGTTAGTTACAGACTACACTGAATATTTACTTTTCTTCTGTATTTTATGTTTACCTTGTGTTCCTCGTATTTCTTTTGAAGCAGTTTGTCTCTGATGGAAACACACTGTCTTAAGATTCTGAGGTCTTTATTTGGGAATATCTTGGAGGAAGGAATACATAGTTATTAGAATTCAAAACATAACACAAAATTATTTTCAATAAGTCTCAGTTAACAAATCAGTTACGACATAGGACATCTTAGTGTCATAACTGGCATTGATGGTTCCATGAAGAACCTTTAACACCCATGGAATATTCCCATTCCACAAAAGGTTCTTTATAGTGGAAAGAGGTTCTTTATATTATTAAAATGTTCTTTACACTAAGAAAAACATTGTTATTTTAAAGAGTTAGTTCACCCAAAAATGAAAATAATGTCATTTATTGCTCACCCTCGTGTCGTTCCACACCCGTAAGACCTTTGTTCATCTTCGGAACGCAAATTAAGATATTTTGTTGAAATCCGATGGCTCAGTTTGAAATATTTTTTGTGCACCAAAACAAATAAAAAAACAAATAAATAAATAACGACTTTCGGAGCGCCAAAGTCACGTGATTTCAGCAGCCTGGCGGTTTGACACGCGATCCGAATCATGATTCTACACGCTGATTAATTTATGCTCTGAAGCTTCATGAAGCAGTGTTTTGAAATCGGCCATCACTACAAGTCATTATTTTGTTTTTTTGGCATCAAAAATATTCTTGTCGCTTTATAATATTAATATTGAACCACTGTACTCACATGAACCGATTTAAATATGTTTTTAGTACATTAATGGATCTTGAGAGAGGAAGTGTCATTGCTGGCTATGCAGGCCTCACTGAGCCATCGGATTTCAACAAAAATATCTTAATTTCCGAAGATGAAGGTCTTGTGAGTAATAAATGACATTATTTTCATTTTTGGGTGACCTAACCCTTTAAGAACTGTTGTTTGGGGAACGGTTTTCAATGGCATTGCTAGTAATTGCAGCAGATCAGCATATTAGAATGATTTCTGAAGGATCATGTGACACTGAAGACTGGAGTAATGATGATTTCCAATTCCAATTCCAATTTCTAATTGAAACAGAAAACAATTAATTTACATTGTAATAATACTTCATAATATTACTGTTTTATTGCATTTTTGATCAAATAAATGCAACCTTGGTGAGACTTCTTTCAAAAACCTCACTGACCCCAAACTTTTGAACTGTAGTGTAAATCATTCTTTTAGCTATAAGACACATATTGAGTTAAATCTCACCTGCATCCATGGGAAAATATCCACCAAGCTGTCCTTAGCGACTGTATCTACGATGCCCTGGCTGTACTGGAGCATGGACTCAAACTCAGCATCCCCACGTTTGTATGAGGAGTTGAAACACAAAGCACACACCACGTTTGTGACGGCACGCGTCAGCTCCGGTGCCAGATCCACAGCTCTGTTCTGGGTTTCAGTCAACACATCACACATAGAGCTTGCCTCCCTGCAAACTTTAGGTAAAGAAGAAGCAGAATTGAGTAGCAGGTTCTGTGTAATCTACCTTCTTTACATATTTGTGTTGCGGTGATACTCACTTATCTTCTCAATAGAAACTGAACCTTCACCAGACATGCAAAGAGCTCCATGCACCAATTTCCGTTGGAACTTCCATGTGGGACTGTAGTCAGCAAATGCTATATCTTTCCTATCTCGAGTTAACAAGTCTGTTGTAACCTGAAGACAATTATAAAAAGCCTCATTAAGAAACACTTCTTATTAGTGAAATTCAGTTCTGGTGAAAGTGATTACTTACAGTTCGTGGCCTCCCTGCAAATATTTTTCCTTTTTTGATCAGGACCTCTTTTGCATGATGGTGGTTGTTCACGATAAGGATTTTGTGGGAGCCCATCATGAGGGAATAAAGATCTCCGTATTTCTTCTGCAGTTGTTGAAAGAAGATGTGTGGAGGAAGGTCGCTCACTAGGCTGAGGAGACTCCCAATGATGGGCAATGAGGGGAGGCTTGGAGGAGATCTGTCGCCTGGCACAAATCCATACATCTTCCTTGTGAAATACAGCGCAGCCAGAGTTACTGCAGATAACAGAAATGAACAGAGAAGCCATGACAGGATGAGTGGTTCAGACATTGTCAGCTACATTCAAAAGTGTCCAGCAGCTCCAAAACAGCACTGACGGGAGACTTTTATACAAAATCTTCAATGCCAACTCCTTGATTCTAAAAATAGTTTTCCTTCAACTATCAAGGCTGTTTTCTACAAAAATGTTGATTTTAGACTTACAAGCAAGCAGCATGAGGGACAACCTGATTGTCACCGGTATCGCTGAATCACCCGCTGACGAACCCGAGAAAACAGTCAAGGATTATATGGTTAAGCAGCTCAAACTCCCAAAAGAAACTGTCAACAGCATCGCTTTTCACCGTGTTCACCGTTTAGGAAAAAAACTCCGTAACGCCACCCGACCCCGCTCAATCATTGTTAAATTTGAACATTTTAAGCAAAAAATTGAATTGGTTTATCGGCAGGGCAAACAGTTAAAGGACACTCACTACGGACTTAACGACCAGTTTCCACAAGAAATCATCCATAGATAGACGTAAACAGCTAATTTACAGCTAGCAAAAGAGCAATACTTACAGTGGACAAATTGTACATTGATGGACAGTTATTCAAAGACAAGGACATCACACATTCTCAGCCACTTATAATTCAAAACAAAGAGGAGCATCTTGATAAGCAAAAAGACCCAGAAGGACAATATCATAAACATAACAATTAACACTAACCCAGTAACAATTGCCAACATTACGGCCCAAATTCAGATAACCCTGCCTTTTTCCACACTTTTTTTCCCTTCTATTTCAAACCTTTGTAACGGCCTGGTAATTATAGGAGGCGATTTTAACACCGTAATTGACTCATCACTTGACAGATCCGCAAATAATAAAAGGCACTGGCAATCCACCGACACAATAAAAGGCTTCAGTCCATGAGAGATTTTAGCCTTGGCGATGGTTGGAATTCAATCATACCTACTATCTCTGAGCACAAAATCCACTCCATCAGCATCAGTGACCATGCTCCAGTAACATTCATATGGAATCCAGCTAATTTAAATAAACACATCAGTAGATGGCGCTTTAACAAATCACTCCTTAAAGACCCAGAGTTTGACAGTTATCTTAAAAGAGAGTGAACATCCTTCCTAGAAATAAACGACTCACCAAAGTTATCAGCTTCATTACTTTGGGAAACAGGCAAATCTGTATTATGTCCAAAACCTACCATCATAGCAACAAATCCAGTAAACATTTGGCTAATCAGATTAAAAGAAACAGAGAAAAAGTAACAATTGCAACTATTAAGGACTCAGCAGGGAAGCCTACCAACTCTCCACAAAAAATAGAAACTTCTATGCTAAACTCTATTCATCTGATAATAACACAATAAAATACGTTTTTATTGTGTTAATAAAAGTTAATACCAATATTAACTAATTTTTCAATAATATTCAACTCCCAAAACATAACACTGAACAAATCAGTGCACTGGATAAAGGAATCATAGAAGAAGAACTCCATTTTGCCTTAAGTCGAACGCCTAGCAATAAAGCACCAGGACCCGATGGCTTCCCTGCTGAGTTCTATAAACATTTCTGGTCCATTTTATCTCCATTATTCATCAGAGCAGTAACGGAAATAAAAGAAAATTCAAGATTACCAATGCACATGAATACAGCCATTTCACTTATCCCTAAGCAAAAAAAAATGTGGGTGGGTCCTCCCTCCAATTTATATATCAGGGGCGTTTCCTCCGAGTAGGCAAGGGAGGCAGTGCCTCCTCAAAAAAATAGGATGAGAAAATAATCCATATTACATATAAAACAACACAAATATTACAAATTATGACATTAAAAAGAGCGCAAGTCACGCGTATTTCTTAAGGAACACTGCCCAACAGCGACACCCGCAGGTGAAGTTACACAGAGGAGTCATGCGTACAGTCTATGGAGTCATGCCTCCCTTTTCCTCTCATAGGAATCCATAGAAAATCATCAGAACCCCGGCGTGCGGTGGGTTTTGTTGGGGGGTAATTGAGAATGAATGGGGGAAAGTCACGTGAGAGGAGGCAATGTCTCCATCGCGCTATGATTGGATGTAATTGGTTATGATTGGATATGATTTGTTTGTGCAATAAATCCCGCCTCTCGTTGCGCGTAGGTTTGACTGAACAAATGATGGATGTAGAAATGCTTAAAACACTTGATGCTTGATGAGATTGACTTGGTTTTGATAAATAGAACATTACATTGTTAATGTAAAATTACAAAATAGAATTGTCTTTGGTTTCTTTTTTGATGTACTGTAAAGTAGCTAATTTTAACAAGGAAGATGTGTCAATTTTAAGAGTAATGCACATGAATTTACAATGATTCATAAAAAATGTGCCTCCTCATTTCAGAACACCACTGCACGCCACTGAGATATATATATATATATAGGCCTATATATATAGATGGGTTTCATGTGACGTCACTGTATTCTATCGCCGCCATATTTGGGACCGGTCACAGCTGCGCGCCCTGTTAAAGTCTATGGTGACAACAGCTACAACTACCAGAGGAAGGCCAACGAAACGCTCTCAGAAGGTTCACAACAAGTTTATAATATATCTGGGATATGTGGTGCTGTTAGCCGTTTCAACAGTCGTCAGAACTACACATTTATTTGATTCCAAAGTAGTTAGATCGGCAGAATTATTGGCTTCAGTCAGAAGGGACCGCAACACTGGCAGTCAAACAGCAATCCATAACTGCTGGGACTGTCATTTACATAACATTATAACGAGAAAACTATTGTAATAAAATGTTGTGAATTCTCTGTGTTGTTGTTTCAGCGTGTTGTTGTGGTAAGAGCGCGTCGACTGAGTTTGATTACATTACTTGTTCAAACTTCATTTGCGCATTCACGTCATTTTGTAGATAAAACTTTTTTATTAAGTATAAATATCTGATTATTCTCATAAAGTATGCGTTTCGTTGAGGTAAATAACCCACAGAGCTGATGATCATAGCTTCAGCGCGAGCGCTCAAAAAGTAAGACAAAACATTAATATGATTGGGACAGGGGCGGAGTTTCAGAATCAATTTTTTTTGTTGACAAGAATTGCGTTTATTTAAACGCAGAACCGTCTCTTTAAGACCACAAAAAAACGGGAGACTTTTCAGACGCGCACTCCAACTTCGCCTCAGCGCCAGGCTCAAGTCAAACGCGCGCGGAAATTATACAGGTGCCGAATGAGCTTCAGCAGAACAGCAGTGAACGGCGAACATTATATATAGCTTACGTAAATGTTTCTCAACTGGTGGGTTGCAAGGCGCGCAGTTTTCAATCACGCGCAAATACGGCGCGCTGTGGGGGAAAACGCCCCCCTTAAGGAAAATGTGACATTACAGTGAAACAAAACATAAATGTGACTAGAATTGCCATCCTGGTTTTGAGTGAGTATGGCAGGAGTTATTCACCAAATATTAAAATTGCTCAGCCTTCATAATTAATTCGTATTTTGACTGAAAATATTTTTGTACAAAGGGGGCGTTTTGCCCCAGCGGTGGGGTAAAACGCCCCCCAAAGTGGGGTAAAATGCCCCCTTTTCTTTACCAACCAGTTTGCTTCATAGATCAACAGCAAAATGAACAGACTAGTTTTTAATCTCTAAAAGTAAAAGGCAAGTAATGTATCAACATGTATAGGCCTATATATTTAATATTTTTAATATTTATTTGAGGAATATCCAACATATCCAAATTTTTAACATTTGATAATTGATGTATTTGTTCACCACTATCACCAAGACAAACAGAAAACCCTAAATAAATATTAAACTTATAAATTTGTATATTTATGTAGTAAAATATATCCAATAAATGCATTAAAAGCCACCCAATTTCATTGGGTCACCCAACCACCTTCCATCAGTGAGCCAACTGTGCTATCAAGCTAGCCTAATGCTCACTTGAGGTAATTTTTATTTTATTTTATTTAATTTTGTTTAAATATTTTGATTTTACCACCTAGTTATACTGCATTAAAGGAACACTCCACTTTTTTTGAAAATAGGCTAATTTTCCAACTCCCCTAGAGTTAAACAGTTGAGTTTTACCCGTTTTCGAATCCATTCAGCCGATCTCCGGTTCTGGCGGTACTACTTTTAGCATAGCTTAGCATAGTTCATTGAATCTGATTAGACCGTTAGCATCGCGCTTAAAAATGACCAAAGAGTTTTGATATTTTTCCTATTTAAAACTTGACTCTTCTGTAGTTAAATCGTGTACTAAGACCGACAGAAAATAAAAAGTTGTGATTTTCTAGGCTGATATGGGTAGGAACTATACTCTCATTCAGGCGTAATAATCAAGGAACTTTGCTGCCGTTCCATGGCTTCAGCAGTGCAATGATATTACGCAGCGCCTGTGAGCCCCTGCTTGCACAGGGAACGTGCCTCGCAACCATGGAGACGTATGTGAGAGACGCTGCGTAATATCATTGCGCCTGCTGCAGCCATGGAACGGCAGCAAAGTTCCTTGATTTTCCTATTTTCAAAAAAAAAGTGGAGTGTTCCTTTAAGTGTAAAACAAAGGATTTGATAGACAGAAATATGTTATTATAGTAATTATGATAGAGAGAAACTATGCCCTCTGGGGGGCGTTTTACCCCTCAGCGTAGGGGGCGTTTTACCCCACAAGCTACGACTTTTTAAAAAAATGTTTAATTTTTAAAATATAATTATATTCCTTATAAATAACATATCCTCTCAAACTACAGACTTCACTATTCATCTATCACACATCACTGTGATATCCTGCAGAACAATATTCTCTTAAACACTTGTTTACTAATATCTGAAAATTATAGCGCTTGCCATGTAATCCTCTTCTCTTCAAATACTTCGCTGGTGTCAGCTTCTCCAAGAAGATTTGTTTATCCCCGTTGTCAAACGTAGTGCATAGCAACAGTGAAAATGAATATTGACTACCTCTAGTGCTTATTTTGAGAAAAACAGGTGGGGGGCGTTTTACCCCAGGGGGGGCGTTTTCCCCCACTCTACCCCTATTAGCCTACTCACAATAAATAAAGCGTAAAAGAAACTACGAGCATGCAAAGTCGTAGTTCTGTCGTCAGTTAAGTTATGAAATTACAAAAAAAAAAGCGATTAAAGCTGCATCAAAACTGTACATGCATGTATGTAGGCCTATTTGAGATTTATGCGTCATGTCTCTGGACTAAAATGTTCTGCTATATCAGATGACAATATAGGCCTAAGGCACAAACTGATATGTAATTTTTTTTAATGCATAAATAAATGTAAGAACTGTGCATTTGTATTAGAAGATGCTAATTTTGCAATAATTTATAAAGTACAAACAAAAGTTATAACATTTAAATGCTTAAAATAATTAATTTTACATTCTGGCATTTATGTGCTGTTGACTTCTGCATCAGCAAATGGGAATTCAAAAGAGAACACTTTTTTTTTCTTTGTATGAGATTAATTTTGGTATGATAGAACTGTTGCAATTATTTATTTTGACTATATAGAAAGTTTAAAATTTAGTGTTTTCTTTTTTGGTTAATTTTTGAAACAGAATAATCTTTGAACTACAGTATGTAGTTATCTGCATGTCTCATCCATAGATATGCAACAATGGAGAACAAGTTATTGGGGGTTTTGAGAACTAGAACAAGCTGACTGGACAAGTTGAAATTTAGCTATAGTGTGAGCCACTTTACTAATATGCCTGCAAGTGAGGAACGCAAAATAAATAAATAAAATAAAAAGGTCACATTCACTCATCTCAATTAATTAAGTACAAATGAACTGTATTAGTTGTGTTGTAGGCACAGTTCAGTACTTTATTGTCAGACTCGTTTTTATGTTGAAATAATGAAGATTTCTGTGCCACCCCAGACTGGTTGCTGGCCCCTGCCTGGCCACACCTGTGAAAAAAATCCTGGCTCCGCCACTGTATGCACGCGAAAAACCACGTACCATAAGCATGCCAAAACTCATTTTGGCGTATATATTCTACGAGATTGCAAACTCGTACTATTGATACGCATTCTCATGTGATCGTGTTGGCGCGATTTACATTCATAATTGGCCTTACAATCATAAGAAAAAGTGTGTGCGCGGCTTTAGGATTCTTAATTCTACGATCATATTAATTTTAACATTTTTTTTTTCAGTGACAGACAGACCTAATGCATATCGTAACATTTTTGCATCGCGAAATATCGTACTGCGATATATCGTTACACCCCTAATCCAGATATGCTGTCTAGACATCTGGCAAGAATTTGTATAAATGCAATTGATAAAATAAAATATATAGGCCATTCTGCATTCTGAAGATGTAAGTGATATAAACGCATAATTATTTTTTATTAATAATAGTCGTAAGCCTGTTTCATCTTTAATAAAGCAGGTTTAACTTCTCAAATTATCTTAATTGTTACAGAGTCTACGGAAACTGTCTATAATAACAACCCACTTACAATATCAGTAAGTATGCCTAGTGTATTTATCCTTAACATCTTGTACACTACCACTCATATGTTTGGACACACTCACTCTTGTTTCTCGTGATTTTAAACACCTTTAGATCCTAAGGCTGTAAATGCATAAAATAATTGAATTAGTTGTATAAAAGGAGTAAGAAAATGCCTCTGTATAAATTTTGTTACAAAACAAAAAAAAATCTTTTTTGGTCTTTTTGTAAGTCCCAAAATGAATTCCTAAATAAAAGAGATAGTCTGTCTAATATATTTCTTTACCTTTTAAATCCAGGCCATTCAAAAGAAATAAGTCATAATATTTACATTATTAAAATGTATACAAGATGCTTTCAATAACTCTTTATCTTTAATGTCTTTCACAGTGTAGAGCACTCCAAAAACCTGCAGGACCAGCTGAGACACTTGATGAAATAATGAAGCTCTTCTGACGTCACACTGTGGATATAGCTTACTCTAGTTTTTCATTGATTTTTTTTAACAGTAGATCACATCATTATTTGTGACTGCAGCTGCAGATGCAGAAAAATGAAAATGCAAAGGTCATCCTCCTCCTCTTCTCTATGGGCTGCTTCTGGATGCTCGTGCAAATCATGAATAAGACCTTTAAGTGAAGGCTTTTCTATGAGTCCAGTATTGATATTTGTCTTTTTGAAATGATAGTGCAATGTCAAAACAAAATGAACTGTTTTTGTCTCATCTTTTTAAGCATAAATTTGTGTAAGAACATTTGCTTTTAGTCTTTTAGATCTTGCATTCATTGTACACCAGCAGTACAAATTGTATTTTCTTTATTTATGTCTTGGTTTATGGTGTTATTATGTTGTTTGTGCTAAACTTGAATTTGTATAAAATGGCACAAATAATTGTTTCTGCACATTTTGCTAATTATTTTGTGTGTGTTTGTAAGCTTGGAGCAACTTTGTTAAATGTATGTATAAAACTATGGCAAATGGATAAAATGTGTCCTTTGTTGAAAGTCCAACACAGGGGAAATGATAAGATTTATCCCAGATATCAGCAGCTCCTCTGCAAGGGCAAGCAGATGGATGTCCTAGACCTAGAGCGAGGCCTTGAGCATAACTATCTACTTCAACAAAGTTTTGACTTTTGCAATTCTTGTGTCAAGAATTCTGCATATATTTTTTACATTTCACTCAAAATGTAACAGGGTCAAAGACTATATTTCAAAATTGTAACCAGGGTTAGGGAGTAACGTAACGACGTTACGTAGGCCTATTTAAAATACAAAATTTGAGTAACTGTATTTCGTTACAGTTACATTTTAAATAGATGGTAATCAAATTACAGTTACATTCAAAAAGTTTTTAGATAACCAAAGGGATTACTTTGAATTTTTGTCATTTATTTCATTTCATTGGCTATTAACGTAAGCTGTTTGAGGATTTTTAGCCAACCAGTTGATGATTCTCCGATGCTGCGTCCCAATTCGCCTACTTATACTACGTCCTAAAAGTATGTACTGTTTTTGTAAAGAAAAAGTACATACTTTTAAGTGTGTAGCAGAAAAGTATGCAAGCTTTGGGACATACTTCCTCGTCATAATTGCGTCATTAACGGACGTTCTGTCGCTTAGTTACGCAACCTGTAACTGTTTAAACTGTCCTGTCAATCATCTTGTCACAGATAAAATCCTCAACATTCAATTAAATTTAATTTCCTACCGTTTCGGAGAGAAATGTAGTCGCACGTTTATCTGCCAGTCATGGGTCTTTCATGCAGAGAACTCTCCTCATCTTAGCATAATAATGCAATTAAAATGACCAAACGCATCGTTATAAAAGTTCACAATGCTGTTGCAGATTAAATATAATGTGGATAACATTTCATAAATATCTTTTCGTCAGGTTATACTGATTATTAAACATTCAAGCCCCTTTATCTTAACCGCTCTGCTTAACCCATAGACAGTAAAAGAAACCGTCGGTCTCGCATATCCGTCATGTTTGTAGTTTTTTGACACTTTTTATTCGTATTTGTAGTTCTAATCGAATCCTCGTCCACAGCGCAATGTGTTATGGGCAATATTAGCCGTTAAAAGTGTGCACGGATCTGCACTTCGAATTCTAACCGGAAAAAGTAGACCATCCGGGTATCTTTGGAATACACATTTCAACATACTACGATTTGGGACATACTAATTCTTTTTTCGAATACTATTTAGGACGGATAGTATGCGAATTGGGACGCAGCACGACTGTCTGTTTAAAAAAATGCGCGCGCAGCCTGTTCAGATATCAGCAACCTGCAGAGTGCAGACATGAGATCGCACGCAAAAATGGACGGGGAAACAGATGGAGCAATAATATATGATACTTTTAGTGACATTTGTGAATTGTCTTTCTAAATGTTTCGTTAGCATGTTGTCAATGTACTGTTAAATGTGGTTAAAGTTACCATCGTGTATTACTGTATTCACGGAGACAAGAGCCGTCGCTATTTTCATTTTTAAACACTTGCAGTCTGTATAATTCATAAACACAACTTCATTCTTTATAAATCTCTCCAACAGTGTGTAATGTTAGCTTTAGCCACGGAGCATAGCCTCAAACTCATAGAGAATCGAATGTAAACATCAAAATAAATTCTTTACTCACATGATTTGATGTATGCACACAGCATGCATGAAGAACATCTTGTAAAGATCCATTTGAGGGTTATATTAGCTGTGTGAACTTTGTAAATGCGCTGTAATATAGTCGAGAGCTTCTGAGGCAGGGGGCACGCGATTTAAAGGGGCGGCGACTGAAAAAATCAGTGTATAGTTAATGATGCCCCAAAATAGGCAGTTAAAAAAATTTGAGCTGAAACTTCACAGACACATTCAGGAGACACCTTAGACTTATATTACATCTTGTGAAAAAACATTCTGTAAATGAAATAAATTTGCTTAGTATTGTTGTGCATCATCACCTTGAACATTTCATTGCTGACACTAAGCTATCACTAGCTAGCTAGTTACTTTGCTAGTTTGCTACATATTACTAGCAAACGTAACTTCACTGATAACCTGGATTATGTCAAAAGACCAGTATTTTGGATAACGTATGCATGCTGCTAGTTATGAAAAGTACAGTTGTAATCTACTGTACATTCCTTATAACTTGCTGGATCATACACACACAGTAACCATTATGCTGATAGTGGAGGTGTTGACGTGGTGTTCACCCTTCTGTACAGTTCCCCTCTAGGAATATACTAAAATATGTTTGTTTTTTTAATTGGCCATGGCCAGATGCACTCAGGCAATATTTGCAGAGGCCGGCACCTGCTGGAGAAAACTTGGGTAACGTTAAAGTTGGTTTTATATTCGCACATTCAGACTTCTGATAAATTCAGACTTTCCAATAAACGTGCAATAAAATAATGTTTGCGAATTTTAAGCAGCTACATGATATTGACAACCAACGATTGTCAACTTACAACATTTTTAACAGTCGATCAAAATAGGCAAGTATTGTTTTAATGGCATATTTACTTGTGAATGTCCACTGAATGTCCAATGTATTGTGATTAACAAGGCTATTGAATACGGATGTCCGAATGTGCGAATATAAAACCAACGGAGACAAGGAATACTCAGCCTGAAGCAAGTAAGACCCTTGAATACCGTTTATTCAACCACAATTTAAAACTTCAGTGACTTGTTTCCAAGTAAACATTGACATTCCTCATTAATTAATCTCAAACATTACTGGTCTATTATACTCTATATGCTGGTCTAGTATATCTTCCTTCTTCCTTAAGTTTATTACTTAATTTGGTAAATATCCTCGAACATTCTTTGTAGCATTCATGTATGGGGGGCCGCAAAACTCAATCTCGCCTAGGGCAACCAAAGGGCTAGAGCCGGCCCTGAGCCTACGTATAATATTTATAAGAATTTATTAGGTCTTTTTCCCAACCCTGATTGTAACGTATTGTATTGTAACAATTGCATGTATAATATGTTGACAGTTATATAACTTTTTAATAAATAATTCAGAGAAAAAATGTAGTTATGCAATATCAACAGCTTAATTAATAAATACAAATTAATTTTAAGTGTTTGCTAAACGGTCTTGCAATTTGCACATCTGCCCATTCATACTCCGAATCGTGGAAGACCTTGAACTGGAAAGAATGTTTTGTACCTCCCATAGTTCAACTTATCAGTAACCAAGGTCTATAGTTATGTAGCCTTGCAACCTGCCAAGAGCTTGTGTAAAAGCACGTCTGGATTTAATCGTTACTAAGATGTGTTTTTCAAAAGGATAGTCTTATAACCTAATATATACAAAATAGTCTTTACATTGATTTATGTGGAACGTCAATAGAAATCGCTCAAAGCAACATTGAGTGCTTTCTCACACAATGATAATCCCTCATTTAAGAACATGCCATTTTATTTTTATTTTGTCTATGCAAAAACACCAGTTTTCATTCAAAATATGACATTCATGTACTGTATAATAAAGCTAACTGAGAATTTACAATTTATTGTTGTAGTGGTGTTGTGCCCTTCAAATCTGCAACATCCTCTTGCACATTTTACATTGCCCAGTTTGACTCATTTATATTCAAGTGATGCTGATTTTGAAAAAGTCAGGAAGGAGTTTGCAGAAATAGCATTTGATTGCCAGCAATTACTTCTGCATTATTTAATACTGTGGATTTGATAAATGCCACTTTCTACAATACAAAATTGGACTTAAACATCTTTTTTTAATTGACCTTTTCAATATATGGCCAGAGGAAGAGGTGCTTAGCCTTAAAAAATGATGATCACTAACATAGATCAAACTAAACTTTAAATGAACTTGTCTTGAAGATGTCTTTTTTTCTGTTAATTGCGTAACTGTTTTCAATTTTTATACATATTACACTTGTTTTGTGTGGTTTTTGTTATTTTCTAGAAATAATTACATAAAAACATTAGCCAATAACTTTAAATAAACATTAAAATCACATAGACATAATGAATAACTATTTTAGTTAAAAAACATTTAGTTTAAAAACTAAAACAAAAATAGATCAAATATATAATTGTTGGTTTATAAATCATTCAATTATGAATGAATAATTTGTATTTTCCTTACAATAACTCCGGTAAAATTAAATAGGCCTTATTGTTTATATTTTATGGGTTTCAGAACACAAAATTAAATGTGCCAAATAAACTGTGACTTAGCTTGACTTTAGTTGACTGAATCTGAAGAGCTTTCTTTTTAGATATATTTTTCACAGTAGCCTAACTTGAACCTTCCTTATCCTCTCATCATTCGCGTTCACATTTTAAATTGTCCCTCTGCTGGTGCCGTAGTAAACAGTGATGGCTTCCTCTGAGACACAGTCGCGTTTCGGCCAATCTGTTAAAGGTTTATTGTCTGATAAAGTGACTTCTTGCAGTGGAGATGTGATCGCTCTGACCCGGCAAGTGTTGAAAGGATCCCGGAGCCAAGAAGTAAATATACGAAACGTTTTCTAACGCGATGTTGTTTGTGTAACTGTTTCCTTCTTATAGCAATAAACACCAGAGAGGAGCCTCAAAACTTATTACGCTGCCTAGACTGCATTTTTGAATAGCATAGGCCCAAATATTGGGTGTCATATGATGTCCAGATATGCTGTCTAGACATCTGGCAAGACTCCGTATAAATGCAATTGATAAAATAAAATATATGCATTGGTCTACTTTACAGCTCCTCAGTCAGGCAGCGAGAAATATGGTAATTCAAGAAGATGCCATTCTGCATTCTGAAGATGTAAGTGATAAAACGCATAATTATTTTTTATTAACAATAGTCGTAAGCCTGTTTCATCTTTAATAAAGCAGGTTTAACTTCTCCAATTATCTTTATTCTTACAGAGTCTACGGAAAATGTCTATTATAACGACCCACTTACAATATCAGTAAGTATGAGTAGCCTACTGTATTTATCCTTAACATCTTGTACACTACCAGTCATATTTGGACACACTCACTCTTGTTTCTCGTGATTTTAAACACCTTTAGATCCTAAGGCTGTAAATGCATAAAATAATTGAATTAGTTGTAATAAAAGGAGTAAGCAAATGCCTCTGTATAAATTTTGTTACAAAACAAAAAATAGGATTTGATTTTTAAAAAAAATCTTTTTGGTCTTTTTGTAAGTCCCAAAATGAATTCCTAAATAAAAGGGATAGTCTGTCTAATATATTTCTTTACCTTTTAAATCCAGGCAAGAGGCCATTCAAAAGAAGTAAGTCATAATATTTACATTATTAAAATGTATACAAAATGTTTTCAATAACTCTTTATCTTTAATGTCTTTCACAGTGTAGAGCACTCCAAAAACCTGCAGGACCAGCTGAGACACTTGATGAAATAATGGAGCTCTTCTGACGTCACACTGTGGATATAGCTTACTCTAGTTTTTCATTTATTTTTTTTTTAACAGTAGATCACATCATTATTTGTGACTGCAGCTGCATATGCAGAAAAATTTAAATGCAAAGGTCATCCTCCTCCTCTTCTCTATGGGCTGCTTCTGGATGCTCGTGCAAATCATGCATAAGTGAAGGCTTTTCTATGAGTTCAGAATTGATTTTGGTCTTTTTGAAATGATGGTGCAATGTCAAAACAATATGAACTGTTTTTGTCTCATCTTTTTAAGCATAAATTTGTGTAAGAACATTTGCTTTTAGACTTTTAGATCTTGCATTCATTGTACACCACCTGTACAAATTGTATTTTCTTTTATTTATGTCTTGGTTTATGTTGCTATGTTGTTTGTGCTAAACTTGAATATATTTGTATAAAATGGCACAAATAATTGTTTCTGCACATTTTGCTAATTATTTTTTGTATGTGTAAGCTTGGAGCAACTTTATTAAATGTATGTGGAAAACTATGGCAAATGGATAAAATGTGTCCTTTGTTGACATTCATGTACTGTATAATAAAGCTATCTAGAAGAATTTACAGAGCTAAGCATTGTTGTAGTGGTGTTGTGCCCTTCAAATCTGCAACATCCTCTTGCACATTTTACATTGCCCAGTTTGACTAATTTATATTCAAATGATACTGATTTTGAAAAAGCATCACGTCGATTAGTCGTCAGTAAGTGTTTTTGTTAGGGTTTTGGCTCCCTCTATAGGTAAAGCAGCAGCCAAACACATTACCATAGAGCAAATAAATAGGAAGATTACAGGTTTGCAGGCTTTAGTGACTATATTGATGCAATGACCCTATTATAAATGAAGGCAATAGGTTATGATGTCGTTTTTTAATATTGTATTGTCTATATAAAGCCAAAAAAAAAAAAAAAAGTTTGACTGGATCATTATTATTGAAGTGATTATTATTTTCCTAGCATGTTATATCTTTGGTAACAGTAACAGGAGTGTGTAGTTTTTAATTTCTTAACCAATCATGTAGGAAGACACATCATGGCCACATTCCAGAATGACAATGTCAAGATTCATCAGGCTCAAATTGTGAAAGAACGGTTTGGGAGAGAGCATGAAGAATCATTTTCAAACATGAATTGGCACCTCTGAGACACTAAAGATCTTTGGGATGTGCTGGAGGAGACTTTACAGAGTGCTTGACTCTTGCATTGTCAATACAAGATCTTGACCAAAAACTGATGCACCTCTTGATGGAAAATCATAACATTTTGGTGCACCAATTTTTGGTTAAGAGCTCAAACGTAATGAGTAGGCCTATACATATAGCAGTTTTACATTACTGTTTTAGTTCAGTTTACTGGTTCAGTTTTGTCATATTTGAAAGGGCTTCCATATACATCTTGAGATTGCAAAGATTTTTGTGCTATTTTCATTTTGTGAATAAACTTATTAAAATACTTAAAATGTTTAAATGTTTAAAATAAGGGATTTAATTTGTTTTTCACTTATTAAAATACTTAAAATGTTTAAATGTTTAAAATAAGGGATTTAATTTGTTTTTCACATATATATTATATGAATATCATGTAGTTCTAAATATAGCTATTATGTAAAATATATTGTTTGGTCATAAGTCTTTAAAAATGTGACAGAATAAAGGCAATTAAAAAATTATTATCAAAAACAGACTTTCCTGACGTCTTGTGGGATGGGCTGTAAGACATGAAGAAGGCGTTGCGAGTTTGTTTATCTGTCAGAGACGCACACGCGCTTACAAGCTAACAGAAAGCATTTTTTTTTATTCCGTTCCGTTATTTTATTGTACATTTCCTCATGTGGGCTATGATTTACCCTACTGAAACAGTCATACTGTTTTTGTTTGTTGCTGTTGTTGTCTTTTTTCAGAATTAACCTCGAAATTTCAATGGGATAGTGCAATGTAGTGGCCAGTAGTTTCAATGGTAAGATACCGTTGGCCGCCGGCGACCACTCCCACCTTTTAGGTACTGCTCATTTTACCCGCTGATTGGCCTTTGGAAACACCCACTGCCGGGTTTAAGGCCGATAGTAACGCCTCTCCGCCGACATCTCGCGCGATATCATTGGATGCGCACGAGCTCAATTTGCATACGCTACCGGATTGGCCAAAACGAACGTCCGTCATTAGGTATCTGTACTCACAGCAGTTCACATAGAGCGTGCTGGTGTGTCATCGTGGTGCAGAGAGGCAGCGATACGCGGTGAGTAATGCCGGCCTTGTTGCTTGATGTCAGGACGGCTATAGAGAGGATGAAGGCGGACGCGGATTCCCTTTGACCGTGGCATCCTACATTCATTGACTAAAGTCTGCCCATTGTCAACATGGCAGAGCAATGGACCGCAGTGCCCACTTCTAATATGGCGGCGCTGAACCGGGCTAGATCATTGACTGTTATATTCTTAATTGTCAGCAGTTGTCTGATCAGTAGCGTTGATGGCAAAGACGCGCCAGAAGAGACTGTCATCATTGGCCTCCGGCTCGAGGACACCGACGAGGTGTCGTTTATGGACGGAGGCATTTTGCGCGTCAGCGAGAGATCTCGTGTCAGGTTAAGGGTCTATGGGCAAAACATAAACAACGAGACGTGGTCCAAACTCGCCTTCACGGAACACAGCAGCAGCAGCGCACCTGCGGAGAGCCAGAGCCCCGGAGACGCACCTGCCTCGCATCCCTGCGGCATCCGATCCTCCGATATCATCATCCTTCCTAACGTTGAGGTAAACAGAAAGACGTCTGGCATTATTGAATTAGAGGTGAAGCCTCTGCGAAAAACAGAGAAGAGTAAATTGTATTACCTGTGCATCGCCACCACAACACCTGGCGCGCAGGACTCATGGTCCGAGAACACCTGGATCTATCACGACGGGCATGACACGAAAGTGCTCGTGGTGGAGGAGAAAAAGTTCCTGCTGCCTTTCTGGCTGCAGGTTATTTTTATTGCCATGTTGTTGTGTTTGTCCGGCATGTTCAGCGGGCTGAATCTAGGACTGATGGCGCTGGATCCCATGGAGCTCCGAATTGTCCAAAACTGCGGGACTGAGAAGGAGAAGAATTACGCGAAGAAAATCGAGCCAGTCCGAAGCCAAGGAAACTACCTTCTGTGCTCTTTGCTCTTAGGAAATGTTCTGGTCAATACCACTTTGACCATTCTGCTCGATGACATCGCAGGATCGGGGCTGATCGCTGTGGTGGTGTCCACTATAGGTATCGTTATATTCGGAGAAATAGTGCCACAAGCCATCTGCTCCAGGCATGGGCTCGCCGTGGGCGCAAACACAATATTCCTGACTAAATTTTTCATGATCCTCACTTTCCCTGCTTCCTATCCCGTCAGTAAACTCCTGGACCACGTGCTGGGGCAGGAGATAGGCACTGTGTACAACAGGGAAAAGCTGCTGGAGATGCTCAGGGTGACAGATCCGTATAACGACCTGGTGAAAGAGGAGCTCAACATCATCCAGGGTGCTTTGGAGCTCAGGACTAAAACTGTGGAGGATGTCATGACGCCTTTGCGAGACTGCTTCATGATTGCGGGTGATGCCATCCTGGACTTCAACACCATGTCTGAGATCATGGAGAGTGGCTACACGCGCATACCTGTATATGAGGGCGAGAGGTGTCATATCGTGGACCTGCTGTTTGTCAAGGACCTGGCCTTTGTGGATCCAGATGACTGCACGCCTTTGAAAACCATCACCAAGTTCTACAGCCACCCTCTGCATTTTGTCTTCAACGATACAAAGCTGGATGCCATGCTCGAGGAGTTTAAAAAAGGTAAAGTTGTTTAAAAAATAAATAAATAATGCAGCTATATAATAACACAATTATGCTATAGGAGTTAAAAAAGTAAAGTTGTATACAATTGCATTGTTTTTTTGTTTGTTTGTTTTTTTTTAAAAAGCTACACCCTTAATTTAACTGTTAAAGAATTCAGCTATATAATAAATTATGTTCAAGGAGTTTATGAAAGGTAAGGCTGTGTATATAATTGCATTGTTTTATTTTTAAGCTACATCTTTAAATACATGTTGAATTAAACTATATTATAATAAAAGCATATATTCTTTTTTTATGAGTAAATTTACATTTGAAAAGCATTTTCAAACTTTCAGTTACCACTGAAGTTAGATTACACGTTAGAGTCTCTAGGAAATAGAAGTCACAACAGTGCGAGATGGTTGACAAAACCATTGAAAAAAGAATCCTACCATTAATATTTATTGCTTTCTTACCACTGATCAGTGTATATGTTTCCACCAATGAAAATCTGGCATTGTATAGAATGCCTTAAGTTTGTAGACAAAATATGAAATGGGTTATATTTCACTCATTTCCTATAGGCATTCTATACAATGCCAAAGGGCCAGCTGGCTTGTCATTCCGTATAATACCTAGGTAATAGTATAGAATGCCTAGGAAAGGTATGCAACATAATCAGAAAAAACAGACATTTCATACTTTGCCTACAAACTTCATGCATTCTATACAATACCTGCTTTTCACACATTGCCGGTAACATATATATATTTTACATATCGTCACATAAAGTCTCTAAGATATTTGGCCAGCTGTGCTAGGGTGACTGATATGAACCTCTTTTCACTTAAAAAAAATACATTTATATTGATTAAAACATTTCAAAATCATGTTCATAGTATTCCTAACTAACTAATTTGGTCACACTTTAGTTTAGGGTCCAATTCTTTCTGTTAACTGACTATAAACTATGACTTTTTCCTCAATAAACTCTATAAATAGTTAGTAAGATAGTTAAGTTTAGGTATTGGGTAGGATAAAGGGATGTAGAATAATAAAGGGATGTAGACTAATAAACAGGCAGTATCCTAGTAATATGCATGTTAATAAGCAACCCTAAACTAAAGTGTTACCCTAATTTCTAACTCCCTAACCAAATCTTTGTTAAGCATTTTATAATGTGGTAATGCTAGTTAATTTCTTAATGACCGTTATTATGAAGCCTGGCTTTGAGGGTCCCTGGGTTTGTAAAGGTTTTAACCATTGCTCTAAAGAGAGCTATTGGAAGTGTTAGATTTCATTGCTCTATTTGAAGATGGGACCTGTTGATGAGATGATCTGTGGGATTTAATGAAGATGGTTCAAGAGGAGTTAATTAAACTTCCAAAGCTGTCTCTGACTCCGATATAACATTGATCTTTGGAGTTCATGAAAAGACTGTAGTCTGATCAGGCCTAAGCTTTCATTTTACAACACAGTCATCTCATAAAGCTGTTTTACGATTGCTGTTCAGGGAATCATTCCTTCAGCATGCACTGAGTAATCACTCTAGCTTGTGATTGTGACTCATTACCCCAAGCAATCAGAACATGACGTCTAAAGCAGCTAATTATTTTATGACAGAAAAAGTCTTAATAGGTTTGATCAGTTGTCTCAATGTAAGTTCAAATTTCAATGCAAGTGCCGTTCGCTGGTGTAATATTTAAACATGCTGTCACCCAGTTGTGGACACAGACCATAGTAGGACCGTGGCCTGACATTCCACAAATTGTGGCTGAACAGGAAATGGACTTAAACAGATTTGGGCAACAATTGAGGTATGTGTAGTACAGTGTCGAGCTTGAGTCCATCAACAAAGCCTGTCTTAGAAGCCCCCACATCTCCTATGTAAAGGACTCCGTATCACCCACGTTTGCCTTTCTCTCCATTTCTTTGTTGTGACTCGACATAGCTTTCAAACCATGTTTACTCAACACAAAAGTAATGATATGCTGTTATGGCGAAAGCATGTTGTCACCTGATGTGTCAAAGGGCAAGTGACCATGAAGCTGCTGGATTCTGATGCTCTATATCCATATGTATTATTTATATCCGTATTCTAGGTTCCTCTTGGATCTTACGCATCTGTACTGTAGCTGTTTGTTAATTATTTTAATTTCCAGGCTATTTATATCTGGCTGTTGTAGCATTTTGTACACTGATGCGCTCTATTGCTTGATTTCAGGTTGTTGTTTGTTATGTAAACAGCTTTGATTGTGGCTTTTTTTGCTCTAAGTCTTATAAAATGACTCTTCTCAGGAATGAGAGGTATTTGCGTTCAAAATGTTGTGGTGTTGGAATGTGTAATCCTGTAAGCAGGGTCAGGAATTCACAGGGTTAATTGATGTTTATGTTGACAATACAACACACATTTGACAGATTAAAACATAAATCGTGTTGTAAACAAGATGAAGCCACTAGTTTCCAGTAAAGGCTCTTTTAAGATTTATGCATTGTTGTTACAGTTATAACTGAGCAGTAAACTGATGCAGGAAAAGTTCCATGGAAGGAAAAATGACTGGACCACCAACTAGTCTATATATTTAAACATGTATTATATATTATATTATGAATATTATTTGATAAAATATCTTACTGGCTTTTGAATGGTAGTTTATATTATTCAACATGTAAGATATTTTTATTATTATTAAAAGAAATTAAGAATTTTCAGCAAGGACACATTAAGATCAAATAAATGTTGTTCTTTTGAACTTTCTATTCATCAAAGAATCCTGAAAAAATGTTTCATGGTTTCCACAAAAATATTAAGCAACACAGCTGTTTTCAACATTGAATATTTGAAAGGTTCATAATAATCAGCATATATTAGAATGATTTCTGGAGGATCATGTTACACTGAAGACTAGTGTAAGAAAAATTAATTATTAAAAAAATAATAGATTAAGCAAAATGAAATTTCATTTTTAATTTATATTCATTTTTTTCATCTTTTGCCATTTTTCAAATGCATTCTTCTACAAATCTCCTATTCTGTAGGACACATTTTATTAATGTTATTTTAGGTTGTAATGATTGCTTAAATCTACCCTCAGTATTGTTCCCTGACCAATTTCAGTCTGATTCTCAGGTAATTATCTCAGTTAAATGAGCATTTTTGGCTTCAGAAGTCTCTCTGGTATAGATTAAGATATATATATATCTATATATCTATATAACAGTTTAAATAAAGTGTTTATTTAAGAGTTCAGTCTTGTCAGATAGCTTAAATATCTTGACATTAGACTTCTAAGGAGGTCTGAGGAGATTCTTCATTATTGAGTAAGCAAATGTTGATCAGATTTTATGTTTGAAATAACCTTGCACGTACTGTTATACAAATTATGTTGCTGTGAGTCATAGGCCTGCCATTAAGGAGAAGCACTGGGGGTGAATTTACTGCGCTGAAATGTCCATTTCCGGGGTGAAATATTATTAAGACTGACGTAAGTCTTTTCCTTGGGAACCTACATTCACAGTCATTGTACTGTTTAAAAAAGGACTATATAAAAAGTAACATTGCCTTGATAAGTGCCTGTGATATTTGTAAGATGTTCCAGTGAAGCATCACAGACGTGCCACCCACAGTCCCACCAACTATTTATAGGGAAATTCCATTATGGAAAATATCTAAAGAGAAACCTCATTCCATAAATAAGGTGGGAATGTACAACATTTGTCTGTATGTGTTGTCAAGAAACCTTGTGTTCATTTGGAGCCATCAAGTTGTTTACTTGATCCAAAATGTTTAAACACTCCATCAATTCATCTTAGAGGTTTTTCTTTATTTATTTTTGGGAAAGAATGTTTTATGTTCGACAGCCATGTCTCAAGCTTAGAAAGGAAGTGTCTTATTATTCTCACATGTAAGAGGTCATTTTCTTATGCCTTGGGACTGGGAACTATGGTAGAATTGTATCAACATCTCAGAAGGATCATGTGACACTGAAGACTGGAGTAATGACTGCTGAAAATTCAGCTTTGCCATCACAGGAATCAATTAAAATTATATTCAAATAGAAAACAGATATATATTTCACAATATTACTGTTTTTACTGTATTTTTGATCAAATAAATGCAGCCTTGGTGAGCATAAGAGATGTTTATGTTCAAAAACATCATAAAATCTTATCAACGCCAAACTTTTGTCAGCATAATTCAGAACACAAGTGCACCAGTCAGAGCTTATTAAAAACTAGAAAGGTGAAAGAACATTATGCCATTTGAGTGAATACACTCTCAAAATGGTCAAAAATTAAATAGTTAGACCTATTATTTGCTGTTAAAGCCTGTGACACTGTGTGGGCATTTCTTGGAAACTCTAAACAATGGCTCTTCTTCTCTAGATTCTTTGGATATAGGACCTACTTGTGTTCTCAGTTGGCTGTAACTGTACTGAAATGATGAAAGATCATTTATTGTGTCTTATTTGCTTCATGTGTTGAGGAGTGACTGTCTCCTAAAACTCTCTTAAGATCAGATAGATCAGGGGTGAGAGATGTGGGCGTCCTCTGAAAACCAACTCAGTTTAAACAAAGAGGGGCTGTTAAACAGTTTTTTATTTACAAAATAATCTTATTTTGTTTCATGCTGGTTTGAAATGGAAATAAGCCTGCATTTCCTCAGGCAAGTGTTGGTGCTTACTGATTCCAACAGGCCTGAACAAGATCGGACCGAGATCGGTCAGTCATTAACTCGGGTCTTTCTGCAAGCCAGTACTTTTTAAAGAAACCTTTTTCTTTCCTTTTTTTTTTCTTTTGCTGGTATACACTGGTATTTATAGAAAAGTTTTATACAGACACCCTACATAATGGATTGCTACACTGTCACGCCGGTGAGAGCATCGCCCAAGTGGAATGGAAACTTCATTTCAGATCTAATATTAGCTCTGGCTCCGGAAAATTCCTTTTAAATGATCACTAGCTGAGAAACAGGAAAAGAATTTTCTTTAACATTTCGGTTGACAGTGCTGGGCAGGAATTTTTTAAGCAGCTTATCGAGGAGGTCCTGGGAAAACAGATGTGGAACCATGAGAGATTTGCTAAGAAAACGCGACAGATCCTTGTCTGACTCCAAGAACCTCTTGTTTGAATAGTCACAATTGTCAAATAATAGCTCTCTCATAGGTTTTGGTAAACATGTGTGGCATTTTTTAATCATAAACCAACAGAACTGAGATTCTATGGGTTTTAGTGCATTTATGGTTGTAGAGGGTTCAGGGGGACCACCATGTTTGATATGGTCTGAAGAGAGATACCTCATAACCTCATAGTGTAACTGTATTTTGTTTTTGCTCTGGCAGGTAAATCCCATCTGGCCATTGTCCAAAGAGTGAATAATGAAGGAGAGGGTGACCCATTCTATGAAGTTCTGGGCATCGTCACGCTAGAGGACGTCATTGAGGAAATTATCAAATCTGAGATTCTTGATGAGACAGACTTATACAGTGAGTAACGTTTTTTTACAAACCAAGCAGACACTTTTTTTTTTTCAATAACGCTCATTAAATTAAAAATTTAAAATGCTTTGAGCATGCTTTTTTAAAATTAATAAAGTATAAAATGGGCATAAAGTAAAAAATGTCAGGGTCAAATATCAAAAAAGTCTCTTAAAATATAAGATAATTTGACTTTTTTTTTTAATCACAAAGGAAGTTGTGACTCCCTAAAACCTAATATTTGTTAATAATTTATGATTATTGTAAAAAAAAATACTTTCAAGGTAAATGACTTTTTACTTGATGGTTGCACCACATGACATTGAACCTTTACTTGAAAATGGAATAAAATGTATTCAAAACCAGATGAATCAACATCAATATAAACACTGTTTCTGTTTTAAACTAGATATTTTAAAAGATTGTTCCTTTCTTTAATGTCATTGACTCCTATACATATTATCATTACATCCGCTTCCTGGGAATTAAAACCCATAACCTTGGTGTTACTGGTGCTGTGCTGTACCTTTCTCATTTATTTACATATTACAATGCAGGTAAACCATCTAACCATGTCCTTCTGTTATTCCCAATGACAGCTGACAACAAGACGAAAAAGAAGATAGCTCACAGGGATAAGAAACAGGATTTCTCTGCTTTCAAACCCACAGATAACGAGTTGAGGGTGAAAATATCTCCGCAGCTTCTTTTGGCCACACTGCGTTTCCTGGCAACTGGTACTGATGTCCAGCATGTAACTACATGTGTCTCTGCATTCATAATCATAAAAATAATAATAAAAAAAATCCTGCAAACTCATAAAGCATTGTTAAACCTTGTTTTTTTTTCTCCCCCAGAGGTGGAGTCCTTTAGTGCAGCTCAAATGTCAGAGAAAATCCTCCTGCGCTTGCTGAAACATCCTAACGTCATCCAGGAGCTCAAATATGATGACAAGAACAAGAAAATGTCAGAGCACTACCTCTTTCACCGCAACAAGCCTGTGGACTACTTCATCCTCATCTTGCAGGTCAGAACATTCTCAGCTGTATCTCAATGTTATGAGTTCCGATTGAGCGAAAGGTCACAACCTTTGCAGACCTTGAACTATGAACAATGTCATGGCCTTTACAGGATTGAAATCTTGAATCTTGAACCTATAGTGAGCTGCCTACCAAAGGCTTGCAAAGGGTTGATGGTCTTCTAAAGGTCCTGATATACTCACAGCAATGTTCTTTTTCGTTCTTCGAGTTCGAAATATGTGACCAGCGGTATACTGTTAGTGAACATCCTGACACTGCCCACACTGCTGAGAGCGGCGTTTAGATGAATATTAAATATGTGCTGTGTGCTTTGCTTTCTAAAACAAAAACAACAAAAATCACAGCGGTGAGAAAATAGTAGTTAAGAATGCATCTGATAGCAACGTGAATGTGTTCGCATGAGCTCTGCAATTCGGCACTCCAGTAAAGTCACGTTACGTCTATTTATATAGCAATTTATACAATAGATTGTTTAAAAGCAAGCAGCTTTACAATACTAAACATGAAAAAAACAGTGTCATTGTCTCTTTCACTTAGAATTACAACTTAATTTTCTACTATAAGGTCATGTGTCCACCAAAGCATTTTTAGCCAGATGAAAACACTAGTCACTCTGCTGAAAACGCATAGAGACAGCGTTTTATTTTTTTTTCAGTTGAGACTCTTTGCTTACTATGATATGGAATACATGCGGAAGTGTTACTAGTATCTCATTTCACAGACAGTTTGTTTCTGTACTGTTTCTATATAAAAATGTTGATATAGTGTAAAGTATTTGCTCTGGCTCTTGTTTTAAATTGCTTTGCTTTGTTATAATGCTTCTTGTTGTCATCTGTTGACATTGTACAAGCAGAATGTGGCGGTTGGTCGGTGTTATATTTGTCCCGCCCCTCCTCCACTGTGATTGGATAGCTGGGTAAAAAGTGACACTGATGAGTACTGCATTTTACGCAAAGTTGAACATTCTTCAACAGCTACTGGTAAAAAACAGCCTGAAATAGATGCTCAACGCCTCTTTACGGCACTCCCATTGAAAACAATTGGAAAAATATGCTAGCCTCAGAAAAAGCACTTTGGGGCTCTCTGGTGTATCCATGTTTTTGCTCATTGTAGTCTGACCTTGACAGACTGAACAGAAGAAATAAACCAGAGAAGATTTCGACATCGAAGAAGATGCTAATACCCCTACCTGTTACATAATCACAAAAAAGACTATAGAATAACACAAGACATGTCACTCGTATTGTTTTGAATGGGAGAAAGTGTAACGCGCAATAAGTCCCACCTTCTAAATAAGAACCAATCGCCAACCGGTAAAGTCATCGCGTCACTGCAGCGGCCGTTAGAAGCACTGGTTTCTATAGAAACAGTCAGACTCGCGCCTCCGAAATGAAGCACAAGAGACGCGCATTTAGGTTTGCGCATGCGCATTAGCTTGATCCAGCCTGAAAAATACATTTTTGCCATGATTCAAGAGTTTGGAAAAAAATATTTATGAGACAGTTGTTGTCAGATTTCATTGGTTATTTCAAATATGAAATTTAATCGTAAGGTTGGCGAACAGTTTTGGAGAATTTGATGTTTCCCCATTCAAAGAGATAGGAGCTGCATGATGCCCAGGATGCCCGAGAGGCGTTTCAAAGATGGCCACCGAGTGAAATGACTTGTCTTAAAGGGACTTTGATAATTACTACAGATTAATGATAGTTCGAAGGTGTTTACCAGCAAGACTGAACTTCTCTGGAAAGTTTGAAAATGAACTAAAATGAACTATTTATATTCAACCACTATTCAAAAACATGTATTTCTGTTGCCACAGGGAAAGGTGGAGGTTGAGGCTGGAAAGGAGGGGATGAAGTTTGAAGCTGGTGCCTTCTCGTATTATGGAGTGCTGGCTCTAACCTCCTCACCAGGTCTGAACAATGGATAGTCTCAGTTATTGCACATACCTCTCTAGATGTCATGAAAGAAACAGAAGTTTTTACACACTTTTGTATGGCTGATATCTTTATTTCATATAACTCTTTCTACCAAATCATGCATGAAGTTCTTTTCTGTCGGATTTATTATTGGATTTCTTTGGGCATGAGGAATACATGCTCCTGGCTCTCTTTAATCAATCAAATTATGCAAATGCACACTATGCAAATGATTACTCACTTGATTCTTGATGGAATTCTGTGTAAATCATGTTTTCCTCCCCATGATTTCCTTCTGTCTTTCCCTCGCTCTCTTTTCATTCTCCTGCTCTCCAGTTCCTCTCTCCTTGTCTCGAACCTTCGTGGTGAGCAGGGCAGAATCGCTGGCAGGATCTCCAGGTACCACATTAGTTTCTTCTCCGTTTTACTCCTTCCTCTGAATCATCTTTTTCCCATCAGAATATTTGTATGGTGCATCATGAGTTTTCACTGTTCAAGGTCCTCATTATCTTTTACAGAGAAAGTGAATGTTAATGGTCTGATAATGATAATGTAGGCCAATGAGCAAATGGCTCATAAAAACACATTTTTTATGTGTATTTATACAAGCATTCACCTTCTGATGGTGTCTGTTCTGTTGTTTGCTCCTTAGTTTTCAGATTTCTGTTGTTTCCTTTATTTTATTTGTCCAAAAGATCATTTGAGACAAATTTCTTTGCAAAATTGCAAATATCAAAACTGTTTTACAAATAGCTTTCATCAACTTTATCCATATAACCTAACATTTAAAGGTTTAGGGTCAGTAAGATTTTTAAACTTGTATTTAGCAAAAATGCATTAAATTAATCAAAAGTGACAGTAAAGACATTTTGAATGTTACAAAAGATTTCTGTTTTTTAAAAAAATGCTGTTCTTTTGAATTTTCTATTAATCAAAGAATCCTGAAAAAAAGGTATCACGGTTTCCACAGAAATTTTAAGCAGCTCAACTGTTTTCAACATTGATAATAATAATAATAATAATACATTTTTCTTGAGCACCAAATCAGCCTATTAGAAGTATTTCTGAAGGATCATGTGACACTGAAGACTGGAGTAATGGCTGCTCAAAATTCAGCTTTACCATCAGGAATAATTTACATTTTAAAATATATTAAAATAAAAAACAGTTATTTTAAATTGTAATAATATTTCACAATATTACTATTTTACTGCATTTTTAATTAAATAAATGCAGCCTTTGTGAGCAAAGTCTTTCCAACCCCAAACTTTTGTTCATGCATCTATTTATGTAATTTCTTCACTCATTTTCATATTTAATATATTTTTTTTTAATTTGAAAAAATCCACACTGTTAGACATCTGACCCTGGGATTATATACATTCCATTGTAATGACTGTTGTACTGCTTCCCCACAGACACCCTTTGAACTTTTTCTTTAAGAAGTGGAGAACCTAATCTTATTTTGATTAAAAACTCTTCATTACGTGTGAGTTAAGCAGATGTTCTAATCTTAATTATGTCACTTTCTGACAAAGTTTAAAAATGTGCAAACATGCAATGTATTATATCCATTGTTTTATCAGCAGAACAAAAGTTAGTGACAAAAGACTGCTAGAAGCCATGGACTTATGTTTGTTGTGCCTTATTTAAGTGGATTTATTAGGCTATTTAAGCAAATCCTCACTGGGTTTCTAGCAGAGGACGATCAAATGGCTGCTACATTGCAAATATGGATTGTAAATAAATAAAGCTCAGCTTTTGTGTGTAAACATACAAAAACATTCCACAGCACGGTTCATGAGAAGATACAGGGCATCCAAAATGAATGGAACATCAGACAAGCATCTTTTGTTTGGTTTGTTTACATCACAGCAGCTGACCACTGACCTGCATGTCACCCTTTATTTGCTATACAGAAAATAAGTCACCTCCACGACCGTTCGGACTCAACCACTCAGACTCCCTGAACAGGAGTGACCGGATGGAGGCGGTCACTCCCACACTGGGCAGCAGCAACAACCAGCTCAACTCCTTCCTGCAGGTCTATGTGCCGGACTATTCTGTGAGAGCTGCCTCTGACCTGCTTTACATCAAGGTTTGAATGCTGCTATGGCTCTTCTGAACTCAAACTAGTTAATCTGGAATGCATAGAATTGCTTAAAATTCCTCAAGCCTTCTAGAACCTCAACTGAAGTTTGGGACACTTTGTGCCTTGTAAATTGTCTGACCACAGTTGTGTATTATTATGCCTAAAACTGATAGTCGAATTATATTTTTAAATTTAGCGGAAGCTTGTATCCAAAGTACGGAGAGGATTATGGCCAAGCAATAATAAAAAAATATCACCATCTCGAAATTAAAGTCATTATAATGCAAGATTAAACTCGTTAAATTTCGAGAAACAAAGTCGAAATACGTTGAGAATAAAATCATTAAATTTTGATAATAAAGCCGTGTTTCGAGGAAAAAAATCATAAAATTTTGAGGAAAAAAAAGCCGAAATAAAATGTCGACAATGAACTCACTAATTTTGGAGAATAAAGTCGTTGTGTTTAGTGAAAAAACTTGTTAAATTTCAAGAAAAAAGTCTAAATAAAATGTCAAAAATAAACTCGCATTTGATCAGTCATATTTATTGCATACTGATTGTAGAGGACATGACAGAGTTGGATCACTTGGTCAAGCTAGGCCTATATTTTAGGCTTTCTTTCAATAACAAAGAAATACTGCTTTAGCTAATTATAACTGAATAATAAGTAGCATACAAACTTTTAAAAGAATTTTCAAGCGGCTGGGTGTTTTTAGAAGAAAAAAACAGTACAATTTGCATGATGTAGGCCTACTCAAGAAAAGTGGACATTCTAAAACGCTTAACGTGAAAAACACTTATTATTAAAAGATCATATTCTATACACACCTTATAATAACCATATTATGTGCAGATAAGCATAATAATTTCACCCTAGGCTGGGCGAGCGTGTATAGACATTTATTTTTCTGTGTAGGCTATTTAATAAAGTCTGCTTATGTAGAGAAAGTTTGTGTTATGTAGGTGTCTGGGGTGTATTTTCTTTTGTGTAATACAAAAGAAACATTTTGTATTTCACCAGTGTGTACTTTCTGGTGATTGTATTTCGACATTTTTTCTAGAAATTTGAGTTTAATATTGCATTATATTGACCTTAATCTCTAGATGATTTTATTTTTTATTATTATCCTCTTCTATACCAAAGCCAGGGCCGTCATGTAGCTTGAACGTCAGTCCAGTGGTACTTTTGTGGTTAATGAAGAGGATCAAACTTTTTGAATCCTAGGACCCCCAAATATGATCCCACTTCCTGAAATATAAAGACGACTATATTTGTTTATTTTTAAAGACTCATTTATACTGTGTCAAAAATATCAAGTGTGATGTTACAAATTTCCAAAATTAAACAATTTTCATTTATTTTGTCATTACACTAGAGTAGGGTTCCCCAAATTGGAGATCTCAAACCCCATCAAAAAACAACAAAAATATTAAATATTGCATTTGTTTACCTGCATGCCAAGAACCCATGAACATGCAAATTTGTTGTTAAATTCTTAAAATATTGATGTAAAAACTCACCGCGTGTATTTCAAGTAAGGTTTGGTAACCCATGTACTAGAGCAAAGCAAATTATTCATATACTTTATGGAAATGATTTACTTGGTATTAAGTTGACAGTTTACTATTTTTTTCTAAGAGGTATTAGTGTCTATAATGTTAGATTAATGTTACATCTAACAATGGTACAATCTGAAAGGGTTAGTTCACCCAAAAGTGAAAATTCTGTCATTTATTACTCATCCTCATGTCGTTTCACACCCGTAAGACCTTCGTTAATCTTCAGAACACAAATTAAGATATTTTAGTTGAAATCTAATGGCTCAGTGAGGTCTCCATAGGGAGCAATGACACTTCCTCTCTCAAGATCCATAAAGGTACTAGAAACGTATTTAAATCAGTTCATGTGAGTACAGTGGTTCAATATTAATATTATAAAGCGACAAGAATATTTTTGGTGCGCCAAAAAAAACGTATTTAGTGATGGCCGATTTCAAAACACTGCTTCAGGAAGATTCGGAGCACAAATGAATCAGTGTATCGAATCTGCTGTTCGGAGCGCCAAAGTCACGTGATTTCAGCCGTTGGCAGTTTGACACGTGATCTGAATCATGATTAAATAAATATGTTTTTAGTACCTTTATGGATCTTGAGAGAGGAAGTGCCATTGCTCCCTATGGAGGCCTCACTGAGCCATCGGATTTCAACTAAAATATCTTAATTTGTGTTCCGAAGATTAACGAAGGTCTTACGGGTGTGAAACGACATGAGGGTGAGTAATAAATGACATTATTTTCATTTTTGGGTGAACTAACCCTTGAAGACATACATATTTTACAATAAATATCCATCCAAAGCAGTTTTATAGTTTGAGCAAGCTAAACGCAATGAGGAAAAAGTCACCACTGAAAGATTTCTGAACATATTTCACAAAGAATGAGAGAACATGAGAGAATAAGCATGTTTAGTTTTTATTTTTCACTGTTAAAACCTAGAACTGTCAATAGAATCAAATAATTTCATTAAAATAAAACAATTAAAAATAAAAAGATGAATCTGATGATTGCCATCTTTAAAAAGCTGAATGAAACAATAAAATTAAATTTGGCAGATTTGTTAAATACATACCCGTTTTATTTTTTTTTAATAAACATATTAACTTACTCAGATCTAAAAAAAAAAAAAAAAAAAAAAAAAAAAAAAAATAAGAAATAAATACATTTTACAAAAAAAAAAAAAAAAACTGGACCAACTTCTGACTTCCATGGTTTAGTGCATTTGAAATTCATTTGGCTCTAAAAATATGAATCTGAAGATCTCCATTTGAATTTCCATGACGCTTCTATTCAAAGCAAACTATGAAAAAACAAACAAACAACCAAATGTTAATAATTACAGATATTAGCAGTGCTGCATCACAAAATGTCCAGAATAGACCAGAATAATTATAGCTCATTAATTCATATTCCCCCTCTGTCAGGTGACCCGCCAGCAATATCAGAACGCCCTGATGGCGTCTCGCATGGACAAGACGCCTCAGTCCACAGACAGCGAGTTCACCAAGATCGAGTTGACCTTCACCGAGCATCAGGATGGACCACTGGACGAGTCGGCCACTCTTTTGACCACCAACGCACATAAACCCAACCACACTGCCCACAACGACGGGGCTATTTAACCACCCTCAGCGGAGAGAGATGGCGTGAGAGCGCTCGGCTCCATTAGCCTTTCCCGAGAGGCCTTCTCCTACACTGGGCAGCTTCAATTTGACATAACGAGTCCTCTCATCACGGTCGATTTCAAAGGGGAACATACGCAAAGACTACAATGTGAAGGGCCGCATATCCCACACAATGCATGCACTAATGACCTTAACACCTTTTGTAGGCAGCGGATCAGTCAGGGACCACAAAATCATTCTCGCTTGAGGACAAACACACTTGAAATACACACTTCACTTAGAAGGAGCAAGGTGACGACCCACACCACACCTCGACCAGACACGATACTAGAAGGACAAAGAAATAATGGTGCCTTTAGACAGCGCTCGGTTACTGTCAACAAAGGAGATCTAGAGGCCCCCGAGGGCCAGGGCAACACGGAGCTCTCCCAAATCTTCCATTCGACCGAGGAAGCCTGAGCAGATGCAGCCACAGATGAGATATCAGCGACCAGGAGGCTTGGAAACACTCAACGGAGATCAATAACACTAAGCCTTTCGAGAAAAAAACAAAACAGGATGCATCTCGGTCTGTCAGCAGAACTGAGACGTCTCATGACCAAAGACATTTGGCAAGGACAGCAAATAACAGGCAGAATAACTGTGGGTCCTTCAAGAGAATTTGTTACAAAATGGCAGCCTCGGATACGACACGCATTAGCAGGCAAAACAGCATTTGCCTGGACTGTGCCAAATGACACCAACGATTTCAGTGATTTCTTCTGCCCAGGTTAATCCACGTCATGTGCATATGTGCTACGTACAGCATTTGCAGTACAAAGAAATCAGATGTGTTTACATATGAGGGCCTTTTTCATCTATATATACAGTATATATATATATATATATATATATATATATATAGAGCGAGAGAGAGATTTTTTTACGTCAATCCTGATTGCGCTGAGGTACAGCGTCACCTATTTTAAGGTGAATAGAGTATACGTCTCATGACTGGTTCCATTTTTATGTACGTCGGACCACTCTTTATTAACGATACGTTTTTGATTTTCAGTGCTTTTGTTGTAATCATGTAACTCTTCATTTTTAAAAGAAACATTTTGTACGTCACAACTACCTTTCTTCAGATAGTTTCAAGCTGCATTTAGGACCTCAAAAAACACGTAAAGGACTATTTCAGGAACTTACACTGTAACTTATATCTCATCTTCAGATTCCATATTTGATCTTTTATCTTACTTTTATTATTTTTAGAAAAAAAAAAGCTATTCATGTAGGACTCTGCCATGGGATTGTAAAAGAGGTACTTGTAATGATTTATCGATTTTAAAACAGATGAAAAAGGAAAATAATTCAGCATTAATGTATTTATTTTGGTTTTATTATGACAAGATTACACTAACGCTATTGACACAAAGGGGAACGATTCTCTGGCTGATGTTTTTATCCGCTGATTTTTTTTTTTTTTATCAGAACCTCCCGAGATGCTTCTGTCAGAAGTGTAAAGCCGCTGGATATCAGGACATTTACGTCTTAAGTGTTTTATGTAGCAACCTCTCAGTGCAATAGTGCAACAGCTATGCAGGGACAATCATGACCAATTAATGAGCTTACTGGTAGGACAAAATAACTGAAAGTAAACTAGCAGAATTTAATAAGAGGCTGAGAGGCAGAATAAGTTTGTTAGATTAACACCGTAACTACAGTTAAGGGGCTTGAGATGTGAAATAGTGATTGTTGAACACTAGCAAAGGCTTCATTCCTGTTCTTCTGTTACATTGACTGCTTATTCCAGTTTGTTCACAACGTGTTAATGAGGAACGCCCTTTCATTTCACTTAAAGCATTTGGTGATGTCCTACAGGTCAGATCGGTGTTTTCACATTTGATCGCCTGCCTTAGAAAAGAGGAAATGTCTTCAAAAAAATGTGGTGCTCTAACATGCGGTTTGAGTCTGTCATACACTGCTGCTATTTTCAATCTTGAATGTGTATAGAGATACTGTACAGTCATAAATCAGAGAGTACTATTGTATGCTTACATAATATAAACCAGACAATGCTATATCAGATTTAAATATACATATTATATATATATATAATGCAGATGGAAATTGCTATAATAAAACTGTTTGACAACTTTATGACTGCCTGCATTTGTATTTGGTTATTTATTTTAATGTTTTTAAGATTGGTCAGATGGTGGCAGATGTAACTCTGATTAATGTGTATAACATAATGCAATTTAATAATAGCAAATAAAACAGCCACAAAATTGCTGCAATTTTTTTTTTTACGTAATACGTACTCTGAATAATGTTGTCCAAAATATTTTAAAATCGAAAATTGGTATTTATTTGGCATGAATGTTAATCAGCCAAACAAAAGTCGGCCCTTATATTATAATGCGCGTCAAGTTGACCCTTTTTGATTTCCGAGGTGTCTTGTTTAACCTGTTTTTCTTGAAATGTTGTGCTTTTTCTAATTTAGCGTCATGAAAACAAAAATCGACATTTATGTGCGTACAAAATTTACATTACTATTATGGGGTCTCATTTTTTAAATGTTGGTTGAAGAATCTTACAATCATTTCTTAAAATGTGCGTACGTGTGATTCAGAGAACGAACGTAAGCTACGCACAATAAACCTGCGTACGCCTCTCTTTCCAGAAATGATCTAAACTACGCAGATGAATGGTTTCAGATCTCCGCCTTGTAAACGCAGCATAAGTAATATCATTAACATATAAAAGAGCACTAGTCAACTTCGAAATCGTTTGAGAATGGCGAGCGGCAAGAATTAGATTAAAAAAAAAAATTATATATATATATATATATATATATATATATATATATATATATATATATATATATATATATATATAATATAGATTTCAAAATACCTGCAGTACACCGACTCTCTGACATAATCCTTGCGGAAATTAACCATGGTTAAAATTGGTATTGACTACCATTTGTACAACCACAACAAAACCAAATGGTTTTTGTAGCAAAACCATTAGTTCGTGGTTACCATGGAATAACCACAAGAACCATGTTTTTCAGGAAAAATGCGTATATCTGCTTAGACCCTTAAGTTTTTATAAATCTAAACTTTGGCGTGGATTTTAGTGTGCGCACACATAAACGAGGCCCATGATGTTTGTGGGTCAGTTTGAAATTAATTATTGATGGTTAAAGGCAGTTCCACAAGTTTTAAATAAAAAAAAATTGATTTATTTTGATATATCAGTTTCTCAAATACCCTGACTCGAGGCCGAGGGTATTTATAAAAATGCATTTGGCACATACTTTTTTGAAGAAACCTACACCGCATTGCTGGAGGACATTTTTATTACCATAAAATTGTTTTTTTTTTACGACCATAAAACACCCAGTAGTACCCAGCTTTTGAACATAATATAGGGGTTAGTGAGGACAAATTTTGTATTTCGTTTTTTGAAGGTACAGACATTGCTGAATGACCACCAGGGGGTGCTGCACGACAGGAACTTTATTTTCTTCATATACAACAAGCCACAGCACCGAGAACCAATTGTGTGTAGCAAACAATGCAAAACATAAAATTAAAATATTAATGACATCTGAGTTGAAAGCCATCTGATTTATTACTACATTTAAACAACAGTAAGATCTAATTCTCCCAAACCGTCTGTCATAACAGTTCGCTTTACAGTAAAGAATGACAAACTAAAACAAACAAAAAAGAAATCCTGTAAAAACATGACACAATAGTAAAAGAAAACTATTTTTAAAATAGGGATTCACCAGCCTTGGGCACAAGCAAAATCAAACAAATCAAGAAATTTGAAACAACAAAAGGTACAGATGAATCAAAAATACCATCCCCACGATACAGCAGATTTAACCTGAATAAAAATAAACATAGAGGGGTGTTTGATTAGGTCAAAGCAAACTCAAATATATCACTATTACACAATACAGTCACCAAACCAATAGCATCTGTGAATTTAAATGAAGGACACTTCGTTGGTAAGGAAATAAAATATACACTGGCAAGATGGCCCAAAATGCAGCACAAATTCAACAATACTGTTCAAAATAAACCAATACAGTTGTAAATACAGGAGTGCACATGGTATGGTATCCCAAACCAACACGGACCCATCATAAATTCCCTTTTTGATTTAAAACAATAACAAAAGACATGATATGATAGTGAAAAACAAAGTTTCCGGATCTGGACTGTTACTGTATGGGTTAGAAATGTTCATAATGTGAGAGCGTGATTCATGAATGATTTTCCTTTTGGTCCAATGTCACCCATGAGGCTTTGTGCCATGCATTCAGACCAGCTCGCAATCTAAATTCATTGCCAATTGCCAAAAGCTAACCGTTACACTAATATCAAACAAAATGATTTGTTTAATATATCTAGTTGAATTAACTGTAGATCAGTGGATATAAAAATAGCAACGAATCTAAGCTCTAGATTCAAGGTTAAATGTTAACACAGTGATCATGGCGAGTGCATTAGTCATTTCAGTGTTGTCTTCCAAACGGTTATTACACTTCAGTTCCTAGTAACCTGAAACCCTGTATCTCACTCTGCATAAAATGGCAACAGTTGCATGTGTTCCATTTTTCACACAATAATATGACAGCAATTTGCATACTACCACTTTTGAAACGAAGATGGCGATGTTACAGGCAGTCAGAGAGGTACTGAGCAAGCTGCATCGTTGGTGTGACATTTCCCAGCATGCTATATGGCTCATATCCAAATTTTGAAGGCAGTCTACAATACATCATGGAGCCAAAAATGAGTATTCATGCTATTTTCTCAAGCTTAAGTCAGTGATGTACCTTGTAACTGTTATATGTTCCCTCAATATCATGCAAAAATATAATTGTAACGGATTCTGTAATTCAGTTTAAACAGGGATCCGTTCTCCCCGTTATCATTTTCATTTTTTTCAATGCATTTTAAAGTGAGGCCCTCTGTAATCCTCATTCAAAAATAAGAAGCTAGAACTATCAAAACCCAGTTTTAGCTTCAGACTCTCATCAGACCTTAAACTCTTAATGTAATACACGTCGCAAGAAATAATCATCCTCTCTTATATCTATACAAAATATATGGCTGAGTGTGAATGCAATGATCATACTCATTTAAACCGTAGACGCATCTCCAAGCAATGCCACAGGCTTATTCTTCCTCCTCCTCCTCTTCTTCCTCCTCCTCCTCATCATCATCCTCATCGTGACAGTGTGTGATCTCCTGCGGCGTCTGAGGGAAGAGGTGTGGAGGATTGATCTCGCTTATGGAACGGGTCAGCTGGTGTCTCTTGCACTCGCGGTCTCTGAAGTCGATGGAGTGGCGGTTGCGCGTGGCCATGGGCGACTCCGTGTCGTTAATGTCCACATGAGCGTGCTCCACGGTGGACTCGTGAGGCATCTGAATGTAAACCGCAGACAAAAAAAAAAAAAAAAAAAAGTTTACCAAAGGTTTCCTGATTTTTATGAGCAATGTATCAACTGTAGACATTGTGTTTGTTGAGCTTACCAGGACGTGGGCGGCTCTGAACAGGTAGCTGAAGGGGTAGTACAGGAGATTGATGAAGGACGCAGCGTACAGGTCAGCGTAACGCATCACTTGAGATGCAAACAGAGTCTGACGAGAGCCACTGCGGAACAGACTTCCCATCATCCCATAGCACATGTCCATGTCATGGGTCACTTTCTGAGAAATTCAGGAATACAGAAACGGTATAATAAGGTATAATAAAACGGTATAATAAAAAAGTTTAATTTAAGTGATGGGAATTATTCTTCTCTGAAACTTACAAAATAAAAAAAGTTTTGTATCAGTAAGACTTTTTATTTTTTATGAAAGATTAAGGATGTATTTATTCAAGGATGTATTAAATTGATAATTTTTTAATCAGATAAAAAAAAAAAAAAAACATTTTATTACACTTTCTGCTTAATTTTAAAATATGATTAGTGTTGTTGGAACTTCAATAAAAACCTAAATCTGGCATCCAAAAAAAAATATTCCATGAAAATAAATGTTTTTGTGAAAAATATTATTTTATTCTTTGATGTGCTCCATTTGTTTGCTGCTCATATAAAGCTCTATAAAGCATTTTAAGCTTAATGTGTCTCTTTTTAAAAATAGATGCTTTGGGTGAACTTTCATGTAATTTGTCATCATATTTTAAACGTGGAAAGACCTTAAAGTTTTTTTTTTTTTCATGGAAATGGATTTTTCACAACAGTAACATGACGTCACTGATAGGATTTACAGCATCCTGCTTCCATTTGTATGAAGAAATATACCTTAATCCTCCTCTGAAGAGAGCTGATATCAGGTCTCTCATTGCTGCTGCTGTCCAAATGCCTGTAAACAAAAGAAAGAAAGGATGGAGAAAAATGCCAGGGGAAACAGAAATGCAGGGTGAGAACGGTGTCAAAGGAGTTAAATGTAATAGAAGCCATGAACTGTCAGTCTTTAAATAGCAAGGAATGCGCACCCCTTTATCTGCATGTCAAATGGCTGCAGACAGCATGGAGGGAGCGTCGTGTCCTTCTCTGGGTACACGAGTGCATGAATGCCCACACGCACGAGCACTGGATGGTGGCAGTTAGAACATCTGAGCAAGAGTTCATGGATGATACTTACTTGTAGAGCTCTGCCAGGAAAATGTCCAGACTCTGTAGTTCCTCAAACAGTGCTGCAAAAAGAAAAAAGAACTCAGTGAACTATGTACATCTGCTCCATGGACGTCAAGTTCTGTGTCTGCAGGCTATATATACTAAATACCAATATATACACTTTGAATTTGTTTTTGTATTTTCCGTTATCAAATTAAGATTATTTTAAGCAGGCAGCAAAAGACAAAAACCTGAGCACCCACCCAGTTAATATTATTTTATTTTATTTTATTTTACAGAACAACCATAAAATTACGATACTGACATTTATGGTTGTCTTAATTTCTTTGCTTTTAAAACGTTAAACCACTGAGCTTTTATTTAGGTGGAAAACCGCAAGGTGACCTTAACGCTTCTCTTTGCTGACAACAACAGATTTACGAGCAATTGTTATTACAAATTTGGGAAGATGGTTGCCGCATGTTGTGTTCCCAAATACACAACTCAAATACACAGCACTTGCAGAGAAGCATTTACTGTGAACTGAAACTGAACACAGTGCTGTGCGTTGGCTTTACTCGGAAACATGCAGCGCATCAGACTAAAAAATTACATCACAACTGTAGCGATTTGATGATCGCACGTCAAAGTCATTTCACATTCTCACGCGTTGCCATCACAATGCATTCTCAACACGCTTAAAAAGGTTACCGGGCAATTTTACTCGTATTTGGTGAATCGAAACATGCTTGGAGTGTTCCGTAGATGCCGCCACTGTTAGAAGCAGACCATGCATGAAATAAATGTATTGGAAAAAGTACATTTTTCAGTTTATTTAGTAATAAATTAGTAATTTAGTAATTATTTAGTAAATTAAGGCCATTTCGAGATTTCAATCACATTACAGTAACCAACCCTTCTGGAAATATGTAAATTTTTTTATATGTATAAAAATGTATAAATACGGAAAAATCACATACCGGTTTAAGTTTATTTTTAGTTAAAATTTTAGTCATTTTTTTTTAGTCATTTTTATTTGTCTTTGTTGTTGTTGTTTTTTTTAAAAATATATCTATATAGTTTTTATAATTTTTTTCCCCCAGTTTTAGTTATTTTTGTCAAGTTAAACAAAATTAAAATGTTGCTTTTGCAAATAGCTACAATTTTTATAACATTTTATTTCAAATTTTTTTTTTTTTTTTCCCCAATTAGTAACAATTTTTAAAATGATTTTAGTTTTAGTTAACTATAATAACCATGGCGCAGACTCACTGCTCTTGTCGGTCCACACGTGCAGCTCCTGAGCCAGCTCAGGAATGACCAGGAACGTTCTCCAGCCCTGGCGCTTCTTAGACTTCAGGATGTCTCCGAAGATGTGGTCACCGATGTACAGGATTTCCTTTCCTTTTGCTCCCAATAAATCACAAACTATATCTGAGGAACCTGAGGAGTAAAAAAAACCAAAGCCAAATTCAGTCAGGTAGTTCAGACAAGAAATATTAAATAAATATGAAAAATGACATGAATTTTTATCTTACCACCAGAATACACTATGCCATGTTGCAAGGGACCAGTGTATGTCCCGATCTTCAGTCTCCCAGTGGTCTACAGAACAGAAACATGGCTGAATCAATCACACGAAGCAGTCTATCACAGGAAGCTACTCAAAGTGAGTCTAGCGGAGCTTACCGTGTCCACCTGTCTGAGCACTGTACCCTCCCCAAAAAACACTGGCTTTCTGGCATCCACCAGAATAAGGTCAAAGTAGGACTGCCAGGGCTGATGGGGTGTACCTGCCTGTAATAAAAAAAAAAATAATAGATTCAATCTGTCACTGTCTTTGTGTATGCAATAAAAATGCAATAAAATTAGTTCTTATGGTACCTGATACTCCCTGTCTTTCTGTTCTTATTCCCTTTCCCAATACTTGTTAATAGCATATTTTTAATGAAAAACCTGATGTTGTTACAGACACATCATAACCGGCGAATTCATCCTCCGGGGGTTCCTCCACACAATAAAGCTTGCTACACAAATTATATGTGAAATGTGTACTGTTCTTTATCACTGGACATTTTTAATGGGGACCTGAGACTAATAAAAACAACAAAGTACCAATGATATGCTAGTGTACCTATATGAGAAATAAAAACAACACTTACTTTTGGACCATGTGGAAAATCAAACAAGTATGTCATGATTTTCTGAAAGATAAAAGGAGAGGAAATTACAGCTTACATATGATTTCTAATGAAAATCCAACAGACTTTGTCAGATTCTTAATTATAAATGTCAGATGTTTGTTTAGGGACTCTGGGTCTGTGGCGTCACATCTAGAATAACTCACATCTGTGTACTTGTAGTCACTGTTGGTAACAAGGAACACTTTGGAAACTTCATTCATTCGGCTTAGAAGCAAAGGCAATTTGGCCTAGAAGACACAAAATATATGAAAACAAAAATTATTACATCTGTAAACTATAAACTATAATTAATTTTGAATAAACATACAAACTGACATAAGGTAACAAAAATTGCTGGTCTGCAAGAGGACTTACATCTTTTACCACATATTTCTCCAGGTTTTCAACCGTTTTCTCCTTTAGGGAGCCCTAAAATATCACACAGAAGTGGTTATACAAAGTATGAAATTTATATTGAGTCCAGAAGGGGGTTTCTTTCAAATAAATGAATACTTTGAATAGCCTTTACCTTGAAATGGACCCAATCCACAGCATCTCTGACATCCTGAAACATGCTCTTGAAGGACATGAAAAGATCTCCATCTTTAAAGCCCATCTCACAACTGTGGAGGCAAAAATTATAAGTAGGACATATAAAATGGCAATTCAAATAATCTACTGCATGCTTATGCCAGAGTAGCAACAAAAGCATTAAAATGAGGGAACAAAAACAAACCTTGTATATCTGGAGCAACTAGTGAAGAAGTCAACCAGGCAGGCAAAGAGGTATGTCTCTAATAACATAGAAAAACAAATGATGTTAGCTTAGACATAGATTATAGATTCGATATATTCTTTTTGATATTAGTTGATACAAGATTTTGACCTGGGAGGTTGAAAAGTGTGTTGAGGATGTAGAATCGCTCGGTATCTCCACGTTGAATAAACTTGTTTGGGTATAGCTCCCGTATCTCTGGACTTAAACAAAAAATTATAAATACACAAATTATTACACACACACACAAAATAAAAAAAATACACAAAATACACACAAGAAAAGTCTACATGAAATCTCAAGTGACAAATTAACTTTCTTAATGTTATTAATGTGTGCTTTCTCCACATTTCTTGTCTTATTGAGAACGATGCACTAGTGCATGTTCTTACAAATAAAAAAATTCATCCTAAGAATGAAGCTTTTACTGATCTGTAGATGAATAGACACAAACAAAGAAAGTCCCACGCTTCACTAACCAGGGTATCAGTAGCTCTTTAATTCTGAGTGCTGACTCACCCACGCAGGAAGTTAAAACCATGAGCACACACAAGGATGTTTCCATATGCATCTACTTTCAGCAGGTTTCCATATGTTGTATCAAACACCAAGCCTCTGAAAGATGTAGAGAATGTGTGTGAATCAAAACATGCAGTGAAAATACAGATATTGTAGCATGTTGGAAAAGAAACTTTCAAATCACCTTGTGGGAAATGCAGGGTCATAGACAAAGTTTAGCAGCTCTTGTGGGTAACCAATGGAAACCAGTCGCTCCACAGTCAGATCAAAGCCAAGAGATTCATACTCCGGAGACTTATACACTATTAACAGAGGAGAGAACAGAGACAAGGTTATCTGATAAAGCCCAATATAACACATGAATGAGGTGAAAACGGTGATGACTAATGTTATCATATACACTACTGTTCAAAAGTGTGTGGTCGGTAAGACTTTTAATGTTTTTGAAACAAGTCTCTTGTGCTAACATAGGCTGCATTAATTGATCAAAAATACAGAACAAACAGTGATATTGTGAAAAAGTATTACAATTTATTATATAATATTTTATTTTTTAACAATTTATAATATTTTAATGACAGTTATGTGATTTATTATGTGATGACAAAGCTGAATTTTCAACATCATTACTCCAGCCTTCAGTGTCACACAACCCTTCAAAAATCATTCTAATATTCTGATTTGGTGCATAAGAAACATTTATTATTATTATCAATGTTGAAAACAGTTGTGCAGCTTAATATTTTTGTGGAAACAGTGATATATTTTTCAGGATTATTTCAGGAATAGAACATTCAATAGAACAGCATTTATTTTATAATATAATAATTAAATTTTTTTGTATTATAAATGTCTTTACTATCACTTTAATGCATCCTTGCTGAACAAAATTATTATTTTTTTTCCAAAAATTAAATCACACTGACCACAAATGTTTGAACGGTAGTTTATATATCAAAAATAACAGACAAATGGTTTAAGTGTTGCCAAATGCTCCATTTTCTTCCTTTGCTAGTAAAAGTATGAGACACTGCTAGAAGCCATTTATAATTTCCATGTCAAAATGAACTTAAAGGTGCAATATATAATATTTTTGCAGTAAAATATCCAAAAACCACTAGACCAGTGTTATATATTTTGTTCACTTGAGTACTTACAATATCCCAAAGGTTTCCAACTATTTGTAAATCGTGAGAAAATTGCAATTTTAACTAAGGCTCCGGGACGTGTGAGGAGTCGCCTGTCAATTGCGTCATACCCGTGTTACCCTCGGTCTGCCTCGGTTTCCGGTTTTATTTTGTAGAAACCATGGAAACACCAAAGATGCTTTAATATATTACATGTTTTAATAGACAAGGGAACATCTGTTTTGATGTATTTATAGACAGAAAACAAATTGTTGTTATATAGCTCAACACATTTAGTCTTATTGTTTAAATCTAATTTTCTTGATTTTTTGCGAGTACCGTGCTTTACCATGCCGCAGAGAAAAACACTATTTTGTCAAATAGCTAACATAACATAATAAAAATAAAGCTGTATCTGATTAACAGTAATACATAATTTTCACCATCATACAATACGTTTTAAAATTAATTGCATGCCATTTATCAACACAAGCCGGCGCCGGCGACTGTGTCATAATAAAAGTTCTGCTGCTCGTGAGGTGTGTATTGCGCAATCGCTCCAGCAGCCTCGTTCAGCTCCCACAACACTCGGTCCTGCTCTGCTTCATACTACAGTAACGTTAATAATCGCATCCATGAACATGATTTCTTCCCGACTCCAATCCCTATCAGGGGCGTCGGACTGGGGGGGTAAAGGGTACCGAGTACCCAGGGCCCGAGGCAGGAGGGGGCCCTTAGAAGTCAGTTTTCTATACATACATATACATGCACTAACATTTGTATAGCATTTATTTACAAATAAAAAAGTTGCTGTGCAAAACTAAACTTGTAGTTAGGCACTGGTTTGGTATAAAAAAAGTCATTTTCATGCTGTGCAGGGCCCCACCACCCCTCTCGAATCAATGTAAATGGTACGACCCGCAGGTCAGGTGCTTCTGCGGACCTGCGGTGATTCGTGAATCAGTTAATGAGACAGGAGCTGGAGTTAGCCGTGATATGAACTAGGAAGACAGGGGAAGAGTCATGTCTTTCCTTAAGAAAGGAAAATCAGGGGCTCAAAAACGAAAAGAAAAGAAGATTAAAGAGAGAAAGGCAAATGAGGGCAAGCAGTTGCTCACTCAGGTTTTTGAAAAGAAAGGTGAGCTACAAATGCATCATCGAGCATTGACATTGTTTTAACATAAATATCTACTCCAGGTAGAATAGCATACATTTATGTTCGTACTCTATTTGAATAATATACCAATACTATAAAGTATCACACCCTGCATAGCGAGCAAACAATATTTCTGAGTAAATAACGGAGTGAGAAGCAGACGGAGGCGGAGCCTGCGCAGCTTGTCTCCTTTTCTGCTGCAGTTCTCCCCAGAGTCAGAACTTTACATGAAAACACTGTATATTTCCCTCCATTATCAAAATCTAACACCCGCGAAAACACAGATCGTTAGCGCCTATTTTACCGCATTGTTATGCAAATTAGCTCGCGCACGCTCTTACATTAAGTACAGGATTGTTCTCAGTTTAATGCACATCTTAATGATTGAAAATGACTTATTTTAAAACGTAATTCAAAGACTGAATGTCTAGTTTGGCGGTTAGTGTACCCTGTGATTCTATAGTCTGCATTTATTTTAAACAGACAAATAATCAGCAATTAACTTGTACTTAGCCTACACTTTAAAAAGGGTATTGTGACAATAAAGGATATTTTAGCAAGTTAGTAGTACTTTTGACAATGAAACAAAAATATATTAATCAGAGTTTGGCTTATTTTGTTTACATTTTAAGTGTTTTTATGATAAAAATGCAATACCCCACCCATTGGTATCACTATGGTATTTGGTACAGGGGCCCAGCAAGATGGTTTGTACCCAGGGCCCAAAATTTGGTGCTACGCCCCTGATCCCTATTCCTTTGCACCGTCCGTTGAGGTGGAGACAACATGTCCCAAGATTCCGCTCTAAAACTTGGCATCAAGCTATGCCTTTGTTTTGAATAGGCTTCTAGCGACCTCTAGTGGACAAAATTATTACATATTGTACCTTTAATTAGGCCTTTGTGAAAAATATTACAAAAAAACTGATCATTGGTATTTATGTCAATCTCATTATTTCTTAAAAAAAATCTAATTTTTTTTTAAAATAAACTTTTGGTTGGGAAACCTTGTTTTAGTTCATAGTGCCTCTCATTTCCTATATTAAACCAAGCCGCTTTTCACAGCATACAATGCTGTAAAATCTCATCTTCAATTAAGATTAATCTATACATGGATTTGCAAAGACTGTCATGTAAATTACTTCAAGTTGACAAGAGGGAGCCCACTTAAGGATCCTAATAATCCAGAGCCTAATGGCTTCATTTTCTGTAGAAACAAATTTATTTTAATTGAACTTTTTTCAGGACCAGTATAGGCACCAGACAACTACAAAACATTTATATTAATAGCCTATTGGGCCGTCGTGGCCTAACAAGGGCAGTCATGGCCTAATGGATAGAGAGTCGGACTTGTAACACAAAGGTCATGGGTTCGAGTCTCAGGTCCGGCAGGGATTGTTGGTGAGGGGAGTGAATATCCAGCGCTCTCCCCACCCTCAATACCACGGTGAGACCCTTGAGCAAGGCACCGTACCCCCAACCGCTCTCCCCACCCTCAATACCACGGTGAGACCCTTGAGCAAGGCACCGTACCCCCAACTGCTCCCCGGGCGCCGCAGCAATGGCTGCCCACTGCTCCGGGTGTGTGTTCACGGTGTGTGTGTTCACTGCTGTGTGTGTGCACTTGGATGGGTTAAATGCAGAGCACAAATTCTGAGTATGGGTCACCATAATTGGCCACATGTCACTTCACTTTTTTCACTTTCACTATGTGCAATTTTTCAAGAAACCCCTTTGGCAAGAAACCCAACATTAGCCAGATTAAAGGATTAGTTCACTTTCAAATGAAAATTACCCCAAGCTTTGCTCACCCTCAAGCCATCCTAGGTGCATATGACTTTCTTCTTTCTGATGAACACAATTGGAGTTATATTAATAAATATCCTGATATCCACAACTGGCGCAACGTCAGTTACACTTTTCTCCTAAGTTGAATACAGAAGGTGGTCTGGCGGAAGCTAGACATTTTACTTCATAACTTGTTAAATATGGATATTTTTCTTACACAAACACATCGCTTCGCTTCAGAAGGCCTTTATTAACCCCCCCGGAGCTGTGTGAAGTACATTTATGATGGATGGATGTGGATGGAGGCACTTTCTTGAGCTTCAAACTTGTTGGTCCTGTTCATTATAAAGCTTGGATGCATCAGGATATTTATTAATATATCTCCAATTGTGTTCATCAGAAAGAAGAAAGTCATATATACCTAGGATGGCTTTAGGGTGAGTAAAGATTGGGATAATTTTCATTTGAAAGTGAACTAATCCTTTAACATTTCCCCAAAGAGATGACGGACATCTTCTTGAAAGAGAGGAAGGAAATGTCAACAAACAAGTCTGGTCAGACTTTACAAACATCTCAAGCTGTCTGTCCTCTCATACTGCCTTCAATGTTCAACTAAATAACAGAGAACACTTTTAACTTAAGATTTAGACTTGGATACTAACCAACATAGAGTCAAAACAGTTGTGCAATAAAACCTAATTGGTGGCTCTCAAATAGATACTTGGATCAAAGTCTGGCTACAAGCACTTCTTTTCACTTTTTGTCTGCTGAAACATTTGCCGCTCTAAACAAATTCACTGCATTGCAATTAGAAGGAAGTTACAAAGCAAACACGTGTTGATCTTTAAGACTAAGCAGCTCACATTTGATGTTAATATTAGACTGTGCACTGGGAAAAAAAACTTTTCCTGTGAACATTATCACTTGTTTTTCATTCTAAACCCATAAAGAGGAAGTTGACCAATCAAAAGGACAACATCTCATATCATGGATGTCAGTGCACCCACCCATCCAGAGCTTTAAGAGCAAAAAAAATCATGCATGTGTCCTCAGACATGAGCTAACTGAAGACAGGTGCTATTTACAGAGCCATGACACCACCAAATATATGAGATCAAGGATTATCTTACAGTACCAGCCTATGGTACTGCCATAGTTGCAATGCTTTACAATTCTTTTGAGCTGACTTCATAAATTACACTGCAAAACAAGGCATAATGCAGAGAGACTAGTACTTCTTACCTGCTAGAGTGTAGTCCATATCAAAGCCAAAGCATTTTATCTTCTCCATTGCCAAACTTCTATTGACAAAAACTCTGTGGAGGTAGAAATAGAATCAAATTTAAGACTAATGCCATGCATGTTCAATATACTCTTAGTTGCAAACAGTGTTAAATTCAACAGACTGTATTATTCCATTGGCTTGAGCACAACCTGTGAGCTGTTCAGCTCTAAGGGAGTTTAGGTTAGTGTAGATAATGAGTTACACTGACATAGTGTGACCTGTAAAAGCAATAAATCATTTATGCATTTCTTTAAATTATATACATTCCTAGTTCAGCCAACAGCAGCAAAATATGAGGTGGAGCAAATGATAAGGTAATATTCCTTGATTTCCAGTTAAATCAAGTATTACAGGTGGAAATTAGCAGATGACTAGTCACTGTTTTAACAAGACACACCAAAAACAAATGACAAATAAAATAAAATAAGGGGGAAATAAAACACCCTCATAGTCTGCTTTTTAATCTTAAAAAAACAAACAAAAACAAAAAACACTGAACATGTTTTCCTGACTATTTTTCTTTCTTTTTTTTCTGATGACAGTGACACCACTCATCTGGTTACTCATCTCTAACTTTAAAAAAAAAAAAAAATGCTTTTGAAAGAAGTCTCTTAATATGATTTTGATCAAAAATAATGAAAAAAACAAAAACAAAACCAAAACATAATATTGTGGAAAAAAAATCAATTTAAAATAACTGTTCTATTTTAATATAATAATTTATTTCTTTGATGGCAAAGCTGAATTTTCAGCATCATTACTCCAGTCTTCAGTGTCACATGATACTTCAAATCTAACATGCTGATTTGGTGTTCAAGAAACATTTCTGATGATTATCAATGTTGAAAACAGTTGTGTCACTTAATATGTTTCTGAAAACCATCATATATTTTTTTGAGTATTTTTGATTAATAGAAAGTTCAAAATAACAGTATTTGAAAATATTTTGTAGCAATGTAAGTCTTTACTCTCACTTTTGATTCATTTAATGCATCCTTGCTGAATAAAAGTATTATTTCTTTAAAAAAAAAAAAAAAACTCAGAAGTGTAGCTTTACACTGATATATGAATCATAATATATCAATGTATGAAAGGTTATGATTTATCACAATTAGTGGCAATCAACCAAAATATGCACTTACAATTAAAACAAATGTTTGCATTTGAGAAGCTTTTGGATATTTCATTACCAGTTAAGAGATAAAAGGAAAAGCTTGCTAAATAAGACTTAGTATTTTAAGTAAAAATTTATTTGTTATTGCCTTTCACATTTTAAAATTGTACTATTGTCAGTTGTTTTCTAAATTACGTTAAAAGCACTGCAACAACAATTCCTTTTCTTTTAGTTCACCTGATGCTAGTACATCTTTAACCAACTATATATCTGAAGTGAAACATTAAAAATTAAGCTGCATTTACACTAGGAACAAATCAGCTGTTACATCACAGTGAAATTATGTGTTAAGAAAGAGCATGAAGGAGGACGATACAGCTAGAGGAAGAGAGAATGAAGGAATGATCTCAGAGATTCAAATCCCATCACAGGTCTTCCTATGGACAACTACATACAGTCACAGCACAGTGCAAAAGCATTTATGGTTTTGTTCATCTTAGATTTTTAGTGCTGTGCTGTGATGAGTACATTGGAGAAAAAAACATCAATTACAAAAGAGATGATAAGTCAGCACTGCAGGTCAACAACAAAACTTTGGCGTACCTCATAGAAGGATGACAGTGGGCCAGTTCCTGTGGTAAGCTTTGTAATAAAGGAATACATGGACTATATATTATATCAGTACAAACCGGCTAATACCACTACATGAAGAACTGTGTCCAGTATGCTTATAATAGACAACTCAGGTGTTCTTACCATTAGATTCACTGTGATTTTTTTTTAATATTGCACTTTGTGACTGCCATGATGGGGTTTTTTTCTTCAGAAAACTGCATATAACAATATAAGTCTGCATATAAATAAGAACAGACTGTTTGCCCTGACACAGCATTTTAGGAACTTGCAAGTATTATGCTGACAGGCCAAATGAAACTGCCAAATGGTATAATTAAATTTAACTTTTACTAAAATATGGGATATGAGTATCAGAATGTGCATATACACTATTAAAATTATATTTAAAAGGCAGTTCTTTTATTTAATACTTGGAAATATTCAATAAGTGAGCACAGTCAGAAAACATTTCATTCTTTTAATTCAGAAAAAAGCTTGCAATACACAATCTTTTCTTACAACACAAGCAAGCTGACATCATTTCAAAAAATTAAGTGGATGGAATTTTGTTAGACATACAAACATGTACATGAAGCAACATGTCATGGCAAGACTAAATATGCTTCTAGTCATCTCTTTTTTTTTTTAAAATAAAAATATTTACAAGTCACCAATTATATTGGACACCTATTTTTCTTGTGTACTTAAAATAACTGCGAGCATAGAATATCTCAATGAGAAGGTCATTCATTATAGACCATAATCTTAAGATTTCCATTTCATTTCACCAGCTGTTGCTGCAAGAAAAATATATAATATATAACAAGCCTGAATTTAGTTGTATTATCTTGAAACAAGTGAATTTAGGTATGACAATGGGTTTGTTTTCAAGTCACCAAGAGACTACACAATCCAATTTAACCAATATAATGGCAATGACCTGCAAAGCTGAAAGCATAAGTGAAATGTATTAATACCTGTGATGCACCTCTCTTCTGTACTTCTTCATGGATAAACCATCCATGTTGGCTGGTTGATCTGCATAATTCTGGAGCCGATCACTCCAAGAGGTCGTCATCTTTAACCGTTATAAATCTGAGAAAGATACCAACACTTTCTAAAATGCAAATCATTGTTATATGTCTATTAATGAATGAAACAAACTATAATGCAATGCAAGCAGACTGGAAGATATAATGAATGTGAATATATACACGACTGGTTAAGTATCTCAGAAGTTAAATTTTCACTACATTTAAGTTGTTGCACAATAGCTCAGTCTGCCCCTGCAGATGAAAAGATATATGATATGAAGCATTTTAAACAGAATCTAAAAATGTTCATCAAATCTATTCTAATGCTCCATGTATAATAATCATATTAAGATGGTGTAACAGTATTTCCTGTCTAAAAAAATAAAGTCATGAACAGGAAGAACAAACATAACCACAGAAAGCTGCATGAAACAATGTTTAAATCCATTGCAAAGTACCAGCTTCATTATGTTTCTTTAGATCAAAATAAATATTAATAGAGCTTCTAACTTGAACACTGAAGGACTGCTTCACAGAAGCCACACAATATTTTACAATATGTCTTTTTTCATCAAATACCAAAATAAATGTAGTTATCTTTCATTCTCTATATAAAGGTTTGGCTGTAACTAAAAATAGTGAAGACCACCAATTAAATGTATAAAATAACCCGCAAATAGTAAAATATGACATAAAAAAGTATAAACATAAACATTACTGGCATCTTTGTCTGATATAAGAGACAATGAGAGGTGCTCATGCATTTATATAAGACTCATGGGACCTTTGAATTCAAAGCACCTGACAATTCATTTAAATAAAGACTATATTGTATCTTAAGACTATACCGTAGAGTCAGTGAAAAGATTTATTAAGGATATAAACCATAAATGTGAGCATATCTTTCCGCTTGTTCATGCAGTTCCGTGATGGTAAAGTTAGCACACCAGCTAACTAACATTCCTTTAGTTTTGATCAACCGGACACTAATGTATTAAAAGGGGGGGAACTGCCTTACGAATGAGGCTATAACACTTATATACACAGCTGTTCTGCAACGATTTAATGACAGAACTACTGATTATTGAAACGCGTTATATCTCCGCGCAGTGTCAGTGGGTTACTTACCTCACCTCCTTCTCTGACCAACAACTGCAGCTCTGCGCTATCTGCCCGCTGCGCATGCGCAGAACCTGCGTTTCAAACTCAAAGCAACATTAAAAGCTTTAATTTATATGAACGCTTCATTGTTGATAGTATGTGGAAGTGGTCATTCAAATAATAGATTACATAATCTAATGTAAAATGAATCATGAATCTAAAAGTCACAGAACATCTACAGTAAACATATTTATTTCATTTTCTATTTATTATATTTCATGTCTGTTCATAGATATTTCTGGCTTTTATTGAAATGTTAATGCTTATGTAGTGTAACTATATAAAGTATATACAGACGTGTTAAAAAATAAGTAGAAATCTGTGGAAAACAAGCACCTTCCCATGCACGTGCACACTCATCACAGAAAACATCTGATTAGAAGAGAAAGATCGCCATCTACTGGTACTTTACACCGTGTTGCCAGATTTTTAATACAAGGCAAGTTTTGATCATTTATAACAGGGATGGGCAACTGTACAGCAGAATTTAGCTTCAACCCTTACCAAACACACCTTAAGCTTTTTTGTATTTTTTTCCAGGGTTGGAGCTAAACTCAGTGGCCCTCCATGAACAAAGTTGCCCAACCCTGCATGATTTATATGATTTGGACAGTTCATATCAGGACTTGCAAAGTAACTGAAAAAATAAAATAAAATAAATAAAAATTGTAGGCTACATTTTTTTTCTTAAATCCTGTACAAATATGTGAACGAGGTCAAATGAAATGACAAATTCAATGGGGAAAAAGAATTCAGGTCGAGAACAGAGGAGATAAATATTTATATATATATATATATATATATATATATATATATATATATATATATATATATATATATATATATATATATATATATATATATTATAGGACTAACTATAACCCTGCTTGGAAAAAAATAAAAAATCTTAAACTTAAACCATCTAAAGCTAGCAAATAATACTTGACTGGTTTAAGCTGCTTATCAACAGAGTTAAGAGTAAAGGCAATGACCATTATTTATTTATTCTGTAAATAATTTTTAGATTTTTGGGCTCTTTTTGGTCAGACTAGGAGTACACAGCTTTAAAAAAACAAAACCAAAAAAAAAGACAACATTTTAAATAATGTAATGGAGGTAAATTTTGTGTCTTAAAAGTAGCCTAAGTCTGGTGTTTTATTTGTAATGCACAGACTGAAATGGCACTGGCATCCAAAATATTTTAAGCCAAAAAACAATCCAGACAAGATCTTAAATCAAGGGTAAATGGATTTAACTGTTGAATTTCTGGTCCATTCAGCACTGCGCAAACATGGACAGTTCCATCGACACTTACAGCTGTTTAAATGGCCAGAAAATCTGTGTTTTATGTGCAAACGTCAAACCTGTTGAACACATAACTAAATGAACGTTTTGATGCTCTTGAAAAAGGTTTCTTTTCATCTTAACTGTCACCACCAGAGGGAACATGATATGGGAATGGGACAGTCCGCCGGGTATATAACGACATGCACACCCATTTTAGACTCCTTTAGTTGTGACGAAGATGAGTTACGGATCAGATCACAACATGTCCTCGTCCTACAGAAAGATGTTCGGGGAAACCCCTCGTTTCACCGGTTCCACCCCTAGAATGAGCTCCATGTCTTCCAGCGGCTTCAGGTCTCACTCTTTATCCCGCAGCAGCGCCTCTCCCGCGGGCTACTACAAGAGATCTGGCCGGTCATCTTCCTTCTCACCGGTCCATTTCGACAGCGTGGATTTCTCTCAAACATCCGTGTTAAACAACGAGTTTAAAATAGTCCGAACCAATGAAAAGGAGCAACTGCAGGGTCTCAATGACCGCTTCGCGATGTTTATCGAGAAAGTGCGCAATCTGGAGCAGCACAATAAAGTGCTGGAGACTGAACTCGTGAGTCTGCGCCAGAGGCAGAACGAGCCGTCCAGACTAGCTGACCTCTATCAGCAAGAGATCCGGGACCTGCGAGCCCAGGTGGACGAGATAAACAATGAAAAATCTCATATTCTCATCGAACGAGATAGTATCGAGGAAGAATTGCAGAAACTTCGAGGCAAGTTTGAGGATGAGATCCGAGCGCGCGAGGAGGCAGAGCAGACGCTCAGGTCCTACAAGAAAGATGTGGATGATGCCACCATGGTGCGCGTGGACCTGGAGAGAAAGGTCGAGTCGCTCTTGGACGAGATCAATTTTCTGAGGAAGGTGCATGATGAAGAGGTGACGGAGTTGACTAATATGATCCAGGCAGCCCAGATATCTGTGGAAGTGGAGTTATCCAAGCCTGATCTGACCTCGGCCCTCAAAGAGATCCGTGGGCAGTATGAAACCCTGGCCTCGAAGAACCTTCAGTCTGCTGAGGAATGGTACAAATCAAAGTTTGTCAGTCTCAATGAACAGGCCACTAAAACCAACGAGGCCATGAGAGCCACTAGAGAGGAGATCAACGACTACCGGCGACAACTACAGTCCAAAACCATTGAAATTGAAACCTTGCGCGGCACAAACGAATCTCTTGAACGGCAGATTCGCGAGATGGAAGACGCACACAATGTCGAGGTCGCAAATTATCAGGTAGACATATAAAAATTACATATATTGAAGTTGAACATGTATGAATTAACATAGAAATGTAATTAAAATTTAATACTACTACTAATATTTAATTAAAAAAAGTAAGAGGAATAGTTCTAGATCTGTCAGTCTGTCCATCTGTATATCTAGGACACATCATTTATTCAAATCACAACAATTTATTATTCTTGAGGAGTCCCATTTAAGTTATTTTTTATTTTTTTTACATTTAAATGTATTTCATCATATATGAATAAGTGAGACGTGTAGACAAGCTCACTGGTTTCTGGAGGTGTGTTGACATAAAACATGTTCATTGTTCAAACACAATATTGAGATTTTACATTGATTTTATATAAATGTATAAGGGAAAGTGTATGTTTTAGGTGCTGTTTTTTTTTTTAACCATTTTTAAAAACCCTTTTGCCTTCATTAGTTCATATAAATGGTCCTGCTGTGGGACACAGAAAGGTTTAAAAATATAAATATGTAATCACCAAGTTAATAGGAGCACATGAAAAATATAAGCTGAACTGTAAAAATGTTGTTTAAAATAGTTTGCAATGAATTATACCACAGGACACGGCTGAAACTGCTTGAAATGCCATGTCAACTACCCGAGTTCTCTGTCCATGGTGCTGAACTAATCGCACACAAGAGGTGGCCGAGGTTAATTCCTCTAAGAAGAGCCTCTTGATAAAGAGGATTTTGCAAGGGAGGTTTCTGCAAGGTCATGTTCACTTGCTGACAAAAAACTGAAGATATCTTCAGTTTATGTCAATACTGATGTGATTGAAATACTTTGATGTGAACATTAAATACGCTGCCATATAAAGTATCCAATTCATTTTGACGTGAAGCTTTTCCCAGACATGATCTATGACCTTTCATCTCTTGAGAGTGAAACTGTAAATCAGATTAGAGTCTCGGCACAGTCAATGCCAAGAGATAAAGGTTCACATCAGCTTTTACAAGCAGGACAGTCTAATTTAGGTGCTGAGCTAAATAAATTACTCAACAGTGAGGTGGTCACGGTCAAGATGGTTTATGTAATGCATTTCTTTATTTTTATTTTTAATTTTATCAGAATATATTTGCGCCAATGCTAATACCGCTGTATTTTTTCCCCCAATTCCATTAACCAGGAAACAATTGGGCAGCTGGACTTGGACCTTAGAAATACTAAGAGTGAAATGGCCCGTCACCTCAGAGAGTATCAGGACCTTCTGAATGTCAAGATGGCGTTAGACATTGAAATTGCTGCGTACAGGTAAAGCACCAATGATTCAGTGTTATTGCATATGGAAAGAACTGATGTATGAGAATGAAAATGCATAATAACTGACCACTCTTTGTCGATGTCCTCACAGAAAATTACTGGAGGGTGAAGAAACCCACTTTAGTTCTGGGGTGACTTTCTCCAGCACACCCAGCATCTCTTATGGGTACCAGAGCCGCTCCGCTTTCACCTCAACCCGCAATCCCAAAAAAGAGAAAGAGGAGGAGGGACACGCCAAATCCAAGGCAGCAGCCAAGCGGGAGGAAAACACAGAGGAATCCGCTGTGATTAAGAAGGCAGAAAAGAGTGATGCTGTTGATGTTAACTCTAACTAGAATATTTATAACGGTTGTTAAATCTAGCTTCCATAGCAATTTTCCCAGCAGTCTTTTGAGTGTTTGGCACAGTAATCACTGCTATTAGCTGAAAACTGCCACTTGTTGTTTATGGTAATTAGTAACTCGTTTAAGAAATTGTTATGGTGATATAATATTTCAAAAATCATATCTACAGTATGTTGGTTTAATACTCCAGAACTTAGGCCTCAAATATTTACTGTGTTTCTTAATACCAGTTTCAGAGAGTATTTTAGTCCTGTTGATGTTAGGACCATAAGTATGAACCTCAGTCCAAAATATAGCCAGCATGAACACTGATCTAATGATTATGGATAAATTCACAAAAATGTATGAAAGGTTTGTTGGAAAGCACAATGGCATATAACAAATAAGGGACCAAACCACTGAATTAACTGTAACACATGTATGCCTTAACTATAATAAAGTCAGTAATTAAAATGTTTGTTCACTTGTCTTTTTCATTAATAAATCACTCTCAACGTCACTATTCTTATCTGTGCCATATTAATAAATATGTATCAGATGCTTTGAATGTTACTTTACTGCTTTAAATGGATATTCATTCTTAAAACGCTCTAAATACTCAAGATTTAGCACAGTTACCTGCAACTCATTTACTTTAGCCATAGTGGTCTTGATTATTCTCAAGACTTTATGGTTTGAACCTTTATAAACAATGTAATGTTAGAGCCATGCTACCATTCAAAAGTTTGTGGTCAGTAAGATTAATATTTTTCAAATTAGTCTCTCATGTTCGTCAAGGCTGCATTTATGCCTGACCCATCGAGGCATGGACTCCACTAGACCCCTGAAGGTGTGCTGTGGTATCTGGCACCAAGATGTTAGCAGCAGATCCTTTAAGTCCTGTAAGTTGCGAGGTGGGACCTCCATGGATCGGACTTGTTTGTTCAGCACATCCCACAGATGCTCGACTGGATTGAGATCTGCGGAATTCGGAGGCCAAGTCAACACCTCAAACTTGTGCTCCTTAAACCATTCCTGACCATTTTTTGCTTTGTGGCAGGGTGCATTATCCTGCTGAAAGAGGCCACAGCCATCTGGGAATACCGTTTCCATGAAAGGGTGTACATGGTCTGCAACAATGCTTAGGTAGGTGGTACGTGTCAAAGTAACATTCACATGGATGGCAGGACACAAGGTTTCCCAGCAGAACATTGCCAAATCATCCTCACACTGCCTCTACCAGCTGGCCTTCTTCCCATAGTGCATCCTGGTGCCATGTGTTCCCCAGGTAAGCGTCGCACATGTACCAGGCCATCCACGTGATGTAAAAGAAAATGTGATTCATCAGACCAGGAGACCTTCTTCTATTACTCCGTGGTCCAGTTCTGATGCTCACGTGCCCACTGTTGGCACTTTCAGCGGTGGACAGGGGTCAGCATGGGCACCCTGACTGGCCTGCGGCTATGTAGCTCCATACGCAACAAACTGTGTATTCTGACACTTTTCTATCAGAACCAACATTATCTTCTTGAGCAATTTGAGCTACAGTAGCTCGTCTGTTGGATCGGACCACACGGGCCAGCCTTCGCTCCCCACGTGCATCAATGAGCCTTGGCCGCCCATAACCCTGTCACCGGTTCACTACTGTTCCTTCCTTAGACCACTTTTCATAGATACTGACCACTGCAGACCAGGAACACCCCACAAGAGCTGCAGCTTTGGAGATGCTCTGACCCAGTCGTCTAGCAACGCAATTCTGCCCTTGTCAAACTCACTCAAATCCTTACGCTTGCCCATTTTTCCTGCTTCTAACACATCAACTTTGAGGACAAAATGTTCACTTTCTGCCTAATATATCCCACCCACTAACAGATGCCATGATGAAGAAATAATCACTGTTAGTCACTTCACCTGTCAGAGGTCATTCTAATAAGCTGATTTAGTGCTAAAGTAACATTTCTTATCAATGTTTCTTTGATGAATACAAAGTTAAACAATTTATGTGTAATCAAAATCTTTTTTTTAGCATTGCAAACATCTTAATGTCACTTTTGATCAATGATAGCTGATCAATAGCTGACGTCCTATTTAAAGGCTAATGGATTCTGTCTCTCTCCACACACAACAGTGAAAGAATTTAAAGATATGACTGATTATATCTTCCCCCTCCACACAGCTACTGCTTTGTGTCGTTCTGAAATACTGTCAATCACTGAAAAATATGGCAAATACCCTGTCAAGAATCATTGTCCTGTTAAAAAAGGTCAGTAAATCCACATTATAATCACCAAAATTTGTATTGGTAAGGTAAAAAAAAAAAAAAGCTATATCCATGGTTAATGTTATATTCCCACTTGTAAAACATTAAAAAGCAGTATTAGATGAACTAAAGCTAGCTGGGCATTGATTTGAACAGTTTTGTACCTGCAATCCTACACTGTGATAAACGATGTCTGAACCTTAATGTGTTGTAGCATGCAGACAGGTGAAATCATGCATGGTGTTTGAGGCGGTTCCCTTGGAAACCATTTCCGACAATCCCTGTGGGTTAGCGAGCAGCATCTCTCACTCTTACACCGAGCCTCTGACTCTCCAGAGTGTTTTGTGATAATGGTTTTTAACAAAGAATCAGGTGAAAGACGCTTCATAACATGTAAACTAGTGTTCTATTTTAAGTGTGAATAATAATAACAGAACATGAAATCAGCAGCACACAAACAGCAAATTAGAACTGGTCATAAAATATTTCACAAAACTAAAAATATGACTGAATGGAAATGAGTGCATAATAGTTGCATAGTATTTATGCAATGAGGTCCGTTTGGTCATGCACAGATTTACATTTAGTTGTGAAGCTGTTTTAAAAAATGCTTCAATTATAATATTGCAAAAGATGAAAAAACATATTTGAAAGGTCATTTTTCCAAGGCCATGTAATTATACAATATGGCTCAAAAAGTACAAAAGGATTTCCATCTGAGATGAACAAAGAAAACAACAACAACAACAACAACAACAACAACAACAACCAGAAACACTTAAACACCCCTAGAAGAGCTGAGAAGAGAAAGACAAACCAAATGAACATCTTCATTCTTGCAAAGAAAAATACTTAGAAATCTAACAATTTAGGTACTGATCAGATACTTTAGTGTTTAGTGCCAATTTACTTTAATGCATAACGCATTTAATCCCAAACTGACATGCAAAAACCAAGTAATTCAATTCATATCAATACATTCTCTGAGACAAGGTATAAAAAATTACTTACTGTTTTCCCCTAGTAAACATATAAAAGAGCATCTACAAAAACCTTACAGCTGTGGAAATTGTAACAACAACAAAAAAAAAAGAAAAAAAAAAAAAATATTTGCTGGAAATAACTCATCAGTGCTAATATTTCTTAATGCATTTGCAGAGAGAATGCTGGCATATTCTTAATCTTTTTCAGCAAAAGGCATCCAGGAAGACAAAGAATCATTGCATAGGATAACTGTTGTATGATAAAATTCAGTTTAGCCCTTGAAATAAAACCACTGTGCATTGTAGTTTTCACAGTAGATGGTTTTTCTGTATCTTCCCTATTTAATCAGCAGGTAGAACAAGTCCGAAATGTAGAACCAGCATGCCATCCTAAAAGGGGAGAATAAGAAATGTGTGCATTAAGGAATACAACGCATGCAGCAAGGTTTTGGGTCAGTAAGAAATTAATTTTTTTATCTAGCAAGTACACAGTAAAAGGGTTAGTTCACCCAAAAATGAAATTTATGTCATTAATTACTCACCATCATGTCGTTCCACACCCATAAGACCTTTGTTTGTCTTCGAAACACAAATTAAGATATTTTTTATGAAATCAGTCGGTTTCTGATCCACTCATAGGCAGCAACGACATTACACCTTTTGAGGTCCAGAAAGGTACTTAAGACATTGTTAAAACCGGCTACGTGACTACATTCGTTCAACCTTAATATTATGAAGCGACGAGAATACTTTTTGTGCGAAAAAACAAAAATAATGACTTTTTTCAACAAATTCATCTGTCCTGTCATACTGCTATGCTATTTCCATTGCAGAGCTTCAGTGTTTACTTCTAAGCGTGGGCTAAGTTTTGGCTGGCTCCTGCATCAGCATCACACGCATGCGTCAGCCGATGCTGAGCCGCCGTATAGACAAACACTGAAGCTCTGCAACGGAAATAGTGTAGCAGTAAGACAGGACAGACGAATTTGTTAAAAAAAGTCCTTATTTTTATTTTGTTTTTTCACGCAAAAAAGTATTCTCGTCTCTTCATAATTTTAAGGTTGAACCACTACCGTCAAGTCACTGGTTTTAACAATATCTTTAGTACCTTTCTGGACCTCAAAAGATGCAATGTCTTTGTTGCCTATGTGTGGATCAGAAACCCACTGATTTCATTAAAAATATCTTAATTTGTGTTCAGAAGACAAATGAAGGTCTTACGGGTGTGGAACGACATGAGGGTGAGTAATTAATGACAGAAATTTCATTTTTGGGTGAACTAACCCATTAAATTGATCAAAATAAAAATTAAATATAAGAATTAATAATAAGAAATGTTTCTTGTGCAGCAAATCAGCACATTAGAATGATTTCTGAAGGATCATGTGACACTGAAGACTGAAATAATTATACTGAAAGTGCAGCTTTGCCATCACAGGAATAATTTACATTTTAAAATACAGTAGGTATTTTAAATTTCAATAATATATGTTAAAATATTTAAATTTACTGTAAAAAATACTGTATTTGATCAAATACATGCAGCTTATGTGTGAAAAAGGGACTTAATGGTCCCCAACTTTTGAATGCTATTGTAAATTATGAAATTACATTATGATGCCTGATTAACTACAATGAATGATCACAGATGAAATTTGAAAATTGATGTGTAAAGTCTTTGTGACTGTTATTGACTCATCTACAACAAATACAGAGCTAAGCAAGAGATAACCAAAAATTGCCAATTTACTGTCTCAAAAACTTGTTCTGATTCTGGCTTCTCTCTTTTAACAACAGCAAAAATATATATATACAACTGAAACTGCAAAAAGACCTCTTTAAAAAACTGCTATTCTGAGAGGCAGCATCACTTGAAGCTGCAGGTGAGGCTCTAATGTAATTCTGTGTGAAGGGCGAGACAGGAACTGTGTAAGGCGCCTGTAGTTCACACTTATTAACAGCTTACTTCAGGCTCAATCTCTCTAAAAACATCTCAGCAACACTGACTTGAACGATCCTTGAGCAATTCCCAGTAGCCTTTGTTCCTATTGTATGTCTAGACTATATTTCTCTAGCTGTATTTAAATGTAGGCATTGATAAGGATATAAAAAAGGTATGTTATATCAGACACCCACCTGCAATGCATTTTGTCCCATGGTGTTACAAACTTCTCTCAAAGACTGGTATTGCTTAAGAAGATGATCTCCACATACAACATCAACCTGCCATATAAAGCACAATGTAAATGTTCATGTAAGTGAATCAAGTATTTTTTTTTTTTTACTGTTTTATCATTCGTCATGCAAATTATTTTAATCTGATCAATTTGGAAAAGTAATAACACACCTCTCCTCAAAACATTGCATAATTTGAAGTATTGTTTCTGATTATATAGCACAATGCCAAAGTTTAATCTGGAGAGTACACAAAAATCACACACAAAAAAAAAAAAAAAAGTAAAATGAGCAATAGCAATAAAAACTAATAAAGGTTTGAAGTTGGATTCCAGTGGATTCAAACTATTTAGAGGACTGCTTTTCACAGTGACCCTAAAATGCCAGATGGAAATGTACTTCAAGCCTCCATATGTATATACAATACAGCTTCAGTCTATTCCCATAATGATTACAATTTTTAGAGTCTAGTATGTGGAGCAGGGCACAGCGGGCTGTCCGGGAGCAAAGCACACAAACGCTTGTGTCTCCTTTTTCACCTCTATCCCTGTAGATGTCCCTGGCACTATGAGGTGCTCCACGCAGGGCCAGATCAGACTTAGCCAGGAAAAAACCTTAAGCCAGTAATCCAGATACAACTGTTAGCCCCACAACATGTAAGCAGCCTTCACTAACAACTGCTGCATGTGGCCACACACAGGAATACTGCAATTAATGCTGTTAACAAAAAAACAAAACAAATCCCATTTTCAGGACCGATTTTCTGTGGATTTAAAAGCAGAAATGGGAAGCTTACTTTATAACAGCACAAATTCGTCTATTAAAACCTGTGTATTACTCGAGCTGTAAATGGTTTAAATCAACAGTTTTACAATCATTTTAGGGTATTAGGGTTTACGGCATTGATTGTCATGGCAACTAATTTGTGAAATTGGATATAATTATACACAGAAAAGGTTAGTAACTGTACATTAAAATCAGGTTAACATGCATATTATATAGTATTGAAATTATGAGTATTTAAAAAGTTAGTATTTTACAGATTAGCCTAATTTACTTCCATTGTATGTGCCTCACCGTAACAGATTTTTTTTTTTTTAAGAATAGAGTCATTCATTTTTGTGGTCAACTTCAAACTTTTTGCCACAAATGCAGTCAGTTGAGCTTAACTTGAGCTGAACACAAAATATACCTTTAAAATGACCTAAATCAAATGTATACATACTATTAACAATTAACAATGAAAATAGTGTGAATACAGAAGTATATTCCTGACTGTGAATCTAACATATGCGGGATACATTGTAAGTTATATAATTAAGTACTGAGTATAAAATAATTAACATGTATTTTCTATAGGGTAAGGGTTAGGGTTAGCTGCCACAATTTATTGTTATTACCATAGTAAGTACAAGTAACGTATAACAAAGACACCGTAAAATAGTGTTAACTGTTAAATATATGGCTCTCAAACTGGACATTTCTCCGTCAGTCTGCAGAAGTGACAGCTGAATAATGAAAACAAGGCTCTAGATTTTCTTTTCAAACAGAAACAGTTATTCACAACCACAGACACTCATTTTTATGCTTGACTGAGCTGTGGTTCTTTTCATGGACTCAAATCCTTATCCAGAATTGGGATTAGAAAGAAAGTAATTAAACAGCAACGTGTCAGGATTGTGAAGTGTGAAAGAGAGTCACTGAAGTGTTGAGAGACCAATTGAACATCCTAATAACATCATTTCTTTAATCACACTTTCATAAGATGACCTCATGGTAGAAACCCTAAAGGCAGTAAGCAATAATTTTGCTGAATTTAGTCAGATAAGGAGGCAGAAAAGAACATTTTTCTATTAAATGACTCAGCATATTTTTGCTCTGTGTGAAGGGTGGTGGCTATCCTGTCAGTATGAATTATTGAGCGACGGACACAGCTGGGGGGTGTTCATCCCACATTTCTTTCAGACCTCTGACATTGCTGACTGTCTGAGGCAGGATTTATGCGTCTGGTTTAGTGAAAACAAGCTGTTCAAGACCAAGACTTTACCCTGATACAGAGTGTGGCTTATAATTCAAAATATGCTTTCCGTTCAAAATCTGTGGGTGAGATTAAAGATAAAGATAAAGAGAGAAAAAAAAAAAAAGCTGTTCCACCTTGCAGTTTTGACTCAGCTCCATCTTCCTCCTGATAAAAAGCTCCACATGACGGACAGTGGCTTCTCCGGACACACGCACATACTTCCTCTCAAGGGGCTTGAGGATGAAAATATAATCATGACAAATTCAGCAAGACCTTCACCATAATTTCAGTTCAATTCTATACAATGATTCAGCTGTTTAAATTTCATAAAAACAAATAACTTTGCAATGTGTTGCCTGAATGTAAGGTGCATTGCCTCATGTGAATACAGAAAACAACACAAAAATCCCAGTAATGTGCCAAAAGCAAAAAATAAATATAAATAAATAAAAATCATGAATACTTCAATATTGAAAAAATGTGAACATTACCTTATAGTTTTCAACACCCTCTTCAGCTCTGTAAATCAAAGATATGTAAAAATATGTTACATGAAACATTAACAAATCGCATTTGTGTTTGTGTAATTGCATAAATAATAATTTAAACTGTAAATAATAGATCATAAAGCATTTGCAATTGTGCAAAATCGAAAAAAGCACATGGCTTCTCAACCAGGAGGTTGAGAATAACTATTGTTTTTATCACAGATCATACAGAATATTCTGGAATCACAAAATGAATCACTGTTAATTAATTTAATAAATAAATATTCCCAGTTTCTGTTAATAAAATAAAATTGAAAACAAGTAACATTGGCATAATCATAGCAGAAATACTAGTGGAAATATCTAAGCCAATATACTTTGAATATTGTGTTGGACAATAGGGGGCCTAGTCAAAAAGTTTGAGACCTGCTGCTTTAAGAGAGTCTTTTGATTTTTGACAGTTTAGCTCCATCTAGTGAACATAACCTACATGGCATTCAAAAATCAAAATTTACTCCATTTACTTTCTTAATGCATGTTGCTGGCTTTATTGCATGATTCATCAGTGCATGTTATTTCAAAAACATATACCTTGTCTTTGTTATCTTTTATAAAAAAAAATACAACTTCTTGCTCTGCCTCTAAAATTATTGCATTTAGAACTGACTGAAAGCACTAGAACAGAATAACATCACTTATATATGCATAATCACAATCAACATTACTGACCCCACAAACTCCAACATCAGAGACACATCTAGCTCTGAGGGAATAGTAAAAACAGACTGAGGCAGCATGTCTCTCTTCTGCCTCTGAGGAAGCTTCACTGGGTATGCAGATGGAGCTGCCACTAGAGGGAAAAATAAAAGAAAAATGATTGCATCACCACATTCAAATCTTAAAATTTCTCAGAACAGCATCTCTTAAACACTAAAATTCATATATATTCAAAGAATAAACTTTAGTAGAGTGATCGCTTTGAACAAACCTGGCTTAGGAACGTCAAGCCCTCTCCGTTTATAGAATTCGCATATACGTGACCTTTCATCTTGAGAGGAAAAACACAAACAACTTATTTTCTGTAAAATGTTTCTCAACAAATGTGTAGCAGAAGAGAGTTTAACACTTACCTCCTTCCAAATATGGAACCATCTTGAAAACAATGTCTTGTAATTGTCGGTCAGGTCTAAGAGAAAAAAGGGGTGAAATCTGACTCTGAGCTTGACAACCATGTTCAAACATGACCAGTAATTAAACACTAAAGCACATATGAATCCCTAAAGACCAGGGGACATATTTGAGGCTATTATTGCTAGCAGTAATTAGACACAAGGGACTGTCCGGAACATAACAGCTAGACTAAATCTCTAGCGATAGACCAAAACTGGTAAACAACACTACGCCCTATACACATAGATTGAAACTGACAAGAAAAATACTAAAGAAAGACATCAATAAAACTAAAGTTACCTGATACTGTACAGTGGCTGTGTCTGGTGTACAACAATAGAGCAGTTAGGACACCTGTTGCTGTAGAAAAAGTGCCTGACAATACAGCTCTTACAAACTGAAGGAGGAAAAAAGGGCAATAGTTAAATAAACAAGCGTGTTGCAAAACGTTGCATATCAAAGATTATATGACAATATAATAATAATAACATGGATGGGAAATGTGGACTTACAAGTGTGAAGGCACTCTGTGATGGTGGTGGCATCAATGAAAAATCCATTGCAGAGGGCACAGCGAATATAGGGATAAAATTCCCTAAGAGGCAGGGTACGCTATAAATAAAATAAGCAAATAAATATATATACACACAAAAATATATTTGGGTATAATGTACTGTACATTCTTAAAGTGTGTGCAACATAAATATATATATGTACTTATAATATGTGTGTAAACTATTGTTATATACACGTTTAAAAGAATGTACATAATAAATAAATAAATAAATAAATAAGCGATTTTAACGCTTATAAGTACAAGTATTATTTATATACGTATAATTTATATGCATATAAACAAACATATTTATTAGTTGAGTAGGTCATATATGCAATAACAACTTATACACAAGTTAAAGTACTTTTGAAATAAAAACTCGACTAATTTGCTGATTTAGTCCTGTACCTCGTCGTGAGGATGTTGTTCATTAGCTCTCTGGCTCTCGTCCTCTTCGTCTGACTGAAAGGACCCACGCGTCGATCCCTCCTCCACAACTCTGCCCACAGTTCCGTCCATAGTGCACGCAAAGTGTGAAACGCTTAAAACAACTTCTGGATAACAGCTACGAATGCCAACCTTGTCTGTCTGGGGAGGCTGGGTGACTTCATTCGAGATGAAGCGCAAATAGTTAATTTCAGTTGCAAGTTTAGAAACACTTCAATCTACTTGTGCACCTTCACGGTGTGCGCGCAATACTCCAGTGACGCAGTTTAATGAGGCTAGAATAAAAGTCCCCAAAGGAAAGGATAAATAAATTGATCAATTAATACATATAAAAATATATAAATAAAGAAACAAATATATTATAAATTATTACTGCAAAAGATTATTATATTTCCCTTCATAGTTCGCTTATCTACTGATCTACTTCCCCCATCCAGACTAGAACAATGTTTTATGAGATTGAGGGTCATCTGACAAAGACTTTACAAAAGATTTATTGAAGTTTACGGTTATGTAAAAAGAAAAAAAACTGATTTAATGAGAAAAGCTTTAACTAAATTTGCGCTGCTATGTTTTAATTAACTGAATCAACACAATTTTATGAACTATAATAAATATTAGGCTATATTTTTCGTCGTATTCAAATACACACCACCAAGTGGTCAAAAGTAAAACTTTAGGTAGAGTTTGAATTCTCATATGTAGACACCTTGTAGGATTTTGAGCAATTTAAATTAAAAAGTCAGTCTGCATCAGTCTGTTGAAATATTGAAGGTTTAAAGAACGCCAAAGTAAACCTTCCTTTAAACCTATATATTATTTGCCTATTTTTTTATTTGTTTGGTTCCCCTTATATTTTCTCAGTTTATTGTTTTGTTAAATTAAGCATTTATAAAATGACAAAGGTGAAACTTCTTTTTGAATGGAGTGTTTGGATGGAAGTTTTCTGCCCTCTATCGACTCAAGAGAGGGATGACAGCAAAGATGGCGGCGCCTATGAGCAACGTGGATGAAATTCGTGATAGAGTAATATTGGGTGAATTTGGCGTAAAAAATGTAAGTTATGCACTCTATAAGATTTATTTTCATTTGTATAGTGTTCGTGGTGTGTTAATGTTGATATAGGCTGTTTAACTGTCAATTAAAGTATCCATCATTTAATAATATAACGTTGCACATGGCATGTTGGTTTCTTAGTACATAAACTGCAGTTTTTGTTTGCTTATTTTTATTTATATGATCATGCTTAATAGCGTGTATTTCGGTAAGCTACATATGTAACTATTATTTACTGTATTTACAGGTCCATACTACAGATTATCCAGGAAATTACCCTGGTTACGATGACACATGGGACTTTGAAATATTCAAAAAGGTATGTGAATTGTACAGGATTTCCTTTATAATAATGAATATCGTAGGTGCTTAAACGGGCATTTTATAGTGACCGATGCAAAATGTGTATATTACTCTTCCAGAACTTCAGGATCGATATAATTAATTTAGATGAAAACACGTTGGAGTTTGATATGATTGGAATTGACGCTGCCATCGCCAATGCTTTTCGCCGTATATTACTGGCTGAGGTTTGTTTTACGAGGCTATGTCCTTGGTCTCTACTTATATACATGTTGCATTACCATCATAATAAGCTGTTCTTAAAATAGCAGGTGGCAGTCATAATGTTCTTTGAACTGTAGTGTTTATGTTCCTCATCTCGTTTAACAATTTAGGTCCCAACAATGGCCATTGAGAAAGCCTTCATTTACAACAACACATCAATAATTCAGGATGAGATTCTAGCTCATAGGCTTGGTCTTGTGCCCATTAAAGCAGACCCTCGTCTTTTTGAGTACAGGAATTCTGGTAAGTTTCAAAGTCGTTTTTGTAATGGTGCCACAAATGCCAAAACTGACAAAAGTTGTTTAAAACTGTTGATTATTCTATGTTTTCACATAATCTAATTGAATATAATTTGACAGTTGAGTGTGTTGTGTTTATCAGAGGATGAGGAAGGCACAGAAATTGACACAATTCAACTTCAGCTGAAGGTAAAATGCACCAGGAATCCTAGAGCCCCTAAAGACTCTTCAGATCCCAAGGAGTTATATCTCAATCACATGGGTGAGTAAAATGAGGTTTAGTTTTTTAATTAAGCTATTTTTGGGATAACAAAAACAGACATTTTATTTTTCCCCCTGAGGTTTACTTTATAATATTAATTTTTGTTTTCCCATGATCAATTATCCACCCTCACTCTGGACCTTAGAAGATTATTTATTTATTTATTTATTTTTTTTAACCATCTCTATGTATGTTAAATGTGTTATTCCAAACCCATATTATTTTATTCTTCTGTGCAACCAGGGCTGCACAATTTTTTTTTTTTTTTTATTGTGGGTTTAAAAAAAAATTGGAATTAAAAAAAGACTCCACATTTGCTGTGCTGGTTTGGAAGGCTGCACCGTTTGGAGAAATAAGAAATATTATCAATATATTTTACTGTAAACAATATTTTATAAAATGTATTTTTTCTGTAAAACTGTACAATTCTGATATTAATGGTTGTCTTAGTTTCATCATTTTCAAAACTTAAACTATCAAGATTTTATTTCACTGGAAAACTGCAGCGAGCCCTTAAAGCTTCTCTTTTGTTGGCAACAGCTGGTTTTTAAGCATTTTTGGCAAGTTCGGGAAGATGGTTGTTGTCTTCCTGAATGCATGTTATAAGTGAACCAAACTCAGAGCAGATGCTGAGATGAGTTTGTGCAGAGCAGCTCTGGGATGCTTAAAATGCTGGATCATGACATGAGCTGCTTGCATGTGAATGAACACACGTGCTACACACTGAAACATGCAGCTCATATATTTATTTAAATGAATTGCAGCCTTTACAATTTGATAATTGCAGTAAACCATATTGCATTTTAATCTGTTTTATTTACATCATTTGTACAGCTCTACATGCAACACAAAAGATGATAGGCAGAATGACAGTTTCAGTCACTGTCACCTTTCCTTGTATAAAAAAAAAAAAAAAAAAAAAAGAGAGATGTAAATGAAAGTAAAAGGGGACTTATACTGTCAAACACAAACATTCTGCCATACAATTCATTTTGTGTTCCACAAAAGAAAGTCTTACAGTTTTGGAACAACAGTTTGTGTAAATAACTCACACAGATATTAATTCCCAACCATGACAGAACATTCTAGTTATCACTGCACTGTTTACTGAACTATTGTGTTTGGTTTCAGTCTACTCAGGTGACATAAAATGGCTCCCAGTTGGAAACCAGGCCGATGTATTTGCAGATGCCAAGATTGGTCCTGTGCATGGGGACATTCTCCTTGCACAACTCCGACCAGGGCAGGAACTTGATATAGTCATGCACTGTGTCAAAGGAATAGGTTAGTAATATAAGAGACTCCTGACCAAGAAGATGTTTGATTTCCAGGGAGGCATATATATTTTTCTTTAATAAAGTTTTAGTTATTATAGAACTCCAACTTCCAATCCCCAATTTCCTGGATATTATTTATGAATTGTGTGATTAACTGGAGATCTTCGTTGCACCTCACAGGCAAAGATCATGCCAAGTTTTCTCCTGTGGCCACCGCAAGCTACAGGCTCCTTCCTGAAATCACATTATTACAGACCATTGAGGGAGAACAAGCGGAGAGGTTAAAGCGCTGCTTCTCACCTGGAGTTATTGAGCTAGAGAATGTGAACGGTAGGACTATTCCACTTTATTTACATGTAGTCTTGATATTTGGTGCTTTTGTTGTTGAATTATAATCCAATAATTTTACATTTCAGGAAGGAAGGTAGCTAAGGTTGTCAACAGCCGTTTGGACACATGCAGCAGAGAAGTTCTCCGACATGATGACTTAAAGAACTTGGTGAAACTCGGCAGAGTGCGGGATCATTTCATATGTATGTCCGCAACCAGAAGTGTTGCATTAGGTTTGTTTTGTGGTTATTTACCAAAGGCATTGTCACATTTTCTTCTGTTTTCTTTTCAGTCTCGGTTGAGTCCACAGGGATCCTCCCTCCTGATGTCCTGGTTACAGAGGCCATTAATGTCCTCATCTCTAAGTGCCAGAAGTTTCTCACAGAGCTTGATACAACAGAAATGGACTAGATGGAAGAAAAAAGGCTGGTCACAATCATCCTATAGCTTTGAATGAAATCATGTGATTTTGTTTGCTGACATTTTACATAACTTTTAAAGCTTTAGCTAAAAAGACTCCCTTACTAAGTGTGAATTCATACAGATTCTAGGAAGTTGTTTTTCAACTGCTTTCAAGGCTTTAAAAAAAAAGTATCCAAGCAGTTTCTGTTTAGTGAAGTTAATCTGTTTTGTTTGAGATGTGCGGCTATTACAAAACATAATTCTCTAAATCACATATTTGACAACACATTTTTGTGACATATTTATGTTTTTCCAATGTATATTAAACTTTTGTTTTTGACAAAATGACAAATTGTCTATAAATTCTTGTCTTTTCTCTCAAGCTTTGGAGTCGAGTTTGTTGTAGGAATTCTGGTAAACCTGGGAGGTTTTTCTTGTGACTTTCTCATTTAGGTTCATGAACATGCTTTTAAAATGTCGACACTAATGCATTTTACAACGTGCTTCTATTACAATTATGGTGTTTGTGGGACAATATTTTTTATTTTTTTTTAATTTATTTTGTATTAGTTTCTCCACTACTGAAATGAACATTTTATGTATTTGGCAGATGCTTTTATCTGAAGAAACTTAAACTGTATTATATATATTTTTAAATTAAAATTGAAACAAGTGTATATTTTATATACCCAGTGGATAATTTCTTTCCCCCACGTCATGCTCTATAGAATGTTTTTTCTCATGTTTTTTGTTTTGGTTTTTGCAATGTGAGAGGTATTAATGTTAAAAGTTTCCTGTTTTTCCCTTTTTGTTGTTGTTTTGTGGTGAATTGTATTGAATCCAATTAGTGTCAGTTTAACCCACCATAACACTTGTACCCAGATTTTAAACCTAGTAAAATTATTTGAAACTTTTTAATATTTGTAAAACCGCAAAATTGTTAAGCTAGCAATGAAATGTGACTAATCAGGCCAACACTCTTTGCATGCATTTTTGTTTCCATTTCTTTTGGATCATCTACCATCATAGTTTCCAAAAAAGAGCTAAGCATTGTCCAGTTTTATTTTGTCTGCCAGCCAGCTCTATATCAATGAAATCAAATGCTGCATCTTGGTGAATGATTATGGAGGCAATCAATTCAGTCTTCTGAAATGTACTTAGATTAATTACAGGCATACCTCTTGACACTGTTTAAACATCCTGTGCCAGTAGGACTAAATAATGCAGTACAACCGAGGCATTTTCCTTTCATTGTGAGGGTGACCTGAAAATTTGCCTTTGTATTCTGTTCAGTGAACTTTAGTGAGAGGTATTTTAGTAGTGTTTGCTTGGAAAATTTTCATCTTGAAAATACCTATATTTTATACACTAGCTCACCGAAGTGAGTACACCCCTCACATTTTTGTAAATATTTTATCTTTTCATGTGACAAAATTGAAGAAATGACACTTTGCTACAATGTAAAATAGTGAGTGTACAGCTTGTATAACAGTGTAAATTTGCTGTCCCCTCAAAATAACTCAACACACAGCCATTAATGTCTAAACCGCTGGCCATAAAAGTGAGTACACCCCTATGTGAAAATGTCCAAATTGGGCCCAAAGTGTCAATATTTTGTGTGGCCACCATTATTTTCCAGCACTGCCTTAACCCTCTTGGGCATGGAGTTCACCAGAGCTTCACAGGTTGCCTCTTTCACACCTCAATGACGACATTACAGAGCTGGTGGATGTTAGAGACCTTGCGTTTGAGGATGCCCCACAGATGCTCAATAGAGTTTAGGTACCCTCAGCTTCTTTAGCAAGGCAGTGGTCATCTTGGAGGTGTGTTTGGGGTCGTTGTCATATTGGAATACTGCCCTGCGGCCCAGTCTCCAAAGGGAGGGGATCATGCTCTGCTTCGGTGTGTCACAGTACATGTTGGCATGCATGGTTCCCTCAATGAACTGTAACTCCCCATTGCCGGCAGCACTCATGCAGCCCCAGGCCTGTTCTGAGTGGAACCCGTCCTGTTAAACCGCTGTATGGTCTTGGCCACCATGCTGCAGCTCAGTTTCAGGGTCTTGGCAATATTCTTATAGCCTACGTCATCTTTATGTTGAGCAACAATTGTTTTTTTTTTTTTTTTCAGATCCTCAGAGAGTTCTTTGCCATGAGGTGCCATGTTGAACTTCCAGTGACCAGTATGAGAGAGTGAGAGCGATAACACCAAATTTAACACACCTGCTCCCCATTCACACCTGAGACCTTGTAACACTAACGAGTCACATGACACCGGGGAGAGAAAAAGGCTAATTGGGCCCAATTTTCACTTAGGGGTGTACTCACTTTTCTGGCCAGCGGTTTAGACGTTAATGGCTGTATGTTGAGTTATTTTGAGGGGACAGCAAATTTACACTGTTATGCAAGCTGTACACTCACTACTTTACATTGCAGCAAAGTGTCATTTCTTTAGTGTTGTCACATCAAAAGATATAATAAAATATTTAAAAAATGTGAGGGGTGTACTTACTCACTTTTGTGAGATACTGTATACAGATCATCACCAATAGATATGCAATGATAATTTGCCATCAGTGCTTCTAAAGTGCACATGCTGAGGTTTCTGTCTGCTTTGAGTTACAAACAAACATGCTGACTGAATTACTAGAGCTAATGTCCAGCATATGCTGCTGTTGCCAGAGGCAGATGCGTCTAAAGTAGCTTTGCATTTGCACTGTAGGGCATTGTTTGGCACAATGAGAGCTGGAGTCAGCACAATGAAAGCATTATGCGTGAAATCCTGTTTTTTCTTTGCCAGATGATACAAACATCAGAGCACCTGATGAAGTTCATTCAGATTTATGCACGATCCCGATACTTCACTTTGCATCTAATTACTTTTGTTGAGCTCAACAGGATAAGTTCTTTGCTATTTCTGCACATTAATTCTGCCTTTTCCAGGTGGCCTTAGTCACATTTTGGCTTATTATTATGGGTGGGCACAACATCTGCAGTAGATCATTTTGAGCTCTATTCTACCAAACACCCGCCCACCCATAATGCACAAGCAAATAGCTACATAATCGCATACAACGTGTACAGGACTGTTGAAATTGGGCCGGGGTGTCTTCGGAGACGGCGAGTCACAGAGGGACGTGGCACAATAAGTGGGTCACCTTCCATTGTGCGGCTCGTATCATTAGAATGGTTCTGCTGAGACTGGTTGAGACTGGAGTCATTTGGCACTCTCCATTCCTCTCCATCTTGTCTCATTACTCAGCTTTGCTCTTGGCAAGCAGCGGACACCACTCAAAGCATAAAAAGACAGAAGAAAAATCTCATATCCTTGTTGGCCATAGCTGTTGTTTATAAAACATAATGTATTTTTCTAAGCAAGGAAATTATGGTGAAGGGATCACCCAGTTTTTTGGCCTACTTGGTGGAATTTTCTTTAACACAGCTTGACAGCTCATTAAGATAAAGCTTATTATATTTTTTGACTGTCTGGATATTAAAATTTTTCCTAACTACTTCAGTTTTCCATTGCTAATAAAACAAATTGCTTTTGATTTCAATTTGGGTCAAATAATTTGACACATCTCAGTTTTGACATTAATGGCAGTGGAAGTTTAATGCAAGAATATGGGCTGATTTTTGCCTTATCAAAGATGTACTTTGCTTAAACCAACCTAACCTTGTATGCTCATCTTTCACATTGGTCAGGCAGATCTGTTAGCTGATATCAGAAGGCACTTAGTTTTCTCACAGCCTGACCAGCAAAAAAGTGTACAAAACCTTTTTGAAACCAGTCAACAGACCAGGCTGGGAGACCAGCAAACCAGATTAGGCTGATTTAAGAAGTTTTTATTGGCTGGTTTTCAGTTGGTCAGGTGAGTAGACCAGCTAGTCACTTAGCTAAATGAGCTAAAGTTTTGGGGACCAGTTTAAACCAGCTAAGACCAACAAACCAGCTTAGATTTTTTTTCTTTTCAGGAGACTAATGAATCTCTCATTTGGCAATCCTGCTGAAAAACACCCCTACTCAAACTAAGGGTACATTTACATGAGAACAATGTTCTAAAAACAGAAAAGTTTTTCCTTTCCGTTTTTCGCGTACAGATGACGTTGTCAAAACTATACCCATTCACGCGGATCTGTGAAAACATCTAAAAATGCTGTATTATGCATTCCAGGCCAGTAGTTGGTAATGTCACTTTGTAAAGAAACTCTACACGCCTTTAGACTGAACATGTAATACACATGCACATGACGTTACCGTTTTCACAAATTCACATTTTTGTAGTTTACAGGGAGACAATAACGGCATCATTTTCAAAGACTTGCCTTTTGAATCTTGTTTTCAAAAGTTTGCATTTTAATGCCCCCAAAATCATGTAAATCATCTGCCAAAACGTATAAACAGTTTTCCGTTTTTAGTTGAAAACGGTGTTGTGTAAAAAGCCCCTGGGCTGGTTTGCTGGTCTTAGCTGGTTTAGGCTGGTCTCCCAGTCTGGTCAACCTGTTCTTCAGCAAGTCTCCCAGCCTGACCAGTGGAAAAGTGACCAAATCCCCTAGAAACAAGTCCAACAAACCAGGGCTGCATTTCTAAAAAGCAAAGTTGATTGTAGAACCATTGCCACCAATGAGGCTGTGATCAACTTAGGTTTATGATGCTTTTGGGAAACGCTGCCCAGGCTGGGAGTCCAGCAAACCGAATTAGACTGATTTAAGATGTTTTTAAGATGTTTTAAGCTGGTCAAACCAAGAGACCAGCTGGCCATCCAGATAAAAAGAGCTTAGGCTTGGGACCAGTTTAAACCGGCTAAAACTTACCCTACAACTTACACTAAAACTTTACTACAAAACGTTTTGTATTAAACTAATGAATATATCTGAAAAACAAAAACAAAATAACACTTAAACTATCCATAGCTGGTTTAAGCTAGTCTCCCAGCCTCGTCAAGCTGCTCTTCAGCCAGTCCAGAAGACTAGATTAAGCTGATTTAAAATTTTTAGTATTATTATTTTGGCTTGTTTTACATGGTTTTCAGGCATTTTTCACCCGATCAGTCAATCAGCTTAACCATTCTGGAAGTCCAGTTCAAACCAGCAAAGACCAACAAACCAAGTTTTTTTTCAGCAAGCTAATAAACATTTCTCTTTGACAATGCCATATAAACTCTTCCCATTCAACATAATTAGGCAAGCTCTTTGCCTCGTTTAATATACAGTCTGTAAGGATCCGTCTCCGAATGCTGATTTATGACCCATTTGCCGTGTTCTCAGATAATCTTTGCATTAAGAAACGTCCTTCCTCGTCGCAGGTCACAGGTGGCTGGGCTCCCGGGGCCCAGAACGAGTAGAGTTAATTGAACACGAGGCGCCCGTCCGCCTGCCTACGTGCTCGCCGCCTGAGTGAAACTGTATTTCCAGTGAGTGAGAGACAGAATAATGCCGTGCCTTGTGTGCCCCGGCGAGCTATCACTGCTCTGCCGTTGCCATGGTGACAGTGCCCTCGCTGGGTACAGCGGGCTGGAGAAGTTGCTCTGGCTCTGCGTCATATTTATTCCAGTGGATCCGTGCGCTCTCTCCCGCCTCCTCCTTTTGCTCTCCTCTACGTTCTCTCTCTCTCTCTCTCTCTCTTTCTCTGTCCATGCTTTTTAGGGCTAATTGACCCAGCTCCAGATCATCAATACACCGAGCTTCGACTACCACAAACAGCACAGACCCCGAAGAGGTAAATTGTGGTGAGACAAACAATGTGGAACATTTCTTAACTTGATTAGATTCATTTGTTTTGTTTTTAAAAATTCAAGTGGTGATTAGCTGACTTGTTTTTCTTTTTTGTTGTCTTTTCACGCACTTAAATGGATCAGGAGTTGATTATAGATCTTTCCTCTCTGTTTGTTTCTCGACAGCACGACAGCACCAGGAACGGCGCCGTAACTGCGAGGGAAGGTGAGTGAGTGTCAGCGCACGCAGGTAAACATCTAGGCTTCAACAATGGTGGTGTCAGAGGAAAGACAGAGGAGGGATCATCTTTGTTTTCAGCAGAGCCGTGAGTTGGAGTGTGAGAGTGTGTGACTGAGGACGAAGGAGAGGGAGGGAGGGAGACCTGATTGTGCAGTCTGTGGTGAAGAGCATCTCCCGAGGCTCAGCGCTTCAAAGCCAATCTGTGGCTCTGAAAACAAAAAGCCATTTCCTATAGCGGCGCAAGGAAACCCCTCAATGTGAAATTATTCTCCATGGAGTGGCTCTCTTTGTTCTTCGCTCACTGCGTTTTGGACCGCAGCTCATCTCGGCTGAGGAAAGTAAATCAAATGAGTTCATCAGAGGCATTTTAAGAGTAAATAATTGTGGGGAATACATCCGATTTCATATCTGATTGGCCGGTCGTTCGTGCCTGTGTGGGATTGAGAGTGTTGTCTCAGTGTCAGCATATTGATTTTGAGTGACAGGTGACATGTAATAACAGCAGTGCGATGAAAGCAGTGCACTGTTCCCTAGATACGCTGGATGGGAGTCTGTGAAATCAAGAGGTTGCTGAGTGCTCGCTCCCACCCCCCTCTCTGGAGTTGTCAGGCGGCTTTGACAGGGGACGTAAAGGACCAGTGGTGTGTGAGATTCGGTAGTTAGAAGCACAGCCCACTGGAGGGACAGGCTTTGAGAAGGGAGAAGCAGGGCAGAGCGGGGGAGGCGTCGGGTCGATCGCGGGGCTGACACAGAGTGGGTGCCATGTGGACAGGGACCTCTGTCTGTCCTTTGGGACTACGAGATGAGCCAATGAGTCTCTGAAACAGGGAGGGTTGAAGATGTGAGCCTGCACTTAGAGACAAAGACAAATGCTGAGCTTTTTTTAATTACATAGTGAATAACTTCTAAATTGTAGTGTTTTCTGTGAGTGCTCGGTCAGTTTTAAACACTGGCTCCTTGTAGAAATCAGACACCTAAGCTCACTCCTTGGGCTGTCTCTCCGATGTCCCAGTACCACAGGTACGTTTTGAATTTTTAATCTAAACTGTCTGTAGCCATTAACTGAACCATTTTCTTGTCTGTATGAATAAATGACAGTTGCTACATGTATAAAACAAGGCATTTCTATGCTTTTTTGACATGTACCATGGAAAGACTGTGCCACTTTGATGTACCATGTAGATAATATGCTATATGAATATGGTAACCATTAAGAAAATAAGTTAAATAAGTTATTATACTTAGAAGAAAGGTTACCATGTTTTTGGACATGTGCAATGGAAATGGCATGCTATTCCTAAAAGTAACTTGATTGTAGATATCATGCATTATGAATATAGAAACCAATAACAAAATCAATCTGTTATAATTAAGAGTAAATCAGAGCTATAATTACAGAAAAAGGTATTACTGTGTTTCTAGACATTGAATAACCATGGTATTCTTAGAAGTATCATGTAAATACCATGCTATCTATCTATCTACTCTAAATAAATAAAAAACACTAAAACTACAAATGTTTTAAATGCTTATGCATATGAAATTATTAGTTTTATTTTATAATTTACCATAACACATATATTTACTAATAACTTTTATATTTACATATATTGCATTACAATATATGCATAACAATATTATACAAATATTAACATTTGTTAGATGACGATGAAAGTAATTTAAATGAAAAAATGAGGGAAATGAGCATGAACCACTAAATATCCCATACTGACTGATACAGATAATTATTTTATTTTATTTTTTAAATCTAGTATATTTATTGGCTGATAACTGATATGATACCAATATATTGTGCATCTCTACACCACACTACTTTTTGTGAATGTATCAAAGAAAGGACAATGCACAGCAATGCATAGGTTAGTGACATTCACAGAAGGACAGCTGTATGAGGAGAAGGGAGATCAGTCATGCAGCATATAGAGTGTGTGTGTTTCACTCTGGCAGGGGTGAGCTGTGCAGCAGACCCCAGGGAGCATCAGGAGGGCAGGCTGTACGTGTGCATGTGTGTGTTTATGCTGTGTGTCGTAGCTCCACTAGGCGGTAATGACTCCGTGCCTCTGGGCTCCGGCTGCCTCTGTTTATCTCCGTTAGCAGCACAAGGCAAAAATAGGCAATACATGGAGAGAAAAAAAGAACAGCATCACATGGCCAGTGTGCTCTAAAATGTGCCTCACAGGTCACTTTGACAATGTTGGCTCTCGCTTCCCTTCTCCCTCCCTCTCTGATCCTCTCCTGTGTCACACACACACACTCTCTGTCTCTCTCACTCTCATATTTTCTCCCTCCCACAAGTATTGCAATTTGCATATTAATGAACCTGGGCGCAGTGTCGAGCAGGAGTGTAATTCCTACTTCCTGTTTCTCGCTGAGCTCTTGTTTCTACATTTTGATTTTTGTGCCCTCCTCCTACTGACTCCCCACCCCTTTCTGCCTGTTTCTCTTTCTCAGAAGAAGCCCATGCTAACAGTGCGTGGACTGAACAACACCATTTCATTAAGAGCAGTGCCAAACATGTGAGAAGATGTCTGTTGGAGGTTGTGCTTGCCCAGGTAAGAGCTCTAATTCCATCTCTTCTGCATGGATGGCTTCAGGCAGGAGTTGCGAAACAACATGGGGTTTTTGGGAATGAAAGGGAGAAGACTATACCTGGAAGATTTCACATCTCTCATGCACCAATAACGTGGAGCCACTTGGGTCATATGTTGCATTCTGCACTGTACTGTATCTATGGCCTGTTTATTTGAATGGGAAAGGAGCATTAAATAAATAAGCATTCCTGTACGGCGACATTTGTTTTAGAAGTTCATTTGTGTATTTTATTTGTGCATGCAATGGCATGCTTTAGTTTGTGCAAGAAATTTGTGTGAACTCAGAGCAGAGACTTCCTGGACATTGCTGTGACTTGAATAGCCTCCCTGACTGGTGTGTATAGTTGCACGGAGTGCTTTCCTTTCTCATATGACGTCAGCTTTCACTCGCAACTTAAAGTGCTTTGCATAGAGAAACAAGTAAAGGCTTCTGATTGAGCAGGACACTGTGGCAGTTTAACCTTCTGACGGTTATGAAAAACATATTCTCTTTGTTTTTCCTTCATGAATCATGTTCTTTTTCCATTTGTGCTGATGGCAGGGAATAATATATGGATTGTTTCTGTAACGGAAAAAACTTCCAACACAAATTCATTTATCTGCATTGCAAACATTTTTCACATATTGAAGGAGTTTGAAATCAAAGGCATTTACTTTTTTGGCAGCTGTTCTTACTTTGAGACTGTTGAATAGAGACATCTGTCTTAACAAATTTATAAAAGAGGAATTGCACAATTAGTCACAGGCATAAATCAGTGGGGTTTTTTTTGTTTGTTTTTTTAAATATACAAATCATTCTTATTTTATATTTATATATTTGTATAAATAGCTATATTTATTTTTTAGCATTATTACTTTTATAATGCATACCAATAGGTTTTATATTCATATTTATACATATTATATTTCTATGTATTATGCATAACAATAAACTGATAATTTATGTAGGAATTCATTTAATTTTTTATAAAAAGTTTTAAATATTTAAAGTACATTTATGCATATACATGTATCATTTGTATTTATAAATTTCTGTTATAATTATGCATACATATAAAATATCATACAAAGTGTGTGTATATATGTGTATATATATATATATATATATATATATATATATATATATATATATATATATATATATATATATATATATATATATATATACTATTTGCATTTAAAAAATCTTATATTTTTTTGTTTTAAAAATATTAATATTTACATAAATATATCCGAAGCAACTTACTTGCATTTAAAGTATGCATTTGATGAGTTCAAATCGAACCCATGACCTTTGTGTTGCTAGTGCCACACTCTACTATGGGACAGAATCTTCATAAAAATGTTAGCACCACTGGCCTTGGCTGAGATTCAAGTGATGCTCTTGGAGACATGGCTCCATGCTGGTGATCTAACAGCAAGTATCCTCACTGGGAATCTCTAAACCAGATTTAACAGAACGGTGTGGTCCAATCAATGGCAACATGAAACTTTGACCATACACGTTGTGTAAAATCGTTAAGAGTGACACAATGATGATATAAAGCTGCTTTCCTCATTCTTTTGCCATCTTTAACCTTTTGGAATCTTAGTCTCTTAAGTCCAAAGGTTACCTGTGAATGAATGTGCGTAGCTTGTTGGAGTGTGGTCAAGCATGCTGGAAGCAGTGATGTAGCATATGTTGACTTTGCTGTGGAGCCCAGTGTGCGCCGTCACCTAAATAGAGAGGACAAATTTACACCATTAGACACAAGGCAGCCTTGTTTCTGACCCAGTCTTTCTCTCTCACAAGTTATAGTCTCTGAATCACTTAAATACGTTTTTAATAGAGTCCATATGTTCAGTCTATAGGAGTTTCCAAGTACCAAACTTCATGTTCTTGAGATCTGTGGCATCGTGGAAAGATAATCACAATTACAAGGAACAAAATGCTTGTCCTCTCCCTCACTGTGATAAAGATTAAAAACAGGGTGAATGGCATCAAGGCAAGTTTGGACCGGTGTGGGGATTGTTTCTGTGCCATAAACACAAGGCAAGCAGTTTCTTCAGACTCTCTCAAGTCAGATTTTTATCTCAGCGCAAGAGCCAACCACAAAAGCCTCTCTGGCAACCCCATTGATAAACAAGCCAAAATTTGGCACATAACATTTGTTTAAAATCAAGTCACAAGGGTACATTTTTACGAGCGTAGTCATGGAAATTTCCACAGACATGTGTCCTGTCTGATTGCTTTCCTTTTTTGTGAAGAGGGAGGCGGGAAAGAGGGCGAAGAGAAGAAAGAGCGAGACTGAAACGGAGGCTTGGAGTGCGAGAGACGGCTCTTTCTTGCTTTTGTGTAAGGTCCCACTGCGCCATTTCATAAAAGGCAGAGGAGCACCGTGAAAATCTGCTTGTGATGTTCACCTCTGTCAGAAACACGATGCAATCTGTGCTTACAGCGCACGTCCCTCCCCTCAACACAGGTTTCGTTTGAAGTCTGGTTTGTTTACATTCCTATGCTCGTGTGGGCTGCACGTACAGTGGGCTGCCGTGATCTTCCTGTCTGGATTTGCGGATATATCGCTGAGCACGGATTGCACGCTTTTAATGGCCTCTTTTATAGCTTTGTTTGAGCTAGATAACAACCCATACCAACGCTTTTAAATGTGAGCTATTTACATGATACTAAGCTCCATCCAGCTGCTCTCAGCCACTCGACTCTCTACCTCTTACCCACAAGTACTTGATAACAGCATGTGTCCTGTTACCTCACGCAGAAAGTCACATGGCCCCTTGATTCGAAGGCAATGACTTTAAGCAAAGCTAAAATAGTCACAAAGCGAGCCTGTTTCAAGTTGCACAACAGCGAAAGGGTTAGGGTGTGCCTGTCAAGTTAAGAGAAGCTGCGCTGATTTACCATCTCTCTGCTGGACTGGCAATGCCTGTGCACGGTGCGTTTAGTGTGCATTTGTGTGCGCGTGTGCAACATCTCCCCCCTCTCCAGCCCGTGGCTCACAGATCTGTCTCATTACAGAGCTAGAACAAAATGGCTTCCTGTGCAGAAAATCAGCTCCCCTCAACTTGTCAGCATTAGACGGGGATGTTAGAACTCGTTATGTCACGTGTCAATGATGGTGAGGAAATATTAGATGAGAGCTGGCATTTGCCAGCTGCACAACTCCACCACTGTAAGAATCAATACGCTGTCTGAACAAAAAGGACGCTTGATTTTATGGACTAAATGAAGATTTATTAATGGTGCATCGTAGGATAAGCATTACTTTTGCTATTGCTTATATTTGTACCTTTATTAGTATTAAACTTTGGCATGTGACCGTTTATGCGATGGAAATTAATGATACCTTAAAATGTGCGGCTTTATGATGAGAGCTGTGCTTTTCCCCATAAGTTTTCAAACTGGGGTCCTTCTGGGAACCACAGGATGCAAATGGATGCTTGGGATTCTGCAGAACATTTGAAAGGAAATGAATTGATTTATTTTAAATATGCAATATATATATATATATATATATATATTTATTAATCACATTTGCTGAATATTTAGGTAATTTAGGGTATTATGTGATTTAGGGCAGTCAAAAAAGCATGTTAACATTTTTAACCTTTTTTTAACCACATTTACAGATTCTGACAATTAATTGTTTAGTTTTAGAACTTAAGGTGTAAATTAAACATTTTTACGCAGTCATTTTAAACCACATTTATAGAATTTGACATCATTAATGTTTCATTCTGCTTTCTATAGAATTAAAAATAATTTTATTCTATTGGCAGCTTTATTTCTAAAATACATAAGTGCCACTTTAAAGAATAGTTTGTACGCTACTTGTTTTGTTTCTCCTAAAAACAAAAAATCTGTTATGAAATTAATATCTTGTTCTCTATAATTGGGGCACAGTATTTAAATTGGGCTGCAGCTAGGTAACCACAACTGTACTGAAATGGGATCTTGCTGTTATGTAGGCTACTAGTTCAAAAAACAATAAATAAATAAACAGTTAATATTGAGTAACTTACATGTTAGGCATGATATTAACAGTTGGTTTGTCTGTTTTTGCTCCGCCATCGAAAATAGTTCCAAACGAAGCCAGCAATACAGCAATGGCGTATCCGTTCTTGAATGAATCAATGTTTTTTGCGCGAATCAGTTGAGTGAATGAATCAATGACTCACTCATAAATACAATTGGGCTGAATTCGGAATAGCGTACAACCATACTTCTCTTAATATATCTTCCAAATATATTACAGAAAACTAAGAACAGAAGGATTATTATGCGATTAGGCTTCCGAATTCACCGTAACTTTGTCCTTGACTGAATCATGACTCCTTAGGCTATAGAGAATCACTTGTCGCCACCTATCGGTGTAATTTAGGTGCAGTAAGAGTAGTAAAAGTAATTCGCACGAGTCATTAAAATATATAAATGACTATGGGACAAGTGTAAAAATGTAGTTTTGTAATCACAAAAAGGGCAGTGCTTCAGTTGAGCCCAAATAATTACATAGATAAGTGATTGTAAATGTAAGAAAGATATTTAAAAAATCAGAACTGCAGCAGTAAAAGGAAAAGTAAGCAAAGGCATCTGTATATTGTAGAGTGACGAGGATCAGCTGTTTGCTTCTCTATGATTTCCAACTCAGTGGTTCCTGAGACCTCAATAAACTCCCATGACCCGTCCCTGCGGCTGCTGTTGCCAAGGGAAACACACCGAGTCTGATCACAACAGACCCCTCACACTCTCTCTATACCTGAAGTGCGTGTTTTATGTAGGGAACACCTAAAGTGCCAGAACTGGTTTATTCCGAATGACAGCAAATGTGTTTTCCTCAGTGTGTTTTACCGCTCATTGATTTTTCTCTGCATTCTCATCCAGTATTTCTTCTGCTGCTTTCTGAGGTCTGACAGCATAGAGGTGTTTGATAGCATGGAGTGTTTGCCAACAAAGTCAACAAACACCACAGTTACTTACTAGTCATTTATCAGACACTTTCATATCCAAAGTGACTTACAGTATATTTATTACATGTTCAGTCCCCATGGAGCAACCTAAGGTTAAGTGATTTGCCCACATCTTTAACCAGCAACCACTGCAGTGCAGCAGCAGTTAGAGTATTCACTGTATATTTGTTAAGCGTGGGCATTTCAGAGCCTTCTTATTTTCTCTCACAGCAGTGCAACGCATGTTTCCAAGTGATTTAACGGCTTAAAGAGATGCTTGCAACAAAAAAAAGCCAGTCAATTTAATCCACGAGTGGGTTCACTTAGCTTTGCATATGTCTCTGGCAATCAAATGCCTGTAAGACTTTTAGGTGGTAATGAGTGGTTTGTGATGAAAAGAAAGGAATCACCTGTAGAGCAGGAGCTATATAAGGCCTGAAGAGGCAGTTTGATCCCTGCTGGGTCATCAGAACATCATCATCTGTTGAAACAGAGGCAGGCTTTTAAAGTGTGCACATTGCTTTAGTAAAGGTGAGTCATATTTAGCATCAGAAAGATTTTACTGTTTTGTTTTGAAAGAAAGTAATACTTTTATTCAGCAAGGATGCATTAAATTAATCAAAAGCAACAGTAAAGACATTTATAATGTTAAAAAAGATTAATATTTCAAATAAATACTGTTCTTTTGAACTTTCCATTCATCAAATAATCCTTAAAAAATATATCAAGGTTTCCACAAAAATAGGAAACTGTTTTCAGCATTGATAATAATAAGAAATGTTTCCAAAACATCAAATCAGCATATAAGAATGATTACTGAATGTGACACTGAAGACTGGAGCAAATGATACTGAAATTTCAGCTTTGCCATCACAGGAATAAATTACATTTTAAAATAGAAAAAAAAAAGTTATTTTAAATTGTAATAATATTTCACAATATTACAGTTTTAATAGATCAAATAAAGCCTTGTAGGCATTATAGACAAAAAAAATCTTAGCAAAACCGTTTTGTTCAAAAATTTTGGATTTTTGAAAGAAGTCTCCTGAAAGAACATTTTAAGAATAGCCTAGCTTTATGATTAAATACATCATAAATTTAAATAATAAAACTTATAATAACATAAAACTTGATAAAACATTTAAATATACTTGAATTTCATGTTTTCCTACTGTAATTTTGTACTGAAATATTTTTGATTAAAAAAAAAAAACTTTTCCATGATTTTTCCAGTTTGTGATGACTGGATAATAATTCAGATCTGTAAGATCTCACAAAGAAGTGCAGTTCACTTCAGAATATAAAATATTTAAATTAACTTTTGAAACACTAGAAATGTTCATGGCTTTTAAAGGTGCTAAAGAGGATCTTTTCGTCGACTGAGAAACCAAAGACTGTTACTGAGTTTTTGAAATGAGCGCATGCGTAAGAACAACCCCCCTCCTTCACAGCTCATTTCGAGGGAACACCTCCCAAAACTCATAAACACTCGTATTGGAACACGAGTGTTTACCACCGGCATTCGCTGTGTCGTGTTAGTGGATTCATTAGGTCGGACTCACCGCAGATAACTCATAATCTGCAGTTGTTACTCCTGTCTCCTGACAAAAACATTGCATGCAGCGCCTGTGGAGTGTGGAAAGTTACTGGAGCGCGCAGCCGCACACGTCTCTCACAAGGAATGTCACAGCAGTGATTGACAAGCCAGAGGGCCAATCGTTTACACGATGAACGCGTAAACGATTGGCTGATGTTTTTAAGGCCCTACCTCGTGCACAGATGATGTATATTAATATTATTCCTTTCAGTGCACCTAATAAATAGTCTTTTATCAGTTAGTAAAAACAGTTTCAAGTAATATTGCAAAAATGTATAAAACAAAACATCTTCTTTAGCACCTTTAAAGACTTTATTAATTTCAAATTGAAATTCCCAAAACTTTTCAGGTTTTCCAGGACCATGGGAACACCAAACAAAATATTCACACATTCAGTAATATAAATCCTAATCAGGATTTTGGGATGGATTGATTACACAGATTTCATTAAAAATTCAAATGTGTAGACTACCTTTTGTGAACAGCCCATCATGAGATTCCTTTCCTGCACATTCCTCTGAGTGGAGGACAGACTAGATATGATTTGTACTGCAGTCAGTCCCCCACAGTAGTTAGTATGGCCCTCACATATGTCGTCTGTCGCCAGAGCATTATCGCGCTCTGCCAGCCGTGTAGCTGTGAGCAGCCTGGGTGAGCGCGAGGCACATGGCTCCTCCTGTGCTTGTGTTTGGGAGAGATGAGGCAGTGGCATAACAAAGAGCCCCTGGAGCACTGCGAGGGAAGCAGAGGCCTCATCAGGGAGAGAGATTTTGTCAGCCATGGCGGTGAAGGATGTAGTTTTCTCCACTGAGGCAATCCTTCATTCAAACCAGAGGAGTTAAAATGAGAACAGCTTCACTGCTGCACACGAAGGACGTTCATAAAGCTTCATAAAGTTAATAAATGAATTCAGCAACAGCCCCCAGTGTAAGTTGAGCTATTATCTTTTAGTGTCTGAATGTGCCATATAACCGAGCAGCTTATTAGATCCTCAAGTCTTCAGACTTTTAAAATAACATACCCATGCTGAGGTATCTGTCATCCTGATTACACACGCTCACTTAAATAAGCATCACTCGTGTCTTAGGGTGAAGTTAGCTCAGCTTTCTCGCTAAATTTGTGCTGCAGTCCTGTGAATTCAGATTTAGGGTTTTGCGCGTTCGTTACACTAGAGGGCGATATTGATCTATCTGAGACAGTGGATGGGTCTGAACCATCACACGTGCCTACATGTGACCCACACCAATTCATTATGAATGCATTATGCTGATTTGACCCACAGCCAAAGAGAAAGAATTTTAAGTCATCATATATTCACTCTCATGTCAATTGTATGACTTTCTTTTATTTGTGGAGCAAAAAAAAAAGTTTATATATATATATATATATATATATATATATATATATATATATATATATATATATATATATATATATATATATATATATATATATAAAGTACATATAAGTGTTTATTTCATTTAATTTCATTTAAAGAAACTGGCATTTTGATCCTAGTGACATACTTGTGATATAAATAACAGGACAAAAAAAAAACAACTATGTGATTGATTTAGTGTGATGCAAAGACATTTTAAAACATTATTATTATTATTGTCATTATTATTAACATTGTTATTATTGATTTTTGCAAGTGTCTCTTATAGTCTTTTATCAGTATTTCATTAGGTTTACTCTCCTCTTTACAAAAAAACATGCTGACCTTTCTCTGTGAAAACATTATTAAAGCACTGATATCACAAGGCAAGAGTTCAGCATTATAGAATTTGCATATCAGTTTATTGCCTTTGAACATTTGACAGCATTTGTTTTTGTGACATTGCCAGAGAAAAGTGCCAAATTACAGAGACAGTTCCTTTGCAGCAGAGGCGTTAATGCTGTTCCTGTAGATCCCTTTATTTCCATAACTGCTCAAACTCCTGCCTGTCATTTTGAATTATGATTGATCAGAATTGGAACTTGATGATTGATTAGAGGACTGAGCCAGCAGCCTTTCAGCCAGTTACCTGCCCAGATGTTACAGGGATAGTTCACCCAAACATTAAAATTTTGTCATCATTTACGTACCCTCAAGTTCTTCCAAACCCGTATGAATTTCTTTCCTCTGCAGAACACAAAAGATATTTTTAAGAATGTCGGTAACCAAACAGTTGATGGACCCCACTGGAAGTCAGTGTGCTCTGTCAACCGATTGTTACCGACATTCTTAAAAATATCTTCTTTTGTGTTCAGCAGAAGAAAGAAATTCATGCAGGTTTAGAACAACATGGTGAGTAAATGATGACAGAATTTTTGGGTGAACTATCCCTGTAACACCTTTTACAAGGCAACACCACTATCACCCTGTTTCTGTAAGTCATGATCAAAAATAACAGTCAGTCATAATCTTTTGCTTATTTTCCATGTAACTCCTAAAATATTTTAATTAATTTAAAATAGTCCCAAGGTCTTAAGTCTTACTAATCACCATGATGCCTTTAAAGAAAACACAACAGGTTACAAAAAACATCTTAAACCTCTTATATTTCTAAATAAGTTTTCTACACCTCTAAGTTTATTGTCCAATAAGCTTATATTATTTAAGGACAATGGCTTATGTGTATTTCACCATGACCTATTATTGTAATAAATCAGTTAAACCTTAAAAATTCAGACAATTCAGGTTTTTATAGACAGGTTCACAACTTGTTCACATGTTGAAACATCCGAATGACTTCAATTGTGACGTTATTCATGAAATGGCCAATTCAGAAACATAAATGAAGACTTCAGATGCAAAAGCCTCGAAGTGCCATCTGAAATTTTCTTACAAAATGAGCATTTTTATCAAGCTTGTATGTTTAGGTTCAGTAATTTCACTTTAAAGGTGCTAAATAGGATGTTTTGTTTTATAAATTTTTGCAATATTACTTGCAATATAAACTGTCTTTACTAACTGATAAAAGACTATTTATTAGGCGCACTGAAAGTAATAATATTAATATACATCATCTGTGCACGAGGTAGGGCCTTAAAAACATCAGCCAATCGTTTACGCGTTCATCATGTAAACGATTGGCCCTCTGGCTTGTCAATCGCTGCCATGATGTTCCTTGTGAGAGACGAGCGCGGCTGCGCGCTCCAGTAACTTTCCACACTCCACAGGCGCTGCATGCAATGTTTTTGTCAGGAGACAGGAGTAACAACTGCAGATTATGAGTTATCTGCGGTGAGTCCGACATAATGAATCCACTAACACAACACAGCGAATGCCGGTGGTAGACACTCGTGTTCCAATACTCGTGCACGAGTTTTGGGAGGCATTCCCTCGAAATGAGCTGTGAAGGAGGGGGTTGTTCTTACGCATGCGCTCATTTCAAAAACTCACTAACAAGTCTTTGGATTCTCAGTCAACAAAAAAATCCTCTCTATCACCTTTAATGGCAATTAATAGGTCATTTTTATTGCCATTAAAGTGAAATAACTGAACATAAACATACAAGCTTGATAAAAATGCTCATTTTATATATATATATATATATATATATATATATATATATATATATATATATATATATATTTATCAAAGTTTTCAATTAATTTAAATGATACAAACTAACTTAAAAAATAAATAATTTTAGAGAATGTTTAAACATAGGCAGGGTCTTCAGAAGATGTGTAAACACAGCATCCTCTCTGCACTCATTTAACTCAAGTTACATGTTTAACAAGTTTAGTCAACTAGTTTTTTAGTCTATGGTCTTGTTTGTCTTTTGACAACATTTACAGTAGTGTTTCTACGCGTACTGTACTATAAAGCAGTGAGTAGTAGCGTGTGTCTGGGGGAGGGGTGGGTTTGATTGGATGGGAATGCGAGGGGTTGATGCTCCACCAGAGCAGGGAGTGTTGAGGGGGGTTGCACGGAGAGAAAGAAGGGCCTCTACCATTGTTCATGATCAAGAACAAAGGGTTGCACGGGCACTTTTCCTCGTTGCCCCTTGAGTCCGGTTCTTGTTTAACACAGTCTACTACTACCAGCGCTGCAACCGCATTTTGTACCTGTTTTTTTGCACACCACGATGGTTTGAAGGAGCTGATGTTTCAGCTCACCTCGCTTTAAAAACAGCGACCGACAGACCGGGATTATAATCAGGGAGCACCGGGGAGAGAGAGCGTCGGATTCCTGCTTGGATTCCTGCAGGTGTGCTTGAGCTTCAATGCAACGTAAAGTCATAGAAACGCTTAGTTTTAACACGAGAAAGCGCGGAAATAAATGCTCTGAATGTCGTCGCCATGGTGATGCTGTTTACGCTGTTCGGATAATCGGCTAACCTGTGCAGGGCCTCGCCTGTGCTCGGATTCAGCCAGGCCTGGCTAAGCTAGGCTATCAAGTTTGTCGTTGTAGTAGACAAATAGAGACGTGCTAGGAACAAGTTGCTACAGATACATATTCGATAAATGTTTGAATTAAGAGCAGAATCTTTTAATAGTAGTTCAATGCACTTTGTTATGAAATGTATCTAGTATGGCTACACCTTAATAGTAGCTTAGCACAAATGTGTTCAACAACAGAGAGGAGAATTAAGTGCTTACTATTAATCTGTATGAATATACAATAAATGCAGTATTTAATCATGTGCAATATCAGGAGTTCTTAATTGCTTTAAATTATAATTTTTAGGATTTAAATGGACTCAATTATTTTGTTTGTAGATAGCATTATAAAACGTTGTTATTCTGGTAAATGCAGTGTTAGGGTAGTTAAACTGTGTTTGTGTGTAACGTTAATGAGATTTATACTGATTACATTTCTAAAATGCATTATAAATAGCACCTCTAATGTTTCCAAAAGGTGGGATAGAATATATGTCTTAATTCAAAGTTTTATTCAAATTATGCTGATTACTAAAACCAAAGACTATAAAACTCACAGAGCCAAAACATTGACAGGATGGTACATGTACATCAGACTAGAAGAATGGCAGATCTGTATGTGACCATGCCTCCTTTTCTCAGTTAACTCATGCAAAACCTGGAAATATCAGGAATATGTTAAATTGTAACTTCCAGGCCTGAGAAAGTCATGGATAGTTTACTTTATTTTACATAGTGTTAACATGCATGTACTTAGTGTACTTACCTAAGAAAATACTGAGTAATATAAGATAACTTCAGGGGGGTTAGGTTTAGGTGTAGCTTCAGGGTTAGTACCTAGTTATTATCCAATTATAATTATTGTAATAAGTACATAGTATGTACATGGGGAACAGGACTGTAAAATAAAGTGCTACCGATATTTCAATAGTGAATATTATTGTTTCTTGTTGCGCTAAGTTCTAAATATTTCATTGGCTACTGAATTATCCATAAATTGTTTTAAAGTAAATACATATTCAGAAATAATGAGCAACTGAAAAATCATAATCATGGAAATGTATTAGTCAAAAGGTGTGTGATGAACTAGTCCTGAACTAGTAATTGCATTCCAGTTTAATTTCATTGTGTGGTCATTATATATTGTAACTAAAATATGCAAGAAACATAAAGCACTGCACGAATGTTGCATTTAATAAATTGCGAATTGAATTGTGCAGCGTATTAGATTAGTCCTTGTTTGGCTTATTTTGGGGTTTCTGCCTTTAACTGGCTGTCATGATGAATTACATAGCAGGACTAACAGAACTGAATCCTTCAGTTGAGATGGGGGATGGGCTGTGCATAAGCTACAGGGAAATAATCACAATGTCATGTGATCACATGGTGTTTGCTTACCAGGGTGTGGGGAAATTATCATGGAAATCTTTAAAAATATATTTATCATATTTATTATTTTGGATGTCACTGTCTTAGATCAACATGCAAATTAACTGCAAGGCTAGTCAGTGAACAAGAATAACTTAGTGTCATCTTGAATTTATATAATATAAAAAGACTGATGTTGTGGAGAAGTCAGGACAAAAATAGACATTTCTTGTTTACCTACAGCTGGACTAAATGCATCATGATGGATGTCTTTGTAGGCATGTCTGCATATTGTGTAAATGGACTCTAAATATAAAATGTGCATTATTTTATGTTTCAATGGACTGTGTTCTCTCTCTCATTTTCTTTCTGTGTTTACTTCTATAGGCTGTTCGTCCAAGTCATTCAAGCTGTACTCCCCAAAGGAGCCTCCCAACGGTAGTGCCTTCCCTCCATTTCACCCAGGAGCAATGCTGGATAGAGATGTGGGGTGAGACTTATATTGTGATCGATGTTTTATGTGATGAAGACTACATGTGTGTGTCTAGTAATTGGCCTTTTTTCTAGTTTTGAAGAAATAGTTTCTTGACATCTAGCTAACACCTATCACACTGATTATACAGTAGACATTTCAAATGAAAGTTGCTTATTATTAAAGTTTTCATAATGCTCCTTATATTTCAGTCCGACACCGATGTATCCCCCCTCTTACATGGAACCTGGAATAGGGTAAGCTCTTATTTGGCAGTTAATATCTTTGTCCATGGCAGTATATTTTCAAGAGACAGAGAACAGGGTGTAAATACATACAAAAGCTTTTGGCTTCACTGCATCTTTCGGTGTATTTTAAAATGTAATTTACTCCTGTGATAGCAAAGCTGACTTTCAGCATCATTACTTCAGTCTTCAGTGTCACATGATCCTTCAGAAATCATTCTAATATGCTGATCTGCTGCTCAAGAAACATTTTTTATTATCAATGTTGAAAACAGTTGTGTTGCTTAATATTTTTGTGGAAATTGTGATTCTTTGATGAACTGAAAGTTCAGCATTTATTTGAAATATATTTTTTCTTGATAATGCATGTCATGTTACAGGAGGCACACACCGTATGGAAATCAAACAGACTACAGAATATTTGAGCTCAACAAAAGACTACAGAATTGGACAGAGGTAAGAGAAACCACTTTATCAACATTCATGGTACAAATGCAAAGCAAACAGATGCAATTTACATGCATATCATATAAAATCGTGCAATATAAATGTTGCTTGTTTTGCCCATTTTAAAGTTTTTTTTTTTTTTTTTTTTTTTTTTTTAATTAAGACTATAGTTGAATTGTGTGGGGGGGGTTGTGCTTTCTCAGCAGGATTGTGACAATTTGTGGTGGGATGCGTTCACTACAGAGTTTTTCGAAGATGATGCAATGCTGACTATCACTTTCTGTCTGGAAGACGGACCCAAACGATACAGTAATATCCTGTTTTATGAAGTCACTTCAGCGATTTGACCTGAGTGATCTAATATAGATATAAGGAAACTCATTTTGTTTTTTTCCCCTGTAACTCAGTCCAAATTTTTTCCTGTTTTCAGCTATTGGTAGGACGTTGATCCCTCGGTACTTCAGGAGTATTTTTGAGGGAGGGGCCACTGAACTTTTCTATGTGCTGAAACATCCCAAGGAGTCGTTCCACAATAACTTTGTGTCCCTGGACTGCGATCAGTGCACCATGGTTACACAGAATGGCAAACCCATGTTCACACAGGTATCATTTTCTTCTGTTTTTATGGCCAAAGTTTTAAAACGTTAACTAAGCGTATCCTTTGGTATGACCACCATTACACAACGCACATCTTGTAAAGTTTATTGTCAGAAATAAATCCTAAAAATAGCCTTTATGTGTTGCCCGTTCATTTCTTTTCAAAATGAATGCGGTGTCAAAAAAGGCTTACATTAACTCTTGTTGTGATCTTAAATGGAAATAAAAGTACTTCCATTAAATAAGTTCTGCAATAAGAACATAACCATTGAATCATTGTAGGCCGTCTCTACCATTGCAAAGTACATAAGTCCTTTCATCTCCTCAGGTGTGTGTGGAGGGAAGACTGTACCTGGAGTTTATGTTTGATGACATGATGCGTATAAAGACGTGGCACTTCAGCATCAGACAGCACAGAGAGGTTGTGCCGAGAAGCATCCTGGCAATGCATGTGAGTTTGGGATATTTGTTTGTGCTGTTTTCAGTTCACATCATTACAGTACTTGCAAGTCTGCACTATATTGAGATTATTAGAACAATACTTTTGTCCTAAAACCCTCTATCAATAAGTATTTACACTACCATTCAAAAGTTTTGGGTTAGATAGAAATAAACACTTTTATACAGCAAGGATGCATTAAATTGATCAAAAGTGACCGTAAAGACATTTTTAATATTACAGAAGATTCCTTTTTCAAAACAAACTTTTAAACTTTCTATTCATCAAAGAATACTGCAACAAATGTATTGTATTTTCTAAAAAAACATTAAGCAGCACAACTGTTTTCTACGGAAGAGGATTAGGGCCAAGCAATAATAAAAAAATAAAACCATCTCGAGATTAAAGTTGTTAAATTTCGAGAAAAAAGTCGAGATAAAATGTTGAGAATAAACTCTTTAAATTTCAAGAAAAAACGCGTTAAATTTCGAGAAAAAAGTTGAGATAAAATGTTGAGAATAAAGTCGGTAAATTACGAGAAAAAACTTTTTAAATTTCGAGAAAAAAGTCGATAAAATGTTGAGAATAAACTCATTAAATCATGAGGAAAAAAATTGTTAAATTTCGAGAAAAAAGTCGAGATAAAATGTTGAGAATAAACTTGTTATATTAGTCATTAAATTAGGAGAAAAATGTTGTTTAATTACGAGAACAAATTCGTTAAATTACGAATTTGTTCTCATAATTTAACAACTTTTTTTCTCATAATTTAATGACTTTATTCACATAATTTAATGAGTTTTTCAAAATTTAACATTTTTCTCATAATTTAACAAATTTGTTCTCGTAATTTAACGACTTTTTTTTTTCATAATTTAATGACTTTATTCTCAACATTTTATCTTGACTTTTTTTCTTGAAATTTAATGAATTTAATCTTGAGATGGTTTTATTTTTTTATTAATCCTCTTTCGTAGTTTTCAGTATTGATAATAATAATAATAAGAGGAAGAAATGTTTCTTGAGCACCAAATCAGCATATCAGACTGATTGCTGAAGAATCATGTGACACTGAAGTCTGTAGTAATGGCTGCTGAAAATTCAGCTTTGTCATCACAGAAATAAATTACATTTTTAAATATATTAAAACAGTAATTTTAAATTCTAATAATATTTCACAGTGTTTCTGTAGTGTAATATCTACCATTAATTCAGACCAATTTGTAGATAATTTCAGCTGTAGATGTAATATTTATTTATTTTTTTTACTTCATAATTAAGACATTGTAATGTCTCCCATATTATGCAGTATTTCAGCTCTAGATTTTTTCTTCTTTTTTCTTAATGTCATGTTTTTTTTTTTTTAAAAAAAAAGCTTCTATAGATTCTTTTTTACAATGATTTGTGCTTATCTTTGGTAAACCATGGGCAAAAAACTATACTACTCTACTATTTATGTTAATTTACTAAACATCTTCCACAACAGGCACAAGACCCTCAAATGCTTGACCAGCTATCAAAAAACATCACAAGATGTGGCTTATCTAACTCTACCCTGAACTACCTCCGAGTAAGTTCATTTCCATCAGTCTACAGAACGATAGATGTGAATTAAAATCCATCTCCAGCTGCAGTGGCTTTACGTATCCATTGTCATCTAACAGATTTTTCCTCTCCCACAGCTTTGTGTAATCCTGGAGCCCATGCAGGAGCTGATGTCCAGACACAAGACGTACAGTCTCAGCCCACGAGACTGCCTCAAAACCTGTCTGTTTCAGAAATGGCAGAGGATGGTGGCCCCACCAGGTCAGAATCAAGCCACTTTCATCGGAAAGTCAAACAAACAGCCAGGGTTTTTATAGTAAACTAAAACCATAAAAGGACTTTTGTTACTTGAAATGAATTAAATATTAACTGAAATCAAATATAAAAATTAAGTATAAAAAAATATATTTTTCAGCTAGTTGCCAAAGCAACATTTCTCAACACTGATTAAAAAAACTATATAAACATATATAAAAACAACCAAAACTTTAAAATGTAAATAAAAACTTATTCAGTATATAGACTATAATACTGTATATGTACTATATTATTATAAACTATAATAGTAATAACTCTGCATCCAGTGGGATCCTATGCGAGTTTCAAATATTGCCCTCTGTTCTTTCTTCAGCCGAGCCTGCGAGACAAGCCCCCAACAAGCGAAGGAAACGAAAAATGTCCGGCGGCAGCACGATGAGTTCCGGAGGGGGCAACAACAACAACAGCAACAGTAAAAAGAAAAGTCCAGCCAGCAGTTTTGCGCTCTCCAGCCAGGTACCTGTAAGCATCTCATTTTGATGTCCATTTTGAGCTGTGGGAGAGATGGGTAGCGGGAGGAGGGTGGACCAATGCTTATATTCAAGTTACGTATAATACTAGGAAGACAGACCCAACATAGAGACAAGTGGACATGATCCAATGCTGGGCAGTCCCTGGTCCTTTAGGGCCGCAGGTCTGTGGGTTTTTTGTGCTTTTTGTCAGTCTGTTGGGTGTTTTGAGCTCCAGAGACGCAGCCAACACTAGAGACCCGAGGTGGAATGAAACCCGTGCAGCACTCAAGGATCCGGGATGCCCACCATGGCAGAGCTATTTAGTGTTCAGCATGGTGAACGTAGCCTTTTTCACATACAGCATGCTGCTGGTTTAAGTTCCTGTGGCTGGTGCACCGTGCTGATTTGGGCTTGTAGTGGGCAGGATAGTGGAGGTCTAGTTCCTCAGTGCCTTCTGCAGTTGCTATGTGGTGTAGAAAGCCACCGCGTCCCCCTACGGAGCACCCCCGGGTTGCGGGGATAATGTTTGCGCCCCTTCCTGTCCCCTGCAGGATGTGATGGTGGTGGGAGAGCCCACTCTGATGGGAGGGGAGTTCGGGGACGAGGATGAGCGGCTCATCACGCGGCTGGAGAACACACAGTTTGATGCGGCCAATGGCATCGACGACGAGGACAGTTTCAACAGTTCCCCCGCCCTGGGCACCAACAGCCCCTGGAACAGCAAAGCTCCCTCCAGCCAGGAGAGCAAAAATGACAACCCCACCTCACAGTCATCACAGTAGAAGTATTAGGGGCTAGCGAAAGGCTCGAGGACACGACCCGGTCCAAGTTTTCTGCGTTGAAGAGTCCTCAATTGGTCACACGTGAAATTGGCCCTCCGCATCCTCCGTCGCCATGAGACATGCCGTTTTGTTGGTTGTTTTGTTTCTTTGAGAGTCGTTTCCAACACCATCCGTTTCTGTGTGTCGATCAGGCTTAGCGATCAGGCTGTGGGTTATTGTTCCAACCTCGGGTCTCTCTGTGCGTGCTGTGCTTTGACACGCAAGGCCGTTTCTGTTGTGCTCACTTGACAGGAAAGGATCACTTTTTATCTAACCGTTTAGTGATATGACCATTGTGTGCACCTCAGATTCAAACCCAACACTCCATTTTTAAAAACTCAATTATTTGTTTTGTAGGACCTGGTTGGAACAAAAACCTGTACAGTTCCGGAGCTTGAGGACCGGAGTTGAGAACCACTACGTAAAGTCCTTAAAGTAAAACTAAATAAAGTGTAAAGCATCGAGGTTCTTGAGTTTGGTCATACCCGAAATGGTCACTGAGAGCTTGCCTGACCATTATGCCAGACTCAAAGAAGTGTTTGATTTTATTTTTTTTTTTTTTTTTTTTTTAATTGTTTGCATTCTGTTTGGTTTCTTGTTCTTTTTTATTTTTTATAACGATTTCTAAAGATAAAAAATAAATAAGCAAGCAAACAAAAACTCTAAATATCCTTTGCACTCTTGTCACTGTATTTTGGATCTATTTTTCTTAAAAAAAATGATTATGATGAATTTTGTTCTTATTAAAACAAAAAAAATTGATAATCTTTAACTGGAAAACGCTGTCAAATCTCAATGTAAAATAACAAATTTTGTATTGTTACTGTTGTCAATATTATTGTAAGTAGATGCTACTTTGCTCTAAGCTTTACACCTCTCTGTCTTTCTGTTTCTTTTTCAATCGTCATTGAAAATGAGATTACATGATCATAGCATGTATGTCTGGGAACTGCATGTGTCAGACATTTGCTATTGCAGCTGTAACAGTCTCATTGTTCGCAGGATCTAAATCCTACACAACATCCTGTTAGTACAACGGCTGGAGGGACATTTAGTCCTGAGACCGTAGCTATGAAGATTTTGTTTCTTGGAGATTTTTAGCCTATTGAAAAGAACAGACCAAGCTCAATGCCTTTGTGTAAACCCAGTCATTCACACAAATTGCTAAAATGTAATTTTAATATACCAGCCATTGTTTTGTTTTTTTTCGTCCCTGATGCTACAGACCAAGGAGCAAGATCCTTTAATCTACACATTTATATTACGATTTAATTTTTTCATCATTTTGTTTGTGTAATTGTGATTGTATATTTAAGATTGTAGCCAAGTTCTGTATAAGTGTAATTCTATTTACTCTTCTTTAGGACCCCTGTGCCCTTCACCCATTCATATGTCAAACGTAAAGCTGAACCTCTCATTTCAAATCATTTCTAGATGCATTAAAGGTACAACTACCTTTCACCTATAAAGGTAGATTATAGTTTTTAAGTCAATGTACAATGTATTTATTTTTTTAAAGTGTTTGCCATTGCATTATATATCGAGGCGATACATGTTGCTGTGTATTTGATGTTGCCTTTGTACATTATTTCATTTTTATGTTATTTCATTAACCTAAGATGATATATAAGTTCTTGAATGAATCCATAAGAGTTCTTATTAAACCTTGGATAATGTAAAAATAATCCTAGAAGCCCCTTTGAAGTTACAGTGTATTGGGTTTTAAAAACAACAGAGGGCACTCCATTGTAAGGCTTCCATTGACCAGTAAAAATGGTCAGAGACTATATAGCTACATGTAACCATTCTACAGCATACAGATTCATTTTTCATTTATTTGGTCAGTGTTGTTTTGGGTTCATTTCTCATGTCAGCTATAAAGCAGGTGTGCTCTTTTCCTGTGTTTTCAGAGCCCATTTGTTTGTGGTTGTTTTACAAATATATTTTTTGCCTTGTGTCTCCCATTGACAATTGATGTATGGTACCAATAAAAAACATTTTCACAGCTATCATGCTTGGAGCGTGGTTAACGCACATCAACGATACAATAAAAATATGTGAGGTTTCCTTATCACCATTTCTGATAAGAAAAAAACTGAATAGCTGTAATAGTCAATACTAGAGTGTTATTGACACTGTATTCCCAGGAAGATCCTCTGCAAACATCTCCGGATGTAAAAGTTTTTTTTTGTACTTTATAGTTAGAGCTGTGTTTGCCAACCTGGTTGTTCATAGTAGTGATCGAAGGCCACCAGGAAATATATACTACTTTTGACAGAACTCTGTAAACTGTTAGGGCAGTTAACAGGAACAATAAGATGTAAATGCGTAGACATGTTATTAGTTATACTTTAACTTAAGTTATACTACCTTATAATTTGTTGGAGTTTCATTGACTAACTCTCGTGTTGTTCCAAACCTATGTGGGACATGAAGATTTTCTATTTATTTTATTTATTTATTCTATACATAATGGAACTCAATGGTCACCAAAACTGTATGGTTACCAACATTCTTCAAAATATATTTTGTGTTCCACAGAAGAAAATAAGTAATAAAGGTTTGAATCAACATGAGGGTGAGAATATGATGTTAGAATTTTCATTTTTGGGTGAACGGTGTCTTTAAATAAAAAATGTCTAGATTGTAAAAAAGAAAAAAAAATAATGAAAAGGCTGAAATTCACCTGTATTCAGGGTGCAAAGAAAATTCACTTATATAGTGTAATTAAGTATAGTGTTATTTAGTGTAATTTTTAAACTTTTCTTTTTTTTTGTCTTGTTTTTTGTCATCTTGGACATTTAAAATTTTGTCTTTGATCACCCACTTTTTTAATCCAAATTGGGAAAAATATCTACAACAAGAAGTTTAAAAAATAATTATTCATTTAAATATATTTAAAAAACAAACTATAAATAAATGCAGTCACCCTTTTTAATTTGATCACTTCCTTCTGACCAGTCTTTCTGTACTCAAAGCCTACTTCCCTCTCTCTATCTCTCTCTTTCTCTCTCTCCCTCTCCCTCCCTCCCATTTCAGTCTTTCATTCTTTTACTGATTCACTCAGTACAGCTAAACTTCAGTGTTGACATCAGGTTTCTCTCAGAGGGATAAAGACATTGGATCTACAATACAGGCTCATTTGAACCGAACTAAGAGGAACAAGCTCAACAAAAGCTGGACTTTAAAGGTAAAACAGGTACTAGAGGTTTTTGTGTGTGTGGCCTGAGCAATATAAGTGCTTTCTATCTCTCTAGCTTCCCCTCATTTTACTTCTCAGTTTACTGTTTTTAGGTAAACAGTACAGTTTCAGTTAGGTTACACTGATCCGTTTAACCTGTTTATTTAAATTTTTCTGGCTGCACTTTATTTTATAGTACGTGTACTTACATGTATCTTACAGTGTACTTGCATAATAAAATACTGAGTAATACAAGGTAAATACATGGGATAATGCTAGGTTTAGGTGTAGATTCAGGGTTATTGCCTAGTTATTACCCAGATATTATAATTTCTGTAGTATGTACATAGGGAACAGGACTGTAAAATAAAATGCTACCATTGGTTTAAAGACAGAGATGTTTGTATTAATAAGTAAGAAATTGTACAACAAACAAGTTTTTAAGGTGATTTTATTTATCTAAAAATAATTCTGTGCTGCCTTCAGAGCATTTTCATTCCTGACAATGTTTTTGTTTTTATACTTTAGCAAGGAGGATGTGTTTTAGGATGTAAGTACACCTGCTGTTCATCTTTCTCTGATTATTACAATAATTGCTGTAATTATAAGACAATGGACATGCTTATGATGACTTTTTATGTTCTAAAGAAGCTTTTAGTGAATAGACTAATTATTGACTGACCTTTATCATCTCACAGGTGACGTCCGATGCTCATAAGAATCAAGACATGACCTAAAAACCCACTGAATCTTGACTAGTAGAGATCAAAACATGAGGTCCAGAATGAAAGGAGTTTTTTGGAGTGCCGTTTTGCTGTTTCTCTGCACTTTTGTAAGCGGACATCCATCCTGTCCTATAGAGGCGATAAGAACAGAGCTACAAAATCCTAATGAAATACCTTCCCAGCTGACCTACAACAGTGCTTTTATGTCTCCAATTGTACATTCATTCCTGGATTCTGTCCAGCCCAATCCATTCCCTAAAGGTGAGTTTATGTAAATGTAGTTTTGATCTACGTGTTTGACAAAGGTGTATTCGGTACAAACAGCAAATGCTGTTTTAGGGTTGAGCAATCTGTCAGCAACAGTTTGGTTACCAATGTGTTTATCTGTACGCAAACAAGATGCTATGTGTGGCACAGATGAATCAGACTTGATCTTCTGAGAGTGTAATGGTTGTATTAGACTCATTAGAGGAGGTTAATAGGCTGGGTTGAGGCACATGGTTAGATGGTTCTCATTCAGGTGAAATAAATGCACTCAGTTAATTGTCAGAAGCAAAAACCACTGTGCAAATAACCATGCTAATGTCCATGAGATTTGAATCATCACCCCTCCCCTTTCCAAATGCTTTGTTTACCTCAAAAACATGTTATTGCTGTGCACCTTTCAAGTAGAATGTATACTTACAGTCTAAGTTAATTATTAAACTCATTGTATGCGGAAAGAAAATTACTTTTCATATTACATGTTCAAAACTATTCATAAAATGTTAACAATGTATCTTTGATCTATAATTATAGGATCAAATATGCACTGCTACATTAATACATCCCTTCCACAGAAAATCATTTTTATAATAGAATGAAACATATTACTTCAAAGAAATGCTGTTGAATGAAACCTTAGAAACCTTATTGAAAGTTCATGTTACAATGACAAATGTCTATTCATCATCACCCATCAATAGAGTTTTATTTTGCCTAGACTACGTTTCTACTTTGACTCTTAAGTATTTTATTATAATACCTACTAGCTGACATCAATAGCTATTTAGAAAAAAACAACAACAGGAAATTAAGAATGTAAAATTGTGTTAATGTTATACAGTAGAGAGTTGCTAGAGCGAGTTGCTAGAGCTTTGACCTTGGCCACTTAAACACTTTTGGCCTCTGAGACTCTCAAAGCACAATTAAAATGCTAGAACACTGATTATGTGTTGTGTAAATGAATATTAAAAAGAAATTTACAATGTTTTGAATTTTTGTAGATCTGCTGGTTAAAATGATAAAAAGCGGCGGAACCACACAAATGCAGGACACGATTAAAGAGGTATGTAATAGGTCACACCTGCATGTAAATAAACAGTTTGATCATACCTAACACCTCAGATTTAGGCAATAGATATTTTAATTTCCTGTGTAGAGGAATATGTATTTATGGGCTTTCTTTTTATTAAAGGTGGTCAGAACACATAACTAATAACTATTTTAGGAGGTCTATTCTCATCCACTAGAGAGAAGCCCTTAAGGGGCATTGTAATGTGATAGCTACAAAATAATTTTTTATATCTCTTATATCATATATTCTGTTTGTTTTAGTGAAGAACAAAACTTGTTAGTCTTTGGCTTATCATTATAAATGCTCAGAAAAACACTACGTCATGATGGTAATACAATATAAATATTCACTGGGACAGGTTTCTCAGGATTTCAGCATAAGTAAATGATGCCAACAGCTATATTTTGTTGTGTAAACACTCACTATATGCCAGTTTCGATGGCTGATTTGATCACACCATCATGCATGTTTTGGGTGCACACTTGAGCAGAGCACATGAGCACACATTTGATGTCATCAAGAGTTTTTTTTTAATCAATCTCATCTTTACTGCTCAATATAGCTTATTAAGTAGCTTAGAGTCATATACCCACAGTAACCAACCTGTCTAACCTCTTTCTCTTATGGCAAGGTTTTGCGCTATGAGATAGGTTTCCTGGTCTGTGTGGCCATTGGGATCCTCTACATTGTCCTGATGCCTCTAATTGGCCTATTCTTCGCCTGCTGTCGTTGCTGTGGTAACTGTGGGGGACGCATGCACCAGAAGCAGACAACGAACATCCACTGCAAGCGAAGAAGCTTTTATGGCTTCACATTACTCATCACTGTACTTATTCTGTGAGCACCAGTTTGAGTTTAACATTTAGTGGTCTTAAGACAAACACTTAATTGTTTTATGTAACTGGTATATATTATTGTGTATATTATGTAATATACACTCATCGGCGACTTATTAGGTACACCCGTTCAACTGCTTGTTAACACAAATATCACATGGCAGCAGCTCAACGCATTTAGGCATGTAGACATGGTCAAGATGATCTGCTGACGTTCAAACTGAGCATCAGACTGGGAAAGAAAGGTGATTTAAAGGGTTAGTTCACCCAAAAATGAAAATTCTGTCATTAATTACTCACCCTCATGTTGTTCCATAAGTCCTTCGTTCATCTTTGGAACACAAATTAAGATATTTTTGATAAAATCCAATGGCTCAGTGAGGCCTCTATTGACACTGAGTAAATTTACATTTTCAAACGCCCATAAATTTAATAAAGACATATTTAAAACAGTTCATGTGACTACAGTGGTTCAACCCTAATGTTATGAAGCGACGAGAATACTTTTTGTGCACCAAAGAAACAAAATAACGACTTTATTCAACAATATCTAGTGATGGGTGATTTCAAAACACTGCTTCATGAAGCTTCGAAGCTCTTTTGTTTCAAATCAGTGGTTCGGAGCGTGTATCAAACTGCCAAAGTCATGTGATTTCAGTAAACGAGGCTTCGAAACTTCATTAGTTCACGTGACTTTGGCGCTCTGAACCACTGATTCGAAACAAAGGATTCGTAAAGCTTTGAAGCTTCATGAAGCAGTGTTTCGAAATCGCCCATCTCTATATATATATATTGTTGAATAAAGTCGTTATTTTGTTTTTTTGGCACACAAAAAGTATTCTCGTCGCTTCATAACAGTAAGGTTGAACCACTGTAGTCACATGAACTGTTTTAAATACGTCTTTATTACCTTTCTGGGTGTTTGAAAATGTAAACTAACTTGCTGTCAATAGAGGCCTCACTGAGCCATTGGATTTTATCAAAAACATCTTAATTTGTGTTCCGAAGATGAACAAAGGTTTTAAGGGTGTGGAACAACAGGAGGGTGAGTAATTAATGACAGAATTTTCATTTTTGGGTGAACTAACCCTTCAAGTGACTTTGAATGTGGCATGGTTGTTGGTGCGAGACAGGCTGGTCTGCGTATTTCAGAAACTGCTGACCTACTGAGATTGTCATGCACAACCATTCACTAGGGTTTACAGAGAATGTCCAAAAAAGACAAAAATATCCATTGAGCTGCAGTTCTGTGGGCAAAAAATGTCTTGTTGATGCCAGAGGAGAATAGGTAGACTTGTTTGAGCTGATAGAAAGGTAACAGTAACTCAAATAACCACTCGTTAACTGAGGTATGTGGAAAAGCATCTCTGAACACACAACACGTCGAAACTTGAAGCAGACGGGCTACAGCAGCAGAAGACCACACTGTGTGCCATTCCTCTCAGTTAAGAACAGGAAACTGAGGCTACACTTCACACAGGCTCACCAACACTGGAATGTAGAAGATTGGAATACTGTTGTCTGGTCTGATGAGTCTCAATTTCAGCTGCAACATTCAGATGGTAGAGTCAGAATTTGGGGTAAACAACATCCTGCCTTGTGTCAACGGTTCAGACTGCTGGTGGTGCCATGTTACAAAACTCATATCATCTCAAACTGGTTTCTTGAGCATGAAAATGAGTTCACTATACTCGAATGGCCTCCACAGTCACCAGAACTCAATCAAGCACCTTTGGGATGTGCTGGAACAGGAGTTTCGCATCATGGATGTGCAGCTGACAAATCTGCAGTAACTGCGTCATGTCAATATGGACCAAAATCGCTAAAGGAATTTTTTTAGCACCTTGGTAAATCTATTTCACAAAGAATTAGGGCGGTTCAAGCCAGTACTAGCAAGGTGTACGTAATAAAGTGGCCGGTGAGTGTATATCACTATGCTAAATTAATACGAATTCCTGTGCAGGGCAGGGAATGTTTGCATGTTCCTGAGCAGTACTTACACTTCAGAGACTGTGAGACGCGGCTCCACAGAAATCACATACATCTTGGAGAATTTCAAAAGCTATATTACTACTGTTCCTAAGGTATACCATTCAGAAGGGAGAAGTAAAATGTTGTATGGAAACCTCATGTTATATATCACATGTTAATGTTTTTGAAAGAAGTCTCTTATGCTCACCAAGACTATATTTATGTGATTAAAAATACAGTAAAAACAGTAATATTGTGAAATATTATTACAATTTAACATAACTATTTTCTCTCTGAATGCAACTGATAGATATTTTGTTTTATTCAACAGCAAATCAAACAAGTGACGAATGAGAGCTCTGTAACTGTGAATAAGGTCAAACACAACTTAAATGGTATGTCTCGCATCTCTCAAAACCAGAGTCATGTAATGTAAAAATTGAGGCTGTATTGCCAATTATTAAAGTTTCTTTGGGTATCTCACATTGAACATTTTTTAATCTTAGAAACAGGGCCTTTGCTTGGCAAACTGATCCAGGATGGTCTTAAAGATCCCCTCAACCCAGCATTCAACTCAATTACTGAAATTGCTGAAGGTATGAACAGTATGCATGTAGACATCAAATGATACAGCAGTCTACCCACCACAGTCCCTTTCTTTTGGGAAACTCGCTCCATGAGCAGGCCTGAGTGCTTCTTGACTCAACTTTGCAGCATTAAAGGTGATAGAGAGGATTTTTTCGTCGACTGAGAATCCAAAGACTGTTACTGAGTTTTTGAAATGAGCACATGCGTAAGAACAACCCCCCCTCCTTTCGAGGGAACGCCTCCCAAAACTCGTGCACGAGTATTGGAACACGAGTGTTTACCACCGGCATTCGCTGTGTCGTGTTAGTGGATTCATTATGTCGGACTCACCGCAGGTAACTCATAATCTGCAGTTGTTACTCCTGTCTCCTGGCAAAACATGCAGCGCCTGTGGAGTGTGGAAAGTTACTGGAGCGCGCAGCCGCACACGTCTCTCACAAGGAATGTCACGGCAGTGATTGACAAGCCAGTGGGCCAATCGTTTACACGATGATCGCGTAAACGATTGGCTGATGTTTTTAAGGCCCTACCTCGTGCACAGATGATGTATATTAATATTATTCCTTTCAGTGCACCTAATAAATAGTCTTTTATCAGTTAGAAAAGACAGTTTCAAGTAATACTGCAGAAATATATAAAACAAAACATCCTATTTAGCACCTTTAATATAATATTTTAAAATATATTTTGTTTTTGTTTTTTGTGTTACAGTGATAAACAGCACCAGCACTGGCCTGCTGCAGCTTAATAAAACCTTGAATCTGTTGAAACCAAAGGTGGATGCAATGCAAGCTAATTTATCCGCAGTGAGGCAGCGGATTAACAACACTCTACATATGTCAGACTGTGTAAACTGCACTTCCTTTCAGCCAGAACTGGACAAACTATCAGTGGATGGAAGTCTTGAAGTAAGCTAAACCAGAATTGTCATGCCATGGGGACAAACCAGTGAAAAGTTCGGTGGGGAATTCTGTTATGTCTGTTCAGCGACGCACATGGCATCCTGGTTATATCCTTATTCCGCATCAGACTTTGTGGTGGTTTCAGGTTGAGCTTTAAGAGCAAATAAATGCTCAAACGTTGCTGGATCATTACACAATCATTCTCACTTTCTTTGAAGCTTTAGACTAGGGCTATTCAATCCGGCCCGCCAATCATCTTCATCCGGCCCAAGGGCACCCCAACCTCCCTCCCTGACTTTTCCTGGCGGTGCGGCTAAATTTGATTAGATATGTGGCCGCAGTGGCGCCTGCAGCTGTACGGCTATATACCTTTTTACAGTCTATGCTATATACGCACTTTTCATACCATGCATGCTCCACGCGACTGACCTGAGGAGTATGAGGTGTCTGTGGAACAGAAGTGGCCGTTTCTGTATTTGTGGGTGTTTATATCTCATATATCATGCAATGAAAATGATCCCCTTCACCCGACCCCACCCCTAAAACCTACCCACACTATGACATGGGCAAACCAGGTAACGCTCTCAAAAACGCCCCTCTGTTTATGGCCTCGCCCATTAATCATTAATGTCCTGCAGAGACCAGTACTTGGACCTGAGAAACGAATATTTCAGCAGTTATTATGTGGGTCCCGTATTTCTGTCGACTGAACCAGCGACACCAATCATTCGTGAATTAATCATTCTTTTGGCTCAATTCTTTCTTTTCCAAGAATTGGCCAAATGGAATCAATTTGTGGAGATGTGGAATATTTATATTGAATACTAAGTTATAGCCATTTATATTGCAATATATTTATTTATTCTTTGTGAAAGTGTGTATAGTTTTACATGTGTTTAGACGTTGTTTATAGGCCTATATATCATAATATAATATCATTTGACAGTGGTAGTGAATAGCTATGTAAGGTTTTACCTGTTCCCCCAACCCGGCCCACCTCAACTTTTGATTTGATAATATGGCCCTCGAATGAAACTACTTGAATAGCCAGTTGTGGTCTCAGGTCAGTGATTGGAGCAGAGTGAGTTCTTTGTCAATCTTCTGGGGAAAATATAAGCACTACTAGAAACCCCACACAATATTTTGTTTTGGATTACATGACTACTAAATAGCATTTTTCTAGAAGTACAGAAAGGAACAAATTGTATTACCAGTAATCTGTGCGCACAAAGGCTCAAACGCTCTTGTTGAGGGGAAGCAGGGATACAGGAACAAAGGAACAGACAATAAGGAGTAACACAAGAAGTCATTGTTAACACGTCAATGTTTACAAGCTCTTTCTCTTGGAAACCTAACTCTTATCTGGTCGAAAGACATTTACATAAATACAGGCTTTCTGTTGTAGAGAAAAATAAGAGTGTGTCACTGTGACTGGATATCAGCATAGTAATGCATTTAAGTGCACAGCTTTTACTGCCCTCTAGTGTTTAATGTGGTGCTTTGCATGCTTGATACTTTTTTTTTTGCTATGCTTGACAGAGACAAATATATATTAAATGTTTTATTTTTATTATTTTATATTATAAATCCTGTACATTCAGAATACAGTCATATCAGTAGTTTAATAATAGCTGATTTATTTTACATGGAGCGAGGTGCCTCATAGAGGCCGACAAGTCGAGATCACATGACTGTATGAAAACTACTCATATCTCATTGACTTCAGTGTGTGGAGTTTATGCTTGAGTGCTGCTGTCAAAGCAAAAGGGGATATCCTTACATGTATTTTTTCACTCCAATTGTTATGCTGATAATGCAGTTTATAATGAGAAAATCTCATGACCTTTGAATGTGTTTTGTCCCACGTAGTTTCCTGATCAAAATGACTTGACTTCTGCTGTAGACAAAGCAATAAATGCTAATGTCACTGGACAGGCAGCAAAGGTTAGTACCTTTTTTCACAGACATAAATTTTCACTTCAGTGCATTTTTACACACAAACACAGACACACACACACACACACCCGTTTAGAAGTTTGTGGTCGGTATATGTTATTGAAAGTCTCTTATGCTCACGAAGGCTATATTTTTATAATTGTGTTTAAAAATACAGTACAAACTGTTATATTGTAAAATATTAAAAGTTTAAAAATGAAGAAAATCATTCTAATATGCCGAACTGCTTCTCAAAAAACATCTTATCACAGTTAAAAACAGCTGTGCTGCTTAATATTTTTTGTAGAAATGGTGACAGATTTTTTTCAGGATTCTTTGATGAATATAAAGTTCAAAAGAGCAGCAATTACTTGAAATAGAAATATTTTGTAATATTATGTATGCCTTTACTGTGACTTGTTCAGATGAATGTGTCTTTGCTTAATGAAAGTATTATTTTCTAACTGACTTGAATGTACTGTAATTAACAGTTATGATGATTTCGACCTGCTATTGTTCAATGTCCTTTACACATGTTTGTTTCCCAGGGGAAAGAGTTTTTTGAAAGTATTCCTGAAAAGGTGAAAAATGAGACAACACATAGTGTGATGGGTAAGTGTTGACGAGTTTGTTGCTCCTTTCTGGAAATTAATTTAATCTACCCACTCCCACAAATGTTTTTTTTCATTGAAAGGGTTAGTTCACCCAAAAATGAAAATTCTCTTAAAATTCTCTCACCCTCATGTCATTGCAAACCTGAAAGACTTTCGTTCATCTTCAGTACACAAATGAAGATCTTTTAAATGATTTCTGTCCCTCTATTGACAGCTACGCAACTACCACTTTGACACTTCAAAAAGTTCATAAAGAAATAGTATAACTAATCCATATAGATTGAGCAGTGTAATCTAAATTTTCTGAAGAGAAACAATCAATTTATATGATGAACAGACTGAATTTAGGCTTTTATCTTTTATTCACATAGACATTCATAAACTCACACATCACTTATGGTAAACAGAAGCTCAAATATGCTTACTTGACATGCGAGAACCAATGAGGTTCATTCTCGTGTTACACAACACATTTGAGCTTCCGCAAGAACCAATGAGGTTTGTTCTCACATATCAAGCAGGTGCGACTGAGCTTGTGTTTATGTTCGCTAACTAATGTTTATATGTGAATAAAATCCTAAATTCAATCATATAAATTGATCATTTAAATTTGGACTAAACCACTCAATTCTTTCAATCTCTTTGTAAACTTTTTGAAACGTCAAAGTTGTAGTTTTGTAGCTGTCAATGGAGGGACAGAAATCCCTCAGATTTCATTAAAATATCTTCATTTGTGTTCCGAAGGTGAATGAAAGTCTCATGGGTTTGGATTGGAACAATATGAGGGTGAGTAAATGATGGCAGAATTAAATGTTTTGATGAACTATCCCTTTAAGTAGTATAATGTACTTGAAATTCCTAATCATTCTAGTTGTTAAAGGGATCTTGTGTCTTGTGTCCTTTAAAGTGGCTCTGATCGAGCTTGACAGATTAGAACAACAGATCTTAGGTGTGACTAAAGACCTTCCTCTTGATGTATTGGATAATATTTTAAGACCACTAACTGATGTGCAGAATTCGATCTCAAAGTCTTCTCCTGAGATAGAGAAATCAACTAATATCAGGTACTTTCACAAATCTTGTATTAATATTTCCCATGATTCACTTTGTTTTCAAATACATTTTATTCAAATATATTATTAATGATAAACTTTGTGTGTGTGTGTAGCCGGGCTGTTGGGTTGATCCTGAGTTGTCTGATTTTGCTGGTGGTGATCTGTAATGTTCTGGGTCTGCTGCTGGGTGCATTTGGACTAAATGCTAAAAGCAATCCCACTGAACGCTCCGGTACATCCAACTGTGGAGGGATATTCTTCATGGCGTGAGTACAAAGTCCCCTCGGTTTTGTGTTTGTGAAACAGATAACTGTTGTCAGTGTGCATTTGTTCCATTGTCATATATAGTACAATAAAATAACACTTTACACACAATTACTTCCTCTTGTGTCATTTTAGAGGAGTAGGTTTTAGCTTCCTGTTCTCCTGGATCTTCATGTTAGTGGTGTTGATACTTTTCATAGTGGGGGGTAATACCTACACACTGGTCTGTGAACCGTGGCAGAACAAGGAAATCATCCAGGTATTTTCAGAAAAACTGACTCATTTGTGTTTAAAAGTATGACTTTGACTAGTTGCTAGGAGTTAACCATCTCTGGTCATTTCCAGCAAATGTAAATTTTGCCATAACCTTGCCAGTAAATTTGGTAATCATATTGTGTTTCATAGGTTATTGACACTCCAGGGCTGATTGAAGGGTTCGACCTGTCCAAGATTATGAATTTGACAACAAACCTTACCATTGCTAATGTGTACAGGTACATCTCACGAGGCAGCATGACTGATGGCTGTCATATTTGCATAATTTGTTTAATATAAATCAATAAATCTGTTTTTTATTTCTAGCGATTGTCAAAATAATAAACCCTTGTGGACCACACTTCATCTGAATGAGGTCTTCGACCTAAATAATATATTAAATGTTTCAAAGGTGAGAATTTATTACCTCTACTTTTCAAAATGCTGGTGTATCACTTATTGGACACTAATAGTTCAACTCTTTAATTTTCTTAACAGTATGAAAGGGACATTTATCAGATCTTTGAGAAGACACAAATCAACATAGCAAGCATCACTGTCCTCAGTCCGGAGGTAAAGTCCCAGCTACGCAACTTCTCTAGCAGTGCCAGCACTATGAACTTCAGCAACATTATACAGCAGGTAAACTATACAGTTCATTACGGAAGAGGATTAGGGCCAAGCAATAATAAAAAAATAAAACCATCTCAAGATTAAAGTTGTTAAATTTCAAGAAAAAACTCGTTAAATTTAGAGAAAAAAGTGAAAATAAAATGTTGAGAATAAACTCGTTAAATTTAAAGAAAAAACTTGTTAAATTTCGAGAAAAATGTCGAGATAAAATGTTGAGAATAAAGTCATTAAATTACGAGAAAAAAGTCATTAAATTACGAGAACAAATTCGTTAAATTACGAGAAAAATTCGTTAAATTATGAGAAAAATGTCGTTAAATTTAGAGAAAAAGTCGAGATAAAATGTTGAGAATACACTCATTAAATTATGAGAATAAAGTTATTAAATTACGAGAAAAAATTTGTTAAATTATGAGAAAAATGTCGTTAAATTTCGAGAAAAAAGTCGAGATAAAATGTTGAGAATAAAGTCATTAAATTACGAGAACAAATTCGTTAAATTACGACTTTTTTCTCTTAATTTAATGACTTTATTCTCATAATTTAATGACTTTATTCTCATAATTTAATGAGTTTATTCTCAACATTTTATCTTGACTTTTTTCTCGTAATTTAATGACTTTATTCTCATAATTTAATGAGTTTATTCTCAACATTTTATTTCGACTTTTTTTTCTTGAAATTTAACAACTTTAATCTCGAGATGGTTTTATTTTTTATGGCCCTAATACTCTTCCGTAGTTCATTCTCAAATGGACTATATATATATATATATATATATATATTTATATATATATATAGATATGTATATATATATATATATTTGGAACACTATAAATATATTTATAATATATATTTAAAAATGTATATTATTGATATATTTTTGGCCATTTTATTGTGTATTTTGAAATATATTTAAAATATGTAAAAATATATACATGTAAGGTAAGGCTGGTAATTATTTTATTCTTTCATATTTCAGATTAATGATGTGTCAGGGACAAATCTGAGCTCAGCAGCAGAAAGTCTGGATGACTTGGCTGGTAAACAGGTGAATTTTACAGTCTTATTAACAACCTGCTGCTCCAGAGTATGACCGATGTGAATCAAGCACATTTATTTGTGTCTTTCAGACAAACACAAGTATCACTGAGCAACTGCGAGGGGAAGCTAAAGATCTGCGCGACATCCAGGCTGATATCACGTCCAACATCATGCCTTTGCTGGTGTGTTAACATAAAGCAAAAGACTCAGAATTGAAATTCCAATTAAATGTGACATTATCATTAGGAAAAAATGAATATTAATATCAAAGTGTTTTTCACTAGTTTGCATTAGTTTGGTTTACTGTGAGGTTCATCCTTTTCTTCTTTGCAGCTGGAGCTGAACGCTACCATTAAGAATCTCAGCACAGTAGCGTCACAAATCAATGTAAGTAAACACTAGAGTCATTATATGTGCCAGAGTGTATCTGACTCACCGCCTAGAATATAGAATAATGGTATTTAAAACAATTTCATTAAAGACTCCACGAAATACAATGATTTGCAACTTACTGTTATTGCAGGTGGCATTAGGGAGCACTGGTAATTTGGTCACAGTTCACTAGCATATACAGTACCGTTTGAAAATAAATTTAATTAAATCAATACTTTTATTCAGCAAGAATGCATTAAATTGATCAAAAGTGACAGTAAAGATTTTTACATTGAAATTTCTATTTCAAATACATGCTTTACTTTTGGATTTTCTATTCATCAAAGCATCCTGAAAAAAAAAGTATCATGGTTTCCACAAAAATAAATATTGATAATAACAAGAAATGTCATAAATTACATTTTAGAATATTGAAATGGAAAAAAAGTTACTTTAATTTGTAATAATATCACAATTTTAGAGTTTTTACTGTATTTTTGATCAAATAAATGCAGCCTTGGTGACTTAAATGAAGAGACTTCATTTAAAACAATAAAAAATCTTACAGACCACAATCCTTTTATCTGTAGTGTATAACAACGAGCACTAAACAACACTCAAATCCCACAAATATCTTTGTTCTGACTTTTAACAATATAATTTTTTCTCTCTTTATAGCTCTAATTTAAAAATGCACTTACATTATCTTCAGATTTCTTCTCTTCATTCATTTCATAGGCAACTGTGGAGAATGTTCTTCAAAAAGTTGGTTTTGCTCAGGACGTCCTGAACTACAACATTTCACAAATAGTGAAAACTGTGAGTGCAAAATCAATGCTATATTTAGTTAAATAATCTCTCAACATGTTATTAATGATGAAGCAATCGATGATGTGTCATAAAATAATAGTCGTCGCTTCTTTTCTGCAGGAGAGCATATCATTCATTGACTGTCAACTGAAAATCTTTGTGGCATATGTTCAATGGGCAAATCAAACGGTATATATTTGTCTTTATTAATATTCAAGGTGCCAACTATTTTTAATGATTATTAATATTAATAGTTATTAATATTATTGTGATGTATTCTGTGTCAGATCACAGAGAGGGTGGGTCGTTGTGGGCCTGCAGCTGCGGCAATAGACAGATCAGTGGATCTCCTTTGTAAACACCTGGTGGGATCTTTGGTAAGAATCCATCAGCAGATCTAGCTGCCACTTTTTCTTTTTAAAGTGCTGATCAATTTGTAAGTGCACATCTACTAAACCCTTAACAAATGATGTTCCATCTGTTCCCCAGAATGCCTTTTGGTTCAGTTTGGGCTGGTGTATGATATTCCTCATCCCCAGCATCATTTTCTCAGTTAAACTGGCCAAGTACTACCGCAGGATGAAGTATTCAGATGTTTATGAGTAAGGTATTTTTCTTGTTTCCTAAATGTAGAGGCAGATTATGTCTGGGCATTTTTTAAAAACCTATTTATATACCCACTGTCATGGATTAATTCAAAATGCCTCCTTATTTCTTTCTTTAAAGGAACAATAACTTCAGGATGAATCCTTTCCCAAAGGCCCACATCAAACCTGAATTATTGGAAAATGAGAAGCCACCACCTTTTACATACGCACAGAATTAAGTATGACAGTAAAGTTTGATTTACACACAATGGGTCTCATTCATGAAACATTCGTAAATATATGAGTAAATATGTAAGTGATTTGCGCGTAAAGAGACCTTCTCGAAAACTCTTCTCCTGATTCATAAATACTTCTTAAACGTCAGATGTGATAGTGAAATGTGTGTGTGTTAATGAATTCCAATCAGTCTTAAATTGGATGCGTGTGCACGCTCATTCTCAATTTCCATAAATCCCGCCCATTAAATCCGACTGACAACTATATATGGACATCATATTATGACACCAGATGAAGGATTTCAACATGTCTTCTAAAAAGCGAATGAAAAAGAAAAAAATTCTCAGATGCAGAAATTGAAGTTTTATTATCAGAAGTTTGACAGCATATGGCAGCATATTACAGATGCTGTTAATGGAGTTTCATCTGTTAATCGAACAGTCCCAGAAGTGAAAATAAAATGGTTCGACATGAAGCTTGACTGCAAAAAGAATTAGTTCACTTCGAAAAAAATCATATTCAAACTGGAGGAGGACCACCATCATCGAGCATATCTACATTATAAATTACAATTATTATATATAATATTTTTTCAAAATGCTGTGTAAATATGTACCCGATTAAGGTTAATTAAAATGCAGCCTTATTAATGAGCAAAACATTCGGATGTTAAACGCACTATTTACGCATAACTGGGAGCAGGTGTAGATTTCTTTCGTACCAACTAACATTCTGAAAATACGAACATTTTAATGAATCCGAAAATCTACGCCAGAACCACTTTACACACGATTTACACAAAAATTCGTTCTGCTCGTGTTTCATGAATGAGACCCAATGTCCCACACATCAATAAATTCAAAATGGTGGACAAATAACAGAGCCCCTAAAGGGACATGGTGACGGGGAAAAAATATGAGATGGGAGGAATAATTATATGTGAGTGCTTTAGCATTCTCTCGCAAACGTTATGCGTTCCCCCAGAGAAACTTTGCGTTCACTCGCAAAGAACTGAAAAGTTTTGCGAGCAATTGCAAAGTTTCTTGGGGGAACACAGAAGCAATGAAATATAATTTTTCTTCCCATCTCATATTTTTTCCATTACCATCTTCCTTTAGGGGCTCTGTAATAAAGAATGTAGAAAAAATCATGCAAAGTAGCATTTGAGTACTGTTAGTGGTGTAGACTCTACCAGATATAATTTCTTGTGTCAAATGATTTCAACACTTACTATTTAAATGAAAAGAACAACTTTACTGTTACAACTGTAATATGTTTTTTGTATTATAAGGGATTAATGGGAGATTAAGCATTAGAAAGCACTTTATGAGGTCCTGTAGGCATTGAGATTTATTTATGCCATTTTTCAAAAATAATACATGGGTATGCTGTTAGATGCAGTATGCTGCTGACATTGTACATTTTATTAAGACCACAACATTTCTATTAGATTGTTCTAATGAGGAATTAGCAGACAATGACTGCTGGCTTCTTTTGGAAGAGGTGCTGTCTAAACATTTCTATTGTGTCATGTATTAATCACAATAATAATAAAAGGTGCTCATACTTCCATGTGGAACCTCTTTGTTTGGTGTAAAGCATCACTTGCCACTTTCTGTCTAACCAACCTATCTAGAAACCCTTCCCCCAGTCCAGTCCACCCTATATCCTGTGACCCGAGGCCTTACGGTGCAACTGCCATTACAATAGTGTGCCAATCAGGGGGAAGCACTAAAACATGCATTCCACGCATATCTGTGCTGCTTAGGAGGGAGGAGGGGGACACACAAGTTACAAACAAAAGGATTCAATGGAGTGATAGTATAGTACCTTTCAAAAAAAAAAAAAAAGCCATATAATAGCTTTAAAAGCATACCATTGCTCGATATTATGGCTAATACTTAGCATTTGGATTAGCAAGTGCTAGAGAGTCTATGCACTACCAGAGGCCATGAAACTGGTCTGGAAATATTTTAAATCTAATCCACATGCACTCTCATGCTGTGTATATAGGGCATGAGAAAAATGATTAAACATAACACAAGGCCATTAGATGAATACAGTGATTCTTGAGGCATGTTAAAGGTTACTGAACAACCTTTTCTTTTGGACAATGGCCTTTGAACTATGGCTCAGAAAACTAATATTTAGTAAACAAAAGAGAAAAATAGAAGTGTTTCAGCTCTCCAAATACAATTAGCTATGCTGCGTCAGTTCAGGGCAGCACAAGCCTGTCCAATGTGACTGAGTTCGAAGCTGGACACTGTATAATAGAATTTAGTTCAATTGAATTTAAAGCAGTGCTGTGAATGCTGCTGCTGAGCGCAGAAGGAATGCAGAGAGGGTGGGGCTGTACAGAACTAGTGAGTTTATAAAGCTTTGCATTGGAAACACATCAGAATTCCCCTCTCTGACCACACAACTATAAATCACTATGGGCAGCAGAAGTCCTGAGTGATAGCAATACATGAGAGTCATATTTAATTGCTTTTAGTGGTAGCACTAGAGCAATCCTGAAAACATGTATCCCAGGTGAAAAAAAGTACATTTCAATAATGTACTTAAAGTGCTGTTTTCGTGCACTAATTTTGTACTTAATATTCTAAAAATTATTTTTTAGTACTTCTTAAGATAATCTTAAGAACATCTATGTGTACTCAACTGTGCTATTTTGAGGCACCATGAAATAAGAACTAAAATGTGCTTTTAATATACTATCTCTGTATTTAAAAATATATATTTAGTTACCACTTATAGTACATTTGAACCCATAGTGTACTACAAGTGGTAACTAAATATATTTTTTTAAATACAGAGATAGTACAATAGTACAAAATTAGTGGACGAAAATAGAGCACTTTAAGTACATTATTGAAATGTACTTTTTTTCCCACCTGGGATGGAATTTATCACGAAGGTAATAGATGCATCAGCATGCACATTATATTTTATATTACTGTACATTTTTATTAATGACTACAACAATTCTTAGCTTACGTCATATACATGTGATTTTCTTAAAATAATAATTACACCAGCATATGATGACCAACTGTAGTGTCAATAAAAAAAAGAAGATATTGTTATGCTAAGGGTTCAAATAAATGATCTTAAGCATGAAATGTGAATAATGCTTAGTCATCTCTGACCTTCCAAAAAGATCAGGGTGACAGCATGGCTTCATGCGATGACTTGTAAAAAAGACATCTGAAGGTTAGGAGAAAAAAAAATACTGTTTAAAACATACCAAAGATATGTAAGATGAAATGCAGCAAACCAAGTAAACATAAAAACAACATATATTACATTCTACATCAGGAATAATTCAAACATCTGTGAATTGCAGTAATTACTGTACAATTCTAATATTTAATGAAATATTATCTGATCCGAAGGAGCTCCATAATTCTATTCAGACCATGCAAGGAACATAATACTTCTTAAAAAAGGTACAGTTCACTCATATATAATTTTGTAATCATTTACTCACCCTCATGTCTATCCAGACCTGTTTTACTTTCTGTCTTCTGTAAAATACAATAGAAGATATTTTTTGCCAATACAGTGAAAGTGAAGAGGGTCCAATTGTATGGACAAAAAGTTCTTCAAAATATATTCTTTTGTAATATACAGAAGAAAGAAAGTCATACATATTTAGAAACAACATGAGGGTGAGTGAATGATGACACATTTTTGGGTGAACTATCCCTTTGAGACTCCTTTAATAACGGTCTACGGAAAGGTTTTAGATATGATTTGTGAGTGGCAAAAGTCAGACCAGGCTGGCTCTAGATGTTACTTTAGATCAAGAGGAAGTCCTCGGCTTGGTTTCCTGGTGCTCAGCATCTCTGAACAGTCCCTTTGGCTGGCGTGGAGGCGTGAGCGGAGGAATTGTGGGTGACTGAAGAATATCTGCGTACCTGTGGCTGGGTTTGGTCTCCCTTTGGAGAACTTTTCTGAGGAGCGGTTTCAAAAGCCCAATGGTGACCTGGCTGCCGTGAGCTTCAAACGGTCCCGAGTTCTGCGTCGAATCCGGCAGATTTTTCAGTACAATATTAAGTATGCTCGTCACAGTCATGTCCTCTGGACAAAGAGTCCACAGCAGGTCCAAATAAGGGTCCAGGTCTCGATGCTGGGACACCTCGCACAGCAGAGCATCGAAAATCTCTTTGTTCAGAATAGGGCTCTTCCGGCAAAACCTCTCAGCTACTTGTGTCACACGTTCCCACTGGCTTTGCTCGATGAGAATCCGCAACGCTTGCATTATCGCTTTAGGCCTCTCGCTGCACAAAAGCAGCTCTACTTCCAGGTGTTGGTAGGTTTCTTTGCAAGGGAGCACAGTCAAGGCCCGTTTATAGAGCGGCAAGCTCTCAGAGCTCTCCTTCACACCATAACTCCTGGTCGTGCCCATCTGCTGTTGCGCCAATTCGAGAAACCTGGGGAGCCAGCTAGGCTGGTATTTGAAGATGGAATGGCACAACAGCTCAAAAACAGGCAGGTTCACCGTAGTGTGTTTCTGCTGACCGTTGCAGTGAGCAAAGTTCGCTGTGGGTTGCACGGGGCTGAGGATGATCTTCCACAACTCAGCAGGAGCTTTGGACGACAATGATCCCTCGCCGTTACACCTCAGATGGAGAACCGCTTGCATGGCGCTCCAGGAATAAGTGGGAAAGAGTTGGAAGATGCTATTCAGGTATTGAAGATTCTCCCTCTCTAGCTCACCACCAAGTAGCCGGCAGATCTCCTGCTGCACCAATGTTTCACAATAGTTCTCTAGATCTTTCTCAGAAGCCTTCACCATTGACGTTTTGATGTCCTCCAGCAAAACGAGACTCCTAAGTTCTGATTCGAGTGAGCTCATGAGCCTTTCTTGACCCGAGGAATGTTTCTCACCAGTTTTGGTCTTCTGGTTGCTGAGATAATCCCTTAGGATGGCAGCCAGCGATATGGGAGCTTGAAACATCCCACCTTTTTTGAGCTTCTCCACCGTGAGCTGTGTGCTACTTAGACTTCTTTGTTGATAGTATTTGCACGCTTCCTCGAAAACAGCTTCAACCAAGAGTGCACTCGAGTCTTCTGGATGTGTCGGAGAAGGCTTCTGTCTTTGCGTGACCACAAACATCCCGGTTTCTAACAGCATTTGCGGAGAGTGACTGTCCAAAGAGTTTACAAAGAGAAGACCTTCCGTTTTCAGACTTATTCGCTCTAATTCCAGGCCACATTTGGTGTCAATTAAGAAGAGGGTCCTGCCTATTGTTAGTGCCAGGATTTCATTATATATATTCAGGCTATTTTGGGTCCCACTAGCACTTAGGCAGTTATCAGGAAGTTTGTAAATGCTGCGGAGACAGCCATCCCTCTTCATGATGCATACCCAACCAGTGCTGAGGAGAAGGAGGAGGTCTCCACATCCAGTGGGAGAGAATCCACAGATATCAGGAGGATTTAGTGTGGATAGAAGGCCAATCAAGTCTGTAACAAGCCTCTTGAAGTCTGATTCTTTGCTTGAGCTTTTCATAAGCGTGCAACTACAGGCACTATGCACTTTAAAGGCGTCACGTTCAGGTGACCATACAATAAACACCTTAGAAAAACCTAGTGAGGAGTTTTCCCGCATGTCTGGGAGCAGATAGACCAAATCCCCAGAACTGATGGTCTTATATCGAGGATTATTATGCAATGCAATTTTCACATTTCCCAAACTGACACCCCCCTCATTAACTTCTACAGTCTTTTTGCAGATACAGAACCTGAAGTTGCTACACACACTATTGGAGTTCTCAGATGGTGGTCGCTCCTCACACCATATGATGAAATTCTGACACACAGACACAGAAACTACTTTGGCACGAGGGCTGTTACACAGATCCACAGTCTGGAGTAGATGCCAGCCTGATCCGCACTCCAGGAATTTCCAGAATTCCGCTTTTCCATTCTCAAAAATCACTCCCAGCACAGAGGCTGCATCATCTGGTTTGCTTTGAGGGATATAAATGACATCTACTATAGGCACATTTCGAGTTAGCACTAAATCAATGTGCTTCTGGCTTTGCATCGGATGGGCTCGCTGATATTTGTCATATGTCATAAGACCACTCTTGGGCTGACGCACAATGACATGAATGTGACGTCCATCTGGACTCAGACGCACATCGGACAGGCAGTTTTGAGAAGAAATGTTGGAGTATGCTCGTTTAAAAAACTCCTTTAGATCCTTTCCTTTCGTGAAATCGCCGAAATCAGTCACTTGCTCCAATGCGAGTCGCGTCATGTTTGCTGAAGCGTCGATCTGGAATAGGAAGCAAACGATGCGCGTGAAAAGAAAACACTTTCAGTTTGGACCGGCGATCATCCACAGTCTCCCTGAAACATGTCCAGTGCTTCGTTCACGCGTTAACTCCATCATATGACGATGTCATATTTATACAGTCCATAAATCCAGTGAAATACACTTAGATTTGTCTTGTGCTGTCTGCTTCTGTCCCACTCCTCCTGACATCACGAGTTTGTTAATTTCCGGAATCTAACGGCTGCGTTTCAAAACCTAGTGAGCCCCGGATCCAGACAGCATTATTGAGCAACAACGGTCGCGACTAGGACAGCCAGAAATCCTGTCTAGGTAGGCAGCTTACTACGTTTTTAAACACGCCCTATGCGTTGTTTTTATTTTTTTTTTTGCTCTGTTGAAGGGAGGAGTTTCATTCATCATCCTGCTCATATATAACGTTTGGAAAATGTACTAGGCCTATTATAGTTTATCTACCTAACGTTACTGTGTCTGTTGTGTGTGTTAAATCATAATCTCAGTTAATCAAAGTTTTATTCAAGCATAGTATTTAAATCGTTTTATAATATTCAATTGGCTTAAAAACTCGCAACTTGGTGTCAATTAAAGTTTCATTCTGTAAAAATGTGTATCCTAAAAGTCTTTTGTGTGTGTGTGTGTATCCTAAAAATGTAGTGATTTAATAATTTTTTGTTACCTAACAAGATGAAAGAACTTTACTATAAAATTCTTCATAATTACTAGCCATTTAAATCTTTTCTTTCTAAATTTAAGTTGGACATTTCTTCACAATGCACATTCTGTAATTCTAATCTTGAAACAATACCACATTTATTTTCTGAATGTCATTATATAAATATTTTTGGAAAGAAGTAGCCTGGCTTATTTTCTCTGCTTATAGCAAACTTTTTATTTTTGAAATAATTAATGTTCTGTTTTTGATGTGGGAAAAAAGGAGATGGACAATGTGTTAAAATTGCTAACTATATGTGGCCTATTTCATCTGCATAAATGTAAAGTTACTGACTGTAAGCCCAACATTACGCTTTTTTGTATTGATTTAAAACTATTTTATGACTCCCTTTGTTCATCGCTCAACAAGAAATCTGCAAAACTGCACAACTGCTAAAAAAATTATAATACCTCCTGTGTATTTCCTGAAAATTAAAGTTTTTTTTTATTATTATCATTATATATATATATATATATATATATATATATATATATATATATATATATATATATATATATATATATATATATATATATATTGTCTTAGACATTTGTTATATATTTTTTTCTTGCTTGTTTATACATCCTTTTTTGTATTTTGTTTCAAAATCTATTTCATGTATCCCCTGTATGTTTAATAATAATAATAAAAATGGGGGGCGTAAATGACGTAAATTTGTAGGCTAACAAGGGAGGCTAATACGCCATAGAATATTCCTATCTGGGTTTTAGATTGGTTTTAGATGTATGAGTAAATTAATGTCTTTAGCGAACAATTTTCGAATCGACTTTTAGGTTTTGTTCAACAACATAGATTGAAAATTAAAATACGATGGTCACAAGCAGAGCGATTGGCCCATAGACATGTACACCTAGATTCCACATTCGACAGCTCCAGACACGTCGGCGCGCCCGCCATCTTGGAACGGTCAACGACAGCGTGTCGTCATTCACAGTATCACACAGAGTCAATGATGGCACAACATTGCGGAGCTTCTGATTGTGAAACACCGAGATTTAAATTCTCGAAGAAATGGGATAACTTTTCACAAGTGAGAATGTGCTGGTTTGTGTTTTTATATGTATTAACTCAGTATTTCAGGTTTACTATGGTAACTTTCTAATGTCACGTTAGCTGACTGACACCTTCGTCTTGTTGTAATGTGTTAGTTTAGCAAAATCATCTGCTAAAGTCTATTGCAGATATAGATGATCATATATGCGTCTAAATACGGTTACAGACGCACAAGTCAACCTGCTCTCTAGTGTTCACGGACCGGCGTTTTGACTGTTCCAATATGGCGGACGGTCCATAGAAACATCCACTAATGAGGCATCTATGTTTATAAATGTATTTATTTCCCGGTCACAAGTGTCGGAAATGACGCGAGGGGTGGTAAACACACTTCCTTCTACTCGCGCGAAGTTTTCATCGTAGATGTAAATGACGGACATGAATCCTGCAGTTTTTAAAGTTTGTACGTTCTCAAAATATATGCTAATTTGTGTACATCAGTGTTTATTGTTTCTTCTCTGGCTTTATTTTCCGATGTCTGGTCGCATGCTTAGGTCAGCTGCAAAGAATCGCAAATACGATCACTGTCAGGAAATATTTATGTAAATAATGTCTATATTTTGATGGATTGCACGCACACATGCTCTAATTATTTTGTAAACAAACTTTTTAAAAAGCCTCACTAAAATCTGTGTATCAGTAAAACACTGTCTTTACTTACCATGTGATTAGCTGCATATTATATTAGTACACTGTAGTATGCTATGCTTTACTAAATTATGCTGCATACTATTCATTTGTTATATTATATATGTTATGCTTGCATACTTGAGTGAACCTACTTAATTTTGAAAAACGTCAATGTACAACTGTCATTTTGGATTTTCAAATCTGTCTATTTATTTTTATTGTAATATAATCTTTTATAAACTTTAGGAATTTTAAGTTTCTGTTTTATAAGCAGTCTGACAAATGTGTCTCTCTGACCAGAAAATCAAGCAGAAACACTGAAGATGTCTGACTCGAGAAGAAGGTCGAGAGGGAGTCAAGAGGAGCCAGCAGGACCGTCCAATGGAGTAGGTGGGCGGAACAGGTCAGAGAGAGCTGCTGAAATGGGTGAAGAAGATGATATTGTTGGTGGACCATCAGGTATTAGTGAGGAAGATGATGATCCAACACGCAGGAGAGAGATCAGGAGCAAGTACAGGGATCTGATCAATCAAGTCCAGCGTGAGTATTATTACTGTTAAAATTTGTTTCATTGATACAGTTTAATATTTATTTTATGAAGTGTATCCATTGAGAACATGTGACATGCATTTTTTGTTGTTGACAGAAAACCGTGAGGACATGTTGAACCCGGCTAACAATAAACTCACTGATGTTTTAGAAGAGGCCAACAAACTTTTTGCCAATGGTATTATTTCTATACACTCTAATGTTTATGATTATATATTTATATTTTGTATTTTTAAATTTTGAGTAATTTTTTTTAGTAATTAAAAAGTCTGTTAATTTATAGTTTATATTATTATATTATAATTATATATTATTATTAGTTTATAATTTTTCTTAACTTTTATTTCAGTTTTAGTTATTTTAGTGCATCAAGGTAAATTCAAAGAAAATGAGAAATTTTGCCTTAGCAGTAGCTGAAATAAAGATTAATAAACAAACAACTTTATTTTTATTTAATTTGAGTAAATGTTTATTTTAATTTAAAAAAAAAAATTGTGATGTTTTTAGTTCTAGTTTTAGTTAACTATATCTATAATAGCCCTGTTTCTATACACTTCATATCCTGATACCTACTAACACATTTAAGTGCTGTAGTTGGATATATGGTTTAGCAGAGCTCTGCATACACATCTTCCAGTTTCTTTGCATTATGTCTTCACAATGTTTCTCCTGCTGGTTTGTTATGTTCTGTTTCTGTTTTCAGTGAGACAGGCTCGTGAAGCAGCGCTGGATGCTCAACTCCTGGTACTAGCCACTGATCTAGGGAAGGAGAAGGCCAGCCAGCTACATGCTGAAGGCTCTGCGTTTGACCCGTCTGCATTTGCAGAACATTTGGTTAGTAACTTTGAGGGGAAAGCCAGATCTTACATTTTGCCATGTGCAAATTCACTCTGAAAGGATTTTTCTCCTTGGTTGATTTTTCATATTGATCATTCTAGTTGTCCTACATGGGTCTGAATCGTTTGGAGGATGAAAGTGGTCAAGATGGAAACTTGGAGGGATATTTACCACAAGGAGCCTGGCAGAAGCTTGCAAATAGATCTGAGCACTGCTTCAAAACAGCCCCTTCATTCCACTACATGTAAGTATAGCTGTAGTAAGGGAAGTTAAATGAGATCGAAGGCGATCAGGTAATTGTATCGAAGTATGTAAGACTAGGGGATATATTAAATTTACATTTAATTTTATATTATTTTGCTTTTTTTTTTCAATGGTTTTCATGAGTTTTTTGCTATTATTTTTGCTATTAAGTTTTCCGATTCCCATTTTGCCCCAGCAAAAATGGTGTTATAATTGGTAAGTTCAAATTCTGTAAAGCGGTTCAAACGGTCAGTATAAGTAAACCAGTTCACTTACATCTAAATTTGTTTGCATCATCCCTTACAAATGTTCACTGATGTCCCCATGTGGTATTTCATATATTGAAAAGGTTTAGTAAACAAGCATACACTACTATTCAAATGTTTGTGGTTAGTAAATTACTAATTTTTATGTAATTAATACTTTAGTTTTATTAGGAAAGGATACATTAATTTGTCAACAGTAACAGTGAAGATATTTAAAATTACTGAATGCAAAAGATTTCTATTTCAAATAAATGCTCAGTTGTTCAATTGAACTTTATATTCATCAAGAAATCTTGAAAAATGTATTATGGTTTACACAGAAAAATTCTCAAACACTAATAATTGTTGTATTGGTGCAAATAAATAAAATTAATAAATATTTTTCCATAATTATTTAGTGAGCTTTTTATTACATATTGGATTCTTTTTGATTAGAATGGCCATACAGTTTTACAAAAACAAAACCTCTGCTGACACTGAAGTGTGCACTAACCTTTATTTAATTATTCTATTCAATTCAAGGTTGGGCTCATTTTTGGCAGAGCCTCCTCCACCACGGCAGAGAGTTGAAAGGCAAAGGAAAGTACCAGGCAAAGAGGCGAAGCGAATTATGCCCACCCAGGTGTGCTTATTATAATGCAAACGCTGACTGTCTTTTCAAATATCCTTCAGAATCTGTCCGATTTTAAGAAATATCTTGTCGTCACAGCTGAAAAAAATGGAAGAATCACACCAGGAGGCAACAGAGAAGGAGGTTGAAAGGATTCTTGGATGTCTCCAAGGTTACTTTGCTGATGACTGTAAGCATAATAAAATAACTTTGCGTCAGAACTTTGCTACAGACTATTTTAAAATAAAAAAATTGTCTTTTTCGGAACAGCTGACGAACCCATTTCATACTATGAGTTCGTTATCGACCCCAACTCCTTCTCCCGGACTGTGGAGAACATCTTCCACACATCTTTTCTCATAAGGGTAAGTCGAGATGTTACAATAGCTGTGGAAATTTGACATAGGTCCCACAATAAAAAATGAAATCCGTTTTTTATTACTCTCAGGATGGTCTGGCGAGGATGTACTTGGATAAGGATAACCTTCCTTGTATTGGTAAGGTCCATAAGATCCATAAGTCATAGTTGTGGTTGTGTTTGGTTGCATGTGCTCACAGATGATATTATTATGTGTGTGTTGTAGCTCCAGTAGAGGAAGGTGAGGTAGAGCCTGGTGGTGCTTCCATCCGACATCAGTGTGTCATCTCTATCAACCATGAATCCTGGAGGGTGAGCACATTATGACTGCGCTTGGTGCATATTTGCAATAGTGATGCACCAGGTTTTATTATTTTTTTTTTTTTACCAATCCGGGAATTAAAGTTTTCATTTAGCCACAAGCAGAAACCGAAAATAAAGTTTATTTAATATTGTAATGTTCCCTATTGTAATGTACATTATATCATAATGAAACTTCTTCTCAAGCAAGAAAAAATGTAGGGTGGTAATTTCGTCCATCGGAAATTGATTGGATTGTTGGATCACTGCCGTTTGCTATTGCTGTCATCTCATGTGATTGACAGTTTTTCCCGCCCTCATGCCAGTAAACATGTCATCAGAGAAGAGGGAGGGGAAGATATTTGATTAAAGATTAGGAGGGCACATGAATAAAAAAAAAGATATGTGCACAAATAAATTGTTTATAATAAATGCTGCAATATTCCATAAAAAATATAGGATTGAAATATATTGTTAATCTCCCTCTATCATCTATGCATGTATCTAGAAAAATATTTCTCTCTAGATTTTTTTTTTTTTTTAGCTGACTAACAAACTATGAACATTGAATGGCTAATGCTGGGTAAAAACTAAAAGATTTTTTGAAAACGTATAAGATTTTCAAAATGTGGGAGACCACAAACATAAGGAAAAAAATCCTAGATTTAACCGTTTTGCTCTTACAGTGTGTGGTGTGCCGTGATATGACAAAGACAGCACACCACACACAAACAGATTTTCAACCAGAGCCCCGACTATGAATAAGGGAAATCTCACAAAATCTCTCGAGACTTCAGAGTAAACATGACGACTGATAGGCAGGAAGAAATTGCGTTGATAGTGTTTGGAATGATTTTGGTATGTTTTACTGGACACGTTGTATAAACACTCTTGCTGTTGCCACAAATCAACAAGCTGATCCTCCATCTCTGCTGTCCAAATCCATTTAAAGTTGTGCTGTGCCATAACTGTGTTTATGCTTCTGTCTTCTGTCAGCTCGCTTTCTGATTGGATATCGTTTCGTTTCACGTGATAATCTCTCTAGAGCGTGCACGCGTTTGTCCTCGGGGTTCCCCCTACATATCAGGATTTCTGATGTTGAATATTTACAATTCGCGATTGGGGGGCCTCTGATGTCCTTCCGAGCAGATTCAGTCAATCTTAACACATCTTGCACCACAGGAAAAATCTGATAAGATAATCTGTAGACCCATTAAGATAATTGGGACATTACCTAGGATTGTCGGAAGGTGAGAAATCAGCCCAAAATCAGCCCGATTATCTTGTGGTGTGCACCCAGTAGGGCTGCACAATGATTAATCATGATTAATTGTTTGCAAAATAAAAGTCTGTGTTTACGTAATATGTGTGTTTTGTGTATAATAATTATGTATATATAAATATACATACATAAGTATATTTAAGAAAAATGTTATATTTATATATAAAATATTTATATTTATATATAATATAAAATGTATTTAAATATGTATATTTATTTATACATGCATATATTTCTTAAATTTATACGTGTGTGTGTATATATATATATATATATATATATATATATATATATATATATATACACACACATAATTATTATACACAGAACACACACATACATGATTACATGAGCTATGATACATTTCAGTAAGTTGTACTGCTTCTTTCAGCATACCTTCTGATGTTCATTTATGTTCATTTTGTGCTATAACTAGTAGTAAACTGGAAGAGATGATTGGTTCACATGCGCTCTGCTCTGCTCCGTGCTAATATGCTTTAAGAGCATCAAACGATCATTATTGCTTGAGTTTTGTTCTAAAATTGAAAGAATTTGAAAGCTCAAACTTGGTTTCTATCAATAGTCACAAAGCTTATTGCAATTATTGGATGGTATAGGCAAACTGAAAACCACGTATACTAAGGGTGCGTTCACACTTGTAGTTCGGTTCGTTTGGTTCATTTGGTCCGGACCAAAGAAAAAAAAAAAACATTTAGTCCTGGTCTGATTAGCGTTCAGATTGGCAATTTTATCACCGAACCAAAAGATACCGAACCTAAAGGCACAGAGATACATCCACAACGTGATTAGTCGGATTTTATGACGTATTGCCTATTTTGAGACGGAACTTACCGAACATCCAAAACAGTGCTGTTTTCTGAGGTAAATGCGCTCGTTGTGTGTGTGTAGCTGTCCGTAGCCTGCATGTGATGGAAGCTCGTGAAGAGTTTATAAAATGTGTAAAGTAGTCAAAACAGCGGGGAGAATCCCTCCGTCACACACAAACCATCTGCTGCGTGGAGACGCGCGTCTGATGCCTGTGATGGGCAAACTCGCGTCTATGACGAGAAAAACCGACATGCGTGAGGATTCTGTCCATTTTAGAATCTCATCTTCCTGTTTTTGGTTCGGTTACATGTCTTTGGTCCGTGTTGCGTTCATATATAATTCGAACCGCACCAGAGTTCGTTTGGAAGCGGACCGAGACCCATCTTTTCAGCGGTCTCGGTCCGCTTGTTTGGTGCGCACCAGAGTTCGGATGGCAGCGTTCACACATGTTCAAATGAACCGCACTAACCGAGCAATCACACCAGGGTTCGTCTTAATCGAACCAAACATGACAAGTGTGAACGCACCCTAAAAGATCTTGGTTCATTAAAATGAAGTTTGATTTAGAATCGAGAAGTATAAATTCAGCCCTCCAAAACCTTCTGCTGAATATTTTCAGTTGCCGAAATGTTGGTGCATCACTAAATTCAAGCAGATATTTATTCAGTATAGGTTTTTTTTTTTTTTTTTTTTTTTTAATGTTAAATAATTTACATCTCTGTTTTACAGGAAATCATTGATGCCTTTGATATTAAGGACGCTCTGATTCCAGCTCCTGAAGTTTTGTCTCAAGAAAGCTAAGTTGGAGGATAGCTAACAACAGCTACTGAAACATTTGTAAAATAAAAACAACTACATTTTTATATTTTTAATGTTTGGAATCTCAATTTTAAGAGTCATGTCTTTTGGATTTTGTATAAAGTGCAATAATTTTGACTAATACAATAAATGTAAAGTGAACTTATATTAGGTGTTGGATTCCAAGTAAAACCAAAGAAATATTTTAATTTGATGGAAACATACAAGGTTCATAACTCTCCACGGTCTATAGGTTTACATCTCTCTTTCTCTGAATCTCAAATATTCAGAGCAGCACAGTGCACAGAGGTGGTGACCATCACATGGGATCATTATTTAATAAAACATGTTTGCTTTGTAAACCATTATTCAAAGACATAATCCCATTTGCAAGTCAAAACTCCATTCACAACCCCCCACATCACAGAGTCTGAGTTTATATCTACAGGACATTTCCTTGTATATCCTTTTACAAACATGCTCCATTAAACCTGCCCCATTTTTTTTTTTATAGATAAGAGACTGTATCCATGCAGATGAACTAAAGATGCTTGTAGTGTAGATAACACTTGTATTGGGGAATCCAGATATAAACCTGTGTCAAAAGTATGTTGTAAGATAAACCTATTCAAAATGGGCCGTAATCCCATATCCGTTTAGATTACAGTTGAACACTACCATCTAGTGGTGGAGGAATGCACTGGTTAGGGCTGAATATATTTGTATGTGAATTAAAAAATTGTTATTGAAACATTATCTCGACTGCTGTCTCGGATATTTGCAGGATCATATGGGAATATCTGTATTCTCTTGCACTGTGTTGTCTATTACAGATTCATATCATATAAAATGCTTATGCAGGGCGGCGATAGAGAGCCGTCCATGTGTGCACTAGTGCGGCCCTATATATGCACACAGATTGGTCCAAGCTTGGATTAACTGCCCTGTAGTTTAAACCCACTGACATCTGAAACCTTTTGGAGGGATCTGCCTGCTGTCTGAGTAACACTCATGCTCACAAGACGCATCTCTCAGCTGCAGGGACTTTTTGGATGGTGTAGTGGTGTAAATCTGTGTTCAGGTCAGTGGCTGAAGTTATGATTTTGAGTATAGCATTGGGCAGCAATTTTTTGTTGACCGTGTTTGTTTTTGTGGTGGTGTTTTTTTCCCCGACAACATTTGTTTTTATTTTCACTTCAGATTTGTCTAGGCTTATTGTTTGTTGGTGTGCTCCATTTAAACAGGGCAGGTGTTGTTTTATGCCTTTTATATGCTTTTATGCTTCATTTAATGTTGATAAGTGTTTTTTTGTTTGTTTGTTTGTTTGTTTTTTCAGTGGGTCAGTGTGTTGGCTCACTGGTTAAAGTTCTGCATCCTTGTATTTCACAGTGGCAGAGATCCGATCTCATTTTTAAGAAAGTGGCAGCATATAAAAATAATGGAAAATTATTTATATAGCTTTGCTATACAAGTTATTATCAGATTCCCTTAAATGTTCTTACTTTTTCCTCATCTTTTATGAGCTATCGTTTAGTTTGTCTGTATTAAACATTTTGTAATTTAAATGTTTTAGTGAACTGCAGTATCTTTGCCTGGTGTCTTTTTTTATTTTATATAATGTAGAATAAGATATGCATTTAAACACATTCTTCATGTGTTTATTTGAACTCTTGAGAATTTTGCCTTCCATTTCAGAAGTAAAGGTTGCTTTTTTTGCTGAAATCTCATCTTTCATATGCACAGATAATAAAATTCTGGCCTGTACTGATGATTATTTTCATGTTATGAATGATATTAAAATAATAAAATTAAATGGTTTTGATATCATTAATATTATTTTAGTCTTAAAAAATATGCTAAAACTAAAATCAGTATCAATTCAGTGTTGTCATGCTTAATTTAGGCATCAACCAAAATTGCTATATTTTAAAAAAATCGTTAAGATTGATAACTGATATAATTCTGATAATCTGTACTTCGAATGATGGTCCAGACCAGGTGTGATTTTAAATGTATTTTATTTAGGGCTGCAACAACTAGTCGATAAAATCGATAATGAAAATAGTCGAATGTCGTTATCGATTAGTCGCGTCTGCCCACCGTGCACCGAAAACTTCCGCCAGTCCATCAAATTACAGCACTGAATAACGCATTTTTATGAACAAAATGCATCTAAAAAGTAGTTGAGGAAACTGAGTGAGCCGCTGCGGGAAAGGTATGTGATCCAAACTCCCGATAACACGTGAATTCTTTATTTTAAGCTTAAGACTATGCATTTGCTTGTCTTGTCAGGCGTTTTGACAGATGTGAGATCGAGCTGTTTAATTTGTGATATGTTTCCTCAGCGCAAAATGTAATTTTATTATTATTTCCTTATCCGTAAGTGTTGCAAATTCACGCGAATAATTCCATTTTACATGAAGGCTCGTCCTTTTACAGTCTGAGTAAAACTTCAAACTTTACTGAATGAGCGACGGCGCATTAGACAGGGATACTATTAAATTCAGCGCAAATATATATATTTTTCTGAAATATCTGTTGTTGACTTTTAAATCTAAATTTAACGTCCAACATGTAATTTTATGAGAGTGTTAATTGTAAAGGTATAACTGCATGTAATCAATAGCTACTGTAACTGTAAGACGTTTACAGGATAAAGAACAGGTTACTGTGTTGAGAGTGAATGTGTTCCTGCAGAACATTCCTCTTGACTGTTAACACTGAGTTTTTATTTATTATCTTTATTATCATCTTCATTTTTAATGTGATTTAGACTGCCCTTTTTTAGATATATTCACTGTATATGTTTTCATAGCATTCAGTTGGCACATTTGTTTGAAAGACAGCATTGGGGAGAATGTGGAAAAGTGTCTTTTGTCAATAAAATAAAATTAAAAAGAAAGTTGATCTTTTTACCAGATTTATCAAATCGGCCAAATAATCGATTATCAAAATAATCCTTAGTTGCAGCCCTAATTAATTTGGCTTGAAAAAGCCAACTTACTGTTATGCTGTTTTATCTATCTATCTATCTATCTATCTATCTATCTATCTATCTATCTATCTATCTATCTATCTATCTATCTATCTATCTATCTATCTATCTATCTATCTATCTATCTATCTATCTATCTATCTATCTATCTGTCTGTCTGTCTGTCTGTCTGTCTGTCTGAACTCATTTCATAAACTCATCTGTCTGTCTGTCTGTCTATCTATCATCTATCTAAACTCATTTAAACTCATCTGTCTGTCTGTCTATCTATTTATCTATCTATCAAACTAAATCAATCAATCTATCATAGCAACCACCCAGAACACCATGGCAACCGCCTAGCAACCGCACAAATCACCCTTGCAATATCCTATCAACCACCCTGGGTACCCTAGCAACCGCATAGCAACGCCGTAGCAACCACCCAGAATACCTTAAAAACCGCAGATACATAGATCTATAGATAGATAGATGGATAAAAACTACTAAACTAAATCTAAAAAATATTAAAACTGCTTCAAACTTTCTGGACCGGCTTTTTCAAGGCAACTTAAAGTTTGTCTTGACAAACGTTTTTAATCTAGTTTTATTTGTGATGCTTAAGAAAACCATTGCAGTGTGAAGCAGCCTATGCCACAGATGGCACCTTCATTCAGTAACATTCTTTTATTTTTTGCTTTAAGTTGACATGAAACGGAAATTGACCAACCTTACTACCACACTGTGACACATTTTCAAGTCTTACTGTATATTGAACAAGAAAAAAAAAATGTTGGGTGGGACTTTATTTTATCCTCTGGTTGTTGATTGGATTGTGAAACGTAAGCGTTGCCTGCTGGATTGGAGGCAAACCTGAATATGATTGACTGCTGACTTTAATGCAAGTTAGAGAATAAATATCTTCAATTTAGTTTGTGAATCTTCATCTGTCATTATGACTGTTTTTTTATTTCCTTTTAAATCCTTTTATTTTCTGCCACTGTCCTATTTCACTTGAGTGGCTCCATAAGTTTTTCTTCTGGCGATTTTCTTTGATGCTCATCACCGTGTCATTATGCCAGCAGCTGTTGCTCTTTTAAACTTGCAGATGCTCTGGTCTTTTATTTCACTCAATCTCATTCAGCTTCTGTATTTTCTGTCCTCCCCCTCCTCTCCCTGCTTGTGTGACGGTCTCTGTCGATAACAGAGGGGCTTTTTAGCCACTTGCAGAGCAGCATCTCTTAACATCACAGCAAACGGAAGGGGAGGAAAATTGTCAAGACTCTTTTTTTGAATCTCAACTGTGCTATTTATATAATTGCGTTGTTATATAAGAGAATGAGCATGTATGTCATACATATACCCTGGGCATTGCAGTAGATGAGGCTTATTCACTCACACACTCTCTCTCACACACACACACACATGAGGGTATCCTTGCACACTTGCACTCACTTGCTCACACCCTGCTTGCATTGCTCAGCGATGCCATTTCTTTGTAGTGGGGATGCAGTCCTGGAGAGACTATTTTTGCAAGCCTTGTAGTGCTTCTGTCACCTCTCCTCAGGAGGACATGGAATACAGGATGGGAAGCTGCATCGGAGTTGCACGCAGCCAGGTAACACCGCATCTCTCAGACGCTGCAGACAGAATGGCAAAACGAAACGAGAATGAGTGCAAAGACATCGCCGGCTGTTCGGTGGTTGTTAGTGCAGGCAGAAAAAGGGGATGAGGGGGAGTATTTGTGTCAGACTGGGCTGACGTCAGGGGGATATGAAAGCAAAAGCATGTATTTTTGGCTGTCTCTTCTCATACTGGCCTGTAGTGGTCGGAGCTCAGGAGATGAAGAGCGTGAAAAGAGACGGGAATGGAAGGGAAAAAAGAGGGGGAGGTGCAAAGAGATGCCTGACAATATCTGTACAGTGAGTGGGGACAGAATGACAGACATGGATAAATGGAAGCTCTTTGCAGTTTAGGCAAGATGGCAACAAGCAAATCAATTCTAGGTTGTGCTGAAAATAGCCATAGTTTCAGAGAATTAAATAAGAAATTGATTCCCATGACAACAAGCAATATTTCTGCATTCAATATCTGTTAATTGAATGCTTAATTATACATAAATGAATAGTAAATCAGCTGTGATTGTTCATTGACAATAAATGCTGCCTTAATAATTTATTAATATCTTGTTATTCATTATCCCTTAAGTGCGCTACAGTCATGTATACTTGTTTTAATAGGGATTTAGAACAGGAATGTTTGGTTAGTCACTTTATTTTAATGCTTGTATAATAATCGTAATGTTTTAATACTGTATAATGATATCAGGGAGGAGAAGGGGTGTGTTGTGTGACTGCCAGCAATTAAAAAAAATATTTATTACAATGACCTGTACTTTTATTCATGTTTTCTTGATGCTTTTAAAATGTCAGGGTGGTTTTGTATTTTTATGTAGCAGAAGGTGAGAATAAGTATTTAGTAAGTGAAATGGAGTGTCTCTTGTTATGTTTGTATGTATGAGTGTAAACAGGTGAGGTGAACAGGTAGCAGACAATGGATAATACATAAATAATGCATGTATTATTATGCATTGCATGGCTTTCTAATGGGAAGCAGCTGTGTGGTTGAATTGAAGTTTGAAAGATCACAATCAGGAGTTAAGCAAGAACGGCTAGCAATAGTCATTGAACGGAAGTTCTTGGAGGATGCCGGACAGAGCTGAAAATACTGGTTTGGTAAGATATATTCATCTGCCCTATTAACTGTTTTTCACTAATTTACTGTACATTATAAATGACCATTCAATTATATTTAAGTTAAAAATATTTAATATCACTGGACCCCTAGTTAAAAAATAAGCTATACCAAAATCTATTTAGAATACATTTATTTCATACTAAGTAAATTCAAATCTATTAACATATTTATTGACATATCACTTAAGACTTACTGATATAAAATTATAATTAAACTTTATTTGGAGTATTTCGTTATTGCACAGTGTACATTTCTTAATATTATTCCTAAAAAGTGCTTTAACTTCACTATTGATAAGGACTGTATGAGCTTTGTATAATATCAGTATTTAAATGCAAGATATTTAAAGTGTACCTAAAGTATACTTGCAATAGTTCCACTTAGCACAATCATACTTAAGAATATCTTTAGTTGCACCTACTTCAGCACAATTAAAGTGCATTAAGTACAAAATTAGTTGTTCCAGTTTAGCAGACTTTAAGTATATACCAGTTTAGTACAATTGCAGGGTATTTTTTATTTAGCACATAAATATTAAAATTTATTTGTAGTATACTTAGCACAAAATAAATGTATTTCAAATACATTTTAGTCTTTTTTTTCTACTAGGGTCAGTTTGACTATATACACTACCTTTGCTTACACCAATGAAAATTAATTGGGTAGAAAAATACACGGCTAGTTATACAGCTCACCTATAACATTTGGGAATCCAGCAGTGCGAATACCTACAACTACTGACCAACTGTACAGCGACTTGGCGACCTCTAGAAATAAAAGCACCGTCGGTGTGAACAGAGCATTATATTAACACTTAGTAGTGTGAATGTTGCATTTCTCAATGACAAGTGTTCATTTATTGATGCTATTATAGAAATTATCTATTCACAATCAACTATGATTAATGTATTCTGTGAGCAAGATGTCTGATAATATGAAGGTTACTGAGAAAGCAAGTAGCATTGGGGTCATCACGTGATCGCAATATGAGTGAAGACCTGCTGTATGTAAAATTAAATGTCTTTTATTATGCTACTGATATGATTGGAGTCTTCCAGTGTGCACCTTTAAGAAAGAGATGGAGGATACAGCTCAGAGAAAAGTGCTGTGTAATTGCTTTAGGGTCCTGTTGCCAGGCTAAGGGGGTTATGGGAAGGGTAAGATCCTTTCTGCTTAGTTTATGGCATTGTGTTTGTTTACAAGTGTTACCAAGGGCCATGCACCGTCCAGCTGACTCTGTCATCTCTATCCCGTCAGAAACATTGCAGCCCCCCACGGTCTCTCTGTCAACCCACTGCTTACCCCCTCTTGCCTGCTCAAACTCTGTGCAGATATAGCAACCCAATGAGCCAGTTGTCTCAAGAGGGGACAAGTTTGTTTACTGTGGTGTAGCTGCAATGAACACAACCTAAAGATCTACATTAACTACGTTAACTGATTCTTCCTCTGTGAGATGGGTGAGTGAATTTGACTTGACTTGTTGTTACTTTTGAATGACCATATCTAGTAGAAGTCAGGTGTTATACTGCGCTGACATGGTTTAAATTATACTAACCTTATAAATCTTTAGTATCACTTTAGATTTCGTTTTGTACACTTTTTGGTTTTGGTGCACTTGACTTCATATATCATAGTGTTATGGGGGAAAAAAATCAATATAATTGTCCTTATAAATTAATAGTTCTTTTGTTTTTAAGGTTGTATTATGCAACTTTGTGGCACGTCTCTTTATGTTAGGCGTCTTTAAATACTTAAACAGTTTAGGTACAATGTATTTATTGTGTTCATGTTATATTGCAAAACACTTTTACTGCTATTGAAATGGAATACGGATAAGGTTAGGCACAGGTTTGGTGATATGGGTAGGTTTAAGGGCAGGTTAAGGGGTAAGGGAAGGGTCAATGGTGTAATTATAGATGTAATTACAGAAATTATTTACAGTTGTAATTAAAGGCAGGTATTTTTTAAATATATGTACAATGTAAAAATGTATGCATGTATGTACACAGTAAATCAAGTGCATTGCATCGAATTATTAATTTAAATTAATTCTGTACTAAATAAGAAATCTATTTTTTTTCCTTTCAATGATAAGCCAGAAGTCCAGGAATAGAGAGGACATGTTCTCTTCTGCTTGAGGGGTGTTCCTATGTCAACAGGCATTTAGGAGTGCATGTAGTGACTCAGCCATGCTAAAGGAAGGAACTGATCTTTAATTATTAGTGGGAGATATGGGTCTGCAGATGGGTAATATTTACTGTGTGTGTGTGTGTGTGTGTGTGTGTGTGTGTGTGTGTGTGTGTGTGTGTGTGTGTGTGTGTGTGAAAATACGAAATTTAGAAAATACGAAATTTAGAAGTCTTGATTTGTTTTGGTTTATATTATGTTGGATGACACAAACATAAGCAGGGATGGAATTACCCTCCATTTCCAGATAGCTCAGGACGTCTCAAAGCACTTCTGTCATTTGTCTTCTCTCTTATTTATCTTATTGATCGGTTGTTTCTGAAAGCCAGGCCAAATCTAAACTTGACTCTTCAGACATTATTTGTATGGAAAAATTGTATAGGCTTATGTATTCCAGTTTGTTTTGAAGGGAAACTGGTGCACGACTCATGGCTGGACGGGAAGACTTAAATAACGAGTGACAGACAGGAACAGCATCTATTTATAACAAGTTTCGTATTCAGGTTTGGCAGAATGTAGAGCAGGCACTGATCACCCAGCAGAGTCACATGGACACACAAACAGAACTCTTTATCAACTCTTCGAGATGATTTATATCATTGTTTGACATAATGGTTTTGTGTTTTGAAGATGCTACACAACAATTCTTGATATGATACTTAATAAATCAACTTCCTTCCAAACACTTTCCAGTATACACCTGGCGATCGCGAACCTTCAGTCAGGATAGACAGCCTATTTAATTTAACGGAACCGAAAACGGGTTTATGAGGGATAGAAGTACAGTCACTGTTATACATGAGGTCTCAAACCATGTGTAATTTTCACAACCCATGATTTCTAGAGTAATGACTCACAGCAGGGGGAGACAGAGGGCAGCTTCTTTTTGACTAGTTGATTTTGGCAGTAATCTCCAAACCCTCACAGTCACACGCATCTACTTGGACAATCTGTCAAATGATGAGCTTACTGCACTAGATTAACCCACTAAGACAGCTAATGGGTCAAATACAGACTCCTACTCAGAGCCTACTCAGTGCCATGCAACATGCCACTGATCTTAAGTTCTCTTGTGCCCATTTGAAAAAAAATAATATTATACATCTAGGTATTTCTGCTTTCTGATTTTAAGATCACTCCCTCAATCCTCAATGAATGCTCATGGAGATAAATACAGCACTAGATAGGGAGATGGTGTTTTACAGAAGGTTTAGATAGATGGGATCCCATGTACTGAGTTTCTTCACATTAGAGCATGCTGTAGTTGTGGTTGTTTGAGGGGGCGACAGCTTGACTGATGGGCCCTGGAGCTTTCTGCAGAGTGCTGGCCGCGGGTCAACAGCGTGTGCAAAATGCTCCAGGAAGCTGATTTATGTTTATAATGAGCTTGTGGTGTTCTTAAAAGACGTTCTGGCCAGAGCTCTGTTAGACCCATCTAGAAGAGCTTTTTTTATGGGCTAATAAGACACACTCACTCTCACTAACCTTCACACATTGAGCAACTCAAGCCAGATGTGTAATGGTCCTGAAAATATCATTCTCTTAATGTGGCATGATGAAAAACTGACAGTTTAAAATAATTCATGGATATTAATTGAACTTAACTTTTTTTTTTTTGGATAATGAACTTTAAATCAAGGATGCTATTAAAATGTCATTCTCATAATTGCAAATTGCCAGACAAATAGCGATCATGAAACTACACACATTCTTAATGAATGGACTTAATGGACAAAGAAAAAATGCATTAAAATTATTATGAATATATAATGTTATTTTTTTATATATATTTCACCACGCAAATTGTTGTGTTTATATATGTACACTACAATTCAAATGTTTGGGGTCGGTACGATTTTTGCGAGTCTCAAAAATTTACTGCTCACCAAGGCTGCATTTATTTGATTAAAAATAGAGTAAAAACAGTAATATTGTGGAATATTATTACAGTTTAAAAGAACTGTTTAATATATTTACAAATGTAATTTATTCCTTAGATGGTAAAGCTGAATTTTCAGCAGTCATTACTCCAGAATTTACTTAATATCTTTGTGGAAACTTTGACACTTTTATTTTAGAAAGTTAAAAAACAGCATTTATTTGAAATATATTATTATTATATAAACATTATAAATGTCTCTTTCACTTTTTAAGTGAACCCAGCATATTTTATCCCACTCTATAGGCTTAAGCTTTTAATTTAAAATGATCATTAGAGTATGGCAATATAGCACTAGCAATGAGAATTTTACTGTGAACCGGCTCCAGTACAGTCTGAGTGATCAATTCTCTTCTGTTATGGTCAGATTGGCTATACTGTCCCTCTTTTTTGAGAGTCAGATTGTTGCAGTTTCTTCTGGGTTTGTTTTCGGATTCTTTGGTTTGACTGGTTTCAATCTGGTTTATCTTGTCTGTGTTCTGGATTTTCATATTTGAATTACAGATTTTATATAGAGGTTGTTTGATTCATTCAGGCCTTTATGTGATACACATTGTACAAATTATTGTATAGTTGTTCAATTCTAATTGCCTGAAAGCCATGGCTATATTAAAAATACAGTTGTAAGAAAAAGTAATTTATTCAAATAGCCCCATTCAAAAGTGTGTGAACCATTGGTTCTTAATACTGTGTGTGGTTACCTGGATGATCTATGACTGTTTTTTTGTTTTGTGATGATTGTTCATGAGTCTCTTCTTCAACTGAGCTCTGTTCTTCAGAAAAATCCTCCAGGTCCTGCAGATTTTAAATTTTTTAAGCATTTTTTTTTTTTTTTGCATATTTGAACCCTTTCCAGCAGTGACTGTATGATTTTCAGACAACTGAGGGACTCAAACACAACTATTAAAAAAGGTTCAAACATTCACTGATGCTCCAGACGGAAACACGATGCATTAAGAGTCGGGGGTGAAAACTTTTGAACAGGATGAAGATGTCACAATTTTTCTTATTTTGTTTAAATATCATTGCTTTTCATTTAGTACTGCCCTTCGGAACCAACAGAAGATACTTGCCTGTTTCCCGGAAGAAAAAATAAGTACAGTTTACCTTGATATTAAAATTCAAAAGTTTTCACCCCCCAACTCTTAATGCATCGTGTTTCCTTCTGGAGCATCAGTGAATGTTTGAACCTTTTTTAATAGTTAAGTTTGAGTCCCTCAATTGTCCTCAGTGTGATAAAATGGATCATTCAGTCACTGCTGGAAAGGGTTCAAATATGCAAAAAAATCTTAAAAACTGAAGAATCTGCAGGAGCTGGAGGATTTTTCTGAAGAACAGAGCTCAGTTTAACTGCTCAGGACCAACAAGAGACTCATGAACAACCATCACAAAACATAAAAACAGCCGTGGATCATCAGGTAACCACACATAGTATTAAGAATCAATGGTTCGCATACTTTTGAATGGGGCCATTTGAATAAATTCAGCTTTTTTTTTTCTTGTGGACTAAATGTAAACATCTTTTATGTAAAATATCTTACTCAGGACAGTACTAAACAAAAAATAACATGAATTTTGTATGATCTCTCTTATTTTGTTAAAATGTTTCACATTTTCGCATATTCTGCAAGTGGTTCACATACTTTTTCTTACAACTGTACATTGTGAAAAAAGTTTTTCTACTGGACAGCATCTCTGCACTTTGTTCTGCTTTCATCAGAGCCTCTTAATCTCAACACATGACACATATTTGCACACATATTTCACTCCCCGATCGCTCAAAGCTCAGTGTTTCACTGGATGTCTGATGAGGAAATAGTGTTTATAATTCCTTGACAGTGTCTGCTTTCTTCACATGGGTCTCTCAGTCTCTCTGGTCTCAGTCTGATGTAAAGGGGTCCCCTGCCAGCCCCGCTCAACAAGATGGGCAATGAGAACAGCACTTCAGAGCTTCCGGTAAGAGCTTTTCTGTCGGGACATGCTACTTGGCTCAGCACCGCTGTGTTCGTCTCTTCTGAAATGCTTCACAGACTTGAACTACGCTTGCGTGCCTTGAAACTAGACTTGCTGTTTAGAGCTGTTATGACTTTTTGGTGACATCTGTTAGCATTCCCACACCAACTGACATACTGCCTGTGACATGCTGTGCTTGAGATAACAGCACAGATAGAGACAGAGAGTGCTCTGGTAAAAATCATGCGCTGCTGTTTTCATTGTTTTCGCTGTGTTGTCAAACATTCTGACTGAATTTAGTTTTAAAAGAGTGCAGATGGTCAAGTGTAGCCTACCCATTCTGTGTGGGGTTTTTTCAGTATTAACCACTATGCTGTTCCCATCACTAATAGTAGAGGCGCTATATTAACTACATTTTTTCAGTAGCATGACAAAAGGTTGGCTGCTTTCAAAGTGCAGCATTTCCAGTAATGAGTTACATTTTCCAATGAGTAGTGGTTTTGCATGACCAACCGCTACATCGCTGTGTTTTTTTTTTTGTTGTCTGAGTGGATGAAATAATCACGCTCACCTCAGTAGTCCTCTCTCTTATGTGGCGTTGGAAAGTTCACACATAGGGCCTAGATCGCTGACATGTCTGATTAATTCTAGTGAATCGGTTTGTTCTAAACACTGTCCCCCTGTTTTATTCTTCTGATTCTGTTCGTTCAAACTGTCCATGTAAAAGAACAGATAAAATATGTACTTTGTACATTAAATTGTAGCCCATTAGCCTAATGAATACAAATTAGGCCTACATAAAAAACATTTTTAGTAACCTTGTCTACATTACACTTTTTTGTAATGTAATATTTTAGATTACTTTTGACCAAACTTGTTTATAACATTGATTTGTATAGTATAATCTTGTACCATACTGATGCAGAGAAAAAAAGATTAATTTTTTATCAACACCATGAAGTACATTAAACATTACATTTTTATATTTTATATGTATTTTTATATTTTCATTTAAATTTTATTTAAAGTTTTAGTGATATTGTTGTGTTTTTATTGTTTTTAATTATTTTATCCATTTTGCCATCTAGCTGGAATAAAATAAGTTCAGTTCTTTTTTAAGATATTTTTGTATTTGTTCATTGTTATTTTATTTTATTTCAAGTAACAATTTTTTATGGTTTTAGATTTAGTTAACTATAACTTTGATCATGGGTTGTTTATATATATATATATATATATATATATATATATATATATATATATATATATATATATATATATATATATATATATATATATATATATATATATACTACTGTTCAAAAGTTTGGGGTCAGTAAGATTTTTTTAATGTTTTAAAAGAAGTATCTTCTGCTCACCAAGCCTGCATTTATTTGATAAAAAATACAAACAAAACCAGTAATATTGTATATTATATATCAATAATAATATATCAATAATATATCAATAATAATCATACATTTTTCTTGAGCATCAAATCATCATATTAGATTTATTAGATTTCTGAAGGATCATGTGACACTGAAGACTGGAGTAATGATGCTGAAAATTCAGCTTTGATCACAGGAATAAATTACACTTTACTGTATATTGACATAGAAAACAGCTGTTTTAAATTGAAATAATATTTCACAGTATTTCTGTTTTTGTTTGTTTTTTTAATCAAATGAATGCAGGCTTGGTGAGCAGAAGATACTTCTTTTAAAACATTAAAAAATCTTACTGACCCCAAACTTTTGAACGGTAGTATATATATTTATTTTCACATTTTTTATTAATAAAAGCATATTTCCCTCTTAAGTAACCATACTTTTTACAGTAGCAAATTATTCAGAACAGTAGCTTAAAATTCTGAATAGTTTGTAGCTTACTGTTTCAAAGTAGTTTCTCCAACAGTGATCACCATAATTTAAGTCTTTGGCATGTATGACCTTTTGCTGCTAATTTGATAGTTATTTATGCATTCAGAAATGTGGTTTGATCTTCAGTGGACCGTGAAAGGAATAATTTGGCCGATGTTATGCTACATTGAAAAGGCTACTCAACTTGGAATTCAGGATTTATCTTAATAGGATCAACCTACTGGGCTCTGTGCTTTTTCATGGATGACTCCAACCAGTTTGGTAGGTTCCCAGAACAAACGTTAAGTACTCTTGGTAAACTTCCAACCACAACAGCAGCGTGGACTGACTGAGTTATATGGGGACTGAAATCTGCCATGCATTTCTCCTAAGACTGTTCCTGTCTCTATAACTTGTATCCATCTCTCCTTTTGCATTACACCTATATGTCTCTGCCACAGGAGGGCGCTCCAGACAACGTGGTGCTATTTCCTCCAGAAGAAAAACAGTCTGACATGGTAAATAAAGTGCTGGAGGGTTTCAGCATGTGTGTGTGAAGTTGCACTTGGGAGTGTGCATGGAATTTCTACAGTAACTTTGGATCAGAAATAGCCCAAGATAACAAAATGTTTAGTGAGAACATGTATAACAGCAGTTAACATATGGTTTTGCAGGGAATTTAGTTCAATTGTTTGCTTTACCCACTTAAATAACCTTAAATTAAGTTAAAGTCCCCCAGTAGTCAATAATTTTATCCATTAAAATTCATCTTTGATTACCAAAATGACATATTTAAACGTTTTTTTTCCTGTGAAAAAAGACCTTAAAATAGCTTGAATGTAACTCTACAACCTTGCTTCATGTAGTATACGCAGAGCTATGAATATGCTAATTAGCTCCGCCTCCACTCACTCGCTCAAGCTCAGAGATCCACTTGGTCAACTTACTGAGGTAAAAACTATACAATGGTATCGCTTTTAATTAAAATTATTTGCCTTTTGCTTGACTGCGTTATCAAACAGCTAATAATGTGTTGCTAATGTCACACGACTCCTTTGCTTCAGAGTGGTTGTAGTTAATGGTATGCTAAAGCTCGCTGGCACGTTGACGTGACTGGTTACAAAGTAGTTTTTGACATCAGAAACACTAGTGATTTCAAACCTCAGTTTTGAAGCTGTCTTTAGATCACTGCAGTTTTATATGCAAACTACTCCACAATGGTGTTGACTTATGAATTTGCACATGGTTTGTCTTAAAGCATATTTAAAACACCACAGACATATAAACAACATTGAAAACTTGATTTTCACCACAGGGGGCCTTTAAATGAGCAAGTTCCCAGCATAGCCAAACCAGTTTTCAACTTGTCTAGCTGGTGTTTATTTGGATGGCCAACTTGTCTACTATAGCTGAACAGCTGAAAAGTGCCCAAAACAATTATAAAACCAGCTTTGCCAGGCTAGGATGTTAGCAAACCTGCTTAGGCTGGTGTAAGGTTTTTTTTTATGCTATACAGTACCAAATGTCAGTGGATGCAATCCTTAGTGCCTTGGTTCTCAGGGGCCCAGGGCTTATTAATTAAGCTCCTCAGCAACCAGGATTTCCAGTCATTTTTATAAATACACATTTTTCTAGTCATGGCAAGCTCTAAAACATTTAATCAGTTAAAATTGTGAGTAAAGAATATTTAAAAAAATCCTTATGCAGTATAAGTCATGAACAACTGGAAAGGTCATGAGGCCTTTGAATACTGTAGTGGACGAAAGGGGGCTTTGCAGACAAAAAGGTTGAGAACCACTGCAGAGCCTCAATGTATAAAATTCGGTATTATTATTGGGGCCCTAATAATTAGGGGCCGAGGGAGTATTTATTATTCTTTAACAATTCTGTATTCTATTTGAAATCACAGATTTTAAATGTAAAGATGTTTCTAGTTCACAAAAGCCTAAAAAGTGAGTGTATAACATGATCCCCCCCTTACTAGTTACTTTGAGATTGATCTTTGGCCCATTTCCCAGTATTCACCTGCAGCGTGTGCATCAGAGAGCAGTCCTCAGTCCCCCAGCAGGAAGTGACAGAACAGCAGCAGACATTAGAAGCAGGAGGTAGCTCTAGAGGGAGGGATCAGAGGGCAGAAGCGTCATGCTGAACAAGTTACCCGGAGAAGGGGGAGGGATCACTACTCAAGTTGCTCCGTGAGTGTCCTAGTCTGAGATTTCGTAGTACTGCTTCTCAGGAGGAACAGTCTGTCTCATACTTCTAGGGACTAGCAGATTTCTCCTCTGAAGGACATGGATATATAGCAGGAGAGGTGAAGGGAGCTGAGTCAGGAGTCTGGGGAGGAGACAGGAACATATACACAACACCGGCAGCATGTGTTGCAGCATGTTTGTGTCTTTACCCGGCTGAACCAAAACACGCACACGTCTCTGCTCGCGCTCCCTGGGAGTTCAAGCGCATAAGTGCTGCACTGTGAAGTGTGTGTGTTCCTCCTTAGAGAAGGTGAGTTTGGGTTTTATTTAGTGGCGTTTTACACTGCAAAAATCTCTATATTCTCAAGTATTTCTATATAGTCTCTCAAATCCTTAAAATTAGATAATTTGCCAATGTTGCAGTGAGTGCTGCATGAGACTTGTTTTCAGAGAATACTTTTCTAATACAAGTGTATTTCTTCTTCCTGACAGTAAAAAGTTTTTATTTTATTTTTTTACATTTTAAATATATATATTTTAGATTCTTAACAAGTGAAAAAAAAACTAATTAAAACCTTTTGCAGTGTTATAATTTGAATGCTTCTGTTTTGATTTTGATTGTTATATGTGTTAGCTGAGTACAGTAATGTGTGCTTCCTGAAGAGGGATAATATTTTGGTCTATTTTATATACTTATTCAAAACTGGACTGCATTTCATATAATTTATGGGTAGTGTGTGTATCCCACAACTATTCAGAGGTCAGTCTGCTGTGTTGGGCTTATATGATTGCCATGACAACCATTAACCCTGCACAGCCAGGACGCATGGCAGTTAACAGCAAGGATTTACTGTAGTGGAGGACAATGTGGGCTGTTAAAGGGGAAGGGTAAAAGAGACCATATGGGGTCTGCTTTTCAGGACCACTCATGCTATAGGTCAAAGGACAATGGCAGACAGTGGCTCTTTTTTTTGGGGTGATTTGATGCTACCTATTTTAGATCTGGGTAAGAGATCTGCACCTGTGTAGCTTTAAAATCCTAAGCTCACAGACAAATGTAGCTCAGTGAGTTTGATTTATTTTAGTCACTGTGTGCTCAATTAAGTTTTTTAAGGTTTAGACACAAGTTCACAGCATATACAGGAAACAGGAAGCTGAGGAACTTGAAACCAACCATGAGATAAAGTGTGGTATTATTCTATTAAACTCAAGTGTAGGTGTGAATAAATGTGGTCTTATACAGCATGAACAAAACTTCAATGATTAGGAAGGGAAAATTTTCATTTTTTATGAAACAAATATCCGAATTATGTATTTGGCTCATGATTTAACTTGTTATATAATATATAAAGCATTATAGCACAACAAAATGTGTTATAAAAGTTAATGTGTATGATGATTAATTTAAAACTGGAAACAAAGTTTTAGGACTTTGAAGTGTAAATATTATTTATTATTTACAATTTCAAAGTTAGTAATGATATGTAAGCAGATTTATGATACTGACCCCTTTAACCCCTTTATACCAAACATTATTTTCTGTGTTTCCATTGTAGCACGAGATGCTTTTTGGAATATTTTAAATTCATGTGAACTTTTCACTCAAATTGTTTTATGATACTGTAGTTTAAATACATAAAATAAATACACTTACTATTAGTGGTCCCAGATTTCTGTACCCCCATTGCATATATAATTGTAGCTTGATTAGTACATTAAAAATGACATAATAATTCCTTGTTTTGTTGTTTGATGGTGTGTAAACATATTCTAAGCTTGATGACAGGAATTTTGGAATAGTCTAGCAAACACTCTGTCATTTTCATTTGAGGGGCTGAGGGAGACTGTTTTTTGCATACAGTGATACAGTACAGTGATTGTTCACCGGTGTGTGAAGTGCATCCTGTTCTTTAGGGATTTTGCTGTTCTCTGTTGAAAATCCAGCTGTCTGTCACTACAAAATGTTACTGATATTTGAAACCCTTGTGTTTATTCCAGGTTTGGTGAACAAATTAAAATTCTGAATAAGCTAATGGAATCCGAACCCTCGAGTTTGTCTGGACTTGTGGGAGTTTCATTTGATACTCTGACCTGATTCAAATTGAGTGGTGTTTGTGCTCACGAAGGCCTGGGAATGTAGATCAATGCATGAATGTACTCATGTCTTAAAGCTCTGAGAGAGTATAACCCATAACCTACAGCAGAGGTGGGAATGCACGTGTATATCAAGTGCATATGATGTGTGTACTGGAATCAAAGATGATGAAAACAATGGGTAATGGATGTGGGGCTTCTGTGTAATGCATCTCTAATGTGACCCGTGTTCCAGAGAGCCTGCAACATGATCCTCTTTTGCTGCACAAAGACTTGCCTGTGAATCACACTATCGATCAATGAGTGTGTGTATGAGTGAAGTGAGTATGTGTCTGTGTTTTGGAGGGTTAAGATTGTCTCTTACTCTAAATCAAAGAGTTTATTATGCAAAGGAGAAAATTCTCTAATTGTGATGCAACTAATATCATATCCTAACATCAGGATTTTAGTTCAATATTTTTTTTTAGAATGTATAATCCACCATAAAAACTTGTGCCATATAAATACGGATTGCGGATGATCCGCTGTTTTGACCCCTAATGGGAACAGCCAAGTGTGAGAGAGGGGGATTTCTTGGAAGTATTTTAAGTAACCTCTTAAAGGTGCCATCGAATTGAAAATTGAATTTACCACGGCATAGTTGAATAACAAGAGTTCAGTACATGGAAATGACATACAATGAGTCTCAAACTCCATTGTTTCCTCCTTCTTATATAAATCTCTTTTGTTTAAAAGACCTCAGAAGAACAGGCGAATCTCAACATAACACAGACTGTGGAGAGCGCGAGCAATTAAAGGGGCCGCAGCCTGAATCGGCGCATTTCTAACTATGCCTCAAAATAGGCAGTTAAAAAAAAAAAAAAAAAAATCTATGGGGTATTTTCAGTTGAAACTTCACAGACACATTCAGGGGACACCTTAGACTTATATTACATCTTGTAAAAAAAACGTTTGATGGCACCTTTTAATGAAGTAATTGAAGTAATTACCTAAACAAGTATAATTACTTTTTTTGTAGTTCGTTTAAATAGTCTTGCAGTATGACAAATGAATTCTAAATTTAAACACCATAAGTAAATACTGCATGCCTATAGTAATTTTACATTTATTTATTTATTTTGTTTGTAGTTTGTTTGGCCTGGCCCTTTACAAAATGCTTAAGAATGCACTTAATCTTGTAGTTCAGTTCTATGAAGCTATCTTATTTCATTTGGATAGAATAGCAGTAAAACCAGTAAAGTCAGAACAATCACTTTATTTTGCCTCATTTTTAAATAAACAGAAAGTGAATAAATTCTGTGAAAGTTCACTATAAACTATGAATCACCTTTTTAGTTTACAACCATATGTTTTTTCATGGTTTATTCATAAGTGTATGAACACGTCTGAAGTGAGGGCAAATGAGCATGTCTGAACTGATCCTTAAGGCCATGCTGATATGTTGGATTCATTGAAAATTATTTTTTAAGATTTGTCTAAAAGTACAGATGGCACATTTATAAATGATCAGGGTGTGTAGTCTAGAATCACCTCAGCTTTTTATTGACATGGTGGGCTTGTTTTCTTTTTATGTTAAATGTCAAGCCCTATACGTTTAAAGAAACATATTCTCGGTTTGAAACTCTAACTTGTTCACTGAGTGGCAAGTAGGACATTTTATGTGTGTGCAACTAGTCTGAGTGATTTACTGATCTCAGATAAACGCTGATTAAAAACAGATTGTGCCGGTCTGTGCTCTAAGTACTTTTATTGCATTTCTTAGGCCGCAGTACACACTGACAAGGTGAGCACACTGAAGGAAAAGTCTGCCGCTGCAGAGAACGGATCTGTCCACACTGATTCAGTCACTGCGGAGCCACAGGTGTCTGCTGACGAAGACGAAAAGCCACAGAGACAGGAAGAGGAGGATAAAGAGGAGCTAGAGTTTCCCCATGATCTGCTGCCCAGCATAGACCTCGACCTCAGCACTGAGCTCAATCTCACCTGGGGAACCTCACTTGGGTAAGTCTCAACAATTTCTTTCTCTCACATACACACATTTATTTCCTCAAGAGAATTTTGAGGAGTAGACCTGTCATCAGACACTTATCAAAGGGCAAGTTTCAACAGGATGGCTGATTTTTTTGAAAAGTTGTTCACATCTGATGCAAATATTTCCACCTTTCAGTTATGTTTTGCATAGATGTGCCTGGTAAACCATTTTTTTTGTGTGCAAGTTTTGCATTCTAGAGACAAAAATAAAGAGATTAAAGAAGTGATAATTATTAATGTGTCTAATGTAATTAAAGGGATAGTTCATCTGAAAATTAATTTTCTTTCATCATTTACTCACCCTCATATCCTTCTAAACTTGAATGACTTTCAAGGACAGATATTTTGAAAAATGTCTCATGCAGGTTTGGAATGACATTAGTGTGAGTAAATCAGAATGTTATTTTTAGGTGAGCTATCTTTTTAAGGTTCCATTAAATTGTGAGCTCACCCAGGAATTGAGGAAGCAAAGAATAATGCAAGTTCATATCAGTCTTGAAACTGAAAGCCATAGATTGGATTGGACTCTGACACTTGCCCAGTGGTATATGTCTTACTATGTTTCACAATCAGAGCAAAACAAAACACAGGACTTATTCTATGAAGATCCTTCCTTATACTCGCTTGGCTGGATAAACATAGAGTGAATTTCCATTAATCTCTGACTCATTTCTATGGAAAACTTGACGGCATGGACAATTGGCAGGCCTACAAAAGAGCCGCAGTTAAGGTGGTACAGCCAAGGCACACTCCAGTGACTTTTATTTTACATGATTTTATGGATGTAATGCTAATGAAAACGAAAAGCTTGTTTGCAGACATAAATATTTTACATTATGAAATATTATTTTTACATATATTTTCTATTATATATACCTCTATATTAGTATGTAGTGTATTAGGGTGATTTTAACAACAGTTTTGAAGAATACAGCAAGAGTTTTGTATAAATGTCCAAGTAATTTCTGCTATTAGGTTTCTAAAGGACTTTAATATTTATTTTATGATCTGAATCACTTTAAACATCTGTAGACATACAGCTATGGAAAATATTAAGAGACCACTCCAAGTTCAGAAATCAGTGTTAAGTGGTCTCTTAATTTTTTCCATAGCTGTATGACAAGATCCTAGATAGTCTTAGATATATGACAACTCTAGGACTAAAATGACAAATATTGTGAATGTTATGAATTTCTCGCTAATAAACTGTTCAATGCATCACACAGCCTGTTAGTATAATATTTAGGTATAAAGGGCATTTATTTGTGTATGTGTGTGTATAGTTGTGAGCAGGTGGGCTTGGGTGAGATGAAGAATGAGGCTGTGGCACTGGGTGGCACTGCCAACCCTCTGCTGGCAGGCCTAGAGCACTACATGGAGGCCAGTCCACCAGTAGTGGGCCTCATAAAGAGGTAACAGAGGAGTAATGAAAATGGAGACAGAGAGATACCAGTCTGCTATGGCATAATAGATGGACATTTTTAATTTGGCCAAAGTTTATCATGTTTTCATAGATGTAATAGATTTTGGTGAGATCTCTTTTGCTCCATTTTGTGTTCTGGCTGTGGCTATTGATGTGTGCTGTGTAAATGGAGTTTTACTTTCCTCCCAGTAAGCACAAAACTTGTTTACATTTCATTGCATTTTAGCTGAAGTTAAGTTACGCTGCAGTACATTGTTCGACAAACAACACAAAGACGTAAAAAAAAAAATAAAAAAAAATGTCATAATCAAAACAAGATATGGGTTACAAAAAATTATCAACACCAAACAGCTACTTTGAGAAAAGTGACAATATGTATATTATTAAATATAAATATACCCAAATTAGTCAAAATCTATGTTAAATACTTTAATGTTTTTACTAAAATGGAACAAAACTGTTTGTGTAAATTCTTATTTTGGTTTATATAATGCAATCAGTGCATTTAAATGAAAAAGGCTTAAAATGTAGCAAAAAAAAAAAAAAAAAAAAAATATATATATATATATATATATATATTTTTTTTTTTTTTTTAAATACATAAACATTTTATTTACACTGACATATTTAAGTATTTTGTATAAAAACAATACGTTATCACAAAACTTCAAATGTAGCTGTGCTTACTGGATTAGTGGTTTGTCGAATATGTTTGGCTTTACAGTTGGTAGAGCTGGTTTGCTGTGAACTAAACTAGTGTTGTTATTGGTTGGTTTTTGATTGGGTCACTGAAATGACTCTTTAACACGCTTGCATGAGGTGAAAACGTATGGTTTACCATACTAGATCGATGTACAGCGTGAGAGGTGTCCTTCTTAACCGGAAGCCATGTTTGAGTGTGGTGTGTGTATATTTGCGGTTGTTTTGTGTGTGTGTTCAGTTTTTTTTTTTTTTTTTTTTTCCTGTTTAGAGAGACTTATCAACACATTAACACATGAGATCTCCATTCACAGACATTGACATGTTTACTTCATGTTAGTTTCTCTCAGCTAAATATGATGCACCATGTCAGAGTAAACTGTTTATTTTTATACTATTGATACATTTATTAATATTAATATTTATTTATTCTTTTTGCATCATGCTTTTATGCTGGAAGGTCTATAGAAACTCTAAGGCGAAGGGCAGAGTTTTGTGGGTATTGAAATGCTGCTGGACAGCGCAGTAGGGAGTGGCTGCAGTTCTGTAATTCATGCAGACATGCAGTATGCCAAAAGGCCTCAGGTTTTTAGCATATACAAGCATAATTGCCGTAACTTAAACTGCAGTACAGCTGTCTGACTTTCCAGTTATGCCAGAGAAGGGTTATAAACTTTTTTTCTGGCCTCCTCTGAATGGGAGTGTCAGCTTCTAGTCAAAATCATTTACTGAAAAAAGAAAAAGGCTGCGTGCTTGAGCCTGTTGTCATCTATATCAGTGAGCTGGCAGATCACATGACCACTGTGTTCCAATTGAGAAACACTTTAGGATCTGCTCCCTCATTTATTTCCATTTGAGGTGAAGGTGATTGATAGATTTTTAGTGTAAAATGACAGGCATAAATGTGTTAGCTAAGCTGTCTCTGTACTTTTACTGTACTTTTAATACCCCTGGAGGCACAGAGAGAGAACACTAGGTGAGACATGCAGTGGGGAGGAAGCATGGTTGTCATATTAGATCAGCTGTAGCTATTTTATTGGGATGTTAGTCACTGACTGTGTTTCAGCTCTTGAAACGTTATATACAGTCACAGTGATTCACCAGGTTCTATAATGTCTGCAGTAATAAATTTGTTAGAACCATTTTGCAGTTTTGTTGGTGGGTGCTCTTCTATCATACGCATAGGTAGTCAATTACACTAATTACACTGCACTAAAAGCATTGATGCATTAACCTTGATCTAAAACGTGAATTTTCTGCCAAGTCTATCAGACCTTAGCCTATGACTTCTCTGAAGGCTTTTACTTGGCAAACACTCTTATTTCAGCTTTTGAAAATTACAAAGTTTTCAGCATGTTGATTACAATCTCAATGAAAATTATGCATGATTGCAAGTGATTTATAAAGCTGAGGAAATGAAGTGGTTTACCCAATGAAAAAAATCATGACGGTATAAAGTCAAACCTAGATGTTTTTGATGTGTGCACTGAAAAAACTCCTTTTATTAAGCAATTTTTTAATAATCAACTTAATTAGTTTTTTTTCCCAGTAAAATTATCTAAACATCCTTAAAATAAGATACATTTACTTGAGAAGAAAAATTGCATATGATAAAAGACTTTCAATAAATTAATTCACTAAATTTTATGTTAAATATGCAATTGAGATAAGAAATATAAGCTTAATTCAAGATATATTCTTATTATCTTATGCAATTTTGCTTCTCAAGTAAATTTACCTAGTTTTAAGACAACAAACATTTTTTGCTGTGTGTGTGTTTAGTTTCTTATCCTTTTAAAGCACTTAGTTGTGCTCATGCATGAACTCTCATCTTGTCTCTGGCATGAGGTGGAGTGGAGTGCTTTGGCTTGGTGTGGATTGAACAACTAAATGTATCTAAGAGCAGATTTAGTCTAATGTCTCTTTTCTTGGTGAACGCTGATAGCTGTGATGGTGACCAAGTTTCTACTGAGACCCAGAACCACTTGTCTAGCACACCTCAGCAAGATATTCCATCCCTCAGTCCTTTGGCTGCCCAGGTGGATTATGAACTCCAGGAAGCTTTAAAGGAATGTGAGGATGAAATGACTGCTCTTGGCATATCCTCCCATGTAGACACATGGACTGCAGGTGATCTGGATAGGTGTTCCTCTTTAGTCCTGCCTGAAAATCATGAGAAAAATGAACAAACTGAGAAGGCTGAAGTCAAAAAGGATTTTGGTACATCTTCACAAAAACCTGTCAAAATTCATGGAGGTTGCCATGGAAATGAAGCACACAAAAATGACTCCTCAGCAGGTGAAGAGGGGGTGTTTAGCTTCAGAGATTATATTCTTGGCAAAAAGCAAACTAATACTTTTACAGATGGAGCTAAGGATGTCAAAAACATCAAGGATATAACAGAAAACCACAGTGAGGAAACTAGACAGCTGTCAGAGGCAGAATGGCAAACAAATTCAGAGATAGAGACTAAAATACACACAGCTGAGAACATAGCTGATCAACAAACAACACCTAGCATATGGAAAGGTACACAAACAACATCAGAGATGGATGCAGCAAAGGAAACACTTACCCAGGATCAATCAATACAAGATATCTGCTCTTTGAAATACACCCTGGAGGATGAGAGCACACAAGATGAAAACAAAATAAAGAGAGAAACCGGAGGAATTCAAGAGTTAAATCCTGTGCTCGAAGAAGTCATCAGTTCTGCAGAAACTACACAGATGATTCAGAATTCAAACAGAATGAAAATAGAGATGCATAGTCAGTTAATTGGTGATTTACTGGCATGCCAATCCCCACATACGGATAAACATGCTGGTCACTCGTTACACTTAGAAGCTAAAATAAGCGTACAACCAAACATACAAAAACAGGTGGAGTCAGGGACACAGCAGCAGATAAGTGGACCGATAGAAACAAACACAAAAGTAGTATCAAGCCTTGAGCATCAAAGACAGGAATTAGGACTCCCAGAACAGCTGAGTCCTGAGGGTAAACAATTGATCTGCTCCCCACCTCCAGAACCCGAGGCTCACCAAGCTCATTTTTCCCTGGCTGAGGCTCCACCTGCCCTGATACGACACTCTCCACAGGGGCCTGAGCAACATGATGACCAGGATCAGACAGATGGACCCTACAAATCAATATCAGAAGGTGAAACCATACACCACAACCACTGTACGACAGGGGAAGTCAAACATGAGAAAAATGTGTCTAAGGCATCTGCTGTTGTGATTGATTTCTGCCAAGCTAAAACAGCCTCTGAACATGAGCCCGAAGGGACATATGACTTAGAGACATGTCCACTGGAGCTGGAGAATGGACCTCCTTTAGGCAGTGGAGCTGGCGCACACACAGCACTGTGGGGGAATTCACACTCTCTGAGCCGAGCCAGTGCAGAAGAGGAGGAGGAAGAGAGTGCCCTTGAACAGGCTTCAGCAGAGTCCGCTGCCTCCACATTGCTACAAACAACACCCACGATGCCAGAAATGATAGAAAGTGAGGGAGAGAAGAAGAGTGATGATGCGTTCCAAAGTGTCGCAATAATAGTACAAGCAGCAGAGGGAGAATCGGCAGTGCTGGAAGCGGATGAGTCTCCTAGCTCACAGGGAACATTAACTGAAATTACGGCTGAACAGGGACAACAATGCACCTCAGTAATTTTTTCAAAGATTAAGTGCTCACCTGTTCAGAAAGAAAAGGCGACTGAGGAGAGCTGTGGCAACAAAATGCCACACAACTCAACAGAGAGTGCGGGGAAGGGAGGGGGTCTGCCAATCGCACTCTCCCCAGCCGGAAACGAGAAAACAGGCATGGTCGGCAAAGAGGACAAAGCTCTGGTCACCTATTCCTCTCCAGGCGTCCTTGGAACATGTGACTGGAAGGCGGAGAGTTCCCGATCAAAGAAGAGAAAAGGAGAGAGTGAAGAGGAGGGGAAAGAGACAAGCGAAGGAGGAGCACAGAACGGAGGCAGGGTGCCACAGACAGAGACAGCAACCGAGACGTGTCCATCCCACCGCATCACAGCATCACTAGCGGCAACACAAGACGAGAGTGACCTCATCCTTCCTATCACAGCTGGCACAGCCCCGTTTCCTCTGACCATCAACAGAATAAACGACTGCGTCTCCATCAGCCCACCCCCTCCTCTTTCTCACATAAACTCTACAGAGACAGAAGCACTGAGAGAGGAAGAGGCTAATCTGAATCCAAGCCCAAGTGCATCAGGAGCAGAATTGCTAGGCAGTGATAGATCATTTCCACCAGCAGTTTCTTCGGAAAACGAATGCCTCGCTGCGCAAGCCAACAATCAACAGGTACAGAGCTCTTCACAAACTAGAACCACACACTGTGACACATCCTTCAAGACAGAAACACAGCAACAAAAACAAGAAACAACTCCTACAAGTGAAGACACATCGCAATCAACTAAGCTACAAGTGAACATGAGGGATATTGCTGAAATTTGTACCAAAGTGGAAGGGCGTATATCCCCAAAAGGTATGCAGAGCTCTTTTGAGGACCAAAAGGATACAGTGTTGAAAGGTCAAAGGACTGAATGTGCCTCTCTGCCTCCACTGATGGTATTTGAAAGTCTACGACACCCAGTAAAAGAGACTAGCTTCAACTTTAAAGGTTTTCTCACCATCAACAAACCGGAAATAGAAAAGGAAAAATCCAATGCAAAAAAAGAACCTACTGCTTTTGAGGAAGGAGGTAAAGAGGAAAGAAATGGGGAGCAGCAAGAAAAAGTGGAACAAGTGGAAATTACATATAAAGAATCAAAGGACTGCAAAGAAACAACCAACACATCTCAAGAGCAGGGTGAGACTACTGTAAAACTTGAAAAAAATGTTAATGTAAATATGGGTGGTTGTGAAGAAAGTAAAATGACAGATGAAGCTGATGTTAAAAAAAGTCCTGTTATCTTTTCATCACTGTCAGCTGCAGGCGTGACCACCAGTGTTACTGGAACAAAGGATGCCGTTAATGAAATTCTGGAAGAAACTGAAGCAATTAAAGAGAACCAAGAATATAAAGAGTCTTTGAATGTTACTCAGATCAGTCCAAATGATACAGATGAGTCAGCATCCACTGAGAAGGATAGTGTTTTACTACAGGATGTTTCTCTACAAGAGGGTCGTAATGACAGCCCCGCTGTGGATGGTGAGCGGGCTGATATCACTATGTCTGAAGGAGTTGAACAGAGACATATAGAAGTGGTACTTGGCAGCAAGGAAAGACTGAATGACGAGACTGATAAATCAAAGGGATGTGGGTTACCTGAAGCAAGTGATATAGAAGTAACATGTCCAAATAATTCAAAGAATCTTGTGAATGACAGTCAAGAGCAAGAAAAATACACACATGAAGAGGAGTCACTGGTAAAAACCAGCTCATTGTCTCCAGCAGCAGCCCCAAACACAGACAGCATGTGTCCTCGCACTCAACCAGACAAGAAATCCTACACCGAGCAGCCTACTACAACCTCAGAGATGTCACTCCTGTCAAAAGCAGATAAGTGTGCAGACATGCTGCCCTATCAGACAGAATCACAGTTCAGTGGTGAAATAATGAAAAGTGATGCAGCAAATACTGAAGACACAAGAGTCCCTTCTCTTCCTGCAGCGGAAACTACAGTACCAGAACAAAGTGATCTTTCCTCAACCACAAAACAAAGCACTAACAGTGATGCCAGGGATGTGTCTGTCATTGTACTAAAGGCTCCAGGCCCAATGCTGAGTCACTCTGAGTCCATTAATGACTGTGATATTGCTGTTGCAGGAACTGGGGAGCATTGCAGTGTGAACCGTGTGTGCGTGTCTGACATAGAGATTGTAAATAATATTGCAGGCAAAACAAATCAGCAATCAGATACAAATGAAGACATGTTAAGAAAACAAAATGCAGATGATGCACCCTACACTGTTGGTGTCTCCGCACAGGAAATTGCAGCATCATCTGGGTCCCTTCTGCTTACAACTGACAGACCAGAACTGGCAGGTTGTGCACCGCTAGTCTCAAAAACCTCAGATATTGTTGGAAATGCAAAGATGAAAGAGAATGAAGCATCTAAGGACACTGTAGAATTTGATATTGGTCAAGAAGGGAAGAGAGAAGGACATGTAAATTCTAAACATGAAAATGATTTGTGCAATGTACCTACAAATCTTACAACAGACAAGGAATTAATTAATAAAGACAAATCTGAAGGATTCAAGCAGGTGAAAGGAGAAGAGCAAAACAAGGAGTCCGTGAAGGAAAAAAATGAAACTAGTGCCTCTGAGGATAAAGGAAATGAACAGAAAAATGGGAAGCAGGGCGAAAGAAAGGAGCAAGAAGAAATGGCTTTTAGGGAGCAGAAGGACAGCAGAGTAGAAACAAATACCTCTGAAGCATCTTGTGTTGATGAGATGCTTCATTCTCAATCTGCTTTGACAACACAAAGTCCTAATGATGACAACAAATGTGATTCTCTCCTGATGAACTTAAAGGAAAATCTTGATACACTTCTGACTGAAGAACCTGTTCAAGATGTGTCTTTAGACAATGTAAGAATTAATACAGATGTATGCGAAGGATTCAGGCAGGTGATGGGAAGAGAGCAAATCAAGGATTGTGTGAAAGAAAACGAGAGATGCAATGTAAAATCTGTCACAGAAAAGGACAGCAAAGAAAAGACACATACCTCTGAAGAACAGAATAAGACTACCGCAAAAGAAAATATTGATCAAACACAGGGAGAGAACCAGATGTTAATAAATCTCTTCAAGCTATCAGGAGAAGAAAAACTATTAAATGAAACCATTCCAAGAGGAAAATTGCAGTATAGTCTTGTGTCTGATCCTGGTTTAACCTCTAAAGGGATTATAGAAGAGGCTCTGGGTTGTAGAGGGGCACCAACTGAAAAATCTCCTCCAGTCATTGATCAGACCCTGTCTGCAGTGGCGAATGCTTTTCCCGAGAGAGACCACACACAAGATCTGAGGGCCTTGAGCCAGTCAGATTTGGCATTTTCACAATCCCAAGAGCTTCAGCAGCAACAGAAGTTTATGAGTGCCCCAGAAGCAGTGTTAAGTGTGGGTAAAAGCAATGGTTTAGAAAATGCTGAAACTGATAATCATGCAGATCCTGAGGCAAGTGAAACGCAAGAGAAAGTGATGGTGTATTATAGTGCAGAGGCTCAAAGTTCCCTAAACAGCACATCAGAGAGTGTCATACTGGTGGGGGGCAATGACAAAGATGTTGCTGTGTACAATGTATGTCCACAGAATGAAGAGCAGAGTATGAAAACTATAGATCTTAGTGGTGGGAATTCTCCTGTTTGTGTTAAAAGTACTTCAAGTGAAATTCAAACACAGGCGAAACACAGCTTGTCTGGAATGGCATTGTCAGCTTCTGAAACTTCAGAAGTCAAAAAGGTTATAGAGGCTACAGAGGCAAAAGAGCCTTCCATCTCAGTATCACATAAAAGTGTGAGTAAACATGCAGAATGTGCCAAATCACAGACTAGTGTGGATGAACATGGAAATGTGTGGGATGAAATCCTTGACACCAAGAAAGGCTCAGAACTTCCTATAAATCACTCAAGTGGGTTCTCTGTGCTTCCCAGCCTCTCACACCATGAAGCACGACTAAAAACAAATGAGAAATATTTCGACTCTGTTACCCCTGGAGACATTGGAAACACTGAGATGAGACCTAATTCAATGAGTGATGTTGCACAGATGTCTACTGCAGGAACTTCCCAACTTCAGCAAGTGAAAGAGTTAGTTTTTCAGCCCTCTGATGGGCAGCTCTCTACCATATCCACTGACTGTCTGCTCCAGGAAAGTATTAAAGAGGAAAAAGAGATAAGTGTGGATTATGCCTCTAAAGATTCAGTAGAGTTCAACGGTCCTAATTCCGCTCCCCAATCTGAGACAGCTGTCTGGAGGATGGAGCAGCTTAATAAGCATTTGTCAGAGCAATTCCCAGTCGGTACCCAAAACACAGAGGAGCAGGTTACACAGTGTTCTGAACAGCAGCTCACGCAGTTACATGTAAGAACTTGTTCAGACACTGAAAACACAATCAGTACTATGAAAGCAGAAGGCACCATTTCAAAAGACAGACAACAGCCAAAAGGAATTCAAGAAGAGATAAGTAAGCAGATAGAGGATGAAGAAGAGAATAAAACCTTTGAAAAAGAATGCATAGAAATGTCCAAAAGTGCTGAATCTAAGTCTTCAGAGACTGTAGTAAAAGAAAGCATATCCAAAGAAAACCAAAGCAAGTTGGAGGAGCACTCTTTATCTTCTCTTGATGAAGCAATAGTCGGTAATATAGACCAATCAGTAGAAGAAGTTACTGATGAGACGCTGACTGAGATGAAAATGGTTATGCCATTGCTATGCCCTGAGACCTCTGTCTACTTGGTGACTGACCCCCAGGATTCCCTCCAGCCCCCTCTCACAGTCAATCAACAGTCTAGTCAGCAGCCCACCAAGTCTTTTATTCAAACTTTACGTGAAAATGTCACAGATACTTCTAAAAGTAGCACCAAGCTAAATCCTGACATAGCAGATAGCTATCGTGGAGAAATAGAATCACTTCTAACTGAAAAAACAATACAGAAAGATTGCAGTGACACTTGTGAAGAGGAAGTCAGCAAGGTGTCCGAGGCTGCAGATGTGTTGCTGGGTTCAGGCCCAGGAACAGTGCAGGTATCACAGGTTAAAGACAGTTCAGACAAACAAGGCTTAAGTGTAGTCTCTGTACCTGAGAGGTCAGTCAACTCTTCTGAATGTTCTGATTGGCTCAGAGCTCTGAAGGAGGCAGCCTCCATGTCTCAGATCATTCCAGAGCACAGAGATGAGACTACCCGTGAAGCTACAGAAAACAGGTACTTTTCAAATTGATGTTTGTGATTTTAAAAAGAGTGACAATGAGGGAAAGTTACTCTGTTGCACTCATATAAATGTCAAAAGAAATATAGTGGTTTCCATTGACACACACACAGATACATATTACATTTTTTATTAAGAACAGTGTATCCCAAAATCTGGACTATCAACACAGGTGTAAACAAGTATGTTTTATGATTGTGTGATGTTTTGTGTGAAAATGGAGACAAGTACAAGTATTACAGCCCATTATCTCCTGAGAGTGACCTCAACAGTGACATCAACTTGTGCCCTTTAGTGCAAGAAAGAATCCTTTCATACCCACGTACAAACACACACTGTGCTTCTCATATTTGAGCGCGACACATACACTTGCATGCATACAGGCTATAAGATGTTTTCATTGAGACAAACAGTAAGCGTAATTTATTCATCTGCTCTTTCTGTTTATTTTTCTTTACAGACCATTTGAAACCCTTGGTTCGCCTCAGGCTGAACTAGAATTCCGAACCCCAACTGAGGAATATTTCCCCCTTGCTACTGATGAGAGTTTCCCCCCTGCTCCTGAGAAGAGTTTTCAACCTGTTATTGAGGAGATTTTGCCCCCTGCTACTGCGGAGAGTTTCCCCCCTGCTATTGAGGAGAGTTTCCCCCCTGCGTCTGAGGAGAGTTTCCCCCCTGCGTCTGAGGAGAGTTTCCCCCCTGCACCTGAGGAAAGTTTCCCCCCTGCACCTGAGGAAAGTTTCCCCCCTGCACCTGAGGAAAGTTTCCCCCCTGCACCTGAGGAAAGTTTCCCCCCTGTGCCTGAGGAGAGTTTCCCCCCTGCACCTGAGGAGGGTTTCCCCCCTGCGCCTGAGGAAAGTCTCCCCCCTGTGCCTGAGGAGAGTTTCCCCCCTGCACCTGAGGAAAGTTTCCCCCCTTTGCCAGAGGAGAGTTTCCCCCCTGTTACTGAGCAGCCAGAAGAACAAGAAGACTGCAGGTGAGACCTCATAAATACCCCTTATTATTAGTTCATTACTGAACTTAATCATATTGCTATATGGGTGTTCAAAGACCTATTTGTTGAATTGTCTTTAAAGAACAGGATTAACATCAATGAGCATCGCACTTAGCTTTCTTCTGGTGACTTTTCTAGTTCTCTCTCATTTTATTATTACCTCCTACTCCCTCTATTCATTCTATCTGCTCTGTTGCAGCAGCCACAACATATGAAAGTGGAGCACTTGGTGCTTGTCAATCAAAGATTTTAGCCTAGCACCTCATTTAGAAAGACACGTGGGAGCCAGAGAGACAGAAAGATAAAAAGAAAGAGAGAGTGGTGTACAAAGTGATAGGCAGTGAAAATGAGGGGAAATAAGAGAGACAAACTTTGACTGTGTGCATTTGCCCCAGTATATCTGAGCGCCCAACACTTTGTTACTTGTCACAGATGTGGACTAAAGGAATTTTGTCTGTATCTGTCAGTATGTGTGTGTGCGTGCACATGTCTTGCTAAAGCATGCATATGTGTTTGCTATTTGCACCAACGCCCTCACATGAGGTCATACCAAGAAGTCTGTCCGTCTGGAACAAAAGCCATAGTTCAGGGCAGCTCCAGTTGAGAATATTACTCAGTGTAAGAAGATAGATAGATAGATAGCTAGATAGATAGATAGATAGATAGATAGATAGATAGATAGATAGATAGATAGATAGATAGATAGATAGATAGACACTCACAAGAGACTGATAGAAAGGGAGAGAGATAGGGAGAAATAAAAGAGAGAGGGAGTGTAAAGTGGCTGCCTGAGGAATTTTGAGTGGCTTGCCTAAAAGAATAGTCGCACACTTTACTTTGGGTGCTGATCTCGGGTGAGTTCTACACTGTCTTTTGCTGTTTAAAATGTTTTTGTCTTTTGATTTGACAAATAGTGGAAGTTGCTAGAGAATACAGACTGGGTATTTGGAGAGATGCTAATTACAGATGGTTTGAGATGATCTCACTGGATAGATGGGGGGAGGTACAGTAGGAAGACAGGGAGGGAATAAGGAAGTGTGTTGTGAAGTCTCTCTCTTTCTGTCTTTCAAATTTGCTGGCTTGCTCACGCTTTGTTTTGACAGCATCAGACAACTGATGATAATGATTTGCTCTCTGTTGACAGAAGGTTAAATTCCATTATTGTAAGGAATGAAGTAGATTACACAGGACTTTATGGTTGCAGTTAAGATACCTTTGCTCTTGGTAATGTGAGATGTTGTGACACTGCTAGACCTGCTTTTAGACTTGAACCGGAAAAAAAATGCTGAAATGCATATCGTTTGTGGCATGCGAATTTAATTTATTTAATTTTGGGATGCTTAGAGATGGTGTTTTGAACAATGTGGGTTTTGAGGGTTTGTAAATAAAGGAATTACAGTGCACAACTCTAGCTTGAAGTTTATAGTCAGATGTTTTAGGCTAGCTACCAACTTTCCACAGCTACAAGCTAATATTATCTTGTTAAGATAAATGTGCCAATTTTAATAAAAGCCTGAGCAGCTACCATTTTGTTAAAGCTCTTATGTTACTCTTCAGAGGAAACTAGAGAGCTTGTTTATTTTCTGTAGTTATTTAGGAAACTGCACATTTTTCTTATAACAGCTGAATGGAAACAGCAATGTTATAAAATTATTATAATGTCCAGCTGACTGCAGTTGTGATGAATTAGAATGTAATTTTAAGTTTATTTGAGAGCAATGCAAATTTTTACAGTGCCTACCACACATTTACAAAATAGGTCAAATACAACAGGATTCTGTGTTTCCAACTTTCACACATTATATATAGGGCAGCTGAATATGTAATTTCCCAAACTGTTCCATGTAATTTGGATGGCTTGTTCCATATTCCAAATTTGAGGGTTCAATTCAATCTATTTTAAATCTACTTGTAATTTTACATCTAAAATGAATGCATGTATCTGTGTGGATGCAATAGCTCCCAAGAGAGAGAGGGGGAGAAAGAGGTAGGGGTTGGCTTGGAAACTTTGTGATGCGTGACAAGAGCTAAGCAACAGTTACCATGGCAACAAGTATTAGTCATAGCAATTATTTTGAGTTAATGAAACAATTATTTTAGGGAAGCTTTGAAACGAAGCGCTTAGTCAAACTGTTTAACAATTATACATTATAAAACAAGACAATAGGCCCTAACAATTTAAATTAATAAAAGAGAACAGTGTGGCGTAGCTCAAACCTAACCACACTGTACTTGTCTAATTATGCCTTCAATATTGCTGTCAGTCAGTTTGATGGAGTGTGTGCATATAAGACATATACGGTGGCTATTCTAACAGTAGTGGTGTTGTTATTTTTATGGCTGGTAAAAACCAACTCCCCCCTGCTGCCTTTATTTTCTGCAGTCTGTTTGCTATTAAAAACCCTGTCTGGACCCATTCCTATGAACACAGCTGCTCCTGGGAGATTAGATTTTGTGTTTGTGCTCTTCTTATTAACTTGTTGTGTACATTAAAGTTGTGGTTTGTGGTTATGTCTAACATGCAATCTCCCACTATCCAGCTAAAGCAAAAGAAGGAGAGGATCATAATACTTTGATGCGTACATACAGTAGGCCTGATTAGAGGGCAATTCTGCTAACTGTCTGCAACTGTTACTGAAAGGATAGTGCAATGCTATGTGCAGTTGTTTAGGCGGTGTGGTGGAGTAGTTGTATTTTTAGTATGTGACATGAGGCACACCCCTTGATAGGAGCAGCTGAAGGGCTGTCTGCTGCTCTGTGTGTTAGGTTTTGTTTGTGAAATTGCTTAGCTGTTGCCATTTTTCATTGCCAAGACTACAGAAGGGTGATTTAGTAGGAGTGATATAACATTATGTGTATGTGTATATGTAAATATATATATATATATATATATATATATATATATATATATATATAATATATATACTATGCTATGCATATATAAATACACTACCATTCAAATGTTTGGGGTTGGTATTAAGATTTTTGCTCATTAAGTCTCACCAAGGCTGCATTTATTTGACCAAAAATTCAATAAAAATACCCCTAAAAAAAAAAAAATAGTAATATTGTGAAATATTATTACAATTTAAAATCACAATTTCTATTTTATTATATTTTAAAATGTAACTAATTCCCATGATGACAAAGCTGAATTTTCAGCTACCATTACTTCAGTCTTTAATGTCACACTGAAAAACAGTTATCCTGCTTAATATTTTTGTGGAATATGCGATACATGATACATACGTGATTCATTTTTTCAGGATTATTTGATGTAGAGAAAGTTAATCAAGATAAAGATATTCAAATAAAGAGCATTTATTTGAAATCTAATAGAAATACATATAGAAACAGAAGTCTTTTATATCATTAAAAATGTCTTTACTGTTACTTTTGATTAAATGAATGAATCCTTGTTTAATAAAAGTATAAGTTTTATTTTATTTTATTTTTTTTTATTAAAAAAATCTTGCTTTGTCGATGTCTGAGATGTGATATCAGCTTTTTTATTGCTGCTATTATACTATAATAATGGTTCTTACGTGAACCATTTTATAGGTGACACTGCTTCTCTCCTTACCCTACCCTGTGTGTGTTTGCATGTGTGTTTGTGATGTTAATGTGGGGATATGTGTGTGTTGTTCAGGTCCCCTCTGATAAAAGCTGCTGAGAGGAGTGAGCCTGTCCCCTCTCCCTCATCACCCCCACCACAGCACAGCACTGCTCCTGCCCTCCCTGCCCACCTGCTGCAGGACACAGTCGAGTTCCCCACACCACCCCCTACCCCTCCAGACAGGGCTCCCTCTGAGCCTCAGACCCTTCCTCCTGCTGCTGCTCCTTCTGATCTACCCGAGACTCCCCCTGCTGTCATTCTGCCTCCTCAAATCCAACTGCTTCAGCACTCTGAACCTTCAGCAAGGTAGGATGTAATCCTTTACCCAGTGTGTGAATGCCACAAGTTCAGATATGTTGTTTCACTTTAACTCAGTTTGTATTATTTTTGCTTTGTGGTTATTGTAAAGTACCTTCATGGTTTGAGACAATGAGGACAAATATTTTTACCAGTTAGATGCCCTTCCTGTGTGGCCATGACTATTCACATGTGGTGAGAAGTTATGAATATTGATTAGATTTATGTAAATTAATCTGACTAAGATATCAGTAACATCACTTTGCATCTGGAGGGTTTTGTTGATTGTGCTGATAATAATAGCAGTGATGATCCTGAGGGATTTCTGCCACACACAGGATGTAAAGTATGTACAGTACTGTACACTGAGTACCTCAATACAACCTGTGTTTCCCTTGTTTCTGTATTCATTTTATGCAGCACCCAGAAATTAATTTACCATAAAGGCTATTGGCACCAGGCTTTGTATGCATCTTCAAAGGACTGTATATGCTAAATACAGTGGCTCTAGAAATTATTTGGACAATTTAGTCATGCTTAAAATGTATAAAAGTTATGTAAACAAAATGTAAAACCAAGTGGCATCTGCAAACAAATGATTTTAGACCTTTTCTTAGGACTAAATTCACTTTTGTAGACATTTTTTTACTTTTAATCAGTTAGGGTTAGACAAATCTCAAATAGGATTTTTAGTGCTTGAAGTCACTTCCTCTCAAGTTCACACAGATGTCCTAGCAGAGTAATCACAGGTGTAGTTCAGCACATAGGATACATGTATATGTTCCACTAACATTTGATAGTCAGAAAGTGTCCAAATATATAAGAATATTTATATTATTTTAGTACCTAAAAATAATTATTTAAAATACCACTTTTGTGTTATGTTTTGCTTGAAAAGGGTGCTTATTTGCCAAATGTTTATTTTGTAATGTAATGCAAATAGTTTTAAGTTTGTATTAATTGTCCAAATACCTTTTGAGGCCACTGTATTTATGCTATAATTCCATTCTAACACATGCATAAAAATCTTTAAGAACAATGTTGCTATAAAGTGCATTACTGCTGTTGTAGATGACTCATTTCTGTTTGTGTACATTGTTGTAAAAGTTTATACATCTATAATCTGAAACTGTGCAGTGTTTGGATTAAAGAGCAGGATGACTCAGCCATGTTGACAGGCGATGAGCTCAGCTTGCATTTCTTCTATAAGACAGCAGAGGGCGAGCATGTATGTGCATGTGTTTCTTTCTGTACTGGACCTGAACTCTGCTGCCCACTGCAGCAAACAGTTTGTAACCACACATCTGAACAGGCATATAACCTACAGTTTTGTATAAACTGCCCTACACTGTAACTAGGGCAAAGGTACACCTTTGTATCTTATACCCTTTAGCGATATATAAGGCACAAAAGTGTACTTTTGATAGTACTGATCTAGTGGCAAGCCATTGTATCCCCCACAATATTTGTACATTTTTGACAGTGTACATTGTGACCAAATGACCTGTCTAACTCACACATTAAAGGTGCCCTAGAATGTTTTTTTCACAAGATGTAATATAAGTCTAAGGTATCCCCTGAATGTGTCTGTGAAGTTTCAGCTCAAAATACCCCATAGATTTTTTTTTTAATTAATTTTTTTTAACTGCCTATTTTGGGGCATCATTAAATATGCGCCGATTCAGGCTGCGGCCCCTTTAAATCCCCGCGCTTCCCGCCCCCCAGCTCTCGACTATAATACAGTGCATAAACAAAGTTCACACAGCAGCTAATATAACCCTCAAATGGATCTTTACAAAATGATCGTCATGTATGCTGCATGCACGCACCGGATCATGTGAGTATAGTATTTATTTGGATGTTTACATTTGATTCTGAATGAGTTTGATAGTGCTCCGTGGTTAAAGATAACATTACACACTGTTGGAGAGATTTATAAAGAATGAAGATGTGTTTGTGCATTATACAGACTGCAAGTGTTTAAAAATTAAAATAGCGACGGCTCCGTGAATATAGTAATAAACGTTAGTAACTTTAACCACATTTAATAGTACATTAGCAACATGCTAACTAAACATTTAGAAAGACAATTTACAAATATCACTAAAAATATCATGATATCATGGATCATGTCAGTTATTATTGCTCCATCTGCCATTTTTCGCTGTTGTTCTTGCTTGCTTACCTAGTCTGATGATTCGGCTGTGCACAGATCCAGACGTTAATACTGGCTGCCCTTGTCTAATGCCTTGAACATGGGCTGGCATATGCAAATATTGGGGGCGTACATGTTACGTAACAGTCGGTGTTATGTTGAGATTCGCCTGTTCTTCTGAGGTCTTTTAAACAAATGAGATTTACATAAGATTTACATGAGACTCACTGTATGTCATTTCCATGTACTGAACTCTTGTTATTCAACTATGCCAAGGTAAATTCAATTTTCAATTCTAGGGCACCTTTAATTAATTCATTAGTGTCTAACAGATGTATGTTATATAAATAAGTGTATATATAATATGCACATAAAATGAATCTGCTTTTTACACTTGTCTGCACTGAGAACCAAATCTTAAAATCGTATGTTTAAAAAGCAGCATTTGCATAATGAGATTTCTTTCAGAAATCCCCCACATCCAGCCAAATTAAAACTGATGTCCTCCTGAGGCGCCAGCTTGATGCATCTCAACATAAAACTTCCATTAGCGGAATGAAACTTGTCCCCTCTGCAAACTACTACCAAGGGCATTCCGTCTTTATCCTTTATTTTACTCTAGCCTTTACTGTTTCTTTCTCTTTGGAAAGTCATTTGTAGTATTTATGAGTTATGTATGAGTCAGTATTTAAACTAGGGCTGGGCGATGTATCGAATGCTTTTGTCACGCGCATTTCTTCAGTAAAGCCGGCAGTGTTGCCAGATTGGACTAAAGATTTCCAGCCCAACTACAGCTTAAAACCCGCCCATTTCAAAAAATACCAGCCCAAAATACATAGTTATTAAAACTGTTATAGAATAAAACACACAATTTTTTTTTATTATTATTAAACAACCAGACTAACACATCGCACATTGGAGAGCACCAGGCTCGCCTCAAGTATATCCAGTCAGTGCATCTTTTTTTTTTTTTTTTTTAATATAAATGATAATTTTATTAAAACACAAGGTCTACATCGGAAACCTCGGGGACAACATTTTTTATTGTTCTTGTGCTACTATTGTCAGAACTACAGTTCTTTTCTAATAGGCCTATTCTCAAATCATTTCATTATACTTTTCTTTTTGTATTAGTAGGCTACTTACAAATTTGTGCTTAATTACCAACTAATTAATTTTTTTATATTATCATTATTAAAATTATTATTATTATTTAACTTATAGACCACTGGGCGATTCAACATGAATTCTCGTTTTTTTCCCTTCTTTTAATTTTAAATAAAATAACGACTGAATGATACACTGAATCGTCACTAGTAGGGCTGCCCCCTAATAGTCGACCATTAGTCAACTTGAAGAGGCTTGGTCGACCAAGATTTTATTAATCAATTAGTCGCAGAAAAAAAAATCTCCACAGGAAGTGGCGAGGTCACGCAGTCCTAGAGGCACAGATCATTAACTGCAGGAAATCCAAACATTCACCTATCATTTATCGACCTCAAATATGCCTTATCACTTGAAACATGTAAGTCGCAACTTTAGTCCATTCTCTTTAATGTTTGCCTATAGATAAATGTGCGCTATTATTTGGCATATCCAAGTGTTTGTGTGGAGAGCGTGTTTACTGCATTACATGGAGGCGTCGGTGTGATCACTGCACTTAACTTAAAATACTCCGTCATTTTTGGTCATAGATAAGAGTAATGCAAAATGTAAAGGGTCTACTTTTATTTCTGTAAACTCACAATAACAGCAAAACGTTGTGCTTTTGTAAAACAATGAAAGCAATCAGGATGCGTTTTCTGATCTCGGTCTCGGTGAACTTGAGCTCGTAACAAGCATGAACCGAAACTCATCGTATAAGCTGCTTTCCTCACAGACACAAGAAATATATCTATAGCTTGGAATGTCTACTTTTAAACGAGCCAATTCAAATGGAAAATAAATATTCTCAGATTATGTAATCCATATGAAACTTGTATATAGGCGCGTCCACTACTGCGGAGATGAGAGATGAGTCAGCATTGTTGACTCATCCGCTCTCCCATTCCTTTCTGTAGGACTTTTTATATTTACCCCACTTTGGCATGATGATGATGATGAATGATGATCACTGATGATGATAATGCAGTTTTGACGATATAACGAATTAGCCTACAACAACCCGCCAATCAAGCTTGAAGTCTGATTGGACAGGATTCCCCTGAACCTTATTGGCTAACCTGAACCATACCTAATTTAAATGTCATCCTAAATTATATAATTTATTTTATAGTTAGTTTTCATTAAAAAAATAATAAAGAATACTGTTTATAGTCAAAAATAAAAACCCGCCTGTTGCATCAAAAACCAGCCCAAATTTTAAAGACCCGCCCAATGCATTTTTTTCCGGTCGGACGTGACCAAAAGGAGCCCAATTGGGCGGGAACCCGCCCAATCTGGCAACACTGAAAGCCGGTTCCCTGATTACCGCTAAATCGCCATCACCTGCTTTCAAATGAAGCGGCATTTAATAGACAGAGCCGTAGTTCACTGATAAGACACGCAATATCGCGTTCAATATCGATATGTATCGCCGTCGATATTGAACGCGATATTGCGTGTCTTATCAGTGAACTACGGCTCTGTCTATTAAATGCCGCTTCATTTGAAAGCAGGTGATGGCGATTTAGCGACAATCAGGGAACCGGCTTTACTGAAGAAATGCGCGTGACAAAAGCATTCGATACATCGCCCAGCCCTAATTTAAACACAGTTCCAGTTTGTAAAACATGTTCAGGTAAACATTTACACATTTGTCATGGCAAAATGTAGCTCAATATATTCAATATATCAGACTCGATATAGTTCAATCAAGCTCATGGTATTTATTATATCACTCTGATGGCAGATTTAAGGGTTTGACAGTCATAGCAAATATGAATATATTTCCCTCCTGTACTATATTTGACGCTGTAAGGTCAACCTAGATACTAAAAGCCCATGTTATGAATCTTTAAAAAAACTGTCTTTGCAATATCTTTCAGTGGCTGCACCACTTAAAAATTTAATTTTCAATTTCCTGTGTCTGAGCATAGGATGAAGTTATCAGTACACACACTACATACTATCTTTGTGTCACAGTATTGTTGTAAATGCCTTTCATTGTAAAATAATGAGTTAATTAATGTCATTCTGTCTTCTAGCTGAATGACACAGACAGACATTAAACTGGTGACAAGTCTTTAAAAACCCCTTTGCTTTTGCTGTAATTTATCATCTACTTGGCTGTATTTATTTTTCATCACTCTTGCTCTTGAAAATCAGAGTGAAAGAAAAATAGCCCCTGGTTTCTGCTGAGATGAAAACAAACGCTGCATATAGATGATCCTGTTGAACACCTTCAAGCTATTTACACCCTTTGTTCACTGGGGGAGGTTTTTGCTTTCTGTGAACATTTTATATTTTGAAAATGTTTTGGCAGTGATTTGTCACGCAGCGGTTTTGAAGAGTATGTTGAGTATTCCAGTTTTTTTTATGTGGGTTAAAGGCATATGGATCACCATTTACCTTTTTACCTGTACCTGATATTTGTTAATTTATATATACATACTATTCATTGAAATCACTTTATAAAACATTTTTTGACATAAAATCATACAGCACATACAATCATACATTAAAATAAATGGTTAATTAAAAATATTTTAGTTGTTACAATACTTTGTTGTTTGGCACACTGTTGCTTTAGAAAAATGAATGCTTTATGCACTCTTTTATCTCCTATTTTCTAATATTTGTTTTATTTTTGTACAGTTGATTATTTCTTCTTTTTTTCCTTGAAGAGTCACTGCCCACCTTTCCTTTTCAGAAAAAAGGCCCCAAGCTCAGAGTTTCAGGTTCATGTTAATTTTGCTAATATTTGTTTCTTCAGAGGTTCATATTCATGTCATATACAAACATAGGAGGACAACAAAGCTTTGCTTTACTTTGGGGCATGAAGACCTTCCCTACTATGTGTCCGGTCCTCAGGCTCTGTAAGTGAATAGGCAGATCTGTGCGAAAATGTCTTTGTTCTGCTTTTTCATGAGTGAACAATAGATTTATAATCCTCATGTTTCAGATCCCCCCACCAATGTCCCAATTTCCCACAACTGCTGCTGTCTCATGCTGTAAATCAATATGGATTAGCTCGACCTGTATGAATCGTTGCTACTCCCCTTCAGGCTGATAAACTCTTTTCTTTGAGTTGTCTCTCATTTTCATTGTCATTTTTGTTCTCATTTCATTTTCCAGATTACACCAACAAACCCTTTCACAACATATTTTTGTAATATATCTGTTTCAGTCATTTGAGAACATCAGGACTGACGGCTGCTTTCTGTCATAACCCCTTTCTGTTCTCAGAGGGGATGATATATCATGACTTTGACCTGAGCAAATAGAATGATCTGAAACCTGTTAGAGAGCAGTGGTAAATCAAGTCTGTTGTACATGCAGTTAATTTATGCTTTATTGGTTGATTTCATTGGATGTTGCTATTAGATACATACTCTGTGGATTTTTGATGGGCAAGTATTTTAATGTTCCTTTGACCCCATCAGGACCCATTTGACAGACATTTTTCAAGCCTTCACAAAGTAGAAATTCACTTTCTAGAAGTGTTATGGTATCAGAGAATCTAGCATGTGAAAATTAATTGCATTTTTATGTATAGAAGTGTGAATGTTATCATGCTGAACTTTTGTTTATACAATAATTTTTCAAAAGATGATGAAAAATCATGAAGATTGAGACAAATACATCTGTATTAAAGGGATAGTTATCCCAAAAATTTAATTTATTTCATGTACTCACTGTCATGTCATTCGAAACATGTATTATTTTCTTTCCTCTGTGGAAGAAATGCCTCAGTGTTTTGTGATCTACACGACGAAAGTCGTTGGGTTGTCACCTAAGTTGTTCGGACCCAACATTCTTTAAAATACCTTATTTTATGTTCCACAGAAGAAATAAAGTCATACAAGTTTGGAATTACGTAAGTGTGAGTAAATAAGTACATTTTCATTTCTTCTGCTATTTGTCAAGATACCTAAGACCCTAAAGAGACCATCAGGGTTAAGTTTCCTATCCAATTAAGTTTCTTTAGCTCTGACAGTGGAGGGATGGTAATCTGATTTAGGGCAATAACAAAATAATACAGAGAAACAGAGAAAGGTGTTGCATAACAAAAAGCAGGAGTGACTGCATGCCTCAGTTTCTGTTTCTCATTGTGTGAAAAAAGATACCTGTGTTTTTTGGCTTGGCGTGGGGTCGGCTATTGTTTGCGATCGCTGTACTGATCGGCCACAAGAGAGCTCAGATCGACAGGGAAAAGCTGCTCATCTTTTAAAGCACTCTGGTCCCTAGGGAGGTATAGAGAGAGAGAGAGAGAGAGAGAGAGAGAGTTAGAGTGGGAGGGGTTATGGAGAAAACCAGCAGCCGCTTTGCCAAACACCACAACAATCCAATGAGAAGACGGAGTTGCTAGAGAGCTGGAGCATCGCTTATTTCCTCCCTCTTCTCTTGCTCACTTGTCTTCGCATCCTTCCACATCTCTACACATAAGGCTTGGCAGTACTATTCTATTGTTGTTAGGGATACAGAGAGCGATACAGCCTCCCTCTGATGCAATGTAGACAGAGACGGAGAAGGAGTCAGAAAGAGCGAAAGGAAGAGATGCTAAGGGCTGAGTGTGGGTCTCCCATATGCCCCTGATGCCATCTGCTCCGGCTCTACTGCAGCAAAGCAGCGTGTCTGACGCCAGCCCAAGGGCCCTCAGGACGAGAGACGTGGAGGAACAGGAGGCGCAGGTTGGGGGGAGGAGGAGGGAGACGGGTGCCAGTGGAGATCATATAGCAGAGGATGGGAGCAGTGGAGTCCGCTGAGAACGGACAGCCCCCCTGTCCCTCTCAGGAGCGTCCCGAGAGCATGTGAGTAAGAACCAGCGGAGAAGAGAAGGGGGTTCTTGATGACCTCATTGTCATCGCTGGTGGTGTTGTTGTTGTTCTAGTACCTGGTTTGCTCACCTGGTTTGAGTCTCTGTTGAATGCATGTGAGTATTCTTTCAGCGTGTGGAAAGAGAAGAAAAATATCCATTCAAATATATTTGTCAGAGAACGGCAATCACAAAGGAGGTGGAGATTGTTATTGTTTTTGTGATGTCACAATCGGACATGTGGTTTATTTACATTTGCAGTTCGTTGATGGTAGTAAGGCTCCGGTGTATGTGTTTCTACATATTGATGTGTGCGTTCCAGTCTGGCGGGCTTTGCAGACGTCTGGATGGGGGAGTAATGGCTGTATTTAATAAGGGAGAGATGTGCGTTTTTGTGGGGGATGGAGGCTAATGCTGCAGCACCGAGAGAATGAGAGAGATGGTGCTGAAATAGAACACTGAGATGTGTTGGAGAAAAGGGGGGTGGGGAAATTGAGAGAGAGAGAGAGAGAGAGAGAGAGAGAGGCTATTTATGTTGTAGACATTCAGAAAAGCAGAATGGCATTGACCATGAAAAATAGTCAATTTTGTGTAGGTGGACTGGGGTTCTATACCCATGTTGGTTTGTGGTAGAAGCCTGCTGTAAATCTAAAGGAATAATGCACCCATTTACAAAAAACACTTTCTTTCTTTCTTCTGTGGAACATAGAACAAGATGTTTAGTAGAGTGTCCAAGCTGCTCTTTTCCATATAATGAAAGTAAATGTTGACCACAGATTTTTTCAAGGCCAAATTAAAAACTTGTGACAAATAATTACTTAAATTTCAGTCTGCCTGCACAAAGCCTTGATTTTGATTCAGTAGACTTAAATAAGTTATATTGTGCTTTATTGTGGTTTTTTTTTGTCCTTTTTGGAGCTTGACAGCTCCTAGACCACATCCATTTTTATTGTACAGAAATAAGCAGATATTATGTTCATTTTGTGTGCCACAGCAGAAATTACATAAATGTCATACATGTTTAGAACAACATGAGAGTGAGTAAATGGTAAAATGGTAAACTGTTCCTTTAAAAGTGTATATAAACCAAATGTGTCTTTGTTTATAAAGCATATTGTAAAGTATATGACATTCTACTACATTTTATCATCATCCCCTTGGCCACAATGGTTATTTCATTGTTGTAACTGACCTTTGTGCAAAAAAGCCTGGAATTTGTTGCTCTAGGCAACACAGCTGGGGATAATGAGAAAGTTTGAACCTGCTCTGAGATCTGTGCTTTAAGTACAAGTATTGTAGCACCATACACTGCTGCTCATTCAACCATGACTAATAGCTTTTAGCGTCTAAAGTTTGGCTTATGCAACCTCCTTTTGAGAATTCTTACATAACAGTACCTGCATAGTTTACGTGGGAGTTTGAACCTCAACTATAAAAGCTTTATATGAGTTTTGTCATTTTATTCACCTGCCAGTAGCTCACCAGAACAGAGTGCAATCTGATGGAAGAACAAGCATGAGTTAGGAGGTCATTTATAAAACCTTTTATTAATAATTAAAATATGAATAAATGACTAATATAAATATATATATATATAAATTGAAAAGTGTCTTGTGCTCACCAAGGCTGTGTTTATTTAATATAAAATACAGTAAAAACAGTAGTATTGTGAAATATTACAATTTCAAAACTGTTTTCGATTTCTATTTTAATATATATTAAAGGTGATAGAGAGGATTTTTTCGTCGACTGAGAATCCAAAGACTGTTACTGAGTTTTTGAAATGAGCACATGCGTAAGAACACCCCCCCTCCTTCACAGCTCACTTCAAAGGAACGCCTCCCAAAAATCGTGCACGAGTATTGGAACACGAGTGTTTACCACCGGCATTCACTGTGTCGTGTTTTTTGGATTCATTATGTCGGACTCACCGCAGGTAACTCATAATCTGCAGTTGTTACTCCTGTCTCCTGACAAAAACATTGCATGCAGCGCCTGTGGAGTGTGGAAAGTTACTGGAGCGCGCAGCCGCGCTCGTCTCTCACAAGGAACGTCACGGCAGCGATTGACAAGCCAGAGGGCCAATCGCGTAAACGATTGGCTGATGTTTTTAAGGCCCTACCTCATGCACAGATGATGTATATTAATATTATTACTTTCAGTGCACCTAATAAATAGTCTTTTATCCGTTAGTAAAGACAGTTTCAAGGAATATTGCAAAAATGTATAAAACAAAACATCCTCTTTAGCACCTTTAAGTAATTTATTCCTGTGATGGCAAAGATTTCAGCAGTCGTTACTGTCATTCTCAGTAATTTTATGGAGAACACTATATTTACTCTAGTCTTGAATACATTGTCACTAGTACTTACTCACTTTAGAAAACTGAAGGCATACCATGAGCGCTGACATTCAGTTGTACTGGGAAACATGAATACTGCAGGAGATTTCATGCACTGCTAAGGATTCAACTCTGTGAAGGTTGTAACCATGTGACCTGCACTTTCTTTCACAAAGAGCATAAAAGCACAAGTAGCTTGTTTTATCCTTTCTGTGTACAACTGCTTGACTGGCACATACTGTACCTGTTTGGGCATGTACTGTACTATCGGCCAACCACCACTTCTGTGACTTCCTAGTTACCTGTGTGCTGTTGTAGGGATCATTTTGACAATCATGCAGTATTATGGCATGTTAAAATGGGGCTGTCAAAGGGCCATCCGGTGATCACGTGTCCTTCTGTTCCAACAGTATGTGATGTCACCATGGGTCCATTAGACATTCACTCTGTCTTTTGACAGCCTAGTGTCAAAATGAGCAACATGTGGTGATTCAGCTTTGAGACATCCCATTTGTTGATGCATTTGTTGATGACCAGTACTATCTCTTCCTGCCTCGCATCACTCCCTAAATCCACTGAGACCCTGAAATAAGCTCAGTGCTAGAGGAGATCTAGCACACATAAAATATTGAGAGTATATCTGAATTATTTGATAGTTCTGGTGGTGAAAGCTGGTACATCTCTGGAGGGATGCAGTGAAGAAGCAGTTCTATGAGGAACCTTGGTCCTGTAGTTTTTATTAACTGTTTTATGGTACTGCTGCAGGATTTCTGACTTGAAATATGAATAATTAATATCTAATATAAGGTGCGTCCCAATTCGCGTACTTGTGCACTATTCTATGACGTTTTTAAGTATAAATAGTGCGAGTAGTGCGTTCACACAGAAAATTCCAAAAAGAAAAAGTGCACTTTAAATACCCGGACGATGCACTAAATTAACGGAAAAAACGAAGTGTGGAATGTTGGACACTTCATGCACTCAACGTCGCAGCTTTAATTACGTAGTGGAGGGGAAGGGAAGATCGGACTCCGTTGTTAAATGACAAAATAACCGTATACAATTCACGCACTACATGAATGAGTGCATAGTGCACAAGTACATTGTGTATAAGTGCATAGTGTATAGTGTGTCATTTGGGACTCAACTATAGTCTTTGTTAGCATGATTTAAAGGGATAGTTCACCCAAAAATGAAAATTCTGTCATAATTTATTAGCCGTGAAGTTGTTTCAAACCTGTGTGATATTTCGAAGAATGTTTAACAAATAGTTGATGGGGGCCCCATTGAATTTCATAGTATTTCCCCCCCCCCAGTATTATGGAAGTCAATGGGGTCCATCAACTGTTTGGTTACCCATATTCTTCAAAATATCTTCTTCTGTGTTCAGCAGAAGAAACAAATTCATACAGGTTTGGAACAAATTGAAGGTGAATAAATGATGACAGAATTTCCATTTTTTTTGGGTGAACTATCCCTTTAAGCTTCATATTTCATCTAGAACTGAATCAATGATTTATCAAGACTGAGAGAGTAAATGAAAATTGAGCTGCCATGGATTATGACGGTATTATATCGCTGTGATTTAACTGCTTAATCAGTTCATATAGAGATAAATTAAGTTTTAAATGTGTTAAACTGCCAAAGAAAGGAGTGATCTACTCGTAAAACGCTGTGCCATTGGTAATTTAGAGATATGTAGATATACATTCCGGTCTGGACTTTGAATGAAAACATATCAAAGTTTACTTTAGGGACTTCTAAGGGTTGGAAACAGGGCCTATGTTCAGTATAGCATGTATACTCTAGTACACATTGTGCTAGTATTTTATTTGCAGCACACACAGCCAGTCTCTCTCTCCCTCTATTTCAGTTTCATTTGTCTCCCTCTTTTGGTCAACCTGTGTCAATACCTCAATCTCTAGTACACTTTGTACCCTCTGGCATAAAATGAAAACATCACATCCTTTTTTAATCAATTAGCCTAAGTTCTTTTCTTTTCTTCTTAAAATCATTTTAATTATGGTACGCTTATAATGTGAATTTTAGATGCACATAGTATGATATTAATGCAGGCCTATTGTTAGTGATGTGTTAATATCTTTTAGCGGTTGTTTTTAGAGCAATTTCTTGATCACTCTCCTCTCGGTTACTCTAATAGCTGTCCTTTCATTCAGGTTATCTTTGTTTGAACAGCATTGTGGGTTGTCGTGCTCACAGCAGTGTCTGTGGCTAAACCCAGCAGTTCTGTTCTGTGCCAGAGAAGCCTGACTGTCTCCAAGCAGACAAAATCACCTGAAATGACTCACCTCTTCTATCTCCTTTAGCCTTTTACATTATATTTGAACTTATAATGTGTTTATTGCAGATGTTTACTTGTGCAGTAGAAATTTGGTTCTGATTATTTTATTTTACTGTATTTACAATTTACAACTAGAAATGTGCAAATACTCCTGACTGAGTGCCATTTATAAAAATGTTCAATAAGATTTCCTAATTAAACATATATATTCCCCCGTCAGATAGAGTTTCAAATAGTATGTGGAAAACCCTTTTTTTTTTAAAGCGCCCAAGAGGAACATAAGCTTGATGATACACTGTTCCACCTAATTTCCTCAGCAGACGTTTTAGAAATAAATCAGCATTTTATTTTCCCATACCAGGAAATAAATGGGTTTTATATGCGCTAATAGACTTCCTCTGTTTGTGTGGATCTATGCGAAAGAGAAGGAAATTTAAGGCTTCGTCCAGTATTTTATGGAAGTTTACGGAAGGTGTGTGCGTTGTCTAGCACATGGGAGCATATGTCTAGAGAGCACCGTCACCATGGCAACAGTGCGCTTGCCAGATATGTGGAAACATCACTACATGGGCTGAAATGCTCATTAACTGATAATTATCTTATCGAATGTCATTAGCACACTGAAAGCTGTAAAATTAGACAGGAAGACTTTAGAAATGCACTCCATACCTTGTCTTTGAATTATATTGAATGTGATATTATTGATTTTATCTTTAAATAGAAATCTATATTGCAGAAATCTAAACTTGATATTGCAGCACTTGTAAGAAGTATTTCTTGCTAATTCTTCATAGACTAGTTATCTGATGTAATGCAGAGTGGCTTTTGTTATTGAGTGCTTGTTAGAGCATTTTGCATTAAATTATATGATCAGCATGTACGCATCATCCGCTTTTGTTCACATTGTGTGCTGATCAGGTCAGGAAAGGGGATGAGTACTTCCTTTCAGTCATTCTGCTAAGGTTATGAAGAGTAAATCTCTTATTTTGCTAATAAACTGCTGGATGTGATATCTCAAATGTCACATTAGAGGGCAAATGTGGTTCAATTGTTTGCAGGACATATGTGGTCTAATTATGTGATTTTTTTATTTTTTATTTTTTAAATTTTTTTTATGTGTTTTAATTTAAATTTACTCTAGGTACAGTATTTAAATTAAATGATTGTGAAGATGGACTGTAAAAATATGATTTAGAACCATGGAAGACCACTACCATTTTGACATGCTCAAATGTGATTCATTTTTGTAAGTATACAGTGGTTCTTATCAGCTGCAGAATTGCTCCTGCTAAAAAGACCAAAATATCCATGCAATTCTAAGGTAGTTTATGCTGATTTGCTGCTGGTCTAGATTGCCTTGCTGGTTAAGATCTCTGATTAGCATCCCATGGACCAGCATCCAAAACATGTGTAGGTCTTTTCAGCAGGGAATGGGTGTGTTCACTGCACTGAAGTAAGGCATCAATGCATTCATCAGTGTTTGATGCAGCAAAACTGAGTGTATGATTGCAGCCAAAGTCCTTGCTGTAGATACTAATAGGGAATATCAGTTCAGACAGAGAAACCAGTCATGGAATTGAGAGCTCTCTCTGTGTATCTTTACTTGCATTACAGTAGAGTAGGAGTGACTGACAGGGAATTTGAGCTCAGATAGAGAGAAATAAAGAAACATAACTGAGGAATAATGAAAAAACACAATGTTTTTTCCCCTTTATACTACAGCAGCCAGAGTGAGAAGTCTGCTTCTCTTCTAAACGTGGGGGAGGGAGAATGTGTCTGAGGATGTTGAAGAGAGAGAGAGAGAGAGAGAGACAAGTAGTGAGTCTGCAAGTGGCGAGTATCTGCAACGGGTTTCATTTGGATAAAGCCCACCTTCAGCAAGATACTGAAGAGAGAGAGAACGTACGATATTAAAAAAAGGAACGAATGGATAAAAGGGATAAGGGGACATAGCACCCAAATCCATAGAACTGAGGTGCGCCAGATTTCAGGAATCAGCATTAGGAATGAGGAATGTGTAAGAGTGATTGTGAGCCTGTGATCGGTGGCAGATATGGCAGTGAGCGCGTGGCAGGCTCTGTCTCCACTGCAGTGGGCTCGCTGGGGCTGGGACACACTGCTGGGAGGGACATCCGGAGAGGATGGGGCAGACCCAGCCCTAGGGCTCCTCCGGCGCCTCAGCTGGACCTCCAGACATGATTACATGATCCACGGCAGGCAGAGGTGAGCGTGGTGTAACAGCAGGGAGAGGACAGGGACTAATGCGGTGAGACTGGGTGGGGGTCTGCACATCTGTCTGAGGTTGCGCCTTTGTTGCCGTATTTGGACTGCTGCTTTATTTGTACAGATGTGTTCGCCCATGCGATCCCATACTGTGTCAGATTTGTGTATTATACACTGATGCCAAGACCAAAAACGTTCACAAACCGACATTTTGTTGCATTGACCAAATAAGCAACATGGGCTTCATCAGTCTTTACTGAAATGACAATAAAATGTGACTTTGAACAGAACATCTATGCTGTGATACGTAGTAGGTTAAAGTCAAAGAATGAGTGAATATAGTGAATGAGAGAGAAAATGGACACCATGGCTGAGTGTAAATGTGTTTGAGCTGCTGTTATTGGTCTCCTAGCTGCAGGTTCAGATTTCCATCTGTAATAATCCACCAGGGCCTACTATACATTTGCTGAAGCAGGCATTTGTTTATAAGGTTTGGCACGCAGTGAATGATTGTTTAATATACTGTAGGTGTATCTGAATGTATTTGATCCTGTAATGTAAATTTAAGCTGTAATATATTGCCTCATAAATGGATGTTGCTTGTTTCAGTGTATCAGTATCAGTGCTGGATTGGATATGCAACTTCTTTGTTTGGAAACAAAGGAGACTTGATGTTTATTCTTCAATTAGATTATTAAATCAACTCTTAATTTAATATATTCAGACTCTCTTCTGTCTCATTGTTTGTTTTGTAGGAGCTCAGACTCAGACGGAGCTTTCGAAACCCCTGAGTCCACCACCCCTGTGAAATCTGCTTCCCCACCAGTGCCCCCAACAGAGCCCCCCTGCACCAGCTCAGAGGCATTGTCCCCAGAACACACAGGTATGTTTAGAACCTCGTTCCAACTCAATACGAACCACAATGATCTTATGTTGGGTTAAATTGTTTTATTTATTGTCTGAATAGCTTCAGCAGGGTGTATTGGGCATTGAAATGCTTGACAAGAGGCTTAGATTGCAGGACATTGAAAATATAGTTTGTGTCTCATCTTGAACAAATTTTTTAATTTTTAATATAAAAAAGACAGTATTAATTAGCAGACAGTGTAGAGCAACAGAATTTACAATTCTTTGGAACCCAAGAAATGTATAGAAAACTAAGTAACTATAACTAGAAATATAAACTAGATCTAGAATATGTTATATACACATTTTAGATGTCAGTTTGTGCTTTTTTTGGAAACAAATTAAATTGTGCTTTTTTTGGTCCAATTAAATTCTTTATTCTATATTCAGTTTCTCTTTTTTTTTCGTTTATTTATTTTTTCTTATTCTGGTTTATCTTCCAAAAAAAAAAAAAAAAAAGCCTTTTTACTTCCATTATTCTCTGACTGGAGTACTGTAGTCTTTGTTATCAAGCACTGCACTTGTACTCCCTCTAGTGGAAATGTAGTGTATTGCTGTTTAACGTATTTTCAAGAAAGATGATGTATAAAGAAAAAAGCAAATCTAACCAACAAACTTCTTTTGTACTCTCTACTTCTGCGTTCTTCAGCTCTTTAACTTAAAATAATATCAATACATCTGTGAGTACTACTCTGCGACCTGATTCAAATCATGATCTGTTTTTTAAAATCTATAGTAACATGTCATTCTCCATCTTCACAGCTTCCACTGCTGACATATCTGCCAGTGAAGCTCAAGTCCCAGCAGTACTTCAACCTCCCAGCCGCTCTCCATCTACAGTTTTTGATGAGGACAAACCAATAGCTGCTAGTGGCACCTACAACCTAGATCACTTAATCACTAATGACCCCTTCCAAGAATCAAATTTTGGGTCTGGACCATCAAGCCGAGCGCCTCTCACCCGCTCTCTAAGCCTACAGTCTGGTGAGTTAGAGAGCCCAGGAGACAAATCTTCAGGAGGAACCTCCGACAAACCCATTCACCCACGAACAGAGTCCTTCAGCATAGGAACAGAGAGTGCTCCAGGAACCCTTCGTAAAGTGAAGAAGCCCCGTCCAGGTTCACTAAAGAAGAAGCCTCTTTCCAGGCAGAACTCAAACCCAGAGCGTTCCTCTCCCAAAACTGTGTCCTCTAGCAGCACACCGGAAGAGAAAAAGAGAGGGAAACCCCGTCCCGAAAGCCCCTTGCAAACCCAAGAGAGGCCTTGTTCCTCTCCTAGCCCTATTCCTAGTCCTGCTGGTACCCTACGGAGAAACAGAATAAAGTCTCGAGTTGAGAGTCCTCCACCTTTGCCTGAGGAGATCACTACCACCTCAATATCAGCTCAACTCCAGCAAGAGCTTCCTGATCCAGTACCCGAGGCTCCCACTGTCCCAGACGAGGAATCTCCTATTCCTCCCAGCGCCTCCTACAAATGGGATCCGGACAACTTTGAGAACATTGACCCATTCCGTACAGGAGGCAGTAAAGTAGCAAACTCGCCGGTCTTAGGCCGGAAAGCAGACTTTACATTGGTTTCAGGCACCCCTGTTGCTGTAGAGGAGCCCCGTGCCCCTTCCCCTGCTAAAGAGCAACCCCTCAACATTGAGGAACAACCAATCGCCAAGCGTCAACCAGTCAGACTGGAGTTTGACTATTCAGAGGACAGCGGAGAGGCTCCGCGCAGTACTCCTCCTCCCAAAATCCTGGGCAAGAAACCAGGAGCCAAGATGCCTATTCGAAAGCCAAAACTGGGGATTAAGAAGGCCCCTCCTCCCCAGACAGAACAGATAGACAATGCACCTGTCCCAGCACTTTCAAATGACAATGATGATATCCCGATCCCCAAGGCTTCATATAACTTTGACCCCAGCAAGTGGGATGACCCGAACTTTAATCCATTTTCCTCAAGCAGTGGTATCCCAAACTCTCCTCGACTGTCTAAAGGATCCTACAGCTTTGATCCTGACTCCTTTGATGATTCAATCGATCCTTTCAAATCATCTAACAATATGGTTAACCCGCCTCAGAAAGCTGCCTCTTTTGACCAGTCCAACAATGATAATGAGAATGACAATGATAACATTGTTGAGTTAGAGGATCACAACCAGAACAAACCTGCCAAAAACAAGAAGAAGCCTCTTAAATCGTAAGTCTGCACTTATTATGAATTTCATTTCATATTAGGTCATAATATGTGCCAGTGTAGAGCACTGTGAGTTATTCTGGTCAATTTTCTTGTGTATATTTCTGAATGGTCAGATTATGTTTATGTGAGTGGCTGTTAGTACTTGTTGTTTGTCAGCCTCTGTTACATGTCTGTCTGTTGATCTCATGTATCACAGGAAGTCCAGCAATGTCTCTTCTCTGTGTTGTTTCTTGTAAGTAGAGAGATGGGGGAAAATCAACATCAGTAATAATATAGCTTAACATAAAATGTCATTTTAACATGTTTTAACTCATGAGCTCACCATCAATTGTTTTAATCATTAAATGCGATACATATGACTGATTTCACATCATGTCTTCCTCTGCTCCATGTCTGATATTATCCAATGAGAATGCGTTGCCACCTAGTGGACACCCCCAATAAGTGCAGTCGATTGCAGGAACATGGGCAGAGGACAAGTTCAGATGTGCAAATGTGCACAAGACTAGAACGTTCAGTCTAGAAAACATTGTATGATTGGCTTACAATGTACATATGATCCAATTTGAGCTATGTTAACCACTTTTTCCAATGAATTAGCCCTGAAGGTTGACATCTCTGAATGAATTACTTGTCCAGACATTTTTTATGAGACTCATTTCAGAGATATTTCTTCCTTCAGAGACATTCCCTCCTTAGGGTGTCCGAGTGGTTAATACGCTGGTGGATAATAAACATTGCAGGTTTTTTTTTTACGTGTAAGCAGAAACTGTGACCTGGAAAGTTGACAAGGGAATCTTTATTGTTTTCTTGTGTAACACCCTCTGCATACCCTGATTCATTAATGCAGCTATTTGGGAGCATTTTTAAGTAATATTACTTTTAGAAGAGGAGTTTGCTGGATCCTTTGCCCCTGTTTCAGATTAATTCATCTTATATATTGCTCAGCTACAGACTTTCCTTCCACAGTTCTTACACAATTCAAGGTTGTTTTTCAACACAGTTGTCTTTTCAAATTTTATAGGAGGAGCTTCAACAATAATGATGAAATTAAATTTTTACATCACACTTACAATATGAAATGGGACCAAGGTCAACAACAGCAACAGAATAGGATATGATATGCATCTGCTATGTTGTTACATGTGTCATTTTCTTAGGTCATTGAGGGATTAATATTAGCTGTGAACGTATCAAGGCAGAGTATCTATTTTGTATCTATTTCCTAATTCAAAACCACAAATCTATACTGCATAATCATTATGCTTCTGCAAGACCTATTTCCAATTCTTCACCAATAGCTGTATGTCTTTAATTTCCTGCTATGGTTCAATTTGTGAGTAGAAAAAAAAACATGGCATAAAAATTGCATACTTTTACTGTTAAAAACACATTTCACTTAAAAAACCCAAACTGCACAAAATAACATTCATATATATATATAACACTAATAGAAGAGTAAATCATAATGTAAGCCCTGAATAATCCATGTAATCCAGTAAGATTTTAACTGATGGGATTTAATCCTTAATAATAAGTGCCATCATTTACTGGTTGAATTACAGTATACTTGCATTATCAAAAGGTTTTCTAAAACATTTATCAGAACAACACAACAGGTATGTATTAACTAAAACCTTTTTTCAATAGAATGTTATCTATACAAAAACTGCTGGTTGGTGTGCACACAGTTTGGTTTTTAAAATATTTATATGCCGTTTGGTTGGACAGCACACAGTATATGAACACATGATAAATGATGTCTTTTATTCCAATTTGATATTTTAAGAACTAACAACATAATTTGTCTTGTTTTCTTAAACAGTAACACTTTTAGAGTAAAGAAGTCTCCAAAGAGGACTCAGATTACCGAGCCATCTGCACAAGTAAGTTAAGACATGAGCGCACATTCACCTACTACAGTACACGCACACAGTCACCGCAGATATTCATTCTGAAGATTATCTGTTTCTTTCCTTCGCTGTCACCTCATATCATAACAGTGTTGTCCTGTGTGTTCTCCACTCTCGCCCTCCACTTCACACACACATCATCACCTGCAGGAGCACTCGCCCGATGCCAATCCTGACCCGTCACAAGATCACGCCACAGATGAGGAGAAACTGGCTTCCTCCACAAATCAGAAATGGACTAGACATGACGTGGAGGTGGAGCTGACCTCTGACCCCCAAGACTTCCCGCAGCCGACAGACTTCACAGCTTTTGTCAACGAGAATAGTTTGCCTGCACAGAGTGACGGTGAGAGAGGGGAAGAGTCCCTGATTGTCCCTTTACTTTACATTATCTTGGAAGAGCATGAATGGGACTGTCAGTACAGTACTGATTTCAAAATAAGTTAATAAGTTATATTATTATCTATTATGTTTATGCTCAAAGATTATTTTTTTTTGTGTAGTGACATCCCAATTCTTATCATATAATACATGGTATATCATATATATCATAATTATCATCTCACAAAAAAACAGTCAAGTTATATTATTATTAATTATATTATGCTTGTATATTTTTTTTGCATAGTAACATCCCAATTCTCTGCATTGTACTAATGAGAATTTACTGAGAAAATGTTATTAATTTTCATGAAAACAATGTCAAAATGCAAAATAATACTAATTAAAATACTAAAAAAAACAAAAAAAAAACTTTCTTTTCTTTTGGGGTGATATGTTTTTGTGATATTCACCCATCAGATTATTTGCCACATAATCCAAGTTTGGCTGCAACACCAAATGGCCCCACACTGACCCGTTTTATTAGCCTTTGACCCACAGGGAACCATTTGGTCCCTGGGGCAGTCTCTGCCTGAATATAACTGGGTCAGTGGTACAGAAGCAGATGAATTATCGTGCCACTGTCATGTTGGTTCTGTCAGTCTGTTAAGTGATGGTCAACATAGAAAGAATATTCTTTGGAACCTTTTTAAAACATATAACCTGTTATATATTCACTCATTTTCTCTGCAGTTACAGATTATGAGATTGAATACATGGAAAAGATTGGCTCCTCTGCACCTGTGAGTATCTACCTGACCCATAGATGTAACAAACTTATGGCAACTGCCAAAAAACATGTGTGTGTGACAAACACCAAACTAATGTTAGATTACAGATCTTTTTATTAATGTGAATGCATATATGTATTTATTTACAGCCTCTCTCGGTGAAGAAACCATCACTTTATCTGAAACTGGACTCAGTGACAGACAGTCCAAAGAAGACCTCCAACACACACGATTCAGAGCCCAACTCCCCCTGCACTGGGTAAAACACACAAACACGTTGGGTTTTTATGTTTCATAGGGACATTCCATAGACAATGATTTTTATACTGTACAAACTGAATATTCTATTCTGTCAGGACCACTTTCGTCAAATATGATTGATAATTGCATAGAGTTTGTATTGGCGGTATGGTTCTGTTCTGGGCAAGGACTCTCTGCGCGTCCATGCAGCCTAGCATGGATAAGAGCAGGGAGAGCAGCATTAACCCCCCTAGGGTAAACAGAACAGATCCAACATATACAGATATAATTAATGTCAATAATTTAACATACACATATTTCAAGAATTAGTCTGATTCAGGGGAATCATAAAGCCAATCCTGACTGAAGAGAGGAGGAGCTGGGGATGGAGGAGGGTAATTAGCACCTGAGAAATGCAATAGCTGCTGATAATACTGAGGAGCTTATATATGGATGCTGTTATAGGCATCATATTCCTATAGGTAGACGTAAGTCACCTGGGAGTCAGCTGAAACGAGCTTGACTGACGTGACCTGCCAGAACTGATGCTAACGCTGGATTTCCCTAACTTCTCTAACCCTGCATTTTTAGATTTTCAACCTCAGTTAGGATGATTTATAAGATATTTTTCTTCATGGGTACCAAAAAATGTCTCCGCAGATAAGGATTTTGGATATTGCCATTATTGGGGACATTGTGTCCCCATAACCAGGACCACACACACACAAACAAAGTCATATATTACTTAAATATGCAATGAAATGACTTTATATGCATAGTTTTCTTTTCTGTGTTGATATATTTTCTATTCAAACAGTATTCAAACATTGTTATGACAACTGCACCATTATGTTGACAGAGTCACTTTTATTTTCACTAAGTACACTATCAGATGGCCTCAGAGCCATCATCCATAAACTGAAAGTCACAAAACTCAGTTATCATAGGGAGAGAACAATGTATCTACTTTGGCAGTGTATTCCAAGTTTTTTATAATTGTATTGGTCTGACACTTTACAGGAGCTTTGAGGAGATGGAGGCTCAGATCTCACAGGGGAAATCACCTGTGCTGCCACCACGTGGCCCTCGTGAACCTGTGGCCTCAGAGAAAAGCAGAAAGAGGGACAGTCAGTCTCAGAGTCGAACGCAGAGCAGCGAGAGAGATGGAGCGGTAAGTGCAAACCAGTCAAGCACTGAAAGATAGAATCGGCACCTTCAAGAGTTTGTTTATTTCATTAGGTCAGATATGGATCAGATGTGGAGTTTTTCATACAGTCAAAACGCAAGAAAGACACCACAAAATGTGTGAAGATGGGTTTATTTTTTATTTTATTACTTATGATTGCACAGCTTATCTTATGCATTTACAATGCGTCAAATTTAGTTTTCAGTCTTAAAGGGACAGTGCATCCTAAATAAAGAAATAAATAAATTCTGTCATTTACTCAACCTCATGTTATTGCAAACTCCTTAATTATGCTGTTATTTTTTTCAGTAGAACACAAAAGAGACAATATGAAGAATGCACACTGTCCTCTTTTCTATATAATCATTTGTTTTCCATTTACAACAATAATGGCAGAACTTTTATTGTTGTGTGAACTGTCCCTTTAAGATAACATTATTTTGCATGTAGCTTATATTAATCAGGATCTCCCCACCAGAATCAGTTCTGCAGATTGTTTGTTCATAGGCTTCGTAAACCCATCATAGAAGTGTTATGATGCACTAGGCTAAATACAAGCTTGCGCTGCCTCACTGACACCCAGGCACCTCCTACTCCTCTTGTCCCTCTTCTGCTATCACTCCAAACACAGTCCCCCATCCAGGGCCCCATGGACCCCTCAGATCTGCCCCTCTTAGACAGGCTGTCTGATTCTCCTGCCCCTCTCAGCTACCTGGAGCCTGATCTGGCAGAGACCAACCCCACTGCCTTCGCTCAAAAACTGCAGGTGTGTAGAGAGAAGCCTACCTGCCAACAATCTCTTCTCCTTTGGTCCTTTGCTTCTATGTGTGTGTGAGTGTGTGTGTGTGTGTGTGTGTTCACTCAGCTGTGTTTCACTGTGTTTGTTTGTCCCTAAAGTCTTTCATGTACCTTGTCTGCCTTGTTTTGCCTCTTATTTTTTGTTTGGCCCCTAGTGCTGGGGTCAGGAGATATTAAAGGAATAGTTCAACCAAAATATGAAAATTCTGTCATATTTATTCATCCTCATATTGTTCCAAATATGTATGACTTACTTTCTTATGTAAATGGGAACTGGGGCTGTTAAGCTCCAAAATGACAAAAATGAACTTAAAGTACACTACTGTTCAAAACTTGAACAGGGTCAGTATGATTTTTATTTTAAATAAATTAAAACTTTTATTCAGCAAAGATGCATTCAATGATAAAAAGTGACAGTAAAGACTTTTACACTGTTACAAAAAATATTTTGTTTTATAACTGCTTTATTTAAACTTGTACGGAAGAGGATTAGGGCCAAGCAATAATAAAAAATATTATTAAATAAAATAAAACCATCTCGAGATTAAAGTTGTTAAATTTCGAGAAAAATGTCGAGATAAAATGTTGAGAATAAAGTCATTAAATTACAAGAAAAAAATCGTTACATTTCGATAAAAACGTAGAGATAAAATGTTGAGAATAAAGTCATTAAATTATGAGAAAAAAGTCATTAAATTATGAGAACAAATTTGTTAAATTATGAGAAAAATGTTGTTAAATTTCGATAAAAAAGTCGAGATAAAATGTTGAGAATAAAGTCATTAAATTATGAATTTGTTCTCATAATTTAACAACTTTTTTCTCGTAATTTAATGACTTTATTCTCATAATTTAATGACTATTCTCAACATTTTATCTCAACTTTTTTCTCGAAATTTAACGAAATTTTTCTCATAATTTAACGAATTTGTTCTCATAATTTAACAAATTTGTTCTCATAATTTAATGACTTTATTCTCATAATTTAATGACTTTATTCTCATAATTTAATGACTTTATTCTCAACATTTTATCTCGACTTTTTTTCTCAAAATTTAACGACATTTTTCTCATAATTTAACGAATTTGTGACACTGAAGACTGGAGTAATGGCTGCTGACTGTTCAGCTTTGCCATCACAGGAATTAATTAAATGTTTAATATATTAAGATAGAAGAGTTATTTTAAACTGTATTAATATTTCATAATATTACTGTTTTTACTGTATTTTTTCATCAAATAAATGCTGCCTTGGTGAGCATAAGAGACTTCTTTCAAAAACATTTAAAAATCTTACTGAGCAAAAATTTTAATAGTAGTTTCAAATGTTCTGAAATCGATAAATCATATAGACTACCTTTTTGTTGTGGTTATGGTGCTTTTTTTGTTTTTATTGTGCTTGAAAGCCTCCCATTCTATGGTGGCCGACAGAGCTCAACGCATTGCAACTGAAGAAAACACATGCAAAAAGAAATCAGAAATAAGTCGAGAAAGTTAATAAATTAAGAAATTAGTTTGACAACACATGCTGCACATTCTCACAACGCACCCAAATATAGAAATGCACTGCAAATACTACTCGCATGCGATCAGGATATTAAAATAAACAAAAAACTCACCTTTCAGGTCATCGACAGCACCACTGACGAATAGACATTAAACAATAAACATGTCCCAGCCAGGTTCTTCACTTGTTGGGGTCCCCTTGAAAAATTTTCATTGTGGTCTGTGCTGCGCAGTGCATTTCTGTATTTTGGTTACATTGTGAGCTTACACATGCAGCACATGTGGTGTTAATGAAGATGTTTTCTTAATATGCGTTTTCTTCAGTTGCAGTTTGTTGAGCTCTCTCGGCCACCGTACCATTCACTATTATATGGAAGAGATTCTGCTAAATATCTGCTTTTGTGTTCATTTTGGTCGAACTATCCCTTTAAAAATACATTCAAGTAATAAACCTTTGTGAAAGGATGGATCGATCTCACCATATTCACATCATTCACAGTAAAATGTGTATGAGTGTCTGTGTGTATGTACAGTATATGTACGTTTTCCCCCCTCAGGTTTAGTATTTGAGTGAGGCCAGTACAACTCTAACCCCTCTTTTCCTCCTTGCCCTGCCCCCACTCCATGGGTCACTCCCCCTTTCCTTCCCCCACCCTCCCTTGTGGCCCAGGAGGAGCTGGTGCTCGCAGCCCTGAGGATAGAGGCTCTACAGGTAGCCAAAAGCATCTCTCAGAGCCCTACTTTGTCCACTGTGTCCCCTCAGGTACTGCGCTGAACCAGCCCGCACCTGTGTGTGAGCGTGTGTGTGTGTGTGTTCAAGCACGTGTGTGTGTGTGTGTGTGAATGTAATATACTCCCTTCTGAAATGAGCCCCCTGACTGCACCCTTGGGTATGAGTGTTAGTACCTACCCATAAACTACCTCACCATACTGTGGACGTGACATCTCACCCCCTGGTTCTCTAACCCAGCTCCTGTCCCTCGATTGGTGCTCCTTTTTCCCAATCCAGCACCCTTTTGCATAAAAAGAGGTGTGTTTCTCCCAGGGCTTTGTGACAATCCTGCATGTTCGCCTGGACAGGAGATCCATAGAAACAAAGGTCAATGTGACTTGGAAGCTAATGCTGTATATAGTTTATGTATTATTACTTCAAATATGAATGATTTGTAGATATCATCATTTATATGCTTTTTATAAGCAAAAAGTTGAAAGCTGAATTCCTTGTCACATTCATGCTGGTTCCTGGTTTCAGTTGTTACTAATTTACACTAACTCATTGGAATACAGTGGGCATACAGATCATTTGTATGCTTGGTCTGAGGCCGCCGGCGTGGCTTCACATAAAGCTTAGCTCAGATCTGCTTTCAGTCATTTTGGATGAGCGACTGTCACCACAGTCTCAGCATTTGTACAGGAAATGGAATGAACAGACTAATCTGGTATACACAGACATATACGCACACATGCATACTACAACCCCTCTAACATGACGCCTTCTTCACGCTCCATTCTCATGATGTTGTCTTGCACGCTTCACAGTCTCGCCTCAAGAAGCCCAGCCCACGCCGCTGGAATCTCAACGGTTCCCACATGGCTAAAGTAAGAAGGACAGAAAACAACCCCTCTAAAGTCTAACTAGGTCTAGTCCATATATTCTAATCCCATTGTCCCTGTACCACCATTAGACTAAACCACCATTAGTCAGAAAATAGGTCTACTACAGACAAAAAAAGCATCTCATCCTTCTCCTGTCCTCTCTGTTCACAATCAGTATTTTTGTTGTTTTATCTAAACATTTTTAAAACTAAATACATTTAAATGATGAATTATTTATAAATTATATTAATCCTGTTTTAAGTGGGCAGATTTTTCTGCAAAAAACTTTTTTTTGTGCAATTTTTGTATAGAAACTACTTTTATTCAGCAACAATGCATTGAATTGATTAAATATGACAGTAAAAGTTTCACATTGTTGATTTTTATTTCAAATAAATGCTGTGCTTTTGAAATTTCTATCCATCAAAGAATCCTGAAAAAATAATGTAAAGGTTTCCACAAAAATATGAAACAACATTTAATATTTTCAACATGAAGACTGGAGTAATGATGCTGAAAATTCAGCTTTGCCATTACAGTAATAAATTACACTTTTAAATATATTAAAATAGTAAATAGTTATTTTAAATTGTAATCATATTTCACAATATTACATTTTTACTGTATCTTAATCAAATGAATGCAGCCTTGATGAGCAGAAGACTTAATTAAAAAAAACATAAAAAAATTTTGACCATTGCTCTTGTCCATTCAGATTTCCTTTTTTTTTTTTTTAACAAGGAACAGCAAAATCTAACCTCAAAAAATCAGTCACATACATATTAAAAACACCAACATCAACTCTAACTCATTTTCCAAACACATTTAATATGACTATCAAGTATCCACATAACTTTATATAGATCTCATAACTTCTTTTTTTTTCTAAATAATCGTTTTATCTCACTGTCAAAACTAGTGTGGTTATTTTTGTAGAAAGCTGCAGGAAAATCCACACAGACAGATAGCAAACTCTGTCACAGGACGTCCTGCATTCCACAGGTATAGTTTCTGCCCCAAATAACCTCTGGACTTCATTTCCAAAATAGACCTGAGCTTTAATGTATCAAAAGTATTTTTGGCACAGTACTGATACATTTTAGGATTATGGAGTACTTTCGTATATAAAAAGAGTGACACTGTATTATATAGCTGAATTATGGAGTAATGAGGTTTAGTGACGACTAGCCGGAATTGATGATCTTCTTAAAATATTCAGTATTTTAACATACATTATTAGATAACTCTCTTCCTGAAATAGTCCCACAGACACATTTCACATGCTGCCTCAGCACATTCTCCAAGACGTGTCTTTTTTTACCTTTTCTTGTCATTAGTGATAATTTATCATTCATCCAAATACATGGATTACATCACAACCCCACTGCTGTCTTGTCAATATTCAATTAGAAAGTTATTCCTCTGCCTCATTGCTCACCTTCTGCTGCCTGTATTTATGATTGTTGATGACCAACATGCTTTTCTCTTGGGCTGGATCACACATTCAGGGAGTTTCTAGATAAGATTATGCAGTGCAGAATTTGATTGTTGGGAAAATTGATGAGTTGGAGTCAAGACCAATGTATGTAGTCATAAGAAATCCAAGACCACAAGATTTACACTCCACCTCTGAATTTGAGAGTATCATTTCAACATTTCGTTTCAGGTTTGTACTATCAATTTGTACCTCCCGTGTGGTTTACCGTATTATGTGCAGCCCAATAATACTCAATAAATGGTATTAGGCATAAATGCTTCTTTCAGACCAAACATTATGTGATTGGCATTCTGTATTTGTACCCTAACACACGACCCCCTACCTCGTATAAGAGTCAAACTCCATTAATCTTCTAATCCAGCTCTGCTAGGAAGAATTAATCAGCTTTAATCAGCAAGTGGGTTTAAGGGCTAAACATGATGATTATTCAGTAACAACACCCCATCACTGGCTATAAAGAGGATACAGTTACCATCCGAAAATGGTACATTTATAAACATTTTATCGTAATGTTGTTATTTTAATCTGAAGGTGTTATTTAAAAAAAAATCTGATTTATTTTTCAGAAGTCAGTTATTAATCAATTAAATTACATTTATTTATTTATTTTTATTGTGCTATACAGACTTTTGTGCTTGTAGTGGCTGGTTGCATTAACTACCTAGATACATAATTTATTTTAATTTTTATCAAGGATATTTTCTTTGTCATTGATTCAAAATGGATCATCAGCTTTTATCTCCAATAACCAAACAACCTGTACTCCTGCGCTCCTCATCTGACACAGCATTCCCTCCCTGACCCGGATTCGGTCAAAGCCGCAAACTTTTCTTGACAAACAGCTTTTTGCACCCATCTCACATTGGGGATTGTCAGTCATAACATCCCAGCTGTATGCTGCAGGCCTATCGCAAATTGCTGGAGGCTTTTGAAACCCAAACAAAGAGCCTGCTCTCCATGGCATTATGGCTTTGCTGAGTAGAACCTGTAGATGATGCGCTGCTTCCCTTCAGGATGTGTGAAATGAATATTTTTGTACAGAAATAAACTCACAGGTTTTTAACGGTTTCTCCACAAAATCTCTCCTTGGCATCAGAGAGAAATGGCCTCACCGGGGGACAGTGGCGTTTCGAAGAGCTCCCTCTATTCCCGAGCATCATACATTGAAGGAGAAAGCCCTCATCTGCCACGTGACATGGACCACTCTCTGGTCATCGCCCGAGAAGAGGTATGTGCTCACCCGTTGCATGACGCCACACCACAATAAATAGACTATATATTGTGGGAGGAAAATCTTAGTGTTTTCATTTTACATTGTATTAAAAAAATTGGAATTGTTAAAGTTGAAAAGTGTGAAATGATGCAGTGCTAAGATGATAACCAATCATAAACTGCTTGAATGCACGCATCATGTTATTAAATATTCATGAGCTCTGTACAGTCAGAATGCTGTGCTTAGTTTTAGAGTCTGACGGAAGCCCATGTTGATTAACTGGAGTGATGAGAGAGTATAATTTTCTGTATTTCAGAACATTTAAAGTCAGCATGAAATGAAAATGACTTGATTTCTCATAACTCGATTTTCTGGTGAAACAACAGTCTTTCTTAGTCGACTGAAAGCTCACATTCATTCTTGAGTGCAACACCTACATCTGAAAATACAACTGATAGACAGAACCAAGCCCCTGCTTTTTTCAATAATTCATTTCAATAGGCTGTACTTCACACAAGGAAGAAAAGATCTGTTGCTACTTCCATTTCATCTTGACTTTAAGAGCATTACAGCCAGATTTTTGTGGTTACATTTCCACAGATTTTTTTGAAACAGGTTCCATGCTCATCACTTGCTAAACAAATCAGTGTTTATTAACCTCATAAATACACAAATAAGAATATTAACCAAGGATTTTTACAGTTTGAAACATGGCAAAGGATAACTTTTAAACAAGAATTACACTGGTTTAAAGGTGCCCTCGAATTAAAAATTGAATTTATCTTGGCATAGTCAAATAACAAGAGTTCAGTACATGGAAATGACATACAGTGAGGCTCAAACTTTATTGTTTCTTCCTTCTTATATAAATCTCATTTGTTTAAAAGACCTCCGAACAGGCAAATCTCAACATAACACCGACTGTTACATAACAGTCAGGGTGTACGCCCCAATATTTGCATATGCCAGCTCATGTTCCCAACATTATGAAAGGCATTAGACAAGGGCAGCCAGTATTAATGTCTGGATCTGCACAGGTGAATCAACAGACTAGGTAAGCAAGCAAGGACAATAGCAAAAAATGGCAGCTGGAGCGATAATAACTGACATGATCCATGATATCATGATATTTTTAATGATATTTGTAAACTGTCTTTCTAAATGTTTTGTTAGCATGTTGCTAATGTACTGTTAAATGTGGTTAAAGTTACCATCGTTTATTACTGTATTCACGGTGACAAGAATTCTTTATAAATCTCTCCAACAGTGTAGCATTAGCCGTTAGCCACGGAGCATAGCCTCAAACTCATTCAGAATCAAATGTAAACAATATAACAGTATACAACACTCACATAATCCGACGCATGCATGACGAACACTTTGTAAATATCCATTTGAGGGTTATATTAGCTGTGTAAACTGTTTATGCACTGTTTAAGGCAAGTGTGAGTTCAGTGGGCGGGGAGCACGAGAATTAAAGGGCCAGTAGCCCTGAATCAGCTCATTTATAATGATGCCCCAAAATAGGCAGTTAAAAAAAAGAATTAAAAAAAAATCTATGGGGTATTTTGAGCTGAAACTTCACAGACACATTCAGGGGACACCTTAGACTTGTATTACATCTTTTTTTTTTTTAAGTTCTAGGGCACCTTTAACAATTTCAAGTGTGAAAAGCTCATGTGTGTGAAGTGATGCTGTTCTTCTTTCAGGTTGTTTTGAAAGAAAAAGAAGCCATGGAGTGGAAGAGAAAATATGAGGAGAGTAGACGAGAGGTAGAAGAGATGAGGTGGGTTTTCTCACAGGACAAAGATCCCTGTGCTCTTGTGAGCTGTGACGAGCGAGGCTTGCATCATTTCCTGACCCCCACCCCCCACACTTCCATCACTTCATATCATCTCAATACTCTTCCAATCAATAAAAGTGTCCAAAATGTTCATGCACTACATATGTTCCTTAGCTGATATGACACCCCTCAGATCAAAATGAGATGATCTGGCAGCACCATTTGAAATCCCCGTGCAGTAAACCATGCAAGTCTCTGTTTACAGCACATGCATCAACCTCAGTCCACCTCTCAATCGGTTTATCTCTTTCCTACTCTTTTTTTTGAAGTCAAGCTTAAGTAGAAAGCCAATTAAAGACGGCCTTAATGTGTCAGATGTGCCAGGCGTGGGGGCTGGAGAAGAGAGGGAATAGATGGAAGATTATGTAGTTATGTTTTTTTAACCTTCTGGAAAACACATATAACTGTCTTGTCATTCAGTTAAATGCAATTTTAAGGTGGTTGTATTAGTTTTTACTTTAGAATCTCTTAACTGAGAGGTTAAATCAGTTACGCAGTTAATGTTCAGCATTATTGAAGCTCTTTATCCCCTCACTGCACTATTAAAAGAAATGCAGTATTGTACCTCCTTCCTATCAGAAGACAGTTGAGAGAACAGGACATGTTTTAAAACTGTCCTTTTGTTTTCAAGGGGCAAAGTGAACAAGACAATCGGGAAGGGTTGAGGATTACAGCCAGCTGGACTGGGCCTTGTTAGTGTGGATAAGAATGGAGCTTAGTTCATTAGCCTGATTGGGCTCAGGATAAGGAAGGCCTAAGAGGCTAAGGGAAGACGTAGCTAATCCATCTGCTTACTGTGCCGGCAACCTGCTTTTCTCCAAGCAAGGCTTTCTGCCAGCCGAACTCCAGTAGTCAAACACATGACAAAGCAAATGCCAATTTCTTGACCTTTCATGTCATCAACCTTGTTTAGAAGTATTTAAAGTCATTGTTATCTCAGCATGTTTTGTCATCTGTGCTGCTTAGTTGCATTTATATTATGTTATCAACCAATCCGTTTTTTTTTTTTACTGACATCTGTGACAGAGCGGATTTTTCTGCGTGCCTGCAAACTTGGATGCTTTGACATCCAATTTGGGACACTTTCAAATGCGATTCTAAATCCTGTTTCTAGTTTAGGGTGATCCGATCACAAGTGGTTAGCCAAGATGGATAGCTGGAAGTAATGTGTCTCAGATGCATCTGCTGTGACCACTTGTGTTCAGATTTCGAGGGGAGGGTCTCTGACTTCGTGAATACATGCCACTCACTACGTCAATGTGTTACTGCATGTTGGCAAATCATAAAAAAGTAAACAAACAAAACTGAAAGAAAGCGTGAAAAAGATGGCACACATTTCCCCCTTCTATACATTTTGAGTTCTTTTAGCGAAGTACCAGTATGAAGCTCAGCCCTATTTTCTTTTAAAGCAACTTCCTCTGTATGTGGTTTCAGTGATCAGATCACAAAACATTTTGGACCCTGCTTACACTTGTATTTAATGCTAACCACTTGTGATTGGATCATCTGATACAGATCCAGGTTTAAACTTGATCCTTCAGAAATCAATGTAATATGCTGATTTGGTGCTTTGAAAACATTTCTTCTTATTATCAACAGTTATTGCTTTATATTTCTGTGTAAACTATGAGACATTTTTGTTCAAAAGAATAGCATTTATTTGAAGTATATATATTTTTGTAACAATGTAAAAGTCTATGTAAAAGTTAATGTGTCTTGCTGCATAGAAGTATTAAAAAAACTTACTTACCCAAAACATTTGAACAGTAGCTTACATCAATCCTATTTTATTCCTCTGGATACTTGATTTTTAAAATAATACACTACAGATATATATGCATTAATACAATTGTTTGTGAAAGGTCACAGCCTGTTTTATTTATTTAGAGCTTTATGTGGGAAGCAAGTTTGCTTTAAAAGATCTGATCTTGCAGTATAAATGCATCTTATTTGAATAGTAACTTGATTTTTGCTTATTCTTCGCAGGAGGATAGTTATGGAGTATGAGAAGACCATTGCAGAGATGATTGGTGAGTCTTGATTGCTAAATACGATTTCATCTTCTCCTGGGGATTTCTAATTTATGTGTTTCGGTTCTATTTATCTGGGCTTTTCTTATGCTACAATGCTATAAATGAACAGGCACAGCCCTTTCCCAGTCATGCCACACAAACACACATATGCAATACATTTTTGTTAATTTCTCATTTAATTTGCAGACAAATCTTTCGTGCCTCTGGACCCAAACACTGGTCAGTTATAAGCACAAACCTTCATGTCTCCCTGTATATTTCACTCGACTCAGAAAACTTAAACATGTTTCTGCTTAAACATTTTCCTTACCCAACTGACAAATTAATCTAATTTCTTTGCCTCTTCAGTATTTACGTCCATGTGAATACTGTAGGCTGTGTGCGTTCGTTCTTACATATTCAGATTGTGATCTTGGGTGTCTGGTTTAACCTTGACATGCTTTTCTCTGTTTGCACAAAGAAAAAAAATATTTTCATTACCTTTTTTCATTCTTCATGATGAAATTCCATCCTTGATATTCCACTTGATTTTATTTTCACTTTATTTTTTAAATCATGTTATTTTTCCTTTGTTCATTTTTCTTGGCCACTTTTCTGGCTTTCATCTCCTTTCTTACTTTTCTTCCTTGACGCTTTCATTAATTTTAAAATTCTTCCATGTTTGAGACACGCTTTTCTCTCTCACATGTCCCACCCTGCTGGCTTGACTAAATGCCGTCCCTTCTTTCTGTTTTGCTCCCTCTGTCCCCCATAAATATTTGATAAATCACACAGGCATGCCTGGTAAGTAACTGCAACTCTTTAATTTTATTGTTTGTGTTGCATCCACCACATCTGATAGTGACGGACAAGGAGAGTTTTCTCTTGTTATAGCCTGATATTGTGTCTCTCCTGTTAGCATCATCTGCTTTTGCTCTTCAGGTCTTTGTGTAGGCCTTTTCTCAAAGATCTTCCATCGCCAGCTCATCTGTGTTGGGGAAGCTACTTTGATACTGTACTTTTCAAAAGGACAAGTTCATCCTAATTTAAAGTAGCCTAAGTACAATCAAGCTACCATTTAGAAAAAAAGTAGTTACAGCTCAGCTGAAAACAGTTGTATTTTTGTGGAAAACAAGATACATTTTTTCAAGATTTTTTGATGAATAGAAATTTCATTTATTTAAAAAAATAGAAATCTTTTGAATCTAATGTATTTGTCCTTGCTGAATAAAGATACAGTATTAATTTCTTTTATTTAAAAACAAAACAATACTCACTCTAAACTTTTAATCGGTGGTGTACATTCAAACTAAACTAAGTAAATTTTATATCATTGATTAGAAACATGTGACAGACTATAATATTTATCTCCAAAAAAAGGTAGGGAAGTTAGTTTGCGACACACAACTAAGCGATGAATCAGTTTAATCAGTGAATCTGTTTTTTTAAACCAGTTCATTAAAATGAACCATTTGGTAGGCTTGTGCTAAGTAAGTCCTTCAAAGGTCTTCTCATCTCTCACAGTGTTTCAGTGGTTTGCCCATCATTGAGTGTGTGTGTGTGTGTGTGTGTGTGTATGAATGAGTGTTGTCTGCATGTATCATAGAGATGCAGGGTCGAAATCTGCATTTTCATTTGTCATTATCAAAAATGTAGACTAGTGGTGTAGAGTATAACATCACCTCTGAAGTACCCAGAGAACTGTAAAATTAACCTCTGCCGCATCCAAAACCACATCTGTTTGAGTGTATTGTGTGCTCGTGTATCATATAATATAAACCTATAATGGATTTTTGTGTTTGTGTGTATGTCTCAGAGGGTGAACAGAGGGAGAAGACTTTGTCTCATCACACTATTCAACAGTTGATCCTGGAGAAAGACCAGGCTTTAGCTGATCTCAACTCTGTGGAGAAATCTCTTGCTGACTTATTCCGGCGCTACGAGAAGATGAAAGATGTTTTGGAAGGCTTCCGCAAAGTAAGCCGTTTTGCACTGAGATTGTTAAAGGTTAAAGTCATTGGGTCTCATTCATGAAACACGAGCAGAACGAATTTTTGTGTAAATCGTGTGTAAAGTGGTTCTGGCGTAAATTTTCAGATTCATTAAAAAATGTGTATTTTCCAAATGTTAGTTGGTAAGAAAGAAATTTACACCTGCTCCCAGTCACACGTAAATAGTGCGTTTAACATCCGAACGTTTTGCTCATTAATAAGGCTGCATTTTAATTCACCTTAATAAGGTATATATTTACACAGCATTTTGAAAAAATATTATATATAGTAATTACATACGTTTTTTCTTTTTACTTTTATTGTGAGAGCCAGTAATAGCATCTGCAAACGGAGCACTTTAATCAAAGAATTAACTGATTTCAATAGGGCTGGGCAAACTAATGGCCCCAAATGGCCAAAATCCTTCGTTTGGTGTCATAATATGATGCCCATATATAGTTGTCAGTCGGATTTAATGGGCGGGATTTATGGTAATTGAGAATGAGCGTGCACGCACGTCCCATTTACGACTGATTGGAATTCATTAACACACACACACACATTTCACTATCATATCTGACGTTTACGAAGTATTTGTGAATCAGAAGAGTTTTCGGGAAGGTCTCTTTATGCGCAAATCACTTACATATTTACTCATATATTCACTTACATATTTATCTCATATATATACGAATGTTTCATGAATGAGACCCTTTGAGTTTCTATTTGCAATTCTGTATTGTGATGTACTTCTGAGCAAAACAGAATATTTAATGTGAAAAATGTAGGTCGGAACTTGATTTTATATTAGATCGTGGTCATTACGTACCAAAATGGAGCCAAGCCAAATGCAAGCTTGCTAAAACAATGCCCGAGTTAATATGGTTGTTTGTTAACATTATCCAATAAGCTGTGTAGCTCATTATTAATCATTATTATCAGTCATTTACTCACTTCAGCTCTTTGTTTTCCCATCAGAATGAGGATGTGCTGAAGAAATGTGCGCAGGAGTACCTGTCTCGTGTCCGTAAGGAGGAGCAGCGCTACCAGGCCTTGAAGATCCACGCTGAGGAGAAGCTGGATAAGTAAGTACAGATCTTTCACAGGCAATCCATGCGTATGTTTTGAACATGATTTGCTTTGTTAAGGAATTATGTTGCCTGGAACAACAACTGTTAGGCTAATTAAGGGTTAGACTTAAACTGTGCACTCAGTGTTCTATAAGAGTCCTCAGAAATATGAAATGATGGCATGTCTTTGACCATGTGGCACCCGCAGGGCCAATGCTGAAATTGCTCAGGTGAGATCCAAAGCCAAGCAGGAGCAGGCAGCATATCAGGCCAGTCTGAGGAAAGAACAGATGAAGGTGGACTCACTGGAGCGCACACTGGAACAAAAGGTTTGCTCACACTCACAAATCCACATGCTCATCTGCTAAAGTCATATCTTGCAAGCCTAAAAATTACCTATTTTATTTTGTTGTTTTTTAAAGCATTTATTTGATTTTTTAAGTAAACAAAATAATGTAATTTTATGTATATAGGGGTGTGACGAGATCTCGTGTCACGAGATCTCGCGAGACTAAAATGTGACGAGATTTCTCGTTGAGGCGGAAAGTAGTCTGGTGATGTTGCCATGACAGAGTGGTTAGGATGATTAGGAAAGAATATGCCACCGCTATATTTACATTATGCCTCCACTGTCGTTTTGCTTTTTATAGAAATAAAAAACAATGAATGACTATTTTTATTAACTAACATAAACAAAGATTAATAAATACTGTAGCAAATATATTGCTCATTGTTAGTTGATGTTGGTTAATACATTAACGTTAATAAATGAGACCTTATTGTAAAGTGTTAACATTTTTATTCATACTGTTTTTATTTCTATGATCAGTTTGTGGAAAGGAGTTCAGTTAGGAGGTCAAAAGTTGTAGAAGCTCATAAATCATGTACAGTAAGGCCTAAAGAGACTGAAATCATACAGAAGAGAAGCCAGTCAGTTGAGTTTGTGGCAAAACCTTTTACAGTACTTGAGTATTGTTGTATTTCGCCATTGAGGATTTCTTAAAAATAATGTGTAAAAGTCTTGTCTCGTCTCGTGAGATACCGGTCTCGTCACCCCTATATGTATGTATATATATATATGTATATATATATATTTATGCTCAAAATCTGCAAAGGGGTAATTAAATTAAACAAATCATGTAAAAATGTATCATCTTTTATTGGGAAATTACACATTTATCAAACTTTGATAATTGCCTTAATAAGAAGATAGTAATCAAACTACATTTGATAAAAATCACTTGTCAAGAATATATAATATATATTACATCAGCATGTGAGAGACTGTAGGGACTCATCTCAAGATCACTCTTTTAACAGTTCATCTTTTGGCAAAATTATGAAAAAACATCAGTCAAAAATAGAAAATTTTTGAAAATATTCAAATCAGTGTCAGAATAAGAATGCGTAGTTTGTGCATAAAGAATGTCCATCAAAATATAACGTACAACTTCCTGCTTCCGTCAGGAACCAACACATATTGAACGATGTTCACTATCTCAGCGAAGTTTTTCTTTTGGATTAGCATTTATTATCTTTAGCATGTAAAACAGAAAACAGTTTTAAATTGTAATAATATTTCACAATATTACTGTTTTCACTGCATTTTCTTTTCAAATAAATGCAGCCAAAATAAGAGTCTTCTTTCAAAAACATTAATTTTTTATTTTTTTTATTTTACCAACATTCAGATGACATAATGTTTTATCTTTTTACAGAACAAAGAGATCGAGGAACTGACCAAAATTTGTGATGAACTGATTGCCAAGATGGGGAAGAGCTAGCCGTCCGTTCGTCGAGTTCTGTCCAAACCACAAAGAGACACAAGAACAATGACTGGACAACGGTGTAAAGACAGAGGAGCAAGATTAAAGGGTTCGGTATTGTTTTTCCTCTTTCTAATGGACAGAACAATGAACCAACAAAACAAAAGGATCTCACACTACTGACTTCTACACATAAACTGGAATCCCAATGACTGGGAGGACACACTAGATTCTGGCTGTAATTATTTTCTCTTCATTTTGATGTATTAATGTACACCAACTTACCTATGTTGAGGGTCTTGTGAAAGTACTCCCCATTAGTAGAGACTTTTTTGAGAGTCTGTATAGCTCACACACACACACACACACACACACACACACACAGAGAGCATGTGTTTATAGTGAGTGTGAAGTTATGAGTGTCGATGCCATGACAACCGCTGATGGAGTCGACTGTTAAACTGATTCCTGTTGTACCCTCTTCTTAACTTGAAAACAGAAATGACCAGAGAGAATATATATGATATAAAACAGATGAATTAATCATTCAGTTGTCACAAAGTGGTATTCATGATCATGAATAAAAAATGCATGTTGTAGGCCTTGACGGTTTTGTAAATATAAAAATGACTTGAATATAGTAAAGGAACACAACTGCAGATTTTGATACTGTTGGTTTGATCTGCTTCCTTGTGTATCTTTGTAGATACTTGTTGTTCATTTGTTTTGTTGTCTTCTAGCAACACTGATGTTTGATTTTATTTTTGGATTTTATTTTGATATATAAATGAACCCACTTGTTACTGTCAGTGGTTTGAGCTAATTTAATCTGAATGGTTTTGTCCTGCTATAGCTGATGTTTCACACAGCAGAAGCTCTGTAATTTAAACAGGACATGCTTACAAAGTGCAATAAAAGATGGCAATACAGCTCTTCTGTTCATCTGACCCAAATTGCATAGATACAAAGTTAATATACAAAATGTAAAGGCATGATGTTTGATGCAATAATAATTATATTTATTCATTCAGCAGACGTTTTAGCCTCCCACTAGGGAGAAAAAGCAATAATGTTGTTAATTAAAAAACAATGAATCTTGCCGACATGATCCTACGTATGTGCATAAAAAGATGCATTAGTTAGCAAGCAGATGGCTCTTAAAATCACACCAGACAGGCTATATTAGTGGCAATTACATGCTGGCACAAAACCAAACTGTCTGTGAGTGAGGAAAAAAAAACATTTTTTTATATATATTTTGTATGTGTATTATATTACAATTATATACACAATTATATTGTATTATTTACAATTATATACAATTATTAGGGCCCGAGCACCAAAGTACGATTGGTTTTCCTCCGTTTTTTATTATTATTATTTTCCAAACATAATCGCATTTTTGAGGGCCTAAACATGCTCGAAAACTCACAGAACTTTGCACACGCATCAAGACTGGCGAAAATTGACATCTAATATAGGTTTCAGAAATGGGAGGGGCAAAATGGCTCGAGAGCGCCACCTATAAAACTTCAACGGTGTGCGCCTCGGGCTACGTTCGACGTACGTATACGAAATTCGGTACATAAGTGTACCGTCCCATTACCTACAAAAAAGTCTCTTAGAGCTAAGTCCTAAACACAACAGGAAGTCAGCCATTTTCAGGCCTCATACTTTAACGAACTCCTCCAACAGTTTTAATCCGATCATCTTCAAATTTGGTTTGTGTAATCATAAGGCTTGTTATATAATAACATTTCTTTTATTATTTTGTCATATCAGCCCTGAAAGTGCAAAAAAAAAAAAAAAAAATGTAAGTGTATGTAAGTGAAGTTACATATAGAAATAAGTAATACAAAATAAGAAGTAGTAGTAAGAGGAACAACTGATCTAATTATTAATTTCATGTAAAGGTTTGATTTTGGTTACCCGTACCACATGCACATATTCAAATAGCCTTTGCGTCAACTATTTGATTGGCTGTGCTCACTGTTCTGCTGTGTCACAAAGGGAAATGATGTGAGTACTGTACATGGAGGCAATAGCTTAATGAAATCTGGTGTATCAGACCCCTGGCTTGCATGCAATACTGTATGGGGTGGAGCACAGTTTCGATCCCTCATCTCTGATTAGTCAAGATGGTGAGAATCCATTCAGATCTTAAGACCGAAGCACAGGCCTCAGTGGACAGGCTGGTAATCTGTGAGTCCTCACTGCTGTTGAGTATTAGCTCTCCAAAAGCAGGGCTTAAGCTCAGGGCTTTTAAGAGCAAACAACCTGCTTTTCATCGTGCTAACCTGACAGCCATAGACCACCAGCGACATGAGAGCGGTCCATTTCTTCCTGCTGCTGGGCCTGGGCCTCATCCTCCTCACGGCTCACAGTGAGTACTTCTTGGTTGTTTCTGCTTTTTAAGAGTTTTCGCTCTTGTCTTTTCAGTTACCATATGTATGCCACACTCTCAAATCTTGATTAGCTTTTCAGTCTAGACGTCTCAGTCTGGTATTTTGGCTTTTCTCTGTTGTTTTCATCAGTTTTAATTAATTTAGTTTTTCCAATTTCCTCCTTTTGAAGTGTCCTTTTGCTTGAGAATATCTTGTTGGCCTAGAGGAAGGTGTTAAAGGACTAACAGAAAATAACTGGTGCAAATCAATCCCTTAAACAGATTGTGGGCTAAAAAGAGTTTGCAAGTCAGGTGGTGTCATTTTTCTTAGATTGCTGGACCAAAAAAGAGTGAATATCTTACTTTACCATGTAGTAATGTCCAAAACAGCAGTGCATTCAATATTAAAATGATTTTATTGTAGTCCAAAACTATTCAGATATATTTGAGAAATGAGAGCTGAAATATTCCCAGCATACTTACAAGTATATTTGTGCTGTAATACAAAACTGTCTGGATATATTTGAAAAATGACAGCTGAGGTCAGACATAGAGTAACTGGCGATTGCTTGTTCTTTCTTGTTATGGATGTTGTGTGCAGATGATATGTAACAACTTTATTATTAACCTCTGCTGGACGGTTTTTGGTTAATGCAAATAAAGGACATGACAGCATTAGTTCCAAACCAGAGATTTATTTCAAATGTTCTTTTGAAGGACAATGAATAAAACATTTAGCAACTTACGTGACATCCTAGACGAGTCCAGGTACAGGATTCAGCAGGGTGTTTTGTACATTTCTCGTATAAATTTTGCTCTAGAACGTTCTTAAAATAACATTATTATTAACTATATAAATGTCACATGATCCTTCAGAAATCATTCTGATATCCTTAGGTGCTCAAAAATCATTTCTTACTATTGTCAATGTTGAAAACAGTAACTTTTGAATGGTGGTGTCCAACTCAACAGACAGGAAATAACAGTGTATTGTACATTTTGGGAGAGAGAAAGGATGGCGTTTTAGATAAATGCTTAGAAAGAAGCACTTTAAAAGTTCATTTCAAACTGATTGAATAGCCTGCCAGTAAATAGCTTTGAGTCTGTCCTGTGAACTGAGTGACTCAGATGCAGCAGAAGGATGTCTTTAGGGTGAACTAACAGTGCTAAGACACACATAGCAGATACTTTAAAAAGCGATGCCTGTTTTTGAAGGTGTTACAGTCATGCCGGCATAGAGTTTACGTGCCTGATCTTGTGGGTTTGAACTTCAAAGGATGTTTGTTTAAAAAAAAAAAAAGCACTTTTAGGAGATGATAACAAAGAAGCATAAGAAAAAGGCTTAGCCACAACATATACTGTTGGGCATTTACAAAACATTGACTTCTGTTGACTTCCCTTGGGTCTGTTGAAGCAAAGATCTGTCGTAGGATGAAATGTCAATGTTCTGTTTATAGACTTCATAGACCAGAGGGTTTAGATAATATATATATATATATATATATATATATATATATATATATATATATATATATATATATATATATATATATATATATATATATATATATATATATATATATATATATATCTTTTTATTGATCTCATGTTGATGGCATATTTGCTGTGTTTTTAAAGCTGCTTCATCGTGGAAATTGAGATCACATCCTTATCTGCCTATGTCATTGTAAAGTAGAGTGACATTTTCCCTTCTCCACATTAAAAATGAAAATGCCATAAAATATATTAAGGTTTGTTTAGTCAAATGCAAATTATTATGCCACCGTGGAGACTGAAATTTGTCTTCATTGCTGGAGCCATGGTCTAGGCATTAGTGTACATGGATACATTGCACTGAACCATAGTTCTCATGTGGACAATTTTGATACAGACTTTTAACATATCATAAAAGTGTCAAAAAAGAAAGAAAATGTTACAAGATAAAAAAATATAGTAAACTGTGTGGCTGTATCTAATTTGCTCTTTTTGTTTTAATTTATTATTATTATTATTTTTTATTGTTATTTTAATACAATACCCTTAAAACATATGAAATTTATCTGAGAAAAATTGCATAAAATATTAAGACTTGTTTTTATTACCCTATTAACAAATAAATAAACTTATTAAATAAAATAAGTAATAAACAAACAAAATAAATGATTTGTTAATAATAATCATAATACATTTAATTGTTAAGAAAAAAATTATATTTAACTTTTACCGGAAAACAATACAAAAATACTGATTAAGAAAAGTAATAAATATTGATGGATCAGTACTTACACTTTAGTTTTTTTTTTAGTTTTTTTTTTTTTAGTTTTTTTTTTTTTTAGAAAAATTCATATTCAACGGCATTCTTCCCCCTTTGTCTCTCTTTAGGTGAGGCGCTGAAGTGCTACACCTGCATGGGCTCTACAGATGAAGACTGTAATCGCCAGGGCTCCAAAACGTGTCCGAGCTACTCAGATGCATGTGCTGTTGTTCGGGGACATGGGAGTAAGTTTAATGGGTACATAGTTAATAGTTAATCTTCCTGCATGGATGGATGAGAGGAAACTGGGCGAGAACATTTTTTTTATTTCCTTGGATGTAGGTGATGAATCACAGAGGGATAAATCTTTAGAAAAGTCATTAACGACTGTGTGTGTGTGTGTGTGTGTGTGTGTGTGTGTTTTAAGGGGAGGCACTGGATCAGGTTGGTGGAAGACAGACTGTTCTGTCTGGCTCCAGCTTAGAAATAGCAGGAGGTCTACAGCTTCCTTATGCGGATCAAAGCACATTAATATGTAATCACGCTCTCATACCGGTCTTGTCTTTGTTAGGTGGTGTAATGAAGTCGTGCTCGTACAAATCCTTCTGCAGCCAGGCTAACAGCCAGGGCTACAGAGCTCCAGGGGTCAAAGTTCACTGCTGCTACTCTGATGACTGCAATGTGGCAGGACACGGCACCAGAAACAGCACAGGCTTCGGCTTCCTTCTGGGCCTTCTGTTATTCGTCTGGCATCTGTTGTCAAACTAATGTTGCCCTAGACCAGGGGGTGTCCAATCCTGCTCCTGGATGGCCACTATCCTGCAAAGTTTAGCCCCAATCCCAATTAAACACACCTGAAGCAGCTAATCAAGGTCTTCTAGGAATACTAGAAACTTCCAGGCAGGTGTGTTGTGACAAGTTAGAGCTAAACTCTGCAGGACAGTGGCTCTCAGGACCGAGTTTGGACTCCCTTGCCATAGACGAACTGACCTGGCTATTACCATTGTGGAAATTGACGGAACTATGTATACTCTGTGATTGTTGAAATGTCAGCAAGTGTACTGCCATGAAATTGTGCATGCAATGCATATAAAGCACTCATACACAGAACTTCACATACACAGATATTGTCACATTTCTATTCTGCATAAAGCAAATGTATTTATTATTGTTTAAGACTTTTTAGGAATTCAATAAAGCTGAAAGCCTTTGATTATTTTAGGCCAAATGGAACTACATGAACTCTATTAAAGGGATAGTTTACATAAAAAGGGAACTCCTGTCATCATTTACTCACCCTCATGTCATTCCAAACCTTTTTTGTTTGATACACAAATATCAGAATGTTAACCTGTATTCATTTTCATTGTTTTTTTTTTTAAGCAATAGAACAGCTTCACCATTCTAGTAGATAACTCCATTTGTGTAATTGAGTAAGTGATGACAGAATTTTTATATTTGGGTGAAGTATTCATTTAAAAGCCGTTTTAGTATTCTGAACAAAGAGAGAGGGAAGAAAGAGATGTTTTAAGATGAGTCTCAAACATGCTGTAAATTAATGTGTGTTATTTTCCATACATGGAAATGAACATGAATATATCATGCAAGAATACACACTCTCTGGCCTGTTTTGCTTTTGTGCTTGATTGTAAATAAACATTGATTTTCCTTATAGTTTAATGTATTTTTTAATAAATAGGCGTACTATCAGGAAGGTGAAATGCGTGTTTTATTTTCTAATTATTTGTATTATTATTAAATACATTCAAAATGAAGTGTTTCCCCAGACGCCCTTAAGTGTTCTACCTCTATTTAACACAAGGTGTCGCTATAAATTAACAAATCAACAATATTCGAGTTGTTAAACGAAAGGGACGCTGTTGGCACGCATGCAAGTTCCAGCCCACCCTGAACACCTGGACCTGGCCAAGGTAGGCACATCTGTCGGACGGATTGCAGTTTTAAAGTTTTCATTTGAACCTCACGCAAACTTGTTGAAGTTTTCAAATAATAGGCTATTAATCGTCACAGCTGTGGCAACCTGAAGAGTAGGCCTACGTGGCATGTGTTGTGAATTTGAGAGTTGTTGGTTTATGATTAACGCTAATCCTTGTTTCTATTTGTTTATCCATCAATTTTATGAACCATATTTCATTTTAAGCATGTATTTGTAAAACTATTTCTCAAATATTTATCCGAGTAGCCATCGTTTATACCAAATAGTTACTATTAATCTGTCTTTCTGCGCATTAAATAAATATGGGCTGTCAAAATGTGTCAGAAGCTTTCAGAATCTTTCTGTAATTTTAATTAGTAATTTTATTATTATTGTATTTTTTATGACTTGATATGATGTTTAACACAACGTTATCCCTTAGTGAACTGTAGTATAGTCAGTCAGTCAGTACAGTATTTTCGTTTTTTACACACACACAGAGAGAGAGAGAGAGAGAGAGAGGTGTTTTAAGAAAATTAATTTGCCAGTTGTATGAAGATAAAGGCTTTGATTTCTTTGAGGTTTTAGTTCAGAGGCTTAAAATCATGTTGGTCATTAAGTCAAAGCAGGACATGTGGTTATTTAAGGTGTAATTTAAACCTAGCCCTTATTGCCTGTTGTCATTTCCATTCCTTTCTTTTCTTTCTCTCCAATTTTGCATAAACCTTTCTTCCCTTGTTCCCCTCCGCTGAGGCTTGCAAGTCTTTCTTTTGACAGACAGGTGTGATAGTGTGAACGAACTGCCCCAGAGGGGGATAAAGAATGACCCCAAACTGTGATGCTCCAGGGCCGTTCCACTGGGTGCTCTGCTTTGCTTGTGTCAGTCCTCATCAGACCTCATCAGCTTGATTTGGAGATTTCATTCTCACTTTCAGGAAGACCTTAGCATGGGGAGTAAAGCTGCAGATTGCAGAAAGGTTGGGTAAAGTGCATCTTACAATTATTCATGTAATTTTTAAGGTACCTGGAATGGCAGTATGGGAGTTTTCCTCCATGTAAAGTTCTTCGGATGTCTGTTGACTAATATTTTCTGAGCTTGCACAAACTTTTATCCTAGGTGCCTTTAAGCTTATAGGGAAAATGATATCCAAAAAAAAAAATAAAAAAATTAAAATATGCTACCGGTTGCCATGTGTGCGTAAAGGTCATTGCTATGGTGACCATCTATAGAAGAAATTGCTCATTTGATCATCCCTAGGTAGCTGCTCAAGTCTAATCCATTTCTACCTAGGGACACTATTACTGTAAATCCCATTTTCACTATGGCAAGCCTTAAGCCAAGTGCCATATATTGGGATGCTGGAAACCAGACGATGGTCGTTTTGATCTCCTAGAAAGTCTTGCCAGCACACGGTCTGGTCCACACATGAACTATGTGATGTTAGGTTCTCATAATTGCTTTTTGCAGGCCGCCAGAATCTTAAAAAGATGATGAATATAACTTCATTATGTTTTACTCTGTTGAGGAATACAAATATTTGGTCCAAGGTGCAACATGTATTTAGGTCAGTGACGTTAAATACACATCTTCTATGATTATTTTTCTTTTTATATCTCAGTTTTTTTTATATTTTTGTGGCGGTAAATCTGGATTTTGTCAATGAGTCTTAAAATATCATATTATTTGGCTTTTTTATGATTAAGCAAGGTTAGTTCAGATTGTAAAATTTAATGTGCTGCAACTTTCCCAAAAAATAAATAAATAAATAAATATATATATATATATATATATATATATATATATATATATATATATATATATATATATATATATATATATACATATATATAGATTAATCATTCTTAATATTTGTAAAAAATATTTTTTTTATATATTATTATTAATAATAATAATAATAATAATAATAATAATGATTAATTGTACACATTCACGGTTACACCTGCATGACATTTTAAGAGCTAGAAAATTCTGTCATCATTTACTTACCCTCATGTTGTTCCAAACCTATATGAGTTTCTTTCTTCTGTTGAACACAAAAGAAGATATTTTGAAAAATGTTGGTAACCCAACAGTTGATGGTGGCCATTGACTTCCATAGTATATTTCCCTATATGGAAGTCAATGGCCACCATCAACTGTCTGGTTACCAACATTTTTCAAAATATCTTCTTTTGTGTTCAACAGAAGAAAGAAACTCACACAGATTCGGAACAACTTGAGGGTAAGTAAATGATGACGAATTTTTCATTTTTGAGGGAACTATTAATTTAAACTGAAAATGCTTTAAAACCCATGTTAATACAAGTAGTACATTGCCATGTCTGTTTTAATCTAGATTTTTTAAATATTTTTTCCCTTTTCTTTATTGTTGACACTCTTGTACATCACTGACCCATTTGCAGCTCAGTGTTTTGAAGAAAGAGCCCATGGAGCTAGTCTAGTGAAAGCTGGGTATTACATCAGAACATGAATTTGTTAAATTATTTGACAGTTGTTCCTCTTCTCACCACGCATTATAGGTACTGAACAGCAGCATTGGTCAAGTGTCATATTCAGATGTCCCACTAACAGAGCAGGGGCACGTACTTTAGTGGGCCAAATCAAATACTTTCTGGGAGGGAACAAAAGTGTGGGGTGGAAAAGGGAGCATGTGAGATGATGGCTGTGTTTACGAGTGTGCGGAGCCCGGCTGGCTTGTCTGGGTTCAGCCCGCGGTCACTGGTTCTGGGGTCTCCGGGTCTCAGGTCCTTTTTGAAAAAGATCCATGAAGCAGAATTAAAGTGATCTACCTCCGGACTGTGGACCCAGGGCTTTGGAACCAGGGAAGGAGGAGGGCACAGAGGCTTGATAGAAGAGGGGCAGAGGGGTTAAGCTCAGAAACAGGGATTGGGAAAGGGAGGGAGAGTAGGAATTGGGGAGTTATGCATAATCAGTCTGGCCTCAGCTACTTTGAAATGAACCTAAATTGTTTGTTCTGTGAGCTAATACAGCTAGCATGTGAGCAAACCCACAAAAGAGACACAAGGTCATAAACTTTACACTTGAGACTTGAGTTTTTTTATATATATAATTGATTTGAGGAAATGTTGTACCTGGCAAACAAGCCATCTGCAAAGTTTTTAATGAATGTCACATTTTTATGTAGTTATGTATTGCAAAGCGTACAAGGCCTCTGCCTCTTTTTTTTTTTTTTTTTTTTTAATCTAACAAAAAAAAAAAAAAAAATCTTTTAATCTAACATGAAATCTATAGATTCGTTTACCATGGTGAAATGGAAGTCTAATTAAATGTTTTTTTTTCCCCACACATTTTGTTTCACACTTTAGACTGTGATTAATCATTTGTCACTGCAGGCGACTTACTATGTTTCCACAATTAACTGCTTTCTTAGAGCAGGTTTTTTCAGTCTAGGACATTTCGACTGAAGATTTAGACCAGTGACTCTTAAAGGCTTAATTATACGGTTTTACTCATGTGATAATTATTTTAGATTAGTGTTGTATGCAGGATGGTACATCTGACTCACGTGAGATGAGCTGCTGTGTATCAGAGATTTCACAAGAAAGCTAATTAAACCTTTTCATTTTCTCAGCAACTACATTTAAGTACTTTTTAGGATTTATTTTTGCATTCAGGGTATTCACGTAATCAGATCTGTTCATATCCAGAGAAAATCATAAATAAACAAGAGCAAAAAAGAGCTTATTTGCCTTAAAATAACAAATATGTTCCCCTCATCTAGCATAAATGATAGGTTCTTTTTCCTCATCCCCCTCTGGGCCACACTGAATGTTGATGGTAAATGTACCCATAAATATTCCACACTGTGAGTCGGCTTCAGCACTCCTATCTGATTATACCTCATTTAGTCATTTAATCTGTTGTATTGAATAGAAATCCTGTAAAATACCTGAAATTAAATACAATAATAACAGCTTCACTGTCCGCGATAGTCAAGTGAACAGCTCAGCATTGTGTTCAACAACAACATGGCTATGATTGATTTTTAATTATATATTTTTTTACAGTTTAGTTTTTGTAGTTTTCATTTTTAGTTTACTTTTAAATTTGTAATAGTCTTTAGAGCTACCAAGTAAATACAGTGACAAAGTTTTTTGAAAACCATGTAATAAAACTACATTTATTTTCATTTTTATGTTGTTTTAGTTAGGTTGAGAGTCATGAAATTTCTTTATTATGTTCAACATATTAGCCTATAGTTTTTTTAATTTTTTTTTAAAACAGTTCAGATTTTCAGTTTTGTTCTCAACGGTCACATATTTTAAATTTTTTTTATTTTTAGCTTAGTTTCAATTTTTAAATCGTTTTTATTTTTAGTTCTAGTATTTTAGGCCTCCAAAATTACAATTTATGCTCTTTATTACATTGTAGTTAGCTGAGGAGACATGATATTGCTTAAATTTTAATTTTAGTTTCAAATTTTCACAGATATTATGTATTTTTATTTCAGTTATAAAAATTTTTTTTTTTTTTTATTTTTAGTTTTCGATAATCACAAACACAGTAACACTGGTGTTCAAAAGAATGAAAATGACTACATAACTGCCAAGCAATTACCTGCCAATCAGAGTCTGCTAATATGCTTGTATGTGTTTTTGCCAGACTAAACCTGACGAAAAGTGAGAATTAAATGAGTATGTATTCAGCCACTTTAGAGCAAATGGAAAAGGCACGGATGGAGTGGAGCCAAACTCCCAACTGTAGCCAAGTCACATCAGTAACCGCTGCGCCCTGGGGCAGGGGCAGGCTCAGTCAGCCATGCCATGCAACTGGGATAATTAGTTTTGGAAACGAATATCAACTGATATAATTGAGCATTCTCCCCTAATGAAGATCCTCCATGTTGTCACTGGTGAGACGTTAATTGAAGGGAGGCGGAAGGGGAGGCCACGAAGGGGTGACAGAGCTGCGCTTCCATCATAGTCTGTCAAGTATATTATGTTCCCTTTGCGTTTATGGAGGTTTGGTGTGTATCCCTAGACTCTGCATTTGTTGTTTTCTTCTTCCTTTGTTTTGTATTCCAGAGTATGACCTGAAGGATAAAGGACTGTAGAGTAAAGCCAGATAAAAGTGGTTTAGTGAGGGAGGAAGATGGACGCTGTGCAGGTAAAGCTCCACTCAGGAAGGCTGGGTTGAGTTGTTGGGAAGGGGGAGGTGTTCGGTTTAGTTGGAGCACAGGTCGTGTTGGGGTTTCAGTTGAGAGATGCAGTGGGTTGAGGAGAAAGGGGTGAGCAAGTGAGGGGGAGAGAGGAGGTCACTGCGAAATCAGTTCAGGGGATAATAGGGGAGCAAATTGGTTTTGACAAGTTTGTGGAGGTGGAAGTAATGCAGTCCTTTAAAGAGAAGAGGGCAAATACAGGAATACCATGAGATAATAAAGGGAACCGGCAGGGAGGGCGGGGAGAGACGGGCCTCGGGCCAGGATTCTCAGGCCTGTGCAGTCTGTGCCCCGTAGCACTGGGCGAGAAAAAGAGAGCCTGGCGCTACCAACAGACGGAGGCATGGCACAGCGGCTGCCAGGTGCCATAATGGAGGAGGCACAGCTGGCTAAGTTCTTAACTCTCTAAGTGACTAGCCAACTTCTACATGACTCATCACTTGGACTAGAAATAAATTTGATGAGCCTGATAGTGTGCTTTTACCTGTTAAATGTTGCACTTAGGAGGTCATATCCCATTTTTTCCCCTTATCTTTTTCAATTGTAGATTTTCTGGAACAGGCAGAAGTGTACTTTGAGTCCCCAAACGCAGATTAGCAGAGGGCAACGAAAACTGCAGGACATAAGGGAGCATTAGACTGCTGGCATTTACAGTACTGAAGGAGCTCTGCCTGAATCAGCCTCCATTGGCTGAAAACTGCAGAGAGTGGAGCGTAAGCCTCTCTATTTATAGGGCTTTCAGAAAAGTATTTTGGATGAAAACACTCACATTCTGAGGCCTTTGTTAGCAAGCTGATTCAAACTCATTTCAAGTAAGCTGTCAGGCGTATTAAACTAATATGAAGTGCACGATAAGTCGTGATACTATCTTACGCAAGTTGTTGCCCTCCATACTGGCTAAATTTTTTTATAACAATGGAAGAGCAAGGAAAATGTCTTATTTGCACAAACTCAATTGGCTGTCATTATAACTTTTTATCAAACCTGTATGATTTTCTTTTTTCTGTGGAACACAAGAGAAGATATTCTGAAGAACGTTGGGCTCCAAACAACACTGGATCCCTTTATTATTGTATGGACATAAAGACACTGAGACATTTTTCAAAAAATCTTCTTCAGGAAAGGTTTGAAACAACATGAGAGTGACTAAATGATTATTTTATATATCCCTTTAAATCAATCTCTACAGGTTCCCCCATCCTCCTCTTGAAAAACGTGAGTGACGTTGCATTTAAACCCTCATTAAAAGTTTTCCTGACAGATGCGGTTTCACCCCGGGTTTCGCTCCGGTATGTTTACACTCTGTCTCCTTCCTACTCAGTTCATCCAGTGACTGCAGTGGGCTGGTAGATCCTGCAGGGCTGGTAGACAATGACAGACCTTGGCAGACAGTTACGAGATGATATATTCAGACTCTTGTCATTAGTATGTATCCCTCTATGATATGCTCCTACTCTTGGTTCTTATTTCTGCACAGGAAAGCCTGCCATTCTGTTGGACTCATCTTATGTTTGCACGCCTGTTGAGTGGGCTGACATTACACTTAATGAGAAACTGCCAATTTATAAGGACTCTCCTCACGTAACCTTGATAAAGGTGCAGCTGTTGCTCAGATGGCAGTTTGGATTGGTCATATCTTATATTACAAGAAGTACTAGTTGTGTAATGTGTGCAATATCTTTTTTTTTTTTTTTTTTTTTTTTTACTGTTTTGGAAGCTAGGCCATGATTCAGGGGTTTAACCAAAACTCAGGATTTTGTTTTTTTGTGATTTTAGTATTATTTTTGTCATTTATTTCTTTGTTGACAGTGATAATAGAAAAGAATAAGAAACACAAAAGTACTCTCATCTTCTCTGCATTTCACTTCTATAGTCCCATCTATTAATATAGTTCATAATTGAAACATGTAACTTGTATTTTACTTTAATTTTATATTTTAAACCGATAACATATTTCATAGCTTAGCAATGTTTCTGAGGTGGAAGAAGGCTATTTTTGTAACATATGAGTATCAGTGTTTTTACTCACCTCCATGTCATCCAAGATGTTCATGTCTTTCTTTCTTCAGTCAAAAAGAAATTAAGGTTTTTGATGATAACATTCCAGGATTTTTCTCCATATAGTGGACTTCATTGGAGCCCAAACGGTTGAAGGTCAAAATTACAGTTTCATTGCAGCTTCAAAGCGTTCTACACGATCCCAGACGAGGAATAAGGGTCTTATCTAGAGATTGCTGATCTTGAACTAGCTCTCTTCTTCTTCTTCTCTATTAGAATTCCGGCAGTGTAGACACTGCTAAGTGTATTACTGCCCTCCACAGGTCAAAGTTTGAACTAATTGTTATATACTTGCACTAGCATATTGTATATGACAGTTTAGTTCAAACTCTGACCTGTGGAGGGCAGTAATATACTCAGCAGCGTCTACACTGCTGGAATTCTAATAGAGAAGAAGAAGAAGAGAGCTAATTAAAGATGATCAGTTATGGTTAAAATGTATATAATTAAAAAAACAAAATAGAAAATGAGCAATGTTTTTTCTAGATAAGACCCTTATTTCTCGTCTGGGATCATGTGGATCAAGTTTTGAAGCTGCAATGAAACTGTAATTTTGACCTTCAACCGTTTGGGCTCCATTGAAGTCCACTATATGGAGAAAAATCCACAATTTTTTTCATCAAAACCTTAATTTCTTTTTGACTGAAGAAAGAAAGACATGAACATCTTGGATAACATGGGGGTGAGTAAATTATCAGAAAATTATCATTTGAAAGTGAACTAATCCTTTAATACCAATGTAATATTGTAGTCAATCTAAGACTATTTTATGATCTATAGTGTTGAACGCAGAACTGAGATCAAGTAAAACTAGTATTGAGAAACAGCCTTGGTCAGAAGCTAAAAGTAAGTCATTTGTAATTTTAACAAGCGCAGTTTCTGTGTTATGATGAGGCCTGAATCCTGAATGAAATTTGAGACATTATGAGAACAAAATGCATTTTAGGTTTTTCAAAACCTAAACAAGCTGGGATGTTTTGGAAATCATTATAAGATTGCTGTATAAATCCTGATCCTGACCTGTTGTCCATATCCGTGCATTCCGTGTACCCCTATACCTTTTGCCCTTAATGGAACCCACTGTGAAAGTAGCTACAAAACACGGTGAGAGGTCAGCTTTGGGAGGGGGAATAAGGAGGCAGAAAACATGAAGACTGTGCTTCTCTTACCCCTAGTCCTTTGACGCAGAGCAGTCACAGGTTTTGACAGCACACTGTAATGACCTAAGCTACTCTCAGTGGGGGACGCAAGAGGGGTTATAAGTGCCATGCGAGAAGAGTGGGGAGAAAGGCATGCAGCCTGGTCGAAGGGGGTCACAGGAGTCGGGGGAAGCATTCAGGGATTGTTCTCTCTGGTTTTGGGTGTTATTCCTCAGAGTACCAATAGGGGTAGCAGCCATGCACATTTGGAGTGACAGCTCAAATCACCCCATGTGTTGACCATCTGCCTTTTGTACAGCTTCTGCATCATGAACTGTATGACTCATACAAGAAATTGCACATTTGTAATTTTAATTAAATTAACACTGCATCTGGGTTCAGTGTTTTTTTTTTTTTTTTTTTTTTGCCACATCAACTTGTGAAAAGTCACTGTGATCCTTCCTGTCTTCTCAGGATGTGGTGTCGTTTTTTTCAAGACTGTTTTTAATGTGCTCAATTTTAATCGTCTCACTTCTCCCAGTCAGTGGACAAAGCTGATGTGTGTAACCAAGGTGACAGGGTGCGTTCAATGCACTTGTGTTTTTAAAATGGTCTCAGTGTTGACGACAGCTCTGTAAAATCACAGACACTTTAGAGCTTTTGTGCGCCCCATGTTTCACACAACAACCGTTTCACACAGACAAATACTCCTGAGTCATACATTGTTTTGAGCTGAAATCATTTGAGACATAATGAAAATAAGTGGAAGGAGCACATTCAGTAAATGGAGGGTTTGTAAAGAGGGATTTTACACAAGGTCAGGCAGTTAATTTGAGTCATTAAATTACTTTTTACATTTTTATAATAAAATTTTTAATACAGTTTATAATAATAAATATGCTGAAACTATATGCTAATTGTGTTTTTAGATCACTTGCTTTTAATAACTAAAACTGTCTATTTGTATTCTATAAACTATAATGATATAAAAAAAGAATACAAAAGAGCTTTTGTTCCAAATAAAATAAAATAATTTACAAAATTGTTTACATTATATGCACTTAGGCGCCTATTGCCAACAAAACAGACATTTTAATGCAGTTTTACTTACCACCTGCGGTTCTGACTCATGACCGGGATCATTATCGCTGTGACCGCTCCTTCTTTCAATTTCATACAATCTGTAAATCCAGCGTAGAACTGGGCCTTGTTTATAAAACCATAAGCACAGATCCTGAGGGCTCGAGCAGCCACTGAAAAACACAAGATATTCTCCATTCATTTTAACCAATAAAAAGTGATTGCAACGATCAGACACGACTTTATCCTTATTGTGATAGTTAATTTAAAGGATTAGTTCACTTTCGTATGAAAATTAACACAAGCTTTACTCACCCTCAAGCCATCCTAGGTGTATAGCCTATGACTTTCTTGTTCCTGATGAACATAATCGAAGAAATATTAATAAATATCCTGATGCATCTGGGCTTTATAATGGCAGTGATAGGGTTCAGTGAGTATGAGATAAAGAAAAAGCTTCAATCCACATCCATCCATCATAAATATGTGCTCCACATGGCTCCGGAGTGGTAATAAAGGCTTTCTGAAGTGAAGCGATGCGTTTGTACAAGTTATGAAGTCAAGTATCGAGCCTCCACCAAACCACTTTTCGTATTCAATGTATGCAGAAAGTGTAAACTCTTGCAGTTCACAAAACTTACGCTACGTCATACGCCTTCCCTATTAAACTTATGGAAAAAAAACGTAATTGACACAACGCCAGTTTACACTTTCTTCATAAGCCGTATACGGATGGTGGTCTGGCGGTAGCTCGATATTTGACTTCATTAAATATGTTTTTTTTTTTTTTTTACACAAACGCATCGTTTCGCTCCATAAGGCCTTTATTAACACTCCGGAGCCATGTGGAGTACATATTTTAAATGGATGGAAGCACTTTCTTCAACTCATATTCATTGAACCCTATAAAGCTGGGATACGTCAGGATATTTATTAATATAGAAAGGAATCGGAAGTGGCACCAAATTTTTATACGTTCAACTTGTGTTTTGTAACTTTGGCCATGTTTAGCATGAGAAATCCAACTCTTTAACAGTGTAAATAAGTCAGAATGCATGAAATAGCATTAGACCCCACCCCCTTTAACCCTCTGGAGTCTGAGGCTGATTTGGGGCTTGGAGAAGTTTTGACATGTCCTGACATTTGTGCTTTTTTCAGTTGTTCATAAACATATAAATGACAAAAGTGTCATTACACTGTATTCAGCACAAACTAGGCTACAATAATATGTGAAATGTATGTACATGTTTGTATTTTTGAAGGAATAATGTTTATGCGTGGTTATTGAAAAAACAAAAAACTTAAGTCACTGAAATGAGGCCAAAAAAAGTATATTAAATCTGTGTTAACAAGACTTCTGGGTATTGGAGATTGTAGACTAGAGTTTTTGCTTCAGAATTATGTAAAAATTATGCTGCCTACTCCTTCATATAAAACAATATATTGATTTAGTTTTTGTAAGACACTTTTTGTCAGGAAACAAAACATGTGAATCTTCATGAATAATGGGCCATTTACACCTGAGAAGACAAACGAATCACATAATAATGACCTGAAATGACTTGCATATTAATGAGGCCTTTCAGTCAGGTAGGCTGTGAAAAAACCCTCTGTAATAATGTCTCAGCTCATCATAAACAACAATACTGTGGAATATTATTACAATTTAAAATAATGGTATTCTATTATATTCTTTAAAATATAATGTATTTCTGTGATGCAAAGTTGTTATGTTACCTCTATGGAAATTCATATAGGCTTTTAGCTTAAAAGCATGCACATTTGGAGGAATATTGATTGATTCTTATATATTTATGTCAATTTTCTATACTGAGAAGTAATATCTATTGTCATCACTATGAGTGCTGGATACTGTGTTTTCAATTCATACTTGCAGTCGGAGGGCACTCTGTACACCTTTAGGCCACAAATTCATATAAAGAAGAAAAGGAACTAGGAACTAACGGCATGTCTTCTAGAGATCGCTAACCATGGCTTTAACATCCAAATAAACACTTTTCAAGACAATAAATACACGATTGAGACGATGTATACATGTATTGCCTCTGAATTTGCGTCTGAATAGCGCTGGCTCCGTGGGCGTGGCCGCATTAGCGGGTAATGAGCTGAATCTCGGACTTCTGACATGGCTCTCTTTTCATACAGATTACATAAACACAGAATGTTTGTTTTCGATTTGACTTGCACAATTTAAAACCTGAAATTTCAATGTTTCTTTAGACATAATTGTCATTTCTTTGTCATTAGTATTCATAAGTTATAGTTCATTTTCTGAGAACTATCAGATTGGACTTTGTTCAGAGGGAGACGAGAGATCACGCATCATGTTAGTTTTCTATATTTTACCAAAAGCACAACATTGTGTTTTTACTCTGAGTGTACACAAATAAAAGAAGACATTCTATAGTTTCAATTGATATATTACTTATGTCTCTATGACAAGAAATTATGGAATATTTTAAGTCTGTTTTGCTGCAATGTGAAAAAAATCCTGCAAAACGCGCCGGCGTGTTTTCAGACCTCAGGGAGTTAAAGACACTTGTTTAGTTTCTGAATTAATCTGTGTTGTTGAAAGACTTTTCATTTTCATGAAATTATTCAATTAATCACTTAACAGAAAGTAACAGAAAGTAATTTGTCACCACTTACTGGTAAATTGATGTAACCTGCAAAAAAATCCCCACCACTAAAGCACTCTTAGGGCTTGTTCACACAGAAAGCGTTTTTGCTTTGAAAAACGCGAGACACGGGCAGTGGAATGGGGAAAAAACACAAGGTCTTGAGACATGTTTTTTAAAATTTGAACTGATTTTAACTTTAGTGCCGCGATTTTAATACTCCATGTCATGCGTGAGATGCTGCAAAAGAAGCAAGACATGAACGCAATGGTTTTGCACGTCCATCTAGCGCGTTTACTTATAAAAACAATGGAAAAGTAGTGCATTGGAATGGAAAAACACGTTCTGTGTGAACGGCCCCTTAAGCCTTGTTCAGATTTTCAGTCTAAATCTGATTTTTGCGCATATCTGATTGGAATCTGATCATATTTAGCAAAAAAAGGCATTTTTTTTACAATTCTGTTTTGAGCTAAATATGTAGTTTGATTAAAATCGCGTTTCTAGAAATCCTTTTCAGTCTGATCACTCTAATGGGGTCTCACATGGTTAATGTCTCTTTCCTACACTACGTAAAACGTAAACATGGCAGACAATGTTATAGGAAATATGCTGAAAGTTGCTGCATTGTATAAAATATAATTTACTCCATCTGAATTAAGCATTTTAAGCACAAATCACTTACTGCTTCCATCATTAGAATATTTAGTTTGCTTTCTGTGTCTTGTATGTACAGCTAAAGTAACTGTTATGCCAGTCTCTGAGGTCTCTTTAAAACTGTGCTCTTCAATAATGGCTTCTCCATTAGTGGTTTTCCTAATGAACTCTGCACAGGCATTAAAAGCACACCCCAAATGACCCAAGAAGTCAGCTGGTGCCAGAAATAACACCACCTCACTGGGAAAAGCATGTCAAAACCGTTATTTCAATTCCACACTTCACATATGTGAGTGTAAACAGTGAGTATTTGTGTTAAAAAGTGTATTTGTCCTTTTCTAGCAGTTTAAGTAGACAGTTTAAGACTCAGGATTTTCCACCCAGTGCTAAATGGGTGGAAAACTGCTCTCATATATATATTTAAAGTCAGGGTGGGGGGGATGATTCATCACCCTGAAGACAGGTGAGAGTGGAGGAGCAGGGTGCTGTTGAGTGCCATATTTTTGGCTAATTGGACAGCATGAAGCATGTCCTAAAATTGTAATGTACGTAATGTGGGCCACCATCTAATTATTTAACCACCAATCTTGATGTGTTTGATGCCTGAGGCTTATGCATTAAAATTGTAATGAAAAAGTTTGTGAGTTAAAGAAACAAAATGAAGGCTTATAATTATAAAAAAAAAAAAAACTAAAAAAAAAACATTATAAATTATTTAATTAAGTTCTTCTTTATCACATTCTAAACAGCGAGACAGACTCAAAGGTGAGGCCACACTGTCTGTGCAGTGGAAATGAATTTCCACACTAATTCTATCAGTAAACAAAAGCTGGGGTGTGTAAGTCTAGCACACACATGAAGGATCTGCAAACTCGCTCACTGAATAAAAGGCTCTCCACAGAATCTCATGTTGAGCCAGCCTTCAATCCAGAGATGAGATGTTTATTATTTAATGAATCTGTGATTTGTATGTGACTTGTGTTTTATTTAATTCTTTTTATTATTAATGCGAATAGTGGAGAGAAGAAGTAAAAGACAGCTTTTCAGTGGAAGATGCCTGGGGGATGCCACATATAATTCCTGAACAACACGTCAACACAGGGATTGTAATCAGATCACTACTGGCCTTGTATTCAGTAAGAGGTCAAAAGGCAGTTACATGCATGGATAAAAAAGTGTGAAAATTTCACATCCCATTGACAGCCTAGACCAATATATAGACCGACAGATAAATAGATAATTTAAATAGATAGCACATTCCTAGTATTGTTGTAAATGTACATGTTTGTCAGGATTATGTGTTATTCATTGTTTTTTGGTTTGGTTCTTTTCTTTTTCCCTGCCATGTGTATCCTGACCTAGGCTGTGTCCAAAATTGCTCCCTATATTCTTAAATAGGGCCTTATTTGAAGGGACAGCCATTTGTAGTGGTGTCTGAAACCATAGTGGATGTTATCGAGTGCACTCATTTCACAATGCACTACAAAAACGAGTGTACAACAGATGTGCGCTCGGCTCAACGGCTACAGAATACCCATAATGCGCTGTGAGAGTTTTGACAGCTGTATATTTGCCGTTGAATTCTGTTCCCCACCTCCCATGAGATTCTAAAAAGGCAAACATTTAAACTGATGCTGGTTAAACTCACATGATAGAATCCCCCCCCGAGGTTCGAGTCCAGGCTTGTGCAATTTTCCGGATCCTCAAAAAGACTCGTAACATTTTTCAAAAAGAATCACTACTTTCATACAAAGAATCGCAACTCATAAAAAGAATTGCTACTTTCTTAAAAAGAATTGCTACATTTCCAAAAAGAATTGCTACTTTTCCCCAAAAGAATCGCTACTTTTCCCAAAATGAATTGCTACATTTCCTCAAAAAGACTCGCTACATTTTCAAAAAGAAAAGAAAAAGAATCGCTACTTTTCCCAAAAAGAATCGCTACATTTTCTAAAGATTCACTACTTTCATAAAAGAATCGCTACTTTCTTAAAAAAAAGAATCGCTACATTTTCAAAAAAGAATAGCTACTTTTCCCCAGAAGAATCGCTACTTTCCTAAAAAAGAATTGAACTGAATTGCAAAAAATGAACATTTAAACTGATGCTGGTTAAACGGAATATTTGCCATCGAATTCTGTTCCCCCATCCCTATGAGATTCGAGAATAGAATCATCATCTTTTAAGTCACTGCATCAATATCTCTCATCATTTGGTGGTGGGAACAGATTTCAACAGCTGTATATTTGCCACTGAATTCTGTTCCCCCACCCCTATGAGATTCTAAAAAGGCAAAAATTGAACATTTACACTGATGCTGGTTAAAGTCCATCCACAGAGAATAAAATCTGCATCTTGTAAGTCACTGCAGCTGTATATTTGCCGTCGAATTCTGTACGAGTTTCTAATATTTATCAAATTGGGCCATTCTCGCACTTCACGATGGCTTTGTGGACAGTGCGCTGACCTCTGGTGCAGTTGCATACAAAAAATCCTCGGTTTGAGTCCAGGCTCATGGAATTTTCCGAATCCCATCTGCCTTCTCTCACCAATTTTGTTTCCTGTCAACATATTAAACCCCCTCGAGCCGGCGGTTGCGCCGGCGATACCACCTTGTTTTTTTCTTATCAGTATGAAAGATACTCAAAATACTCAGTCAATTTTGCACATACAATTAAGAGTTAGTTATACTCCATTTTAAACTGTGAAATATCTTCTTTTATTTGTGTACACTCAGAGTAAAAACAAAATGTTATGCTTTTTGCAAAATAAAGAAAACTAACATGATGCGTGATCAGTTGTGTCCCTCTGAACGAAGTCCAATCCGATGGAAATGTGTGAATGGAGTTTAACCAGCATCAGTTTAGTTTTGTTTAGTTGTCTAATGCTTTGTTTTCAGAGTCAGAACCATGATCTGTATTTAAAAGAAAACTACAACAACAACAAAACAAAAATGTAATTTACTTGAGGTTCTGACAAAAAGTTCTATTTAATGTTATAAATCTATTTATAAATGTCTTAAATGTTATTAAAAATATTTATTTTAAATTAATTTATTGTGTAAAAAAATGTTTGAAATTAATGAATGAAAACTTAATTTGTACAGAGTTTTTTAATGGATCTCTATCAAGTACTTTTTAAAAGTCACTGGTCGCCACCTACTGATATAACAATGTAATACAATCGTTATTTGAAGCGTAACATTAGTTTCAACGGTCGTTTACTCATTTTCATCGCTGCTGTAAAATCAGTGTTTATATCTGGCCAGGGTCTGCTAAAATTGGCAGATGTGCATCATTGTTATCAGGTGGTTCTTTCCATTTTACACTGGGGTTATTTACTCCACATTATTATGTTTCTTGGATTTGCGCTATTCCTTTCAAAGTAAACAAACCAATGCTCCTTTATTTGTTGCTTAGTGATGGTTGTGTTGAAGTAGCCTGAGCCAGAAATGCGCAGGTGCTGCTCAATTCAGCTATAGCCTATTTAATATTCACATTGAATTGAGTTGTGCGCTAAATCTGCGCAGATTTTTATGAAATTGCACAGAACATCTTGTGTGTGTAAAAGCAAACTGTTTCATTATGTAATTGACAATATAGTGTAGTAGAGCTCAACTAAAGTTGTATTCGTTGGCAAAATGGTTATGTTAGCGTTATACAAGTTGTATTTGGAATAAAAAGTATGTTCAGTGGAAATAACTATAACAACGTTAAAATCAAAACAAGTCAGCCATGTCAGGCTTATTGACAGTCCCAAGCTTTAGCCTACATATCAATACTTATGCCAGTTAAATGAAGGTTATCATAACGCTACTTTATGAGATTCTTACATTAAGGCATGCGGGCAGAGCTAGTGAAGATGACTCTCTTCAGTCGTGCATTCACTCTTTCCAGGCGCATTGAAGCCAGGAAGAGGTTTTTTTGTTTGTTTGTTTTTTTGGACAAATGAGAAGGCGTGATTCTCATGATTTCATTCACCGTGACCCAGAGACTGCTGAGAGACTGCTGCATTTATATCCCATTTCATCTTTATTTTGCAACCCTAGCTATGACAATATTATTCTCAAGAAAAATGTAATTTGACTTTATAATCTTTCATCAAAATGTAATAACTTGTTTTTTTTTTTCTGAAAAAAAACATTCCTTTTCTTTTTTCAAATAGCTAATTGTATAGTCATTGTTTTTGCAAACCTGTTTCAGTCGCCCTTCATTTTTATATGAAACACCCACATTTTTCAAGATTCAGTCAATTCCAAATTAATAAAATAAAGTCTAGCTCTGATATTTTCTTGTGACTTATCCTGTTTCACTCAAAAATGTTCACTTTTACTTTAAAGACGTTTTTATTGTTTTTTCTCTATTGCTAAAGCTAATAACCATAAAATGTAAACTCACTTGTACAAACCTTAAACATACCAAACAAGACAATTAAACACTCTATTCAAGACTAAATTACTTTTAATTTAATTCAGACAACTAATGGGTCACAAGGTCATACAAAATCTTTACATACTGTGATTTATTAAAAAACAATGAGTATGTCCTTTTACTACAATGAATCAGGTTTTCAATTGCTTCTATACATTTTGAACAGCAGTGAGAATAGTATTTTATGACATGAACCTCCAATTTCACCTGTTCAGACACCTTTTGTCACTATTACTTTTCTGCTAACTTGAGCACTTCTGCATTTCTTGAACTTTTCTGTGAACTTCTAGGATGTATTATTTTTCTCACTTGTGCAGATCACACAATAATAATTGAAATCAATTACAAGTTTAAAATGTAAACAGATTCTGTATTTATTCATACTCTCATACTCTCATGGTCTTCAGATAGTTTACAAAATTACAAGAGTGCAAATAATCAAACATTATTTAATGATTTTTAATAAACTTAGTAATTAGAACTAAAACTTTAGCCATGCATGGTTGAAAACGTATGAACGCATATTTGTCATTTTAACTGAACTCAGGACTGGTGGTGGTGCTTAAGACATTGTTGGTCATTCTGTGTTTCTGTAAAACAAACAAACAAGCGCCAACCAATGAGGTTGCCGTTTGTGTATTAGTTTCTGCTTGTTCTTAAAGACTGAATAATTCCAAATGGACTCCATTATTTTTACAGGAAAATACAACAAAGAATATAATTTACATGTAACATGTGAATTCTGCGTGGTATAAGACTCTCTCACTCTCTCTTTGAGTGTGTCGCTGGCGGTGTGAACGGGGCTTGAGCCATCACAGCAAAGCGACGGCAAGGTGGGCGACTCAAATGTATTAACTGTGCGTCAAATACAAACCCGATTACAAAAAAGTTGGGACACTGCACAAATTGTGAATAAAAAAGGAATGCAATTTACAAATCTCATAAACTTATATTTTATTCACAATAGAATATAGATAACATAAAAATTTTTGAAGTGAGACATTTTGAAATGTCATGCCAAATATTGGCTCATTTTGGATTTCACGAGAGCTACAATTTCAAAAAAGTTGGGACAGGTAGCAAAAAGAGGCCGGAAAAGTTAAATGTACATAAGGAACAGCTGGAGGACCAATTTGTAACTTATTAGGTCAACAGGCAACATGATTGGGCCTCTCAGAGTGGCAGTGTCTCTCAGAAGTCAAGATGGGCAGAGGATCACCAATTCCCCCAATGCTGTGGTGAAAAATTGTGGAGCAATATCAGAAAGGAGTTTCTCAGAGAAAAATTGCAAAGAGTTTGAAGTTATCATCATCTACAGGTCATATTATCATCCAAAGATACAGAGAATCTGGAACAATCTCTGTGCATAAGGGTCAAAGCCGGAAAACCATACTGGATGCCCGTGATCTTCGGGCTCTTAGACGGCACTGAATCACATACAGGAATGCTACTGTAATGGAAATCACAACATGGGCTCAGGAATACTTCCAGAAAACATTGCGGTGAACACAATCCACTGTGCCATTCGCCGTTGCCGGCTAAAACTCTATAGGTCAAAAAAGAAGTCATATCTAACCATGATCCAGAAGCGCAGGCGTTTTCTCTGAGCCAAGGCTCATTTAAAATGGACTGTGGCAAAGTGGAAAACTGTTCTGTGGTCAGACGAATCAAAATTTGAAGTTCTTTTTGGAAAACTGGGATGCCATGTCATCCGGACTAAAGAGGACAAGGTCAACCCAAGTTGTTATCAGCGCTCAGTTCAGAAGCCTGCATCTCTGGTGGTATGGGGTTGCATGAGTGCGTGTGACATGGGCAGCTTACACATCTGGAAAGGCACCATCAATGCTGAAAGGTATATCCAAGTTCTAGAACAACATATGCTCCCATCCAGACGTCGTCTCTTTCAGGGAACACCTTGCATTTTCCAACATGACAATGCAAGACCACATACTGCATCAATTACAACATCATGGCTGCGTAGAAGAAGGATCCAGGTACTGAAATGGCCAGCCTGCAGTCCAGATCTTTCACCCATAGAAAACATTTGGTGCATCATAAAGAGGAAGATGTGACAAAGAAGACCTAAGACAGTTGAGCAACTAGAAGCCTGTATTAGACAAGAATGGGACAACATTCCTGTTCCTAAACTTGAGCAACTTGTCTCCTCAGTCCCCAGACGTTTGCAGACTGTTATAAAAAGAAGAGGGGATGCCACACAGTAGTAAACATGGCCTTGTCCCAACTTTTCTGAGATGTATTGATGCCATGAAATTTAAAATCAACTTATTTTTCCCTTAAAATTATACATTTTCTCAGTTTAAACATTTGTCATCTATGTTGTATTCTGAATAAAATATTGAAATTTGAAACTTCCACATCATTGCATTCTGTTTTTATTCACAATTTGTACAGTGTCCCAACTTTTTTGGAATCGGGTTTGTGCATTCATTGAGATGAACTGAAATAGTGCGCTTTACAGATCACTTGACAGGGAGCGAATCTCTCAAGAGCTCATTCAGTGTTCGGCAAGTGAAAAATATCTGTGTGTACAAGTTCCAGATAGTAGAGTTAGCTCCTTACTTTATTTTATTTAGCAATAAACTCCTCCTCAGCTTCACATCTGCCTTTCTGCCAGTTGTTTTCGCACTGCACGTGAGCTGCGAATGGATCGCACACAGAAAAACGTCGTCGACTAGGCTTTATCGTTATCGTGGGAAGAATTTTTACCTGTAGCCTATGTCACAAACCATGACAACCCAGGTCTCCGTCACAAGTTATACTTATACTGTTATACTTTTGGAGAAACATAACAGGAATTCTCACTGTCATTGCGCAAACAAATAGCAAAGTCTCAGTCACCGTCACAGAATGTCTTTCTAAAGAGTAAAAAAGGAAGCTTTCAGAGGTTGGAGTTCAGTTCTGAATGTCACAGAATTTATACTGGCAAGCTTTTAAGTGCTTCCTACAGTGCCATTAGTGGCACAAAAACATTTTGGTGAAATCATTCAAAGACGATAACAAGACTGAAATATGGCCTTCACGACAGCAGTTTTCACCATTGGGCTTTGCGTGTCTATGGAAGCTTATGGCAACGTGTCATTTTGATTGAATCACTCCTGCTATATTGCCATGACTGAAAGTAGTGTGTGATTCAGAAGCTTGTGATAAAGTGAAAGCAGTTGAACTTTTGCTGGTGTCACACTGTAATGCCTCCAAGGGAAATGGAGAGGTACCACAAAGTGAAAGATGAGAAAAGTTCACAAGTTATATATGGCTCTGAAGGGCAGCGTTTGTGTGAATATGCTTTAAATGAATTGACTGACAGAGGAAGAATTAGCATGTGTTGTTCTTCTCAGGGAAAAAGTGAGGCTGTGGTAACTTTTAAGACTTAAGAACTTAAGTTTTAAGTTTTTTTAAAGTTGTTTTTCACTGATCTTCTCCTCCAGTGAGCTGTTAACCACTGTGACCAGATTGTTAAATTTAACTAAAAAAATGTATCAGATTTGAGATCTAATCTTTCAGTTGATTTCAATTGACTCAATTGATTCACTGAAAAGATTTCATTTAAAAGAGAGATTCATTCTCTGCTTCTCACAATTTGAGCTAGGGCAGATGTAAAAATTTTGAGTAACAACTTAAATTTTGGTCTGTTTATTAAAATTAGTACACTATTGTAAAACAATGTTATGAATTCTTTATGCTTTAGTTATTTATATTAATGTGTTTTAGTGGGTTGTTACCGAAAGAGCACATTCACAACAGTTGTGACATGACTATATTTGAATAATCTCATATACTTCATATGGTTTGTTTGGATGAATTAATTAACTTCCTAGCAAAGCACTTCAGTTTAGCGGAGTTCATTTTATTCTTTAAAAATTAGTTGCAGTATTATCTTTTTTTTATTTTATTTTGCTCAGTAGCATGTTTTAATTCAGTTTATCATCATCATCATGTTGCATGTTTTTCATCTCATCTTATTGTTGACAAAATCATAAAAACACTTTGTTAATGAACATTTCCATCAATTTTGGTGAAAATATTAACACTGCTTGTAATATAGTTTTATGATACTCTCATGATGCAGAAGAAAGAAAGTCCTTTGAATGAAGTTAAATGACATGAGGGTGAGTAAATGATTACAGAATTTTTATTTTTGGGTGAACTATCCCTTTAAACGAAGATTGAGAAAGAGGAAGGGAGAAAGCGAGTGGCCTTTACGACCTTAGCCTGGGGTGGACATGGTCTCTAGTACGTGTCTCCGTGTCCCTACCTCCCGTTTCGGCCCCCAGAGATGTGGTTAGGTCCCCCCCTCTCGATCCACCGTTCGGCGCCCCTGGCCATAGCTGACTTTACAAGCAGCTGGCCGTGATGTGGAACAAAACACTGTGGAAAAGAAGGGAGAAAAAAAGTTCTGCTCTTATCTCCCTCTTTTTCTCTGCTGTCCCTTCCGAGATGGGGAAAGGGAGGGGTTGACCGATTTAGCAGCTGCTAGGTAATGCACTTAGAAAGTCATTTGTTAAAATCTAATTGATGGCTATACCTGCACCTTCACTCATGGTGTCTGGGCAGGGCGGTGTTGAAGTGCAGCAGATGCTGGCAGTCTGCTAGAGACCTCCACCCTAGTCAAGGTGCTTCAGCAGCACAGCACATCCACAAACACAAACCAGAACATATGCACACCGCACATATGCTCACACACCTGGGTGACTCGACCATATAATTAGTTAGAAAATTAGCTACTGGCTTCATCAGTATCGAAACGCACCAGTGAATCATTAAGCCTGTGATCACCTTTTTTGTATGTTTTATGCTAGGGGTTTTCAGTAACAAAGGGAATAAAGCCAACTTAAGTGAGGAAATAAAGATGAAGAAAAAATATTATATATTTATACAGTAATATGGTATATATATGGTATATAAAAAATTGCTGTCAATTTGACATCAGTGTGTGGAGGTCAAATTGACATAAAAAAATTGACATCAATTTGACATCAGTTTGTGGACGTCAATTTGACAAACAAATTGACAAATTTTACATTGAAAATTGACGTCAATTTGACATCAGTGTGTGGACGTCAAATTGACAAAAAATTTACGTCAATTTGACATCAGTATGTGGACGTCAAATTGACAAAAAATTGACGTCAAATTGACATCAGTTTGTGGACGTCAATTTGACAAACAAATTGACAAATTTTACATTGAAAATTGACGTCAATTTGACATCAAAAAATTGACGTCAATTTGACATCAGTGTGTGGACGTCAAATTGACAAAAAATTTACGTCAATTTGACATCAGTATGTGGACGTCAAATTGACAAAAAATTGACGTCAATTTGACATCAGTGTGTGGACGTCAAATTGACATCATAAAATTGACGTCAAATTGACATAATTTACGTCAAATTGACATAATTTACGTCAAATTGACAATTTACGCCAAATTGACAAAAAAATTAACATCAATTTGACATCAGTATGTGGACGTCAAATTGACATTAAAAAGATTTACGCCAATTTGACATCAGTGTGTGGACGTCAAATTGACAAAAAGTTTACGTCAAATTGACAAAAAATTTACGTCAATTTGACATCAGTATGTGGACGTCAAATTGACAAAAAAAATTAACATCAATTTGACATCAGTATGTGGACGTCAAATTGACATAAAAAATTTTACATCAATTTGACATCAGTGTGTGGACGTCAAATTGACATAAAAAAAATTGACGCCAATTTGACATCAAAAAATTTACATCAATTTGACATCAGTGTGTGGACGTCAATTTGACATAAAAAAATTGACGGCAATTTGACATCAGTGTGTGGACGTCAAATTGACATCATAAAATTAACGTCATAAAATTGACATCAAATTGACATAATTTACGTCAAATTGACATAAAAAATTGACGTCAAATTGACATAAAAAATTGACGGCAATTTGACATCAGTGTGTGGACGTCAAATTGACATCATAAAATTAACGTCAAATTGACAAAAAAAATTACGTCAATTTGACATCAGTGTATGGATGTCAAATTGACATAAAAATTGACGTCAAATTGACAAAAAATTGACGTCAAATTGACAAAAAATTGACGTCAATTTGACATAAAAAAATTGACGGCAATTTGACATCAGTGTGTGGACGTCAAATTAAAATAAAAAATTGACGTCAATTTGACATCAAAAAATTGTCAATACAGCTTAAGATGTGTGTTCTACACCTTCCTTATTCTACTTATAGAAAAAAAATGAATCTGGCGCCGCGTTTGTTCCGTAAGTAGAATAGGGAAGGCATAGGACATACAGCGTAAGCTTTTTGAAGAAAAAAAGACCAATCTTTTCGCTAGATAAGACCCTTATTCCTCGATACTTGGTATCGTTTAAAGCCCTTTGAAGCTGCACTGAAACTGTAATTTTGACCTTCATCCATCTGTAGGCCATTGAAGTCCATAAGGAGAATAATCCTGGAATGTTTACATCAAAAATCTTAATTTCTTTTCAACTGAAGAAAGAAAGACAAGAACATCTTGGATGACATGGAGGTGAGCACACCACAGATATTCAACCAGAGTCCTGACTGTGAACATGGGAAATCTCGCAAAATCTCTCGACTTCAGAATAAACATGTGGACGATAGGTAGGTAGAAATTGCGATGATCGTGTTTGGAATGATTCTGGTTTTGGTTTTGATGTTTTACAGGACACATGATATAAACACTCGTGCTGTTGCCACAAATCGACAAGCTGATCTGGTCCTCCATCTCAGCTGTCCAAATCCATTTAACTTTGTGCTACGCCATGACTGTGTTTGTTATGCTTCTGTTTTCTGTCAGCTTGATTTCGCGTGTGCACGTTTTTCCTCTGGGTTCCCACCAAACACATCAGGATTTCTGATCGTAAATATTCAAAATGAATACGATTCGCAATCGGGGCGGCTCCGACGTTCTTCCGAGCAGATTCAATTACTCTTAACACACCTCACACCACAGGAAAATCTTATAAGATAATCTATAGAACCATCAAGATATTTTTTTTTAATATATGGGGCTGAAAGTCTGGGTAGAGCTTCAGTGAAGTTAAAAGATCCCTGAGCTAGACAGACTACGTATATGACGGCTAGGGCCTAATATCTTTTAGAAGACGGTGTCATTGAGCTCATAGCCTGTGTGTGTCTCTCCCATCCTTCATGGCCATCACCCTTGGTTTGTTTCATTTGCACCTCTCAAGCTGATGGCCCGGGTCTGTCCTAAAGGGACATTACCTGATGATCTGAACAGCAGCTGTGTTCTCACTTAGCTCAGTTTGTGTTATAGAGGTGTGCGTGTCGGGTGTGTGAGTTAACATTAGCAAGCCCATTTAAGCGAGGGCCTGGTGGCATCAAAATGCGCCCACGGTCTGTGGACTCCACCGGAGGGTACAGTGAAATCATTTCACATCAAAGCAATCACCAGCAGAGCCCGAGGCGCTGTTCTCACCAACAGAACTGTGACACACCAGGCACCATCGCAGCACACTCAATCTCTCTTCTCCTCCCAAAACCAGACTGTCACCCCCGGTCACACATGCCTAGCATTAAACACATGCTCTAACACATACACACTCATGCAAGCAAACCCTACCATCTCTCCTCTATCAGCTCCACGGAGCAAGTGGCTAATTACAAACCTCACTCCAGGCAATCTGGAGGCTTGCGCCCACCTCAGAATCCTCCATGGCCTGCTGTACCGTGAGCCCGACCGCAGGGAGATGGAGAAATGGAACTGTCAGCCTGGGTGCTATGCTGACACTCTGGGTGCAAATAGGATGAAACTCAGCGTCGTCTCCTAGGAGGCTGTACACATAAGGTGTGTGTTATTGTGATATTTGTCATTTTACGTTTCAAGGGAAAATGAGTTGATGCGTATCGCCGCAGCTTCGATGACCCTCCCGCCCTGCGACTAACTCTTACACACGCAAACCAGTTTGGGAGTAACTTACTAAAATAAATTGTTTAGCAGCATGACTGCTGCTTAATACAAAGTTCTGGCATGAAACTCTAATGGGCAGGCTAATAGGTCCTTTTACTCAACCTGCTCATAATCACATTATTATCTATAGGACACAGATGATTGGTTCCTGCTGTATTAGTAGCCAATGAGCTTGATCTTCAAATACATGAGTAGCATTTGCCTTAGCAGTGCAGCTTGCTTTCAGAAACCCTCCACTTTCCCCAGCTCCACCTGTATAGATCTGCTACGGGTAATTCATGTACGCTATATTGTACAGCAGCAGCATGTCTTACTTGCTCACAGCAGCCCGGAGCAATAATCAACAGCAGCAATAAAAGCAGCAGCAGAGTAGCAGATCTATTCCGCCAAGATCAAACATATCAACATTGTCATACCCATTACCATGCCAAACACTCCAAGAGTTGTCATGACAGAACTGTAGTTTTTCCAGCTTTTGAATAGTGGTGTTGCACAATCAAATGCTAAAATGCCTTTTTGTAATGTTACATTATGTTTAACACATAATCAAACGCACTTTCGTCTCTCGCTCTTATATGTAGCACTGGAATGTTCTATTCATTTTAGTGAACTATGTAGTGTTTGAACATTAGTTCAGACGGTTCTTTTAAATCTACAGATTAAAAAATTTGTCCCTATGGAATTTAGCTTTTTTTTTATAGCAGAATATTTAGTTCTTCTTTATGTCTAAGGCTGTCACTAACGATTATTTTGATGATTAGTCGAGTAATCTGATTTTTTTTGTGGTAATAAAAATAGAAAATGCATTATGTATTATAAAAATACAGTGGGTGCTAATGGTCTAGTGATTATTGTTGTTGTTATCAAGATCAAATCCTTAATATTTGCCAAATGTTTCCCTAATCTTTAATATTTGGCCACTTCTTTACGACGTAAATGCTACAGCCATTGTAATTTCTTGAACAAGAACATGTGGACATCAGAACATGCAAACTCAGAGCGTGGGTTTAAATTTTTTTTTTTTTAAATCACGATCAACAGTTTGCATATTTAGAAACATATATTCTCCTGTTTATAAGCGATTTATGATACAAATCTGATGAAATGGTAACCTGCACGCATATAAATAATTAAAAGTGTCATGCTTAAAGGGTTAGTTCATCCAAAAATGAAAATTGTCATTAATTACTCACCCTCATGTCGTTCCACACCCGTAAGACCTTCATTCATCTTAGGAACACAAATTAAGATATTTTTGATGAAATCTGATGTCTCAGTGAGGCCTCCATTGCCAGCAAGATAATTAACACTTTCAGATTCCCAGAAAGCTACTAAAGACGTATTTAAAACAGTTCATGTGACTACAGTGGTTCAACCATAAAGCTTCAAAGCTTTATGAATCTTTATGAATCAGTGGTTTGGAGCATGTATCAAACTACCAGAGTCACGTGATTTCAGTAAACGAGGCTTCAGTGTTTCGAAATTTCAGTAGCTCACCACTGGGGGGCGTGAATTTCATACACGCTCCGAACCACTGATTTGAAACAAAAGATTTGTAAAGCTTCGACGCTTCATGAAGAAGTGTTTTGATATTGATATTCAAATATTATATATTTGAAGATATTGTTGAATAGTCGTTATTTTGTACAAAAAGTATTCTTGTCGCTTCATAACATTAAGGTTGAACCACTGTAGTAACATGAACTGTTTTAAATATATCTTTAGTAGCTTGCTGGGCATCTGAAAGTGTTAATTATCTTTCTGGCAATGGAGGCCTCACTGAGCCATTGGATTTTATCAAAAATATCTTAATTTGTGTTCTGAAGATGAACGAAGGTCTTACGGGTGTGGAACAACATGAGGGTGAGTAATTAATGACAGGATTTTCATTTTTGGGTGAACTAACCCTTTAAGTACAATTATTTAATGGGCCTTTCTGATTTCACAATAACACTATGCTATATTATTATTTTAAATGTTTATAGTAAATTGTGCAGCCTTAGAAAATGGTCTTATAATGCGGTTTATGGATTCTCATCCGTGGAATGCACCACTTCTGGTATTTTGCCAGTTACTCGACACAGGCAAATTGCAATCGAGGATTAAAAATCGAGTACTTTGATTGAATCGAGGAATCGCGACAGCCCTATATCTATTAATTGATTTTAGTTTGGGCTGCAAAATTAGTCAAAATAAAACCAAAATTGCAATATGGCTTAGTGCAAATGTCAAAGCACAAAGTCTGCAATTGAGTTAAATAAATATATCTGCTGCATGATTCATAATAATAAATAATACAAATAATAATAATAATAATTATTATTATTATAGTCATATTAATATATAATCATACAATTTTGGGCCAAACTGTGCAGCCCTACAAACAAGACCGCAAACCTGAATTTTTTTCTCTTAATCACACTTTTTATTAGAAAAATCTCAATTCAACTTTCCCCCAAATTGTTCATCCCTTATTTTAGTGGTTTTGGTGTAAATTTCAGTGGTTTGGATTGTTTATTTCAAAAACACTTGTTGTACTTGTGCCAGAAAACTACGTCTCTGAAATCAAATATAAATCATATAATTGGAAAGTTATATCTCCAATTATTTCCAATTACAGTTACTGTAATTTAAAATATTTTAAAATATATTACCCACCTTCAGTAGTTTGTGTAGTTAGCAAATTTTTGTTAGTATGAGTTTATGGTGTAGCTACGTTTTTCCCATTACATATATTATATTACATTACATATCGGTCTACATTATATATTAAATTAGTTTTACAGTTTCAAGGTAGCTTCCCCAACACTGCGTACACCAGCTACGCTACTTCTGTCTGCCATCAATCATGTACAAGTGGGCTTAAGGAACCTCATTTTTAACAAGTGACCAATGGGACTCATTTAAATAGCTTTTACCAGAGGGAGATCAGCGGCAGAAGATGATGATGAGACTGGGATGTAATGAACTGGCTTTGAATTAGCGCAGTTGCAAGCAGGTCAACTAGCATTCATGTGTGTGAATGGCTAGAAGCAGAAGAGTCGTGCCCATTCAAACTGAGGGCCACCTCAAAAAAATAAAAAAAATTAAAAAAAAGGTTCATGATGCCCTTGGCTGGAAGTGGAGCTAAATGTAATCTTTTTAATAGAGGTTTAAATGACTAGAGGCTCTTATTTACCTCTGGACAGCAGACAGCTGGTTTGACAGGTGCTGGCAGCAGTGCAACGCCTGCATAATCAGTGTCCGACTGGTTCAGTCACACTTTGGGTTTGCGGAGAGCCCTGTCAGACAGTGCTATGGGCTGTCACCATGATTGCTTTTGTCAAACCAGACATTGCTAAGATTCCTGGGTAATGATAAGCTCTTTGAAATCTCAGCGTGCCTGTGTTGTCTGACAGGTCGACAGTATGGTCACTGCTGATTTTGTACAGTCAAATGCATTTGTTAGCCTATATTTTTACAGATGGGGGCTGGTAGGACGGACGTCATTGATGTTATTTTAAACCATTAGTGTGAGATTTTGAAACAGGCAGGAAGTTTCTGACATAATGAGAGAGAAATTAGACAGCGGAGGTTGTCTTACAGCACCCTGGTCTCATGCTCTGGGTGCCGACTGTCATTAAGAGTCCAGAGAGCCAGTGGTATCTTTGGTCACCCTGCTATTAGCGCTCGTCTGATTACGTTTTCACGTCGTTCTTCATCTTTCCTCTAGTTTTACCTCACGACTCCAGTCTTCTTTTCTCCGTCGATTTGGTGAGGTATCATTAGCCACACTGAACTACTGACTTCAGTTCTGTGATTGACAGCCGGGTCGAGCCGTCTGGAGGTTTTCGTATCTCGCGTCGGCGTGCTACCTGCCGCTAATGGCAATGTTCCCCAGACGAGGGCTCCTGAATTAGCATCTGCCAGTCTGGGAGCGGGTTTGCGCTAATCAGCCTGGGATGGGGAGGAGAAGGATGGGAAGATTTAAATTACATCTTTTGCAGTCAACAGGAGGAGCACATGAAAGCAGGGTGTCCTGCCATCTTATCAAAAGGCTGGAAGACTGGAGATCAGTTCTGACAGAACCGCGCACACCTCGGAGACTCCGCGAGCACATCACCAATTAGGATTCTTTAATGATTTCTTGTATTAATAATAAATGGCCCGGGTTTGGGGAGGGTGTGTGTTGGATATATGTGTGTGCGCACTGAACGTGTCTGCTATGTGTGTATTACTTCATGCATAAGGGGCTGAGTTTCATAATGGTGTCAGTGACAGTTTGTGGCGTTTGTGGTTACCCCTCTGTCCTAATGCAAAAAGCTGTTAGAGGTCTCTAAGGAAACTGACTCCACATTGGGTTTCAGCTGGAAATCTGAAGAGTGGACGCTCGTGAACTGCTGAGGTGGATGCCGGGAAGCTGGGGCTGCTTCAGTAAGACATTTTCCTGGAAAAAGGTGCCACAGCTGAAACTAGCTTTTGTTGTGACCTTATAGAAAACATTAATCACTTCTACTGAACACCTGGTTGGCACAGTTGTTGGTGCGTTGTTATGCTGTACTATTATTATTATCATGACTAAAGACAAACACAGAGGCCATAAATTAGAAGAACGCTATGGAGATGAGGAAAAGAATATATTAAATACTTGTGTGTTGTTGAGTTATATAAAAGGAAAATCTTCTTTTAGAGTGTAATCTGCAAAAAAGTAGGTCGACTAAGATTAGCAGATAAATTTATAGTGCAGAAGTTACCTTCAGAAAAAACAAGGGACCAGTCTGGGAAAAAATGCAGTTAGGAAGCAGTATCCCTCAGAGATATACATTGGTCATTTTAACTCTTCCATTGTCATCTTTTTCTTTTAAGATCGGTTTTATAGACCAATTTAGCATCTAGTTAAATATCCGTCTATCATTAGTTAGATTTCTATCATTAGTTGGGGGGGAGGGGTAATGTCCCCTTCATAGAAATCACGTTTTAGGGGGCGGGACAAATGGGAAAGCACAAATGGTTCAAGCCCACCCCCCTGTGCATGCCACATGATGCACAAACATAATCTAACAATGAAAAATAGTGTAATTTATATTTACCTTGATTCATACATTTTGTAAAATTGGTTCATAAAACTAATGAACATTGAACCTTATTGTAAAGTGTTACCAAAACATTTTTTAATCTAAACTTTTAAATTTTTATACTTTTAATTTTTAGTCCTTATGTTCACATTAGCACTTTTGGTCGATTGACGTCAGAGTTCGGTACGTTTGGATGATGTGAACAAAACTCGGGTGCGCACCCGCGAACCATGATACCAGAGTCCGCTTAAAAAGGGTGGTCTGGGGTACAGTTCAAGTGAACTCCGGTACGGTTCGCTGCTGAAATGAATGCAAACGTACCAAATCGCGGAAGTGAGCCTTTATTAAAGACGTATTATTTGATAAAAATGTGTGATTGTGTGTGTGTTTCACTCGCATTCCCGACGAGCGTGACTGACGAGCCGCGCAACGTTATCTAATTTCTGCTCGCTGACACCTTCAGCGTTCTACATTCGCAGCAGATATGAAGCGGCAGATATTGCCGTATGAAGCTTTGGAAACCAACGGTTCAAAAACAAAAATATTAAAAGTGAGGAGAGCAACTTTATGCATTTTGCCGCCTTCTCCGTTACTAAGCAACAAGGTAAACAGCTGCTGGTTTGATGACGCAAACGAACCGCGGGTTGGACCCAAATAATATTGTAACAACTGCACAAATAAGGGTGCGTTCACACTTGTCATGTTTAGTTTGATTAAAATGAACCCTGGTGCGATCGCTCGGATAGTGCGGTTCATTTGAACATATGTGAACGCTGCCACCCGAACCCTGGTGTGCACCAAACAAGCGGACCGAGACCGCTGAAAAGAAGGGTCTCGGTCCGCTTCCAAACGAACTTGTGTGGTTCGAATGATATATGAATGCAACACGGACCAAATACATGTAACCGAACCAAAAACAGGAAGACGAGACCCTAAAATGGACAGAATCCGTAATTTTTTCTCGTCATAGACGCGAGTTTGCCCATGGCAGGTTTCAGACGCGCGTCTCCACGCAGCAGATCGTTTGTGTGTGTGAGACGGAGGGATTCTCGCCGCTGTTTTGACTACTTTACACATTTTACAAACTCTTCATGAGTTTCCACCTGGCCAAAATACCATCACATGCAGGCTACGGACAGCTGCACACACACAACGAGCGCATTTACCTCAGAAAACAGCACTGTTTTGGATGTTCGGTAGCTAAGGTTGTGAATGTATCCCTATGCCTGAGGGTTCGATATCTTTTGGTTTGGTGATAAAATTGAATCTGAAACTGAATGCTAATCGGATCAGGACTAAATGTTTTTTTTCCTTATTTTGTCCGGACCAAATGAACCAAACGAACCGAACTACAAGTGTGAACTTGTAAGAGGGCAGAGAACAGAACACCTGGATGGCAATTAACACACAATTCTTTATTAAACGTTAAAAGACAGCACACTTCAAAAAATGTTACCCCCCTTTACTTGATGGACCAGGAGAGGATCACACGAAGATGGATTCAGCCCAGCAGGGAAGATACAAAATAGACCCTTTTGTCACCAATACATAGAAATCAGTCCACCAGGTTCAGTGTCTTTCAGCTCAGTTCCTGGGGCAGAGTTATTTGAGGCTTCAGTCAGGAGCTCTCCTAATCAGAAGTTCCACCCTGACTGCCTACCCCATTTACCCCCCACTAACTTACTATCTTCACCGCCGGAGACACTATTTGTCCCAAGCGGCCGTTTAACGTTCCCCACATAAGAGCTCCAAAACCCAAAAACTCCCCCAGCATTCTCTCTAGAGCAGTCCTCGAGATAATTATTTAAGGAATGTTTAACACGCATCACCTGCACCCATTCATTTCATTAAGGGACACCCACTGACGTAAACTGAATGGCGTGTACATCAAACATTCAAATTATCCACTTCCATTCATCACAATATAGAACACAGTCTAGTGGGGGCAGGACAGGGGAGGGGGGAGCAATCGAACTCCGGTTCGATCCAGCACCCTTAGGGTGTTTTCACACCTATGGATCGTTTGTTTCCGAAACAGGGACTAAATTTGTTACAGAATCAGACACTACTGCTTTTTATAACACATTTCCCGTTATGAATTATGATATAATTTTGTTCGTTGGTCCGTTAACTGGGTCAGATTGCTTTCAAATCTCAAGCGAACCGCTCCAGAGTATGAAAGCATACCGAGACCACCTCTTCAAGGAGGTCTCGGTACGCTTGTTTGGTCCGCGTTTGGTGCTCACCCGAGTGCTATTGCTGCTTTCACACCTGCCCAAACGAACCGCACCAAAGGGGAAAACAAACTCTAGTATGATTCAACCGAACTAAATGAGGCAGGTGTGAAAGCACCCTTAAATTCCTAAAAGCAAATCATGTGACATTGTCTCAGCAAGTCATTCATACATAAGAAAACATTGATCTATTCTAGGCATTCTGAAATGCCAGAGCCAAAGCCTGTCATCAAAATGATTGGCTGCTATGACCTCCTAGAAATGTCTGACATTCTTTGTCACTCCCAGACATTTGCTGCCGATCACTAGCAAACATTGTCTAGTTTGTCAATTTCATTGCGTTTTGTCTGCATGCATTGACTAAACCATAACCGTAATTTATTGCATTTACTGTAACAAATGAACCACAAAGGCATTTGCACCAGTTTCCCCGTGACGAATTTTGTTCTCTTGAACAAATAGGATGGTGCTTTCTAGTAAAAATTTTTTTCCGATATTCTGATTTTTATTTATTTATTTATTTTGCATAAATTAACATTTGTAACTGTACCACCACAGAAAACACATATGATAATTTACGGTATTTCGTTTTCAGTTCTCTCCTATTTGCATAACTGAAAGATGATCACGTGAAGTCCCTGAGCTGAGAGGAATGATCTGGTTGGGGTGCACTCTGGGTGATTTGTTTTGGCAAGGAGTGTTTCAATGATGCGTGTATGTGGCCATGGTGTGTCGGCTTGTGGAGGCCACAGAGTGAGGTGGTGTGATGTATAGAGCAAGACTGACCTTGGGAAGGGTCTGGCTCTCACTCCACTATGCTTTGACCCTGCTCTCTCCCCAGTGTTGGCTGCCATCATTACGAGTCTACTGAAAAATGACTGCATGGTGCTTTACTCTTTTGTCTCTGTGGATTCACGTTGCTTCGAGGTCTGCTGCATCCATGCCATGTTTTGTTTGGTTTTGTTTGTACAAACCTAGCTAGTTCTGTCAGCTACTGTAGTCAGCAGGTCATAAACAGCAGCTGATAAACTGACACACAAATTAAGTTCTTCCAAAATACTCTGACTCCATCTGACATTTTGTTTTCGTTCTATTTTGGGCACGATGGAGTCATCCTATTTTCTCAGACTTGTATCCGATTCGCTTTGCAGTGTCAGAGGAGCAGGCCTCCCCCGAAGCGGCGCTGAGCATGGAAGCCTGCTTGGCAAGGCGAGATAGTGGCCGCGTTACAGCGGGGGGTTCAAAGAGTCAGCGGTCTGGAGGTTACTTTCATTATCAGTCTCTGTTTGAACATCCTTGGCTCCAACTTAATCTGAGCTGTCACAAATGCTGTTTTTAACACTGTCACAGAGAACAAAGCCCCATGCCTTGGATTCTGTGACCTGCCTGACTAAAGCAGATGTTTGTGCAGTTTCTGCTCAACCGTAAACTATAAAAGAACTTGAAGAACCAGCACAAAGGATATTTCTCATTGTTTACTAGTAAGTAGTCTTTAAAGACATAATATGTACGATTTTTGGATTAATTATCCCAAATGTTTTCAACAATGTTTAAATCCAGAGAAATCGTCAATTTTAACGGCCCATGTCATTGCGTCACCTGTCAATGATGTCATATCCCCTTGATGATCCCTTGATTTGTAGGTTTTACTTCCATAGAAACCATGGAAACACCAAAGACACTTTAAAGACATAGTACACCCAAAAATGAAAATTCTATCATCATTTACTCACCCTCAAGTTGTTCCAAATCTGTATATTAATCTTTGTTCTTTTGAACACAAAGGAAGATATTTTGAAGAATGTGTTAAACTGAACAGTTTTGGGGCACCATTGTCTTCCATAGTAGTTTTTTTTCCTTTTTTTCCCCCAAAAATATCTTCCTTTGTGTTCACCAGAACAATGAAATTTATACAGATTTGGAACAACTTGAGGGTGAGTAAATGATGATAGAATTTAAATTTTTGGGTGAACTATCCCTTTAATATGTTTTATGTGTTTTAGTAGACAGGTGATGAAGGTTATCGTCACAAAAACTAATCATTATATAGCTCAACTCGGCTATTGTTTGAATCTCTTGTTTTCTTGATTTACCGTGAGTAAAATTATTGTACAATGCCTCAGAGACTACACTATTTTGTCAAGTGGCTAACGTAACATGATCAGAAATAGCTTTATTTGCAGTAACACGGTAATACTGCATTTTCTCCATACAATATATTTTAAAATTAACTGCATGCCATTTAGCAACAAGTCATCCAGCTTTTATTAATATGATATTCTAATATTGATCTAGCTTACTATGATGTACAACAAGTGTCTCATAGCAGCCACTGAGGGAACACAAAGAGTAACGTTAACATAACTTTCCACACACAAATGTATTTTTAGGATGATTGTTTTGACCAAGTAAAGCAGCTCTGAGTTACCCCACAATTTTAATTAGTCAAATAAAGTGACCTGTATGTGTAGTAATTCAGCACTTGCGGATGTTTCATTAGAATGAAATAAAATGTGAATTTAAGTGATCAAACATAACAACAAAGTTCAAGTTTCAGGGAAGAAGCTTAATACCACTGTAATGTTAATAAAACTAATACATTAGCTCATCCATGAACATGATTTCTGGCTGAGTCCCATCGGATTGCTTCCCATTGGCTGTGGAGGTGAAGATGTCAACTCCCATGATTCCACCACGTTCATTCATAGCGTCATCAAGCTACGCCTTTGTTATTGTTTTGAATAAGCGACCTCTAGCAGCGAAAATTGCACATTGTGCCTTAAAGGGTGGCAGTTTTATGCAAATTAATTTAGAGTATGCTTAAAGAAATAGTTCATTAAACAATTATTTGTAATTTTTTTTTTTTTGGTCACTTTTGGAGCTTAACAGTTGAAACTTCAACTGCAATTGTATGGCAGAGATCAGTCTTGTTATTCCAATTCATTCATTCAAATGTTGTATGAGTAGCTTACTGATTTAGAAATATTCCTGTTTGTGTTAAACATACTGAGCATGAATATTATATTATGTGAGGCTTTAGTGTGAATGATCATCAGTCCAGTATATAATTGTGATTGAGTGACACTGATTGAAACATTCAATGAATGTTTTGAGGAAAGGTCAATGCACATTGTCTACTAATATGGCATATTCTCTCTTGACATTTTCAGCACACTCATGTTCAGTTTTATAAAAATAAGTTTAATTGATGGGTTACTTTGACAAAGGATATTCCTTATAAAATCCAATATAATTTCTATGAAAATGCAAATGTACACTCTATTAATAAAGTAAAAAAAAAAATTGCATGGGAGAAAAAAAATTACACCCTTGTCTGGACAGGCAAGTGACACTTTCAAAATAACTTTTGAAATGTCTAACCTCAAAAGGTCTCCTTCTACCATTGTGACAAATGATACCTGCCCTGCCTGTCAGGTTTCACTAATTGAGCCTTTTTAAAATCATTAGCTTGCAAAGCGAGCTTGAAATCCCCATGGTTCAGAACAAATTAGTTGAGGTGTTTCCCCTCTTTATATTACCATTATGAAAGTCTTACCATCATTGGTTTTTGCTTCCACAGAACACATACAGCAGCATTGCCATAACATCCTAATGATGAGCTGCATCTCATTTTTCAGACTTAAACTCAGCATTTTATGTGATCTAAAAAGCACATGCTGACTTTTAGCTTCTGGCTGAGGGTTTCTACTTTACAAAGCCTGATTGATTCAGACATTGTTTCATCTTGACTGTCTTCTGTATAAATGTTTTAAGACATACGGTTTTAAAAAGCAATACAACTGAGTTTAGGTTTATTGTCATATGATGGTTTTAAAAGTGTCAAAGTGTTTTTTTTTATTTTCTTTTTGTGAAATGATACTGATACTGATAGCTTTGGATAAAAAAAAATAAATAAAAAAAACCATGAAGACTGAATGCTATGAAAAATAACCAAATTTTCTCTATTAAGTCAAATCTAAGTATGATTTGCTGACAGGAAGGCTTTTGTTGTTGCCATGACGAATACAGCAGAGAACAGAGTGAATGTACTCCATAGGGACACAGGTGTCAGATAATGGCTGCTGGGCTGTGATTCACAGAGATGTTTCCTTTGTTGAGTTGGACATGTTCCCTGCAGGTAGAGCCATTTTCACATTTTGTATCATTATTTCTTAAATAATAATAAAACCAGCATAAACTGTGTTTTTATCACAAGCAGAGGATGAACCATCTCCAAGATAAAGAGGTCAAGAAGGTAGAAGTGTGTCCCTCTTCATAACGTCGATTCAAGTCACCAATTTTTTATTTAGCATTTTACACAATACAGATCGATTGTTTCAAAGCAGCTTTACAGTAACAAACTGGAAAATAACAATTCAATGATGCAAACAGAATTCAACTCTGCTGTAAAGCAGCTCTAAAAAGACAACAGTAAACTGTCATTATTCAGTTGAAATAAGTTCAGTGCTGATTCATTTCAGTTCAATAACTGTTAGTTCATCAGTTATGAAATGAGTTCAGTTCAGCTATCCACCTTTTTCCTGACGAGCCTACTGCATTTTGAATTATGTTTGATGCTTCCGATTTGGGGAACTTCCATTCAAGAAGACTGAAAAAATCAAAATATAAGCTTGCACTACAAATAATCATTATCCATCAGTTTGACTGAATGAGCTGTAAATTTTCCTTCATGTTTTATTTTCAGACGTCTTGAGAATAATGTAACGCTTGGTATTTTAATGTGACATGGTATGACAAGAATATCTGTAGGCAAGAGCTCTTTTCAGTCACTGCTTTCTTTTCCTCCTGAATATTTTCAGTGTTGGGGGAAGTTATGCATTACAATATTGTGTTATTCCCTAAAAAAATAACTAGTTACTTTTTATGGAAAGTAATGTGTTACGTTACTTCTGCGTTATTTTTTGTCTAATCTGGGCTGGACTGTTTGTTTATTTTTATAACAATAAAAAAGTTATATTTTTGGCAAATGTTAAGCCCTTTCACACCAAATATGAAATTAATAAGTCTCAGGCTGAAGGAAATGCACATTTACACTTGTACAGTAGAGGGCGCAGCTCAAACTAACCTTTCAGCTGTGCTGCCATTCTGGATTAAAGAAGAATAGGATACAGGAGAAGTTGTTTAACACTCTTATTTATAAATCTAATATAACATGATTTTTGTTTATTATTATGGTTAAATAGGATCATTGAAGGTCAGCAGCAAAGACGGTGGTTAATAAAGTGAGATTAAATACATAAAGTATATTTAATTTAATAAGTATAATTATTACAGGTTTGCGTAAAATTCTGAGATTGCATTTCACTGTTTTTATTGATTTTGAGGAATAGTGAATGTTTTTGTACAACTGAGTATGTTCACATTAAGGGTGCGTTCACACTTGTAGTTCGGTTCGTTTGGTTCATTTGGTCCGGACCAAAGAAGAAAAAAAAAAAATTTAGTCCTGGTCCAGTTAGCGTTCACATTGGCAATTTTATCACCAAACCAAAAGATACCGAACCTTAAGGCATAGGGATACATTCACGATGTGACTGGGTCGGATTTTATGACGTATTGCCTATTTTTAGACGGAACTTACCGAACATCCAAAACAATGCTGTGTGCTGAGGTAAATCAGCTCATTGTGTGTGCATAGCGGTGCGCAGCCTGCATGTGATGGTATTTTGCCCAGCTGGGAACTCGTGAAGAGCTTATAAAATGTGTAAAGTAGTCAAAATACCGGCGGGAATCCATCCGTCACACACAAATGATCTGCTGCATGGAGACGCGCGTCTGATGCCTTGTGATGGGCAAACTCACGACTATGACAAGAAAAACCGACATGCATGAGGATTCTGTCCTTTTTTGGGTCTCGTCTTCCTGTTTTTGGTTCGGTTAACGTTACATGTCTTTGGTCCATGTTGCGTTCATATATCATTCGAACCACACCAGAGTTCGTTTGGAAGCGGACCGAGACCCATCTTTTCAGCGGTCTCGGTCCGCTTGTTTGGTGCGCACCAGAGTTCGGATGGCAGCATTCACATATGTTCAAATGAACCGCACTAACCGAGCAATCGCACCGGGGTTCGTTTTAATCGAACCAAACATGACAAGTGTGAACGCACCCTTAGTCTAGAACTACAGTAACCTTCATGTTCACATAGTGCGCACAACACCTCTGAACTTTATTTCTCTCAACATGAGGACATGGAAGGCTGTCGGTTAATAAATGAGATAAACAAACAAACAACTTATTTGAAAAAGTAACTTAGGTATTTTGTTGTAAATTGAAAAAGTAATGCGTTACTTTACCAGTTACGTCAGTCTGAAGTTACTTGTAATGCGTTTCCCCCAACACGGATTATGATTATCCCCCTTTGTATTCCACTTTAACATTTTGAAAAAAAGACCACTCTGCATTTTACGATATATCCCATTAATAATTCCCTGAATGCAACGAAAAATCGCGTTTTTCTCCCCAAATCCTCAATCTCTTTCCAAGTTTATCACACAAATCCTTTAAAATGTAATTGTTTCCTCCTTTAGTTCTTGAAGAGGATATAACTGTGTTGTGGGGGAAAACTAATGATCTGTCCTGCCAACTCTTTGGACCTTGACTCATAGATGCAGTGCAGGTTGCATTTTATTTCTGCTGAACCGATGATCTGTTGAGGTCATTGCCTGTGGCTTTGTCATAGCACTCGGTTTATGTCCTAAGCTGCCTTTGATTTTTATGGCTTTTTTTGGTAATAAGAAGCAAATATACTGTTACTATGACAAAAAAAAGTATGGGCACAGCATCCAAAAATGTTATTCTCCATTACACCCTTTTTGTACTCCCTAATTGTTATCATAAACATGCTTCTATTAAAACACAATTTTATGTCATTACCAGAAACATGACTGGTCGTCAACTTCTGTTTTTATGTAAACTTCTTTTTCTGAGAGACTTGTGGCAAAAATAAAATAAAACCTCATCTTGGTGATATATTCCTCACTTGTAAGTCGCTTTGGATAAAAGCGTCTGCCAAATGAATAAATGTAAATGTAAATATTCTCTGATGTTTTTCTTGTAAAATAAGGGAAAAACCTCTATAATAATGTTTTTTTTTTTTTAGTATTATTATTATTTTTCTTTTATTGTGATGCTTAATGAAAGAATGAGGAACTTAACTGCCCAGATTCTTGTGTTGAGGATTTATTGGAGCTGTGTGAAAAGAGTCAGGGTCAGCAACTTTATTTAAATGAAAAAATAGAAATGGGGAAAAAAAGAATAAAAAAAACAACAACACAAAAGGGCAAATAACTCAAAGCCCAGACTCTATGGTGTTGCTATGGTAATAAGGATATCATCAGAGCATAAGGGAATTCTGCCTATCAGTCCTTTGTGTTGTTTTAATATTTCCCATAATGCCACTTCATTTGGTTCACTAATCCACAACAATCTGGTCCCTCTCCTGCCACAATCATTTATTAACCCTTGTTTATTTTTCGGAATTAAAAGGAGTTATTAGTTTGGGTTTGGTATTTTTGCAAATTAGCTCTAAATGTCAAAGTTTACTTATCACAGTCAGTTTATATATAATTATAATCGTCTGAATGCAGTATGTTTATATACAGACAACTAAATAAGGTGTAAATTTAAGTTAGGCATAAAAGTAAGTTTTGATTTGATATATTTTAAACAGTGTGTTACTGAATATGTGCAAATGTCATATTCAAAGTTTATAAAGAAACAACAACAATATGATGGAGTTATTTAGAGATGAAGATATTACTGATGCAGGTTTCTTGTTGAAATATTGTACATTAAAGTTCCACAGTAGTTGAATTCAGAGTTCACTTATGGTGAATTTGTCCCCAAGTGTCATTTTAATAATGCCTACCCCTTTTTAACTCATAAAGACCACCAAACACACATACATACATGCTCTTTCTCTCTCTTTTAACACTCGTTGATCCCTGAGGTGGTCTGCAGCCAGGCTAGGTGAGAAATGATATCAGTGTCAGTTATTTTTACTCAGACTCTTTTTATAGCATGTTTTAATAAATCTTTTGGGCCATCTTCAGGAGACCAAATGAGGGGGAATTCTTCATCACGGCTTTTAGACTATATGAATGATCACAAATTTTTAAAGAATAATTCATATAGGAAAGTCTGGATATTTTAGTCAGAAGAGTGTTTGTTGGCATTTCTTTAGGTTTTGGAAGATCACATGGTTTCAGGTAAAAGTTTGAATTTGAAAATTAGGGTTTCTTGATAAGAAGACTATATATAGTGACCCTTGTCTTGTTATAAGCAACATCTTTCTCAGTGATCTCAGTATTTATGTTTTGCGTTCCAGTTTGTTTTTTTTGTTTTTTTATCTTACACCAGTGCACTCTAAAAAATGCTGGGTTAAAAACAACCCAAGTTGGGTTGAAAATGGACAAACCCAGTGATTGGGTTGTTTTAACCCAGCGGTTGGGTTAAATGTTTGCCCAACATGCTGGGCAGTTTTTTTTAAACCAACTATTGTTTAAAAATTGCTATATGGCAAGCTTAAAATTAACCCAAAATAGTTGGGAAATTAAAAACCAGATGCAATTAGAAGCAACAATAATAGACAAAAGGTGAATGTTTATTAATAAGCTTTAGTATTTTATCAATATAAATTTAATAATTTAATAGTTTTGTTAATATAAATTTATTAATAAGCAATTTAATAAATGTTTATTGTTTAATAATTATTCATTGAACATTAATAAAAGTTCATTTCCAACATACTTTGGGTTAATTTTAATTAAGCAATACAGTAATTTTTAAACAATAGTTGAGTTAAATAAAACTACCCAGCAGGTTGGGCAAACATTTAACCCTACCGCTGGGTTAAAACAACCCAATTGCTGGGTTTGTCCATTTTCAACCCAACTTGGGTTGTTTTTAACCCAGCATTTTTTAGAGTGTGGGATAAAATAGACTTAAACATATTGTCTAAAATAAATACTCAAGTATATAAAGTCAATCTAATTAGATAAAAGATTTGATATTTTTGCTTGAAACAAGACAAAATATTGATTAATATTCACAATATGTATATTATGAATATATCCACAAAGTAACTTTCCCTCATCTGCTACCCTGGAGGGTGTTTTATTTACTTATGTAAATTATAATTATAATTTACATAAGTACATAAATCACCATCCAACTGTTTGTCTTTACTGATTCCATACAATTTGTACACTAAGTCAATAGAAAGTTTTGTGGGTGTGGGTTGTATCTTTGTGAAACCAGAGTAAGTGCTAATCAGCCAGGCAACCTTATATTTTCTGTTATCTTAGAGCTGCCAATTAACAGTTATGAAAACTTATGAAAATAACATTTCCACCTACACTTGGGTGACACGATATTGCAGTTCGTCGACATGACACCAAGTCAAACCATGACCTCGAGTGAAGTCGCTGACACATCTCAACCAGGTGTAAATTAATGAACCTTAAGACACAAAGATGAGTTCTATATTAAGAGTCTCTTAATCTTCCATGTGGCTGTACTATATGATAGCTTTGTGAGAGGAATGGAACATAATTTAAGTCGTTATTCATTGAAAATGCCTTTCTGTTCAGATTGTGATGCACATGAGATCTTTTGTTTGCATTCAGATCATCACCATCCAAAAAGAAGGAAGAGAAGAATCATCTGTGCATAACTTAACTGATTTTATATGCAATGTGAACACACCAGGTATGATAGTGTGAAAGCACTATAGTGCACTTTATAATTGATGCTCATTATAAAACAGTAGCTCATTCTTTTCATAATTTATAAATATCAAATTTGTGGTGCTCCAGTAATGACAGCAATTTGTGTGGCGTTCCAAAAACAAACCATACATTTGGAATATGAATAAAAACTTGGCACTTGAACAAAAACTATTAATCTTGTAAAAAAACATTTTGAGCACTTGAAAGCGTGTTGACATCATTAGTGATTTTAACATTGCACAACACAGAGAAAGGAAGTTGCCTTTCATGTCAGCAGCAGAATTCCCACCATGTGTGTTTACAGTGTGTTACACTGGCTGGGTGTAGCTACAAATGCCATGAATGAAAAACCACTAAGTTAATTCTATTTTAGTCATAAATGAATGTTTCATTATACTGTTATTTTAAGCAGCAGTAATGTGAACTGCAGTTAAATTTGGTAGTAAATGTATTTGGAGAAAACTGAAAAGAGACAGCAAGGCGCAAAGTACGATGCTAATGAGGTAAAAGTATAATTCACTATCAGTTTTGGGCTTTTTTTAAAACCCCATTTAAATCCACTTTAAAGGGTTAGTTCACCCCAAAAATAAAATTCTGTCATTTATTACTTACCCTCATGTCGTTTCACACCCGAAAGACCTTCGTTAATCTTCGGAACACAAATGAAGATATTTTAGTTGAAATCCGATGGCTTCATGAGGCCTCCATAGACAGAGCAATGACACTTCCTCTCTCAAGATCCATAAAGGTACTAAAAACACATCTAAATCAGTTCATGTGAGTTCAGTGGTTCAATATTAATATTATAAAACGATGAGAACATTTTTGGTGCACCAAAAAACAAAACAAAATAATGACTTATATAGTGATGGCCGATCAAAACACTGCTTCAGGAAGCTTCGGAGCGTAATGAACCAACGTGTTGAATCAGCTTTTCGGAGCGCCAAAGTCACGTGATTTCAGCAGTTTGGCTGTTTGACGTGCAATCCGAATCATGATTCGACACACTGATTCATAATGTTCTGAAGCTTCCTGAAGCAGTGTTTTGAAATCGGCCATCACTAAATAAGTCGTTATTTAGTTTTTTTTGGCGCACCAAAAGTATTCTCGTAGCAAATGAACCGATTTCAATATGTTTTTAGTACCTTTATGAATCTTGAGAGAGGAAATGTCATTTCTCCCTATGCAGGCCTCATGGAGCCATCGGATTTCAACTAAAATATCTTAATTTGTGTTCCGAAGATTAACGAAGGTCTTACGGGTGTGGAATGGCATGAGGGTGAGTAATAAATTACAGAATTTTCATTTTTAGGTGAACTAACCCTTTAAGTTGGAGAAACTTAGAAGATTCAATGACTGTTTATAAGTTAATTTGTGGATCTCCCACACAAGCTCTATAGAGACGTGTACCACATAATTCTAAACCTACAAACCATATAGGATGAAATAATAGCTTTTATAATTATGTGTTTGTGGTAAGACACATGTTCATGTGACCTCATTTAAATGACAATTTAGAGCTATAATTCTAAGTTTGGTTTTATTAAATTTAAAAATGCAGAAACTGACTGTCATTTGTAAGTTATGAAATCGCATCAGGCAGTGTATACAATGTAATTGATATTTTACTTCTGTTACTGTGTTATTTTAGTATAATTTATATACGATTATAGTATTTATTAATATTTTGAAATTTTGTTTTTTATTTTCATTTTTCAATTTAATTTTAGTTTGCTTTTGTAATTTTATGTGTTTTGTACAACTCACATTGACAGGGAAATACCCAATCTATCTGCTTACATGGCAGACACAAATGCACATATCCAATTCAAATCAGTATCAGATTTATTTCCACATGAGGCCTGAAACTGATCTGAGAATATTGGAATCCATGTGTTTTTCCTGCTTACACGTTGCAAAATATTTTGGACAAAAAAAAGGCTTTGATGTCTAGAAAGTTAAACACAATTTCATATGTGTATTCTTTTAACAAATGTTGTCAGCGTTTTTAACATAGATGATGACTTTTCAAAGGACTTGCGCTTGTGGATGACATTGTGCTTGGTCTGAATCACAGAGCCACAGAATAAGAGATAGTGACACAAAAGATAAACATGCACATCAATGTTTATGTGTTATTAAAGGAGCATGTAGCCATAGGCTCTGTGCGCTCTTGTCATCCTAGAAAGGACATGGGGATACAGAGAATGGAGAAAGAGAGAGAGCTAGAGGCCAAGAGGAAGGAAGCAATCAGAATAAGAGTCATTGGAAACTGTGCCAGCAGGGATATATTATTATAAGGGACTAAACTCAGGGTCATGAGCGATGTTCATGTGCGGATGTGAGCATGACTGTAAACATTTCCTCGTGCATTTCAATATTCTGGTTTTGGAAGGACAGAAGGGCTAATATAAATTAGGGTTGTGCGCTATTTAGAATGGAATTGTTCCATTCAGAATTGAATTGAAAATACTTTTTAAAATACTTCTTGATTATGAATTGTAATAGGAAATAAATCAGAACTAGAAAAATATATTTAAATTTGAATTTAAGGATGTAGAATTTAAATTTATTTAAATCAAAAGAGATTCATATAACCCCAATAGGCATAATTTAATTATAAATATGATATACAATTCTAAAAATATAATTATAAACTTAATGTAAAAAAGGTTTGTGAAAACAATTATTAAATTATGATTTTTGCCCAACCCTGGTACTGTAAATTATAATGTTTTTATTTTGGGTGAACTACGTCTTTAAATATTATTCCCTCTTCCTTGGCACACCATATATTGGGGCCTCTGCACAGATAGGAAATATCCCTAGTGCAAGATATGATGCAGATATAATCCTCACTGATGAATGGACGAACTTCAAGGCACTCAGACCCTGAGTGTATGAACCATGTGTGGGGATTTATTGTGCATGTAAGGTAAATGCATTCACAGAGAATTCCAGTGGTGCCACTGCTGTCTGAGCTGTTAAATAGATAATTGCCAGTTATTTTATGCAACTGGTTTTTATGTCCTATTAGAATTAAGCAGCATTTGTCACCAGAGCTTAATGCTATAGATTAAAAGATGCTTCCGTTGCTGGGATGGATTTTTTTTTCTTCACAAAAATGACAGGTATGCATGACAGGTATATTAGTAGTCACCTTTCAGATCTGAAGCAGTGTAATGATTGAGAATCATGCAGTACTGCATTCAATCCTCTTGATTGCATTACTGTTAAGATATTATAGGTGTATTTAAAATATTTTGGCTTGGTTTCAAAGGTATTTAGTTCAAGCACTGACATATTAGTCAGTGCAAGTTGCTTTCAGTTAAAACTGCTCAAACATGCATTTTAGCCTGAGACTAGGCTTAAAGGGTTAGTTCACCCAAAAATTCTGTCATTAATTACTTACCCTCATGTTGTTCCACACCCGTAAGACCTTTGTTCGTCTTCAGAACACAAATTAAGATATTTTTGATAAAATCGGATGGCTCAGTGAGCAAGTTAATTTACACTTTCAAACACCCAGAAAAGTGCTAAAGTTATATTTAAAACAGTTCATGTGACTACAGTGGTTCAATCTTAATGTTATAAAGTGATGAGAATACTTGTGTTCCAAAAAACAAAATAACAACTTTATTCAACAATATCTGATGGGCGATTTCAAAACGCTGCTTCATGAAGCTGCAAAGCTTTGCAAATCTTTTGTTTTGAATAAATGGTTCGGAGTGCGTATCAAACTACCAAAGTCACGTGAACTATTTAAATTTTAAAACACTTATGATGTAACAAAGTCTCGTTTACTGAAATCACGTGACTTTGGCATTCTGAACCACTGATTTGAAATGAAAGATTCATAAAGCTTCGAAGCTTCATGAAGCAGTGTTTTGATATCGCCCATCACTAGATATTGTTGAATAAAGTCGTTATTTTGTTTTTGGCGCACAAAAATAATTTGTCGCTTCATAACATTAAGATTGAACCACTGTAGTCTCATGAACTGTTTTAAATGTCTTTTTTAGTACCTTTCCTTGCATTTGAAAGTGTAAATTAACTTGGTGGCACTGCAGGCCTCACTGAGCCATTGGATTTCATCAAAAAATATCTTAATTTGTGTTCCGAAGATGAACGAAGGTCTTACAGGTTTGGAACAACATGAGGGTGAGTAATTAATGACAGAATTTTCATTTTTGGGTGAACTAACACTATAAGCCTTGAAACCGGGGGGCAGTATAATTCAATTTCAATGCATGACAAAATACAAATGTGATCCTGTAATCACTTGTGTATAGCAAGAGGGTAGACTTTTTTTAAAAGCAAGGACAAGAAAATGTGATCCTCACTCTTTAAACTGCTGAAGCACTCAATATTGGACCGACTGCGGTGTTGCTAGTGCTTGAAAGCGCGACTGCTGTATTATGGGTTTCTATGCACCTCATTTTCTATTACTTAATTAAGCGGCATGTAGTACTTTCAATGGTGATTTTTCAGGCTGAAACATCATTTTTGTTTTAAAAGACACGAGAAGGACATTAACTCTTGTTTGATTGATTGCAGCTTTCAGTTTTTGCTCTCAGATCAGAGGCAATATCTTTGTCTCTGGCCTCAGACGTGGCATGCATGAGATATTTAGCCTGTGCTGAGATTTTATTTTGGGTTTTACCAACAAATTGTCACAAATACCTTTTTTTTCTATTGTATTTTTTTTTGTTATTTAATTTTTTTTTCATTCTTATTATTTATTTAGGAAGAAACAGGCTTCCATTGGCTCCCGCTTTTATTTTTCAAATACATATTTAAGATTTTGTTTTGGTATTTATTTGTATGCTATTTTGAATGATTGGCTATTTGAAATATTTCTTTAACCTAGCAATTCCAATTGTGCATTTGTATGAAAATTTGCCTGCTAACACATTATTTCATGATTCATAATTTATCTTGTTAGCATTACAGAGAGAAAGGAAGCAGCTCTTGAGATTTGATTGTCTCCCAAGGCTTTTGCAGAGCAGGTGCAGTTTTGAGCACCCCATCCAAATCTATAAAGAAAATCTCGAACCGCTCAGGTGTTCATAACGTTAGGGAGAGCTGTGAGGGGACCTACCCTTTGATATAACCTAAAATCACACTTCAGTTACTTTTAATATCCCAATCACACCCTACCCAGATGGACATAATTACAGACTGGTTTATTTTAACTGAACCCTGTCTGGCGTTTTCGCTGTGTGCAGCTCTGAGATAAAGGATAAAGGATTGCCCCTCGTGCTGTGTCAGCCCAGTGACCCGTCAGCAATTTCAGATTGCCTTAATGTGAAAATCTCCTCATCTGCTTTAATTACCACCTTACAGTGGGACGTCTACAATTACTCCTGTAATCATAGAGGTGTCCGCTGGGGCTTAGACCCTGCTGCTCGACTCAACACAAAACTCTGTCTATTTGTGATTGTGTCGCTTACCTGGTTTAAGCACATATAAAGCCTAATTAGCTTACTGTTTGCCTTGAGAATATAAAAAAATGCTTTGAAATTTAAAAGTGTTTTTCTTTAGATATTTATCAGTGCTACACTACGGTGATTTAAATTATTTAAACTAAGGTGGTTTACTAGTGTATACTAGATTGTCACGTTTGGCTTCATGTATTAAACAATAAGAACTTCTATGATTTTTTTAATATACAATTTTTAACTTAGAATACAATATTAATTTATAAAATGCTGTTGTGAATGTATCTCTTTTGACATATTGTCATATTAACAACTTGTCATATAGTTTGACATACAGTAACTCTCACAAACCTTAAAGGGATAGTTCACTCAAAAATTAAAATTATCCCATGATTTACTCACCCTCAATCCATACATGTAGGTGTATGATTAGCTTCTTTCAGACAGAGATATATTTAAAAATATCCTGGCTCTTCCAAGCTTTATAATGGTAGTGAATAGGGGGCGAGGTTTTGAAGCCCAAAAAAATGCATCCATCCATCATTTAAATAATTAGCTCCAGGGGATTGATAAAGTATGGAAGGATTTGGGCCAAGCAATAATAAAAAAAATAAAACCATCTCGAGATTAAAATTAAATTTCGAGAAAAAAGTCGAGATAAAATGTTGAGAATAAAGTAATTAAATTACGAGGAAAAAAGTCGTTAAATTACGAGAACAAATTCGTTAAATTATGAGAAAAATGTCGTTAATTTTCAAGAAAAAATTCTAAATAAAATGTTGAGAATAAAGTCATTAAATTACGAGAAAAAACTTGTTAAATTTTATAAAAAAGTCGAGATAAAATGTTGAGAATAAAGTCATTAAATTACGAGAACAAATTTGTTAAATTATGAGAATAAAGTCATTAAATTACGAGAAAAAAGTCGTTAAATTATTAGAACAAATTCGTAATTTAACGACTTTTTTCTCGTAATTTAACGAGTTCATTCTCAACATTTTATCTCGACTTTTTTCTCAAATGTAACGAGTTTTTTCTCGTAATTTAACGAGTTTATTCTCAACATTTTATCTCGACTTTTTTCTCGAAATGTAACAAGTTTTTTTTCATAATTTAACGAGTTTCTTCTCAACATTTTATCTCGACTTTTTTCTCGAAATTTAACGAGTTTTTTCTCGTAATTTAACGAGTTTATTCTCAACATTTTATCTTGACTTTTTTCTAGAAATGTAACGATTTTTTTCTCGTAATTTAACGAGTTCATTCTCAACATTTTATCTCGACTTTTTTCTCGAAATTTAACAAGTTTTTTTTCATAATTTAACGAGTTCATTCTCAACATTTTATCTCGACTTTTTTCTCGAAATTTAACGAGTTTTTTCTCGTAATTTAACGAGTTTATTCTCAACATTTTATCTTGACTTTTTTCTAGAAATGTAACGATTTTTTTCTCGTAATTTAACGAGTTCATTCTCAACATTTTATCTCGACTTTTTTCTCGAAATTTAACGAGTTTTTTTTCATAATTTAACGAGTTCATTCTCAACATTTTATCTCGACTTTTTTCTCGAAATTTAACGAGTTTTTTCTCGTAATTTAACGAGTTTATTCTCAACATTTTATCTCGAATGTTGAGAATAAAGAAAAATATCAATATTTAAAACTTTATAAACTAAAATAACTAGCTTCTGGCAGATGACCATATGCATGCGCAGTCGACTTGCGCCACAAGAGTAACCCCTGGCGCGTTGTATGACGTAGGATGTAGGAGTAGCGTAAGTTTAGACGTCTTTCGCGGCTTCTAATTTGTGACCAGTGTTTTGTTTTGCTCCGCGCTTATCATTGCGTCATGTGTCGGGTCAGGGGTTACTTTTCCACCGGAAATCAATAAGTACGGCCGTCTAACTTCCTGGACAGTATTGATTATTTTCATGATGGATAGATGTGTTATTTTGGATTTTTAAAATCTCACTCCCCTTTCACTACCATTATAAAGCTTGGAAGAGCCAGGATATTATTAAACATATCTCAGATTGTGTTCGTTTGAAAGAACTGAAGATAATCATATACACCTAGGATGAGTAAATCATTGGATAATTTTTATTTTGAACTATCACTTTAAGGAATGTATCACGGAAATGGTAAACGGTACCTTTCGAATAACACACGACAAACTAAATGCCAGCCCAATAACCACTCAGAAAGATTCACTGACTTTGGTGAGTCTGATTCAAACCTTAAATTCACAAATGAGTTTGAAAGCGTGACTCATTAAAAAGAACTGTTTTGTAAGAGTCGTTTGTTTGCTAATTTGACATTAATGGCTTGTGCTGTGTTCGTTGCTGCTAAAGAGATTATAGCTGATGATGCACTCAAAACTTTCCCAACCAGGATTTAAATGATTGTTGCACATTTTATTTTTTGTTACACTTTAGTCATAGTCTGGGGGCCTGTTTATAGTCATTTGGATAATATTTAAGTATGTATTAAAAATGTATCTTCCAAATCTGTGCACAGACATAATGTATAACAGCTGGGTATGGGCTTATAGCACATCATCTTCTAAGTATCCAAGCTACAAATGGCCACACAGAGATGGTTAGAGCTTATTTAATAGTGCAGTTTTTGCCAGGGAGCCACTGGAATTTCTCAGCACAAGGTAGTAAACAGTATTTATTTTTTTTTATTTGTTACACTTTTAACCTGTCATCTGCCATCAAACAAAGCAACACTTAACTCCTGTGGACACACCCAGCTCCAATCCAACCTACCAAAAAGCAATAGCTACTTATTGTGCCTTTATTTAATTGGAGGTTTGGAAAAAGCCGAGTTCGTGTTAGAATTGGCATGCAAGATCTGATCTGGTAACAAATTACACACATACAAAAGCAATGAATTTCAATCACCTTTCCTGTCTGCTTTCCAGATTGGCTGCGTGTCAGACTGCCGCAATGGCCGTCCATACATTTTAAATGATGTGAATGTTCACAAGAGAACATTATTCATGAGTCCTTCATTACTCCACCATTAAATAAATAATAAAATAAAAACCAAGCCAAAGAATACAGCATTTCTTGTGCTCTGACAGAAAGAGAATGTGTAAAAGACAGATCAGCAAAAGCATTGGCACACCAGGCATCACTTTGAATGGTTTTTGAATGTGTTATTTGGTGCATGTGTGTTTCAAGGTGACTGACGCACGATGTGAGCGGTCACATTGTGCCGAAACGGATCTAATAGGTAAGAGAGAGCCATTAATCCCATAGTTCAGTGCACTGTAGCTAATTGTCATAGTATAATTACGTCCATGGACAGGAATACAATTTTGTAGATATGGAGGATATAATGGGGTGGTTATTGAGGATATGAAACATTTATTCTACTTGCCTCCTCACTACTTTTACAGATTTTAAAAAGCAATAGGGGTCAGAAAACAAATGAAAAAGAACTCAAAAGATGATAGTCACAGCGTGTGATCCACACCGTATATCACAAACGGTGAAGTAACTCGTATGAAATGAGATATTATTATATAGCGCAAACAAAACACCCACGCTTCCTTCAACCACACACATGCAGTTTCCTCAGCTGCCTGTCCATCCTTTGGGCCTTATTCGCTTTGATTAGCTCCACTGATTCAGGACAAATGATTGGATATCGAAGGTCTGTGACATTAATGTGAGCTAAATCAAAGTGCCGGCTGTAGCTGTCCTCCGTCAGGCAAGTGGGTGAGATATTGTGTATATCTTGATTTATTTTTTTCCCCACCAGCCTGGTTACATCATTATTGAGTTTATGCCGCCGGAAGGTCGCTCTCAAATGTTAGCGTAACATTATGCATTCCAGTTCTCATTAATTCTTCATGCAAACAAGGGCTTTAAAATCAAAACAAGCTTGTGATGAGGACAATTTGCTGTCAAGAAACTGTCATACCAAATGATTCCACATAATATGTGTGTACTTAGGAGCCATCAGCTGCGGATTGTTTACAGGAGGAGTGTTTATGGGTTTTGGTGAAATCCCCGAGGCAATATATTTTGACATTTTCCACAGAAAATGAAAATGAGAGAGGTCCTTTCAAGTTTTTTTCTATTCTTTTCTTTTTAAAATGTTCTTCCACAAAGTATACTCTGTGAGCCAGCCATCATCTTGCTTGTGAAAACACTGTTTTTATTTATTCATGTCATGATGAGTGGATTTTGCAGTTTGTGCCACTTTGCATTTCTCACACCGTTTCATGCTGATGCGCCTCTGCAAACACAAGCCCCAAAATGAGGCTTAATGCCCCTTTTCTCTCCTTGTCAGACCCCTTAGTACCTCAGCACGGCCAGATCCCACTGTGTTAAAGCTGCCTGTAAGCTTTTAATATTTCTCCCTCTGTTTGCAGCTCCGGCTCTAATGGCTGACCCATGCTGCACTGTAGGGACCAAAGCTCAGAGGAAATCTGCCGCTCGGCTTTTAATGAGAGCGGATCAGATCAATCGCCTCTGCTTTTCTCTCTGTCAGCGTGACAACGGGCCTCAATAGAGATTAGCTTCTCTGCGGCGTCGCCAGAAATATGTGAGGACGTCTTGTTTACCCTGGCTGTGTTTTTTTTTTTTTTTCCTCCCCACAATTTCCGGCATTTTTTCACTGTTTCATTTTGTATCTTCACAGACATATCGAATGGGCCTGCTTTTCTTTGGTCTCACTGTAGATGAGGCTGTCGATCGGGAATGTGTAAAGTGAAACATGCTCCTCCTAAGGTTTTTTTTTTTTTTTTTGTGGTTGGAATGGCAAAATCTATTCTTATAAGCAGCTCTGCTATTTCTGTCTTGTATTTTTGTCAATGCTTACTTTAAAGAGATAGTTCACCCTAAAATGAAAGTTCTGTCATTTAGCCACCCTCATATTATTTAAAACATGAGGGTGGCTACATTTTAAACATGGAGAGTACATTTTAAAGTCATTATGAAACAGAAGTATTTTCTTTCATATTATATTATGATCTACATCCTAGTGAAACAGATTATCCAAAAATAAAAGATGAAATGTTGGTTGTATCCGTCGGTTGTTGATTGGATGGAGGCAGAACTGAATGCGATTATAAGAAAAGGTCAAGGTTTATAAGGATGAAATGATTGGAGAAGTCACTTGTTGTTTCACTGGAAAATGAAACTAAACTAAACCTAAATGGATGAATAAGATCAATAACATGCATTTAGAAAGTAGATATGGTGGGTTTACATTTCATGACAACCATACAAAAAGCATTTTATAAAAATCAACTTTAAATACCAATAAATAAACCATATTGTTAATCGACTCAGATTCTTCTTCAAAAGCTGAATGTCCACGCTACTGTTTTCCAATAAAAGTGAATAGTGATTATATGGGGTCATAAGATTTTTAGAGTCTACAATTTAAATTTAATTATTTTCCTTAAACACACATTTAACATATGTCTTCAGAAGTCTTAGGATATAACGTAGGAGTCTTATGGACTACTTTTCTGACATTTTTATGGTGCCATTTTGGATCTTGACTGTCCCTGTGTTACGAAAGGACAGCACTGATCACAGAGAGTGCAAATCCATGTGCAGTTTAATGAGAAAATACAATCCACAGTTATAGTCCAAAAACCAGACAGTAGTGATGGCCGATTTCGAACCACTGCTTCATGAAGCTCAGAAGCTTCATGAATCTTTTGTTTCGAATCAGTGATTCGGAGCGTGTATCAAACTGCTAAAGTCATGTGATTTTAGTAAACGAGGCTTCGTTATGTCGTCACTGTTTCACCGATAGAGGGTGATGATAAAGTGAGCCCATGAATCATGCAGATTCACTGAGAACTATTGAACAAGTGTCTTGGGCTTTACCTTATGGTTTTACCTGGTCTCCGATCAGTTTTATAAATTTGTAGATGTTTTAATTATACATTAGAATAATTAAAATTAATAATGGTAGTTATTAATCTCTTATTGGCCTATTTAGCTTGATCCATGGAACAAAGAAACAAGCCTTTAAAATTGATAAATGGACACATATTATACAGACACTCTATATTTAATCTTATTAGATGATTAGTTAATTCCATTTGATTGATTTTACTTTCAATAAAACTTTTGCAATACATTTGTTAAAGGTGCCTGTGACGAGCAGGGCGGGCGAGAGCCGTGAGGGAACGGCGCGAGGCCGGTGACGCGAGTGATAATGAGCGTCACCTGCGAGGCGTGCCGGCCTCGAGTCTCTCACGGAGGAGCTCCGGAGGCATAAAAGGAGGAGCGACATCAGTGAAGGACGAGAGAGGACCAGGCCTGGACTTTATTTTATGTTTTATTATGTTTGTGTGGCCGGCAGACGTCCGCGAGGGTCTGCCGGCATTACTTTCGTTTTGTTTGTTTATTTTATATTAAAGTTTTGTTGAATGTTCGCCGGTTCCCGCCTCCTTCTTCCCACATCTACTAACCTTGTTACAGTGCCCTAGAACTTTTTTTAAAAAAGATGTAATATAAGTCTAAGGTGTCCCCTGAATGTGTCTGTGAAGTTTCAGCTCAAAATACCCCATTAATTTTTTTAACTGACTATTTTGGGGCATAATAAGAAATGAGCCGATTCAGGGTGTGTGGCCCTTTAAATCTGGTGCTCTACGCCCCAAGAGCTCGCGCTTGCCTTAAACAACATAAAAAAAGTTCAAACAGCTAATATAACCCTCAAAATGGATCTTTACAAAGTGTTCGTCATGCAGCATGTCTAATCGCGTAAGTACAGTGTTTATTTTGATGTTTACATTTGATTCTGAATGAGTTTGAGGCTGTGCTCCGTGACTAACGGCTAATGCTACACTGTTGGAGAGATTTATAAATAATGAAGTTGTGTTTATGAATTATACAGACTGCAAGTGTTTAAAAATGAAAATAGCGACGGCTCTCTTGTCTCCGTGAATACAGTAATAAAAGATGGTAACTTTAACCACATTTAACAGTACATTAGTAACATGCTAACGAAACATTTAGAAAGACAATTTACAAATATCACTAAAAATATCATGTTATCATGGATCATGTCAGTTATTATTGCTCCATCTGCCATTTTTTGCTATTGTCCTTGCTTGCTTACCTAGTATGTTGATTCAGCTCTGCACAGATCCAGACGTCCTGCCCTTGTCTAAAGCCTTTCATAATGTTGGGAACATGGGCTGGCATATGCAAATATTGGGGGCGTACATATTAATGATCCTGACTGTTACGTAACAGTTGGTGTTATGTTGAGATTCGCCTGTTCTTCAGAGGTCTTTTAAACAAATGAGATTTATATAAGAAGGAGGAAACAATGGAGTTTGAGACTCACTGTATGCCATTTCCATGTACTGAACTCTTGTTATTTAACTATGCCGAGGTAAATTAAATTTTTGAATCTGGGGCACCTTTAAAGGGTATTTTTAATGCATGTTTGGCCTTAGTTTTGTTGTATTTCCATGTTCTGACCACTAGGGGTCACCGTGGAGACGGGTGTCAGATTGTTTCGAAGCCTCGAATCATTATGGCACATTTGCTTCAACTGTTTCAGTGTTTCACGAAGCCTCGATCTGCCCATCACTACCAGACAGAGGGTCAAAGCACAAGTTATTAGTACAAATCCAAGACAAGGCAGATATCAGAACCAGGAACAACAAGACTACTCAGAAAACTGTCAGTAACACAAAACAAAACTTCATACTAAAACCTAGGGGCGTACAAATAGACAGAGCTAATTATGTTGTTAAAACAAGACACAGCTGAAACTGATAAACTAATAATGAGCAGAGAATTCTGGGAATAACAGAGTGTGACAATAAGGAAGTCTGCCATCTGCTGGTAAAAAATTGCATCCGCAGCTGACAGATGTAACACCCTGGTCCACATTTACTTTGATTGATTGTATGAACAGATTAAACAGTCTTCAAAAAACTACTACTTTTGTGTTTCACAAAACAGAAGTTCATACAGATCTAGAACAACATTAGGGTGAGTAAACAATGACATGATTTAAATTTTTGGGTGAACCGTCCTTAGGAACATCTCTTCAGTGTCGCCGTGATTTACGTGATCGCATTTTACTTGTGGTTGATCGCATTCTCTTCCTTTACCTCTTTTTGCCTTAATCCTAATATCAATCCTCCCTTCTAACTTTCTCCCTTGGTGTTAGCAGACTAAATCAATTAATCATTCAAAGAGGTCAATACAAGCGTGGGCTGTGGTCTCTGAGGCCCAAGTCTTAACTTGCATCTATGACAAACCTTGTGTGAAGACAGCACGTATCAAGCAAGAAAACTGTATCGGAGTAGAAAATCACTTAATTTTATTTCTAAATCCCTGGACTTTCTTTGCATGCTCTTTGGTGCCTGCAAAACCAATTTGCTTGTATGGGAGTCTTTTAAACTGGAAGCATATCTTTCCTAGCTGCTGTCGGATGTTAACTATAGGCATCCAGCCACCAACCTGCATCCCACGTACAATTTGAGCAATTTGGCTCATTAGCAAGTGTATTTTAGCTGCATTTGAATTAAGAGACGTTGTGTGCGAGATATCGTACATAAAATAGGCAGATATGACATAACCATAACACATTCCATTTCAGTGCCCAACTTTAAAATATACATCAAACATATGCAAGATAATTTCATTAAACTCTGAATTTGCAAAGTGCAAACATTCTGATAAACAAATCTGTACCTTATCTCATTAAATGAAATTAATTGATTTTTTTGTGTGTATGTTCTCTGTCCTAAGGGAGCTGAATTTAAGTCGACTGAATTAATTTGCAATTACAGGGAAGTCTGTGCACTTCAGGACTCAATTATGTCCTCTTTTTCAAACCATCAAAGGCATAATAAGTCTCACTTTTTGAGTAGAGTTATGCCGTTACCTCTTTAGACCTGAGTGGTGGGAGTCTTCAAAGAGAAACATGGATGTTTTTATATATTTCTCGTTTGAAACCAGTGTGTCACGTCATTACATTGATTTGTCACGATTGAAATTAGTTGTTTTGCATCTCTTTACACTGCAGAGTTTTCTCAGAAAAAGTCTGTTTTTATTAAAGGTCACACCTACACGCACACAATATGTCAAAGTAATTAGATGACATTCGAATATTCATTCTACAACAGCCATTAACCTTCATCGTGATTGACACTTCACTATGGTAAACAGAATCAGTCTTGTGTTAATTATTCATCAATATTTTCAATTAAAAAGCTATTTAACCGCAAATTAAGGAGAAACAAGCATGCTTTTTGTGTCCTTGTTGCATAACACCTGGATTATGGAGAATCAGGAGAAGAGGTTTTTTTTTTTTTTTTTTTTGAAAAATTCTAGATTAAATCAACTGTCTTATTCTTAATGGGATGGAAACAAAAAAACACAACAGTCCATATCGTTGTATAACAGGAACACTGTGAAGGATTTAGTCTTATTGTTATTTACTGTCCTTATCTAAACTTTTCATCTCTCTGTTTGGCAGAAAAGAGCTTCCAAAGGGTTAGAAAAAGTTAATAAACCATGCATTCTTGAGGGGAAACAATTATGACAGGCTTTGAGTGGGGTCTTTTTTTGCATTTCAGATGATCAAAGTAGCGCCGGGCTCAAGAGAGGATTACAGGATGTGCAATAGCAGGCAGTGTAAAAAGGGTTTCAACCAAGACGCATGTTACGAAATCTCTGTGAAACATGTTGGGCTGTCATTCTGCTGGTGGTGGTCTCATTTAATGCGTTCAATTCTAATCTCATACATTGCTTGGAATATCACTTTAAAAGCGTGCCTGGAGTCTACAGTTGTGCTGTATATGCACAAATACTTATAAAGTTTGTGCTCAGTGGACTCAGTTGAACCGTATATATTCTATTTAATTCACTCACTTATTAAAGATAATTCGTTAGCATTTAATAATTCAATAATTCAGTTGTACTTGATTAAATTGTGGACTGTGGACACATTGGAAATACAGATATTTTGAAAAACGGTTTTGGTCCATATAATTAAAGTCATATGGAACGACATAAGGGTGAGTAAATGATGAAAGAATTTTCATGTTTGTGTGGACCATCCCTTTAATATTGAATTAAACTTCTAGAATAGAAACACTTTGTGTATAGTGGAAAACCTAGCTGAATTAAAGGCAATTCAGCTAGGTTGGCTGGATGGCTGAATGCCTATAGTTAACATCCGACAGCAGCTAGGGAAGATATGCTTCCAGTTAAAAAGATTAAAATATCCAAAAACCACTAGAACAATGTTATATATTTTGTTGACTTGTGAACTTACATTATACCAAATGCTTCCAAGACTGTTTAAATCCAGATAAATAAGCAGTTTTAACCAGGATGTATCCGTGCGTCGCTTATCATACCAGTATTACCCTTGGTTTCTAGTCTTATTTTGTAGAAACCATGGAAACACCAAAGACACTGTAATATATTATGTGTTTTCTTAGACAGGTGAGCAACTGTTTGGATGAATACATTCATTGACAGAAAACTAATCATGTTACATAGCTCAAAACAGTAAGTCTTATTGTTTAAATCTCGTTTTCTTGATTTACAGCAAAGTACCATGTTTTACCATGCCTAATATCGATCTAGCTAACTGCAGTGTGCAACAAGTGTCTCCGCCGAGTGAATGCACAGAGTAGCGTTATAACAACTTTCAATACACAAATCTATCTAATATGATAAAACAGTGCTGCTTTACCCTACATACATATGACCGGAAGCGGTGACTGCGGCATAATAAAAGTTTCGCTGCTCAAGCCATGAGTCGTGATCGTCTCTCATTAGCAATCGCTCCAGCGGTCTTGTTTCTGCTTGGACAGCACTCGGCCCTGCTCTGCTTCATACTACAGTAATGTTAAAATCTCATCCATGAACAAGAATTCTGCCTGAGGCCCATCCATATTCTTTTCCACCAGCTGTAGACGTGAAGACAACACACCCCATGATTCTCATGAGGCGCCATCAAGCTCCGCCTTTGTTTTGAATGATTGACCTCTAGCGGCAAAAAAAATTACATATTGTAGCTTTAAGTAAACCCCAATAAAACTAGATGTGTGGAAATAATCTCTTGCAGTATAGTTGGCAGTAATGCATGTTATCATACTAAATGTAATATTTTTATAATTATTACTTTACCACGCATAAGCAAGGATGGAAGATTCCCATTTTGATTTCACATCTAGTCTTTTCAAAGCATACTGGGAACTGAAAATGAGCTGTGAAGTTTTAGCAGTGTTACTCTACTGTCACTGAAAATTATTCAGTCTCAAAACAAATGGATTAATTTCCTTTCTATTTTAGAAATAGGTTGTGCACAGTAAAATTGACAAACTGTTTAAGAATTGCTTTGCATTAGCTCAGGGGTAGACAAGTTCGATTCTAGAGAGCCACTGTCCTGCAGATTTCAGCTCCAACCCTAAAAAAACCCTCACCTGCCTAATAGCCTGTAATCCTGAAGAGCTCGATTAGCTTGTTCAGGTGAGTTTGATTAAGGTTGGAGCTATACTCTGCAGGACAGTGGCTCTCTAGGACCGAACTTGCCTACCCTTGCATTAGCTCATTTTAATTAAAGGGATAGTCCACCCAAAAGTCCCAAACCCAAGATTTCCGTTCATCTTTGAAACTCAAATAAAGATATTTTTAATGAAACCTGAGATTTCTGTCTCTCCATTGAAAGTCCATCCCACCAAAACTTTGACACTTCAAACATTTCTTAAAAAATGTTAAATTCCGTATTAATCGAGCGGTTTAATCCAAGTCTTCTCAAAGGAAGTGATTGCTTTATATGATGAACAGATTTAATTTATGCGCTTATACACATAAAAGCATTGACCAATGCATATACATGTAGCACATCAAATAATAATAAACCTTACTGGTTCTCGTGCATCAAGCAAACATTTTCAAACTTCCTTTTACTATTGATAAAGACTTGCCTTAAACTGCTCGGTTCATATGGATTTCTTTTACGATCTTTTTATGAACTTTCTTAAGCCATCATAGTTAGGGTGAATATATTATGATAAACCGAAAACCAGGACACTCAGCCCGGCAATGACATACTCAAATGATACTCGAAATTTACTCAAAGATGCCTTATAATTTCAATACATTTAAAGTATTCCTCCTCTGTATGGATAGAAAATTGTTATATTACAAAATACTATCTAAAACCAAAGACACAAATTCAGATAGGCTTCTCAGAGGTTACTCAACATGTTTTATTATGACAAGTTTCAAAAATAACGAATGAAATAATGATATAAATAATGTCTCTTCTGTATTAGAAAAATAATAAATAACTAAAAAAAAATACCTCTGCTATATTAGCAGTCCAAATTTAACAGAAAATATCTCTCACAAACTTACAAAAACTAACAAAAAATATCTATATCTTTAGTTTTCTTCTTCATCCTCGTTTTCCTCTTCATCCTGTTTTTCTTCCTCATCCTCCTTGTTTGCCCATCTATATTTTGCTGTAGAGCTGATCTTTCCCAGCAGTTTTTTGTTACTTAACAAATAAGCATGAAAGTTATAAAGAAATTTATATAGGCCTGTCAACTGTTACATCGCAAGGTACAAAGGAAGAGCACAATGAGCTGAACTTGTTGTAAATGATAGCTGAAGGTTGCTCTGCTGTTACATGAAGTATATGTTATTCAGTTACACACGACTGCACAAATCGTGAATACTAATGAAAACATTATAAACTGTTACCTAGAAGTAAACAACTGTAGTTTAGGCATAAGTCAGCCGCGACGCTGAGAATATAGTTACCTTTATGGAATAATCCACTAATGTCTTGAGATACAATGTCAACTAATACTCTGTTGCAAGTGCATTATTAATATATGAATATTAACTCTTTAATATTCATGTATGCTCCGCCTTCGGAAACCGAAAATCTCGTAACACCGGTAAATTTAATGGCCCAATGAAAAACAATGAAAACCAGGACATTTTCATCACTTTATAAAAAACAAACAGGACATGTCCTGGGAAAACAGGACGTTTGGTCACCCTAATCATAGTTTTGGTGCAATGGACTTTCAATAGCGGGACAGAAAACTATCAGGATTTGTTAATAATATCTTAATTTGTGTTTCAAAGATGAACAAAAGTCTTATGGTTTTGGAATGACATGAAGTCGAGCAAATGATGATGGAATTTTCTTTTTTTGGCTGAACTAACCCTTTAAGCTAATTGCGCAAATAACATTTTTGCAGTGGCAGGAAAATAACAAAAAAGAAACTTCATAACCATGCTGCTATAAATAGTGTATCTATATGTGTACAGTATGTGTGCTTGTGAGAGTTATCTAATATGTGTGTGCGCATGTGTTAGTGATCGCGGAGGATCTTGTAGTGTCACTGCTGCAGTCTGTGTGGCTCTGAGTCTACTTTATTTACCGGTACTGACCGTCTTTCCTCCAACACACAGCTCTTTAATTACCCTGTCCCATCGATTGCCACTATCTGCTCTGCCCTCCTCCCTGTGTTGTGCTGTCTGCCCTAATGAACATTCCTCACCCCCCCTTCAATCCCAGGGGGTGCACTGTGGCAGAAAGCAGAGGCGTTACGCTGTACTGTCCCCAGCATGCAACATTTGACTGCCCAAAAGTAGACTGTGTGGCTCTTCCATGAAACAATTGTTTGCTATAGTGTGATACATGATGCTGATTCTCATTCCAATATAATACTTGATTTGGATTTTAGGAATCTGTGTTAATCAGAATATGACTTGGTGACCTCAGGGCTGTTGATTTAATGGGTTAATTTAATTAATTAGTCATGGAAAAATAACACGTTAAAATAATGTAGCCTTTTGATTGCAGTTAGAAATGCCCCTAAAATTCCAAATACCACAAGTGCAAATGTGATATTGATTTTATACAACAGTTCAATAAATAAGAAGTTAATATTGTTATATTTTAGACACAGTTTTGTCAATTTTGCTATTGTCTCAATTTTGCTACCTGTAAAGCCACAGCAGAACTGTTGTGCATCTCTGAGTAACACACAATGGTGTTTCGTTTCTGAATGAATCCACGTTTTGAGCGAATCAATCAGGTGAACCAATGATTCAATGGCCTATTCATTAAGAGAGCCATTAGGTGTGTTCGACTTGAAGCGGCGCCGCTTTCTTTCTTTTGCGTAACAGAAAAGAAGATATTTTGAAGACTGTTGGTAACCAAACTGTTTTGGTCTGTAAATAAATACCAATTCAGATGCAGCTTTTGAAAAAAAATCTGAATCGGCTGAATATGGTGCACGATTAAGGAGTATCATGTATTGAGTGTCATTGTATTGTAAATGATAACAAATAAAATAAGTGAAGTGTAAAAAGTGGCAAATGTAAACTACAGTAATACTCTAGTTTGCCACATTTTTTCCATTATATGAACATTTTATATTAATTTTTATGTATAACCAATATTACAATACATAGTAGTGAACAGCAATATTTAACTGCAAATATTTTTACTAAATTTTAATATGTGAAAAATGCGAAGAAAATGGAGATGACTTTGAACATTTTTGAATGATGACACAAATGCATCACAGTTTTGAATCACTTGACTGTAAATAAATAAAACTACTAACTCAAAAACTATTTTTTAACTTAATAAAAAGTTAATTAAACAATATTCATGATGTTGGTTTTCAACAAAGTCATTGTGAATATATTATGAATATTAAACATTTTCAGCTTGCTCATTGTAAGTTAGTTCAAGACATTCATATTCAGTTCATATTTAATTTGGTTTTGGCTATTCTTAAGAGTAATTGTCTAAACTGTGTAAAGTCAGACATCACAATCTTATTTTTGTTCTCTTTGCACATTATTATTTCAGCATGATGAATATTTCCTGCCCTCATTTGCACTTAGCAGCCCTTTGGTGAAGATGGTCTCCTCAACTCTCTTTTCAACATTAATGTGGCATATCTGAGCATATCTTTTTTTTTTTGGAAAACCCTCCACCCCACCCCAAGTGTCTGTGATTGAAATCATAAATTCATCATGTCATATCACAGAGTGAAATGTAAGTGAGTGAGCGAGCGAAATGAAAAAAGAAGAGAGGCTGTGCTGCTTTTAATAAGCACATCTGATGAAGGAAAGGGCTTCAGCCTCTTTGAAGCAGCGTGGGGCTGAAGAACAGGACAGGCAAGTTCAAAATCTGTGTGTGAGTGCGTGTGTGTGTGCGTGCGCTGGCAAGGTTAAAAGAAGAAACAAAAAAATGCTAATTTTTCCACTTGTGTCATATTTCTGACATGAAAAACAGTAGTGTTTGACGTCAGTGACGCAGCTCTCAAATTTAATTTGAGTTTGTGTTTAATTCAGAAATGGTTCCTTATGAAACAAACTGGCAAATTGGTTGTCATGGGTCAAAAAAAAAAAAAGAGGCAAAAGTTTTGTTATTTTCATGGTTATTTACTGAGCTTGTCAATATATATCATGATCCAGAATCTTTTTCAAAGGTTTTCTTTTGTGTTTGTGTTAAAAAAATCCATGAAATTTACAGTAAAAAAAAAATGTCAAATTTGTAATATACTGACAAACACCTTAAAAATCAAAGTTCATTACAATTAGTGTTTTCTACAAGCTGCGGTATATAAACCATATACTAATATATATAAAGGTGTCATATCCACAAACACAAAACAACATTATTTAACATAGAACACTAAAATAATGCAATACACTACAATTCATTACAACATAAAACCCTACCTGCAGTAACTGATAAGAAAAAACTAAGAAGAAACAGTTATTTCAATGAAAATCCATCAAATGTGATCTGTCACACAGAGAATTTTTGGAATGTTAATTTATTATAAGATGTGCTATTTATAAAATGTCCCATTAGTTCTTAAGTTTTTCTTAACCATTAACTAATTAACAGGCTTTTACCATAGCATTTTTAGTCTTTTACTGTTAAAATTACGATCATTTTTAATTTACTATTGGGACGACATGGCAGGTAATGACAGAATGCTCATTTCTGGGTGAACATTATGTTAATATTCTTTTCTAGTTCCTACTTGTCGATTCCTTACCATCTATTCCTTACCTTTATCTGCGCTCTGTTCTTTGGCTGTTCTTTCTTTCTTCTTGGGCAGCAAGGGAGCACCAAGGGAGAAATAAGGAAGCATTTATGTGTAGTGATCTTTACCCATCCATCCTGAGGGGCCAGTGCTGTGATGAAGGAATGAATAATGAATATATCAGATGAGAAAAAAGATGAGGGAAAGAGGGCAAAAATGATAAAGGGATATCCCAGACTGAATAATTATCTCCATATCCTCGCGTTAGTCAGATAGCCAAATATAGCTTTTCTCAGATGTATTATAACAGGGTGCAGTCTCTTGCTCTCTAAGAACACGCTTCACTTCTACTATTGTTGTTGTTTACTGTTGTATATCTAATATTAGCATTATTAACATCAACAGCAACAGTTAATTTAATACAACACTGTTACAGTACATGCATAATTTAATGTATGAACAACAAACTGATGCCAGTATCAGGCAAAAGTTTGGACACACTTGACTGAATTGTTTTCATCTTAAAAATCTCTAAAACGAGTAGTTAGGGCTTTAGTAATTAGACAAATAATTAATGATTTGGACCAGATAGTGAAGACAAAGTAGGCATCAAGTGCTCATACCCAGTATGCACCTCATGAAGTTCGAGTAAATGTTGATTAAGAGTCATAGTTTTGATGACTTTGATGAGATTATTTGTCTGTGTAAATGTGTAAAGGTGAAATGGAAAAATAATGAAGTGTGTCTAAACGTTTGACTGGTAGTGTAAGTATTGTGGACTTTCTTATTATCTTTTCTTCATTGAGTTGTAAAACTACTCAAATTGTTGCTTATATCTGCTCTCTTTCTCTTGCTCATGTTGTTTTAAATGAGATTTAAGAGCATAAAGAATGTCATATTACTATTATTCATTTCCCAACAGAACTCCACTTTCTTATGGATCAAACATAGTGCATTTATGAGTATGGAGTTGTTTCTTACCGGCATCAGAATATAAAAAAGGAACTTGAATTAATTATTTTATTTTTATTCCTACATATCATTCAGTTTAAAGGGTTAGTTAACCCAAAAATGAAATTTCTGTCATTAATTATTCACCCTCATGTTGTGACCTTTGTTCATCTTCAGAACACAAATTAAGATTTTTTTGATGAAATCCGAGAGGTTCCTGATCCTGATTACCACGTTCAATATTTTTGCACACAAAAGTAACGACTTTATTCAATAATTTCTTCTCTTCCCTGTCATTCACCTACGCTTTTTACGTTGTGTAGACAGTGCAGCTCTTCCAGGTTATATGTCAGAATGGTGACTCTGTACACGTGAGCAGCACAATGCATGCATGTGTAATCTACTACTGTAGTCACGTGGACTATTTTTACAACATCTTTACTACTTTCCTGGACCTTGAATGTGGTAATTTCAAACCTCTCGGATTTCATCAAAAATATCTTAATTTGTGTTCCTGAAGATGAACGGAAGTCTTCTAACGGGTGTGAACAACATGAGGGTGAGTACTTAAAGCTGCAGTCCTTAACTTTTTTTGGTTAAAAATAGTTCAAAATCAATTTTTGAGCAAGTATATAACCAGCCAGTGTTCAAAACTCCTTACCTTAGCCCGATTCTCAATGATAAGCTTGTAATATTGTTTCCTAATCCAGGTGGTACTGGTGGGTTTCTGCGGGAAACTTGAGCATGCAGCCGTTTGTCTTTGCATCATTATGTCACGTCTGTTTACATAGAGAAGGAGTCCCAGCTTGTAGGCTAAATCACATGTAAGGGCGACAGATAATTTATAACCTATTCTCACAGCAGCTGCAATAATTAAACATTTGTAATCCAGAAAGATCCAAATCACAATCATCAGTGACAACTGGAGATTCACCCGTAATCAAAAGCAAAAGATTTCAGACTGCGGAGCGGCTACAGAAATTGAAATCTACAGGTAATGCTTATACACACTAAATACACAGTCACTCAATACTGATGTTGTTAATATTAACAATTTGAGAACAAAGTATACCAATAATAATAATTTGCATGGTTTGATGTGGTCTGAGCTAAGCGATTGTTAGATTTAATCACCATTGGCAGTGCAATTTGTTGCTATTTCTTGCTATTATTTGCTATTGTTTGCTATTGGCAAACATTCGATTCATCTGCGCTGAGGAGCCGTGCCGATACACAGCCCATGTAAAGATGATAATTCCGCAAATAACTGCAATTGCAGATTTCAAACAGAGATGGCGACAAAGAGGCAGAACTTATGGACTGTAGCTTTAATGATAGAAATTTCATTTCTGGGTGAACTAACTTTTAACATAACATTTGTATATGAATAGCCTACAATGATTTTTTTTACAGTAATTTTTTAGTGACTTAAATTATTTTCTGCACTTAGATATAAAGATTCTTTTTTTTTTTTTTGTTCTTATTTTAATGTGGTCAACATTATACTTTAGCTTAATAAGAAAAATTTAAGCTTCCTAGTATGTGACCTTTTAAGGCCCCAACCCCCAATGTTTTGATGTTGTTGTTGTTGTTGGGGATTTAAACTTTAATTAGGAAGGTTTAAGCTTTATTTAGGTGGGTCAGAACCACCCCTTCCTCAAATGCCTCTGTAATTCGCTGCCTTCTAACAGGCACACACAAACACTTACTCACAGAGTGACCCCATGATCGATCTGAAATAATTGTGTCAATAACGAGTGCCTTTACCACCCTGTCTCTCCTTGTCCTTTATATTGCTGTGATGGATGTCGCTGTAGTGTTTCTTTGTTAGTTTCTGGCAGCATGGCGGCAGCTGTCCTCAAGAAGCAGTGCTTTTAGCCAACAAATGCATATGATTAATGCGGCTACAGATGCAATTCATCCTTGCCACCAACTCTTCTATGCTACATTACCAGGAATCCTGTCAGGGCCGTGTGCTAAGATGAATCTGTGCCATTCTTTCCATTGGGAATGAAAGTAATAGCTCAAAACAAGTCATACATGAGCTATAATGAAATCTAACAATCTGGAATATATTAATCACCTTTTCGCTCCAATCATGGACATTTTTCCCATTACATACAGTTACATCAGCACTGACGTGCCTTCTGGTTTTATGGCCAGGTTTCCGGCATTCATATTTCTTGTGCTCTCTCACACTCAATCTTTGTTTCTTCATTCTCTCTCTGTCTTTCTACTGCTGTCTATGCAGAGCGTGATCTAGTTCTCCAGGGAGAAGCTGCATCCAAAGTCCAGTCACACTGATGGCATTTTAATTATGTTCCTCAGCCCATTAACACGAATGTGATTGGCTACCACCATCTATTGCACTGAAGTAAACAGACATACCCATAAGTGAAAGAATTCAAGTAATTAAAACATGTTCTAATCAAAATACAAAGACGAGAACACACACTAATTGAAATTATTGAACTGCTAGCAGCTAGGAGCAACTGTAGTTCGATTAGCAGGAAGTTTATCTGACTCTGCCTTTACTCTTTAGATAGGTTTTACTTTAAACTTGCATTGCAAGTCAAAGTGTATCAGTCACCTTCACTGTGAAGTAAATGCTGATGTCTATAGGTTAGAGAGGGTCCTTTACCAATTAAGTTGTGCCTGATATTCAAGGACCCCCAGAAAGTCCTTCACTGTTGCTGACAGTTGAAGTCACAAGGCTGTTTCTTGGTACCGTGTTTGCGGCTGCTTAGGGCTCCTGAGCCACCAGGGGACCCTGCGGCAAGGTTGTTTTTGGCAATAATAAGTGTGAATCACAATATTGGCAGAAAAATGTTCCAAAACCATAACTGATGACTTTGCTTCCAAAATGTAAACAGACATTTTGCAGAGCCAGGATGCACACACCTTTTGAATATTGAAATGTAGCTGTTCAACTGACTTACCTTTTGTTCATGTTGCTACATTTAGTGTATATAGTATATATGTATAATGGGTATACATAAAAGCAAATGAATAAAAAAAAAATATTGTAAGTATGGAAATGAAATATGCTATTTTAAAAGGTTGTTCCTCTAATTTAACCTTGATGTGGTAAAATTTTGTAAGCGCTCTATATTCAGTGCTAGATACTAATTTCAGTTCTGTCTGGGAGAAAATAAAGTGAACAATGCTTCTTTCTCAGCTTTCTCAAGCTGCAAATGACTTATCCTGACAGACAGAGGGAAATGATAATTACACAATATCCTAATTTATTGTTTATCATTTCCTGAGCCCCTGTTTAATTGGTTTGTTGGCATGAAGTCTTCAACCTCCTTTAAAATAAATAGCTTTTAAAGTGTTTTAATGGTGATAAATATGCGTAAATGCACTTTTAAACGTATATAATTTATCCAAAACATCGATCCCAATGAGTTTGTTTGATGCTTTTCCCATACTTCTGTATGAAGACTATAAAGGTTCACCAGCCTTGTTCCTGAGATCAAGCGCTAAAGTCTGGCAGGGGATATGAGATCTGTGATTTCTGAAGCCCCAGTTGGTTGCTGGTTCCACATTACACCAAAGTGTGCCTGACAGACTCATGTCATTCTAAACCTGACTGACTTTTTTCTGTGGAGCACAAAAGAAGATATTCTGAATTTCTTTGTACCGGCAAAAACATTCTTCAAGTGATACGGGTTTGGAGCGAGATGTTCTTCATGACATCATTTCAATTTTGGAGTGATTCTCTTTAAAGGAACACTCAACTTTTTTTGAAAATATTCTCATTTTCCAACTCCCCTAGAGTTAAACAGTTGAGTTTTACCGTTTTCGAATCCATTCAGCCGATCTCCGGTTCTGGCGGTAGCACGTAATATCATTGCACTGCTGCAGCCATGATACGGCAGCAAAGTTCCTTGATTTTTACGCCTGAATGAGAGTATAGTTCCTAGCCATATCAGCCTAGAAAATCGCAAATTTTCATTTTCTGTCGGTCTTAGTACACGATTTAACTACAGAAGAGTCAAGTTGTAAATAGGAAAAATATCAAAAGTCTTTGGTCATTTTTAAGTGCGATGCTAACGGTCTAATCAGATTCGATGAACTATGCTAAGCTATGCTAAAAGTGGTACCGCCAGAACTGGAGATCAGCTGAATGGATTCGAAAACGGTAAAACTCAACTGTTTAACTCTAGGGGAGTTGGACAATGAGCCTATTTTCAAAAAAAGTGGAGTGTTCCTTTAAGGGATACATGTCTCACCATTTTTTCAGGGGTTTGTTTAACTGGAGAGATGAGAGCGACTGCAATAATTTTGGACCTTCGCAAGAGGGCCTATGGGGTTGTTTTAATTGAGATATAAAAGCTGAATTTCCAAGGACACTTCACAGTCAGAACTGGCTCACAGTCATTGTCTAAACAAGACTGACATGATCACCAGTTTCCCCATTTGCGCTCTAATTTTTTTTTATATTCATTGGGGTGATCATGGGCAGGAAAATTAGAGAATATGATGAATAATGAATGCAAATATGAGCAAGACTATGGGAAATTTCCATTGACATGATTATATTAACTAAAGCCAAAGCGGTTGAAAGATTTGACCGCAAAGAGAATGGATAGCATGAACACATTTACCTACTGTATTGAAGCCAAACTGACAAATTGGTGTCATACTTGCATTCATTTGTTTTTACAAAGTCGCATGCATCATAGAGAAGCCTGGAAATTTGCATGTGAAACATTATCTTAAAACATGGACACACTTTTGGAGAACTATTATGTTCTCGCAGAAAGTGGTGACCAGCACGACCTGTTCTGGGCTTTGACCTATCTCTAGTAAGAGCCCATGGGATCATGGGGATCAGGTTCCAAAGATCATATGGATTTGCCTATACTGCTGCCATGCAAATGACCTGAGCAATTCAAATAATCTCTTGAATCCATTACACTTGGAGTGCTGGTTTCTGATTTCATGGTACCATTATATGATGCAACTGCACTCTAAAAATGCTGGCTTGTTTCAACCCATGAATGGGTCAAATATGGGTTTAAAAATTTTAATCTAAAAATTAATACAAAACGGTTGGGTTTGTCCATATTTGACCCAAAAATGGGTTGAAACAACCCAGCATTTTTTAGAGTGTGATTATTATCTGTTGTACAAAAATAGAAAATATCCATCTACTCTGTCAAATCACAGCTGTTTGAAGCAGATGTACACTCATTAGTCCAAAACGCCTGAAACACAAAGCAATAAATAACTTTTTTTCTCACTAATTTGCATAGTTGTGTATCAAAAGCATTAAAAATCAATAGGAGCTACACTATACAGTATCTGGTGTAACTAGTAATGGACTGTAAAACTAGTACAAATGCATTGGTAAACTAATAGACCTAATTACAAATAATCAGGGAAACATAAAATAAAGTCGAACAGGAACTAATTTCACAGTCCAGCAGCTGTAGTACATTCTAGGAAATGATATGCACAACCCTGGTCATCACTTTCATACATCATTTATTCTGTCACTGAAGTTATTATTGTGTTTTGGAATGAATTAATCTCATTAGCCTCACAGGTAAATGTCCTCAACTGTTTTGAAGGTCTTAAATGATCACATTTTGTGTGGCTGAGTTGTGGTGTCCAGATGTTTGTAACTGTCTTGCTGTGCCACATAGGTATGGAGCCTGAAAGCTGTTATCTTAACAAATGCCATCTGGAAGCATTTGGCAGCTCATGTGATTAAGTATCATATCACGGCTAGCAGCAGTAAAGATAAGCATTGAGTGATGCCGGTTCATGTTTGATGTGACTAAACAATGACAGTGTCCGAAAACTCAAAAAGCATGTGATTCACTGGCATGTGAATATAGGAATATATGTTACTTTATAATTTTTATTTATGTAGTATTAATTAATATTTAGATTTTTTTTTAATTTTACTGTTTGGTTTTCATTATTCTTAATGGATAGTAACAGTATTTTGTGAGAACATTTTTAAATTATCTGTACTTTATCGCAGTATTTTGAAGTAGGGAAACTTTTCATTTGAAAGCATAATATATGACTTTTAACTTCACAACATTTCAGAAAAACATGCCGTTCCTCGTTAGTTCGAAATGTATAAATCAAAACCTGGTAGCAATCTCCAATTCATGAAGGAATGAGCTGATTTTCAATAATCCATTTACTGTAAACCAATTCGCAATTTCAATTGAATGATTCATTTGTGAATTCTGATTGCAGCAGTTAACAACTCAGTCACATCTTATACAGCATTATCATAACAACTGGATTCCTGTGTGCATATAAACGTAAAATTGAATTGGTATTATCAAAAAAAAAAAAAAAAGAGAAAAAAAAAGAAAAGAACTGGGAGGAATATGATTCTTAGAGCTTGAGTGTGCTCCTAATAATTCATAATAATGTCTGACTGAGGTCTAACCTATTTAAGATATATTTGGTCTGTGTGACTGGGACATTAAACTCCATTCTCTTTAAATAGGTATTTTAGCAGGTGTTACGGGTGGCTGGTAGAGAGATGAGGCAGATACGGATTTCCACGATAATAGAGACTTTACTTCAAACAATGGCAATGAACAACAGACAGACACCTTAACAAAACAGAGAACGGACCAGGAGTGAAGGGAGTGAGTGCAATATATGGGGAGTGCTGACAATAGAGTCCAGGTGCAGGTGATGAGTGACGATGAGGAGCTGACGAGGGAAGTGAGTGCAGGTGTGGAGAACAGGAGGATTCTGGGAAATGGAGTCCAGGGAAACAAGGGATCTGTAACAGTACCTCCCCCTCCCGGTAGGCGCGTCCTCGCGCCGTAGAAGTAACAACCGGGAGGGGGGCGGGCGCCCTGGAGACCTCAAACCGGAGCAGGGGAAGGAGTAAACTGGAGTGGAGGTCTCCAGGGCAGGTCCAAAAACCATGGCGGGTCAGGAGCCGTGGGCAGCCATGGCGGGTCAGGGGTTGAAGGCAGCCATGGCGGGTCAGGAGCCGTGGGCAGCCATGGCGGGTCAGGGGTTGAAGGCAGCCATGGCGGGTCAGGAGCCGAAGGCAGCCATGGCGGGTCAGGTGCAGCGGGCAGCCATGGCGGGTCAGGTGCAGCGGGCAGACATGCAGCGGGCATACATGGCGGGTCAGGTGCAGCGGGCAGCCATGGCGGGTCAGGAGCCGAAGCCTTCGAGGCGTTGAGCCCAGGCGTCGCTGAAGGACTGGCGGGTGATGGCGGAACCGAAGGCTCCGCCGACCGAAGCGCAGCCGGGGCTCCAGAAGGCCGCAGTGAAAGCAGAAGGACAGCCAACAAAACGAACACCGGGGGGAGTGAGGAGGCCAACTGAATCCGAGGGACGGAGTGACGGAGCGGAGACGGAGGAGTGAAGTCCAGAGGGGAGGGCAGGCTGATGAATGACCAAGGTGTGAGTGGAGGCAGGATGGAGACTGGTGAAGCTGGAGGACTGATGGGCAACGGTGGAGCAGAGGGAGGTTGGAGCCGGGGTGAAGGTAATCGCCCAGAGGTCCGAGGTGGAGATCTGGGCGAGGGGGCTTGAGGTGGAGGTGCAGTATAGACATGACTAGGAGGAGGCGGGAGTGGGAGGCAGGGAGGGAAAACAGTCTTTGGGCTGGAGAGTTCAATCACAGAGACCATACTAGGAGCGGCTGGCTCGGCGGCGGCGGCTGGAGCGGCAGGCTCGGCGGCGGCGGCTGGAGCGGCAGGCTCGGCGGCGGCGGCTGGAGCGGCTGGCTCGGCGGCGGCGGCTGGAGCGGCTGGCTCGGCGGCGGCGGCTGGAGCTGAAGGCTCGGCGGCGGCGGCTGGAGCTGAGGGCTCGTAGGCGGCGGCTGGAGCTGAGGGCTCGTAGGCGGCGGCTGGCGCTGAGGGCTCGTAGGCGTCGGAGACTGGAGAACTTTGCTTGGCGGCGGAGACTGGAGAATTTTGCTCGGCGGCGGAGACTGGAGAACTTTGCTCGGCGGCGGAGACTGGAGAACTTTGCTCGGCGGCGGAGACTGGAGAACTTTGCTCGGCGGCGGAGACTGGAGAACGTTGCTCGGCGGCGGAGACTGGAGAACGTTGCTCGGCGGCGGAGACTGGAGAACGTTGCTCGGCGGCGGAGACTGGAGAACTTTGCTCGGCGGCGGAGACTGGAGAACTTTGCTCGGCGGCGGAGACTGGAGAACTTTGCTCGGCGGCGGAGACTGGAGAACTTTGCTCGGCGGCGGAGACTGGAGAACTTTGCTCGGCGGCGGAGACTGGAGAACTTTGCTCGGCGGCGGAGACTGGAGAACTTTGCTCGGCGGCGGAGACTGGAGAACTTTGCTCGGCGGCGGAGACTGGAGAACTTTGCTCGGCGGCGGAGACTGGAGAACTTGGCTCGGAGGAGACTGGAGAACTTGGCTCGGCGGCGGAGACTGGAGAACTTGGCTCGGAGGAGACTGGAGAACTTGGCTCGGAGGAGACTGGAGAACTTGGCTCGGAGGAGACTGGAGAACTTGGCTCGGAGGAGACTGGAGAACTTGGCTCGGCGGAGACTGGGGTTGAGGGCCATTTCATCCCCTCAAATACAATTAAAATCCCCACAGGCACTGGAGCTCGCTCTGTGGGGACTGGAGCTGGCTCTGGAGATACTGGAGCTGGCTCTGGAGATACTGGAGTCGGCTCTGGAGATACTGGAGCGGGCTCTGGAGATACTGGAGCGGGCTCTGGAGATACTGGAGCGGGCTCTGGAGATACTGGAGCGGGCTCTGGAGATACTGGAGCGGGCTCTGGAGATACTGGAGCGGGCTCTGGAGATACTGGAGCGGGCTCTGGAGACACTGGAGCGGGCTCTGGAGACACTGGAGCGGGCTCTGGAGACATTGGAGCGGGCTCTGGAGATACTGGAGCGGGCTCTGGAGATACTGGAGCGGGCTCTGGAGATACTGGAGCGGGCTCTGGAGATACTGGAGCGGGCTCTGGAGATACTGGAGCGGGCTCTGGAGATACTGGAGCGGGCTCTGGAGATACTGGAGCGGGCTCTGGAGATACTGGAGCGGGCTCTGGAGACATTGGGGCCGCTTTCTTCCTCCTCCTCCGCTTACTGGGCCCAGTAGCGGAATATGGGTCCAGCCTGGGGCAGGCAGGGAGTTCGCTGGAGCGGTATGCGGAGGAAGCCGGAGGTTGACTGACTGGCCCGGCCAACCGTGTTTCTGGATGGACCGGACGACAACACTGATCCTGAACCTCTTCTACTAAGAAATTGGAGCCATTCAACCACAAAATTAAATTGATAGTGTCGCTTAAGGAGAAACAAAAAACAGGTTCATCAAAACGGATAGTGTCGTCATCCAATCCATCCAAAAACAGGGAGATCAACTGAGCGTCGGGCCAGTTAGACAAGTAAGCAAGCTCAACGAACTCCTCCACATACCTCTCCAGCGAACGTCCTACCTGCAGGAGCCCGATAATGCGTTCGCTGGCTGTTAGGGTGAGAGGCGATGGAGGAGCTGGATCCAGGGAGCTGGGGAAAGTCTCCATTTTTTTTTCGTGGAAAATCCGGTCGGTTTGGGTCCGTTCTTCTGTTACGGGTGGCTGGTAGAGAGATGAGGCAGATACGGATTTCCACGATAATAGAGACTTTACTTCAAACAATGGCAATGAACAACAGACAGACACCTTAACAAAACAGAGAACGGACCAGGAGTGAAGGGAGTGAGTGCAATATATGGGGAGTGCTGACAATAGAGTCCAGGTGCAGGTGATGAGTGACGATGAGGAGCTGACGAGGGAAGTGAGTGCAGGTGTGGAGAACAGGAGGATTCTGGGAAATGGAGTCCAGGGAAACAAGGGATCTGTAACAGCAGGAGGATGGAGTCTATCAAATAGCTAAAATATAATAAAGGCTATAGTCTTGAAAGAGTGCTTTTATTTTTGACACTTAACCTACCATTCAAAAGACTGGGGCTAGTAAGATTTTTCTCATAAGCCTCTTATGCTCACCAAGTCTGCGTTTATTTGATCAAAAATACAGATTTTTTCTATTTTAATACATTTTTAATGTAATTTATTCCTGTGATATGGCAAAACTGAATGTTCAGCAGCCATTACTCCAGTCTTCAGTGTCATGATCCTTCAGAAATCATTGCAATTTGCGTATTTGCTGCTCAAAAAACATTTCTTTTTATTATCAATGTTAAAGCTGCAGTCTGTAATTTTGCCTCTTTGTCGCCATCTCTGTTTGAAACCTACAATTGCAGTTGTTTGTGGAATTATCATTTTTAGGTGCGTTGTGCCTCGGCACGTCTCCTCAGCGTGGATGAATCTAATGTTTGCTGTCAGTCACTACATCGGTGTGGATACTGTACTTCGGAATCACAGATTGTAGTCTTGGAAGTATGACCAAAATAAGAATTTTCACCAGAGAATGTTATCTGAACAAATAAGTAACATATCTGTCACTTTTGTTCTGACTGAGAGAAAAAAAGCATTAAATTGCACTGCCAATGGTAATTAAATCTAACGATTGCTTAGCTCATATCATGTCAAACCATGCAAATTCTTATTATTGTTATACTTTGTTCTCCGATTGTTAATGTTAACATCAGCATTGCTTGACTGTGTGTTTAGTGTGTTTTAGCGTTACCTGTAGATTTCCATTTCTGTACAGTCTAATCACTAACGTTAATTTGTCATACCATACAATCCGCCATCAAAATGATAAGTTTAATTGTTGCAGCTGCTGTGAGAAAAGGCTATAAATGATCTGCTTCATATAGCCTGGTTAGCTGGGACTCGTTCTTTATGTATACAGACTTGGCACAAAGACAAATGGCAACATGCTCAAATTTCCCGCGAAAACCCACCAGTACCATCCGAATTATAAAACATTATTACAAGCTTACTGTTGTGAATCGTGCTAAGGTAAGGAGATAGTTTTGAACACTGGCTGGTTATGTAGATGCTCAAAAATTGATTTTGGATCATTCTTAACCAAAAAAAAAAGTTATGGACAGCAGCTTTAAAAGCAGTTGTACTGCTTAATATTTTTGTGGAAACCGTGATACATTTGTTTTTAATTTCAGTATTAATTGATGAATAGAAAGTTATAAAGAACAGTATTGTATTTGAAATATATTTTTAAAAAAACATATACATGTCTTTATTGTCACTTTTAATCAATTTAATGCATCCTTGCTGAATAAATGTTTTCATTTCTTTCAAAAAAATTTTTACTGACCCTAAACCTTTTGAAAAATAGTATAAGTACATTTAAAAGTACATTGAGAGAAGAAATGTAAATATTAAATTTAATTTAAAGAGTTAAAGAGAATTTTACTAGTGTAATAGCCATTTCATCAGTGTATCTGGACTTTAAGGGTTTGTGTACGTTGTCCTGCATTGCTGAGTATGATATCCCACAATCCCATTTGAGTGGTTTAACTATAGATGGAGCACTTGAAAGGGGTAAAGTAGTTCCAAAATGTTTTTTTTTTTGTTAGAAAACATTCTTAATTTTGATTGCCAATCAACAGAAATATGTGTTTTTTGTTTGTTGGTTTGTTTGTTTTTACCACATGGTATAGTTACGACAACCACAACAGGAGCTAACAGGGCTAACCAGCCAAACCAAACACATACATGCAGACATAGAGGAACATGCATCCTTTTTCTCTTATACCCTCTGATTCAGCACTTTGTAGTTTCATTGATTGAACAGCGGCTTTAATAGCTTTCAAATACCGCAACCTGTCTGAAGAGGAGCTTTGAAGCATGAAGAGAGATGGACCTTTAAAGATTATCTCTCAGTACTGCTCACCTAAAACATAGCAGTTTTAGTGATGCTACTCTGCATCTGTCGATTGTCCTCACACTGGCAGTGACTATAGACCGGTAATGTGCACTACACACACACATTTTAAACAACAGGTGTCCACTACTAGGCTGATTCCAACTCAAGCTATTTTATGTTTTTGTCAATTGGTAGCTAATTTATATTAAGTTGTACAATCTAATTTTCCGCATGAACTGCTTTCGCCCCACTAATGGTTAGGTGGACAAATATTTCTACAAACTGGGTGCTTATGTTTATTCCTAAAAATCATACATTTCCGAACATGTTCATAAGAAATTGCAACTATGTAAAATAGTGAAGTTTTCTCCTGAGATTGGGCTGGCAGGTTCACATGTGTCCTTCACAACCCACCATGGCATTTTTTGAGGTGTTTTGACACCTACCGCCATTGGCCCCAACATCCCTTGATGACGATTTCACACCTAGTGTTCTACTTCTACATTGCAATAAAGGTGTTGACGGTGTGAAAATTGCATTGTGGTCAGGTACCTATGTTGACCTGCGCGTCTCCGTCACTGCTTCACAAAACCCTGGTGGGCTGAGATAACAGACCTCGAAGTACAAATGAGACCTTAGGAATCGAGCTTGTGGGCTTTTCTGGTGTTTTGTGTGGCATTTTGTCTTCAGGGTTTTACAGGGCGTGCTAGAGGTCTTTCTGTGGCCAGAACCGCTACGGGACAGTGGAGCGAAGGGACGGTGCACTTCCCAGGGTCACTTTGGCTTGCCTTTTCCAAAGACTCACACACATTCAAAAGCAGGAGCAAAATAAAAGGCAACCTTGGGAGCAGGAGAGCAGCATATGGTGTTTGAGTGCTCTCATTACACTCAGTTCCTCTCACTTTCTCTGGCGTCCACAAGGGTCCTTCAATTTACCACACTTGCACTCTGCAACAAAGAGCCCTTCTTTTGTGCGGCCACCTAAAAGCAGTCTCTTACCCTCTAAATCCCATTTTTTGTTGCTCACCATTGAAACAAAAGACCGAAGCGGTGCACACACTCGAGTACAACAAGCGCTCAAGCAGCAGGCTTCTCACAGCTAAACTGCAAGATTAGATTTTGTGTGATACACTGAGCTTCCAGGCGTGCCTTGTTTATCTCCATGTGACAGGACACTGGACATGTGATGGACATGGGAAACAGCAGGGTTGACTTCATCCTCAGTCTGGTCTCTGGTCTCGCACGAGATCCCGTGAGAAGGCAACTGATAATTGGTTGAAATCCCAGCAGGCGGAGGTGCTGGTTTAATCTTGTGTGTGTGTGTGTAATCCTAACGCCTTGTCTGGCACTGATAGGTCCATACCAAACCTGAAGCACCCCCTGAGCTCCTGAGGCACACGGCTTCAAAGAATGCGGGGGAATAAATCCTGAGAGAAGGAATAACAGTTTGTAATGAAGAAGATAGATGACAAATTTTAAATGTGGAGCTGCTTGAATTTCTTAATTTTTACAGAAGATTGCAAGTAAAAGGGAGGAAAAGAAACGGAAATTTAACTTTCATTACCATCCACCTTTTTCTTGAGTCAATATTGCTCTGTTCCTGTTAACTAACTGTTCTTGTTGACAATTTTGCATGTACTGATATATACATAGAGGTGTGTGTGAACATATATGTGTGTGTGTGTGCGTGCGTGTGGCAGAAATCATGTTCATGGATGAGATTATTAACGATATTGTAGTATGAAGCGGAGCAGGGCCGAGTGCTGTCCAAGCAGAAACGAGGCCGCTGGAGCAATTGCTAATGAGAGACGAGCACGACACGCGTCTCGAGAGCAGCTGAGAATTTATTATGCCGCAGATGATTGTTTCCACTTTTCCGGTCAAGCGTATGTAGGGTAAAGCAGCGCTGTTTTATCATATTATATACATTTGTGTGTTAAAAGTTATTATACTGCTATTTTGCATTCGCTTGGAGGCTACTATGAGACACTTGTTGCACACTGCAGTTAGCTAGATTAATATTAGGCATGGTACTCACTGTAAATCAAGAAAACAAGATTTAAACAATAAGACTTACTGTTTTGAGCTATGTAACATGATTAGTTTTCTGTCAATGAATGTGTATCCATCCAAACAGTTGCTCACCTGTCTAAAAACACATAATATATTAAAGCATCTTTGGTGTTTCCATTGTTTCTACAAAAATACAACTGGAAACCGAGGGTAACGCAGGTTTGATGTCATTGATAAGAGACACTGTCCGTGCCCTGGTTAAAATTGCTTATTTCTCTGGATTTAAACATTCTTGGAAACATCTGGGATAATGTAAGTACACAAGTCAACAAAATATATAACATTGTTCTAGTGGTTTTTGGATATTTTAATCCAAAAATCTTACATATTGTGCCTTTAACAAAGCTCAGGAGGAACATGTTCAAATGATCTAGCCAATCAGCATGAGAGGAGGCCTATATATTTATATAGCCAACTCATCTATGATGCTCGACAGTTTTCTGCATCCCTCCGACCCTGACTTCTCACTATTGGCTGGTTCCTATCCCAGCCAGGGATATGGGGGGAGAACTCTATGTTCAGGCCAAATTCCAAGCTTGGAGCCCTCCCCTCAGACAGCATGCCAAATATGAATACTGTTTTACTCTATTTGATTGTTTGTAATATAAAAACAAGTGTATGCTATGTCCTTATTTAGATATCTAAGTAAACGTGTGTGTGTGTGTGTGTGTGTGTGTATAATGACATGGGTATGACATATTTATTACAAGGAGAGTGTGACTTGTGAGGACATTACCCCATGTCCCCATTTTTCAAAAAGCGTATATCATACAGAATTAGTTTTTTTGAGAAAGTAAAAATGTGCAGAGTTTTCTGTGATGGGTATAGGTTTAGGTGTAGGGGGGTAGAAAATACGGTTTGTTGAGTATAAAAACAATTACGCCACAATTCACAAAAACAAACGTGTGTGTGCATGAATTTGTGTGTGTATAAAGGATATTCTATAAGTTACAGTTGTGTGGAAGATGACAGAAGTGATGGCAGGAATGAAAAAGCTAAGCTGAGGAGAAAAGCTAAGGTGTGTAAAAGCTAGAGAATTTTTCTGTGTGTAGCTTTAAGAGGTTAACACCTCAGTAGAGTTCATCACATTTACATCTGACACAATTCTTTATTATGTTTTGGATTCTGTGGTGGGTTAGATGTAGAAAAATTCACTATTTCTGTTTGTAGCTTAGCATAGTTATGTTATCTCTGTTGCTCTGCGCCTGCATACTGTAGCTACCTCTGTATACTGTTTACCTGTTTTTTGGGTAGAAACAATATAAAAGCCTAAATGAGCTCAAGTTCTCTTCTTAAACTAGCTAAACATCCCATGGATGCCGTCTGTTCTGCTGTCTCCGGGTTGAACGTGACCTTTCTGCTGAACTGTCACAGCACAGGCCTGTCACTGGTGTTGTTCAGGGCTGTCACTGTTCTAGAATGGAGTAGGAGTTTGCAGGATCCATTCCTGGATATGGCTTGGTAATGAGCGATAGCTGCATTTGGCTGGGTTTACTGGCAGCCCACGTTAGATAAATGGGGATCCTGACTGCCCGACGCAAGCAGGCTCAGCCTACAAGCTGCCAATAGAGATCAGGTTGCATTATGAAATTAAAAATATGCACACTATTATTGCTTGTATTTTAATATAAGGTGCCACTGGTTCTGCCCCTCCATATGCACTTGGAGACAATGTTCACAACAGCATGACAACAGTACAGCTTTCTATATGCTTGTATTTCCTTGGATATTACCATAATAATAGTTATGAGTTATAAGGAATGTTTTGACTCATTCTTAGAAAACTATGCTACTTGTCCAAGGGTGGGGTGGGGGGTAGGGGGTTTCTGGAGTTTTTCTCATAATGTTTTTAAGTTTTTCTTAAAAATACAAACTTATTGACTGTGAATGTTGTGGTTCAGTGATTTTTGCTAATTAGGGCCATTATTAGCGCTTTTGGCACGGACTTTCAACCTCAAAATATTTTGAACATGACAGTGTTGCCACAAAGTGTTTTCAAAGATAAATTTTGTTGGTTATTATGTCTTTTACTACAGCACACACTGAAACTCATTGTTACAATCAGAATTTACTATATAGAAGTACTATATGAATTCTCACTGTGACTGTTTGAGTTTTATGTGCCCCCTATGCTGGTTTCTTTATGTCTATAGCAATTATGACTTTGGTACTTTGTTTAGCATGTTTCTAACGAAATGTTAAATGTGGTTAAAGTTACCATCGTTTCTTACTGTATTCACGGAGACAAGAGAGCCGTCGCTATTTTCATTTTTAAACACTTGCAGTCTGTATAATTCATAAACACAACTTCATTATTTATAAATCTCTCCAACAGTGTAGCATTAGCCATTAGTCACGGAGCACAGCCTCAAACTCATTCAGAATCAAATGTAAACATCAAAATAAACACTGTACTTATGCGATTAGACATGCTGCATGACGAACACTTTGTAAAGATCCATTTGAGGGTTATAATAGCTGTGTGAACTTTGTTTATGCTGTGATAGAGTCGAGAGCTCGGGAGGGGGTGGGGAGTGCGTGTTTTAAAGGGGCCGCAGCATGAATCGGCACATTTCTAATTATGCCTCAAAATAGGCAGTTAAAAATATGAATTTAAAAAAAACTATGCGGTATTTTGAGCTGCAACTTCACAGACACATTCAGGGGACACCTTAGACTTATATTACATCTTGTAAAAAAACATTTGATGGCACCTTTAATATTTATTATTAAAAATATATATATTATTAAAAATTAAAATGTATTTTAATTCATGCACAAATGCTTCGATTAGCTGAGAACTTGCTTTTTAACCAATACTTCATTCCTTATCTGCCCCTCCCCATCCCCCTCCCCTGAGTTAGTGTTTGTGGCAGGCGACTTAAGTTAACATTCAAGGAAATCACAGGGATGCAAATCAATCTCATTCTATGGTCTTGTAGCCCTTGAGCCCCACAATGATGGTGGAGCTTAACGACTCAATACATCAATAAGAATCTTCTAGCAAAGGGTACTTAACCCAAGCAGAGGAATAGTACTATTTGAAGGGAAATCCACATGACACATCATAGAATACATAAGGTCATGTGCAGAGGGCATGGCCATCTCAAACAGACAGGATGAGCCTCTTAGGTCATTGAAAGAGAAGAGTTAATTTGATGTGCATGTTGTCAAAAGAAGTGTGTGGTGTAGATATTTGCCCTGAAATACCACTAAAAATGACTGTTTATTGAATTCCCCCCGACTCACGCTTACACACGGACACACACACACATGCACACACTCAGCCTGTTTGTACCTGTCCCTGTTCCCCAGACTCTGTTCCATGTTTTTGCAGAAAGCCACTATCCTGCTCTCTAATTACACTATAGCTCTCTCACACAGCTTTCTCGCCATGACTTATTGTCTCTTCCATCTCCCCATTCTCAGAGGTTTTATTCTGTCTGTCACACACCCACACTCTCACTGTACGCACACAGGACACACACTTAAGCCCCATCTACGACCCAACAGAGCTGCCGAGGCTGACATTTCGCCCACCGAACGGTCAATTAAAGGAGAAATCCATGGCATTTATGCCTTTATCCATAAATGTAGACCTCTGGCATTTAATGATGCTACCCCTTACAAACAACAGGTATATACACAAACTCGCATACACAATCATACTTCTAAATTTGTCAGTATTTTTGCATTTCTTCCCCTCTCTTTCCTCTGCTCTCTCTCACCTCCCTTTTCTCTCTGACTATCTGCACTTAAAGGAATATTTCACCTAAAACTGAAAATTCAGTCATCGTTTGCTCATTTTCACGAGTTTCATCCTTCAGTGGAACCCAAAAGGTCTCAATTTCATGTACTATTTTCCACAATTTCTGAAGCCATTTGTATACATTTGTGTAATAAACTGATTTAAGTCATTATTCCCTGATAACCTTTCCCTTCAATGAGCTGATAAGTTGTGAGCAGCTGAAACATCATACTCAGTAAGTTGACTGATGAATTGGATCAGTAAAAGAATTGTTCTTGTGAACCAGTTCTTTTCAGTAACACTGTTGATCTTGTTCATAAAATTACATTAACTTTACAATCATTTTCCCCCCCCAAAATAAAAGGTTGATGTTTAAGAGGACATAATTGAGGGTACGTTTACACGACAACAGTATGCTTGAATGTTTCCATTGAGTTTTCTGCGTACCTACGGCACCATTGTCAAAATGATCCCCATTCACACGGATCGGCGAAAACGGCTAAAAACGCTGTATTCTACTACCAGGCAATTAGATGGCTATGAATCACTATAGACTGAGCATGTGCATGATGTTTCCACAGATTCGCATTTTGCGTTTGTGTTTTCAGGAATTCAAAACGGCGTTGCCGTGTAAATGAACTGCCAAAACAAATGAAAAGTTTTACGTTTTTATTTGAAAATGGTGTATTGTAAATAGCCCCTAAGAGGACAGCCATATTACAGGTACCTAGCAAAATACAATATATTGCACAATGGGAATTAAAAGGCCTTAAAAAAAAACAGCACATCATTTGCTACCTTAAGTCAAATGACATTTGAATGTCCCTCAAACTCACTTCCCCACTGTCCCCCTCACATGGAAGACACCTGTTGAAGTAGTTAAACCTCATTTCCAAACATCTCTTCTCAAGGGGGATTTTTTTGCAGTATCTTTGATAAGTAAGTTAGATATTTTTATTCACAAGTCAGCTTTGTCTGACACAGTTTTACTGTAAATTGAGAAAATATCACAGTCAATCACAGTGGAATTGCGGTAATGTATTTTCCCATTGGAATTTTTTATAGATACAATGGTTGCAGTTATTTGTTTATTTGAAGTGTTTATCGTAGCATAGTTGTATTTATGTATAAATAACAAAATTATTTCTTCTTTTCAGAAAATGAATACAACAATATTTTACAGAAAGGGCAATAGGAAGAGTGCAGAGGTTAGCTCTTCCATGTGATGAGAGTGAAGGTAGCCGAATAATAGGGAATGATAGTGATTAAATGATAGGGATTGACTTATTTTTGGATTGCACGAGTTCCAAGTATAAATCTATCAATTTCTAAAAGAAATGTGCATTTAAATAGAAAAGAAAATCATAATTTTATAGAAAAACTACTAAAACTACTTTTAAAACTACTACAGCGTTGGCAACGTTACCCTAAGTGCACTGAAAAAAATGATTTTTTGATGCTGTTCACTTTATTTAAACAACTTATTTTGATTCAACACCATTGTATTAGGTTTCTGGTTCAGATTGCTTCATGTTAAATTCAGTTGAAACAATTACTTTTTGACTTAACGTGATGTTTTTATATTAAAATAACATGTTTCAATCAAGTAAACCCAACCGGGACTCAATCAAACAGGATTTTCATTTCCCATTATGCTTCGCAAAGGGTCTGAACTAGGAGTGTAAATGTTGAAATAAAGTGTTATTTTAAGTTTAAGTTTTTAGGAAGATGAGAAATTGGAAATACTTTTTAATGTTTACTGTTCTATTATGTGTTACGGTATGCTGGTGCAGAGATGAGGCAGATACGGATTTCCACAAACAATAGATGATCTTTAATAAACACAGGCAGAGTTCACCGAACATACACATTAACACAACAGAGAACGGACAATGAGTGAAGGGAGTGAGTGCAATATAAAGGGAGTGCTAACAATAGAGTCCAGGTGCAGGTGATCCGTGATGATGGGGAGATGACGAGGGAAGTGAGTGCAGGTGTGGAGAACAGGAGGATCATGGGAAATGGAGTCTAGGAGAACAAGGGATCTGTAACAGTACCTCCCCCTCCCGGTAGGCGCGTCCTCGCGCCGTAGATGTAACAACCGGGAGGGGGGTGGGCGCCCTGGAGACCTCAAACCGGAGCAGGGGGAGGAGTAGACTGGAGTGGAGGTCTCCAGGGCAGGCTCAAAAACCATGGCGGGTCAGGAGCCGTGGGCAGCCATGGCGGGTCAGGAGCCGTGGGCAGCCATGGCGGGTCAGGAGCCGTGGGCAGCCATGGCGGGTCAGGAGCCGTGGGCAGCCATGGCGGGTCAGGAGCCGTGGGCAGCCATGGCGGGTCAGGAGCCGTGGGCAGCCATGGCGGGTCAGGAGCCGTGGGCAGCCATGGCGGGTCAGGAGCCGTGGGCAGCCATGGCGGGTCAGGAGCCGTGGGCAGCCATGGCGGGTCAGGAGCCGTGGGCAGCCATGGAGGGTCAGGGGCCGAAGGCGGCCATGGAGGGTCAGGAGCCGAAGGCGGCCATGGAGGGTCAGGAGCCGAAGCCTTGAAGCCGTCGAGCCCAGGCGGCACTGAAGGACCGGCGGGAGATGGCGGAATCCACGGCTCCGCCGACCGAAGCGCAGCCGGGGCTCCAGAAAGCCGCAGTAGAAGGCAGACGACATACAACAAAGTGAACACCGGGGAGAGTGAGGAGGCCAACTGGAACTGAGGGACGGAGGGACGGAGCAGAGACGGAGGAGTGCAGTCCAGAAGTGAGGGCAGGCCGACGAAGGAACAAGGTGTGAACGGGGGCAGGATGGAGACTGGTGAGACTAGTGGACTGATGGGCCATGGTGGAGACGAGGGAGGTTGGAGCCAGGGTGTAGGTAATCGCCCAGAGGTCCGAGGTGGAGATCTGGGCGAAGGGGCTTGAGGTGGATGTGACGAGTGGAGACAAATGAGTGGTGGGGGGAGTGGGTGGCTGGGAGGGGAAACAGTCTTTGGGCTGGAGGGTTCAAAAACACAGTTCATAGGAGCAGTTGGTTCGGCGGCGGCGGCTGGAGCGGCTGGCTCGGCGGCGGCGGCTGGAGCTGAGGGCTCGTAGGCGGCGGCTGGAGCTGAGGGCTCGTAGGCGGCGGCGGCTGGAGCGGCTGGCTCGGCGGCGGCGGCTGGAGCGGCTGGCTCGGCGGCGGCGGCTGGAGCGGCTGGCTCGGCGGCGGCGGCTGGAGCGGCTGGCTCGGCGGCGGCGGCTGGAGCGGCTGGCTCGGCGGCGGCGGCTGGAGCGGCTGGCTCGGCGGCGGCGGCTGGAGCTGAGGGCTCGTAGGCGGCGGAGACTGGAGAACTTTGCTCGGCGGCGGAGACTGGAGAACTTTGCTCGGCGGCGGAGACTGGAGAACTTTGCTCGGCGGCGGAGACTGGAGAACTTTGCTCGGCGGCGGAGACTGGAGAACTTTGCTCGGCGGCGGAGACTGGAGAACTATGCTCGGCGGCGGAGACTGGAGAACTTTGCTCGGCGGCGGAGACTGGAGAACTTTGCTCGGCGGCGGAGACTGGAGAACTTTGCTCGGCGGCGGAGACTGGAGAACTTTGCTCGGCGGCGGAGACTGGAGAACTTTGCTCGGCGGCGGAGACTGGAGAACTTTGCTCGGCGGCGGAGACTGGAGAACTTTGCTCGGCGGCGGAGACTGGAGAACTTTGCTCGGCGGCGGAGACTGGAGAACTTTGCTCGGCGGCGGAGACTGGAGAACTTTGCTCGGCGGCGGAGACTGGAGAACTTTGCTCGGCGGCGGAGACTGGAGAACTTTGCTCGGCGGCGGAGACTGGAGAACTTTGCTCGGCGGCGGAGACTGGAGAACTTTGCTCGGCGGCGGAGACTGGAGAACTTTGCTCGGCGGCGGAGACTGGAGAACTTTGCTCGGCGGCGGAGACTGGAGAACTTTGCTCGGCGGCGGAGACTGGAGAACTTTGCTCGGCGGCGGAGACTGGAGAACTTTGCTCGGAGGAGACTGGGGTTGAGGGCCATTTCATCCCCTCAAATACAATTAAAATCCCCACAGGCACTGGAGCTGGCTCTGTGGGGACTGGAGCTGGCTCTGGAGATACTGGAGCGGGCTCTGGAGATACTGGAGCGGGCTCTGGAGACACTGGAGCGGGCTCTGGAGACACTGGAGCGGGCTCTGGAGACACTGGAGCGGGCTCTGGAGACACTGGAGCGGGCTCTGGAGACACTGGAGCGGGCTCTGGAGACACTGGAGCGGGCTCTGGAGATACTGGAGCGGGCTCTGGAGATACTGGAGCGGGCTCTGGAGACACTGGAGCGGGCTCTGGAGATACTGGAGCGGGCTCTGGAGATACTGGAGCGGGCTCTGGAGATACTGGAGCGGGCTCTGGAGATACTGGAGCGGGCTCTGGAGATACTGGAGCGGGCTCTGGAGACACTGGAGCGGGCTCTGGAGACACTGGAGCCGCTTTCTTCCTCCTCCTCCGCTTACTGGGCCCAGTAGCGGAATATGGGTCCAGCCTGGGGCAGGCAGGGAGTTCGCTGGAGGGGTATGCGGAGGAAGACGGAGGTTGACTGACTGGCCCGGCCAGCCGTGTTTCTGGATGGACTGGAGACATACACTTATCCTGAACCTCATCCACGAAGAATTTGGAGCCATTTAACCACAAAATAAAATTGATTGTTTCGCTTAAGGAGAAACGATAATCAGGTTCATCAAAACGGATAGTGTTGTCGTCCAGTCCATCCAGAAACAGGGAGATTAAACATGCTTCAGGCCAGTCAGACAAGAAAGCAAGCTCAACGAACTCCTCCACATACCTTTCCAGCGAACGACCCACCTGAAGAAGCCCGATGAGCCGATCGCCAGTTGCCAGATGGGAGAGAGGCCTTGGAGGAGCAGGAGCCAGGGAGCTGGTGAAAGTCTCCATTCTGTGGAAATCCAAAGTTTTTGGTCCGTTCTTCTGTTACGGTATGCTGGTGCAGAGATGAGGCAGATACGGATTTCCACAAACAATAGATGATCTTTAATAAACACAGGCAGAGTTCACCGAACATACACATTAACACAACAGAGAACGGACAATGAGTGAAGGGAGTGAGTGCAATATAAAGGGAGTGCTAACAATAGAGTCCAGGTGCAGGTGATCCGTGATGATGGGGAGATGACGAGGGAAGTGAGTGCAGGTGTGGAGAACAGGAGGATCATGGGAAATGGAGTCTAGGAGAACAAGGGATCTGTAACATTATGTTGGTATTTAAAAGTTTCTGTTAATTAAAAGTTTTAGGGTTACCATTGTTGTGAATTGTTGCACTTGTGCTTGGGTTGAGGACCTGCTAACAAACTTTCAAATTACTTTAATAAGAAAGTAATCACTGTGGTAGTGCTCTGGGTTGCTTTTCCCAAAAGCATTGTAAGCCTATGTTGATTGTAAAACCCTTGCCACCGATGGACTTATGATCATTTTAGGCTTTACAATGTTCTTGGTTAAGGCAATTTAGGATGAATCCATAGATTTCTAACACAGAACATCACAAAAGTTATGTAAATCACAAAATTAAACCAGAAGAATTAATTGTAAAAATCAATATATTTGAAAACAATTTTTTAAATTTTTTTATTATTTATTGCTTTTTATTTATTTGATTTTAAATGAACACAATTGATTCTAGTTCATTTAACATGGTTGATTCTGTTGGATTTTACTTCAGTCTCAATCATGTGGAACCACTGTACATGATTGAATTGAGTAAGTTCGACATAACTATTTTACATAGATTCTTCCTTAGTCAGTTGTTTTGTCACAACTCAAGGATTTTGCATAGAGTAAAAATAAACCTTTAATGTTATTAAAAACTAAGTTGGTTGTGTGGAAACACTGCCCATAATTGACTTGAGTTAGTTTAAAGTGTCATTTTTTTGAGTTTATGGTAAAAAGGTTTTAATTTATTAACACTCAAAAGCTATTCTTTGAATTAATGTAGTTAAATCATGGAAAGGATTTCCGCGTGATTAAATGGCTTTCTTTCAGCATTAAGCACTTTTGTTAGGCTAACTTAAATTGCATAGATTGGATCAACTTAAGTAAATGAGTTGGTCCAAAACATTGCAAATTAGTTGGGCTGACACTATTAAATTAAGCTGTGCCCAACCATAGTAAATAAGTTGAATCAACTTTAATAAATTAAGTTTACCCAACGTAAGTAGATTAAATTGGAATAACGGAATTGCATAATGCTGAAATAAAGCAACTTAATCATGTGGAAATCCTTTCCATGATTTTTTTATGTCATCCCAAAAACTTATTTGAAAAAATATTTCATGGTTAGAACATAATGCATACCATTCTATGCATACAATAAACATTCTATAGTTTAATCAACTTTTTTGGTGCATTTTTGCAGCTTGAAAATGACATGATGGTGAGGAAAAAAGTAAGTATAGTTTTTTTCCTTTTTGTGTGAAGTATTCCTTTAATCAGATTACTGATCTTAATAACCAGCTTAATTGACATAAAGCACTACACATTCATTAGGGTTTCTCACTTCAGCTAAATGAAAGCATCTTCCTTATTAAAATGACAAAACTGGCAGTAATGGCAATAGCAGATTGATGGTAGAAGAATGGAGATCAGTGGTTTACTATTCATCTAGTCCTCATTTTATTGGTCACTGTGGTATGCATGTGGGTGGGCAGGTGCTTAGGGGGTCTTTAAAGTCGAGTGGCAGATGATAACCAAAGCTTCTCACAATACCGTTGCTAATTCTGAAGTGTGGAGAAATGCAAGTCTTATTCTGCTTAATCTGTTTTCAAAGAGAAGGACTGCATAACCCATTAATGTAGATATATGAGCTCCATATGGTCTTTAATTCTTAAAGCATTTGCATAAAGTTAAAGCAAAAATACTTAGTCTTATTCTTAGTGATATGCAAATATCTACCTTCATTTGCATAACTTTCACATTTACTTGCATCAATAATAGGCATGACAGCTCCACTTTCTGTTCTCAAACGGGTCCTGCTGGGAACACACGCGTAGGCCTGGGAAAAAATGTGAAAATAAACATGTAAACACACACAGTATAACCCAGCTTATACCGTACTCCGTTAGGACACATCTGCACTATGATGTGAACTTTTTGTTGATAAAGTGTGACTCTGTTGTATTACAGTGTGAAATATATGTGCTCGCTGTGGCTTTGTTTCAACCTCTCTCTTTTACCTAGCATTACGCCTTATCTGTTTTCAACTGCCTAAAAAAAAAGTAATTAACATTTGTCATGCCAGGGCATCATCATTTAGTATAGGTGACACTTTTGTTTGTGCGCTTCATTGATATGAAGCACATTAATCAATATGGTGCTAAAAGATTATGGGAGTCTTTTAGCATATGACAATGAATGAAGGAAAAAGCTTGCATATCTTATGTGAAGTATTTCTTATTTACTTTCATTTACGCAAGAGCAGCGTCGCATTTAGCAAACAGATGTCAGAAGTGAATAACACCCTTTATCTCAGTGATAGATACAGTATTACGCATTGGCCCCCAGAGTAACAGGAACCATGAGTGATGCTAGCAACATGCATAATCATATGTTAATATTAAGGAGCGCATATAGCTCACTCAAGCAAAGGCCTCTGAATTTCTTTCAATTCCAGGGAATTTGTTGGATATTAGAAAAGGAAAAGTAGAGGACAAAGGCATTGTAGGACAAGTCTTCATCTACAAACTGATCATTGTCCTTTCACTGCTCTCAGTAAATGTCCATGTCCTGCCCTATTAAAACGTCTGAATTATGACTTCATCAACAAACGAAGCCTCTCGTCCCGTCTTTAAATGCTCACAGGGTTTTTTGTTTTTCTTTTCTTTAAGATGTCTTTGGAAATGTGAAAATGTCTCTCTCAGGCAAATGTTGGATGCAAGTATGATGGGAATTTGTGTCCTATATATGTGTCTTTGTGTCTTTCAGGAGGGACAATTTGTTTGTCCTGGATATTATTACCTTATATGCAGTCCTGAGGGATAAACCCTGAAGGTAGATGGTGTCTTAATAGCATTTTGCTTTATCAGAGTACACCAGTGTGCACTCAGCATGTTTGCTTTTAGACGTCGAAGCGCAACTCTGATGGAAGCAAACATCAAGTATCGGAGTAAATTGGAAAATCTTTCCCCCCCTTTGCTTTAAATCCCATAAAATCTCAAGGTCCCCAAAGTAATTAGCGTCTCGGGTGAGATGGGGGCTCTGTGGGAAGCCCCTCTGAACCCCTTACCTCCACAGACATAGCCCCTCAAGAACACACACACAGTTGCGTTATTCCTTTTCTCAAACCTTGTTCTTTGTTCAATGCACGCAATGTCCCTCTCGCTAGTGATAATGTTGAGTTTGATGCTTAAATGCTGCAACTTTATCATGTGTGCTGTTGAACGCTGCAAAACAGCTGCAAATACAGTAGTACTACACAAAAAAAAAAAAAAAAAAACAGCTTTCATGTTCAGAACTTGCTTGCATTATGTATCAGCTCTGAAGCACTGGGGTGTCCTGTTCCAGCGTACGGCCTCGTACACATGCTTACCGCATTTCTTCTAAACCGCATCTGTCGGAGGGGATAGTTTTCTAACATTTTCTGAGATAAAACAACACAAAAAAATCTCACCTGGTGATATGTGTCAGATAAATGTTTTTGTACACAATAGAAAGCTCTTATTTACAAGAAAATATAGTTTTACTGTCCTTCCTTGTCTAAAATATACACTGTGGGAATGAGGGTGTTTACATGCCTCAGGGGGAGTACGGCGTCTGTCTTAGATAAGGACGACATGTCCCCTCATCTCCATGCAGGTCTGGTGAAACATGGCTGCAGGCCAGGTCAGGGAACCTATTACCCATTAAAGGCATACATCTTATCAAAAACCAAGCTGTCAAATGCCCATCAGCAGACATATCTGATGTTTCTGTGGCTGTCATGAGGTAATATGGCCTTCTGGTCTGAGGGAAAGCTTTATACACTGGGTTGGTTTGTTTCTAGTTATTTGGTTTGTTTATTTGCATATGAAGATATAGTAGGAAGGCAACGAGGCATATTCAGATTCAATATTTATGTCACTTCCTATCGACTGATATGGCTTAATCTAGTTGTTTTTGAACATAGATGTATCCTTTGCTATCTATGATATCCCATAATCCTTTGCACGTGATTGACAATTGGTGGAAAGAAAGAAATTGCAGTCTGATGAAGCTACTTTTCTAATTTAATTTCTACTGAGAATTACTCATTGTAGTCCTTAAAGGGTTAGTTCACCCAAAAATGAAAATCCTGTCATTAAGTACTCATTTCGTTCCACACCTGTAAGACCTTCGTTCATCTTTGGAACACAAATTAAGATATTTTGATGAAATCCGAGAGGTATAACTCGTCCATAGACAGCAATATAATCAACACTTTCAAGGTCCAGAAAGCTACTAAAGACGTCGTTAAAAATGTCGACGTGACTGCAGTGATTCAACCTTAATTTTATGAAGCGATGAGAATACATTTTGTGCACAAAAACAAAACATAAATAGCGACTTTATTCAAAAATATCTTCTCTTCTGTGTTATTCTCCATACATCGTTTACACCCAGAGCTTCCAGGTTCTATGTCAGAACGCTGACTCATTGTGCAGCTTTAGACAATACTGAGCCAGCATTTGGATAATGACAGGGAAGAGAAGAGATTGTTGAATAAATTCATTATTTTTGTTTTGATTTTGCACACAAAAAGTATTCTCGTCGCTTCATAAAATTAAGGTTAACCCACTGCAGTCATGTTGAATGTTTTAACTCCCTCGGGTCGGCGGTCATGCCGGCGTGATCACCGCGTTTTTTTCTAACCAGTGTGAAAGAGACTCAAAATACTCTGTCAATGTTGCACATACAATTAAGAGCTATACACCATTTTAATCTGTGGAATATCTTCTTTTATTTGTGTACACTCAGAGTAAAAACAAAATGTTGTGCTTTTTGTAAAATAAAGAAAACTAACATGATCTCTCGTCTCCCTCTGAACGAAGTCCAATCTGATAGTTCTCAGAAAATGAACTGTAACTTAGTGAATACTAATCACAAAAAAATTAGACTTGTGTCTAAAGAAACGTTGAAATGTCAGGTTTTAAATTGTGTAAGTCAAAACAAACCTTCTGTGTTTATGTAATCTGTATGAAAAGAGAGCCATGTCAGAAGTCATTGATTCAGCTCATTATCCGCTAATGCGGCCACGCCCACGGAGCCAGCGCTATTCAGAGGCAAATTCAGAGTCAATACATGCATTCATCGTCTCAATCGTGTATTTATTGTCTTGAAAAGTGTTTTGAATAGCCATAGTTAGCGATCTCTGGCCTCTGTTAGTTCAGTTATTTCCTGGAGTGCCTATTCTTCTTTAGCATTGGCATTTGTGGACTAAAAGTGCACAGAGCGCCCTCCGGCTGCGAGTATGAACTGAAAACAGTATCCAGCGTTCACAGTGACGACAATAAATAATGAATATTTAAGCTAAAAGCCTATATGAAATGCCATAGAGGTAATATAACTGTTCAGACACTTTGTATCATAGAAATGCATTATATTTTAATAATAGAATACCATTATTTTAAATTGTAATAATATTTCACAGTATTGCTGTTTTTTCTGTATGTTTGATTTACATTATGATGAGCTTGAGACATGATCAACAGAGGGTTTTTTCACAGCCTATCTGACTGAAAGGCCTCATTATTTATGCAGGTCATTAGAGCTCTTTTATGCGATTCTTTTGTCTTCTCAGGTGAGAATCACCCATTGTTCATGATAATTCACGCCTCCACGCATACTGTGTTTCTTGACCAAAGATGTTTTAGAAAATTTAAATATCTCTATTGTTTTATATGAAGGAGTAGGAATGATAATTTTTACATAATTTTGAAGCAAAAACTCTAGTCTACAACCTCCAATACCCAGAAGTCTTGTGAACACAGATTTAATTTATATTTTTTGGCTTTATTTCAGTGACTTAAGTTTTTAGTTTTTTCAATAACCACGCATAAACGTTATTCCTTCAAAAATAAAAACATGTACATACATGTTCCTCACATATTATTGTAGCCTAGTTTGTGCTGAATACAGTGTAATGACACTTTTTCCATTAATATGTTTATGAACAACTGAAAAAAGCACAAATGTCAGGGCATGTCAAAACTTCTCCAGGCCCCAAACCTTGGACATTGAAAGTGTTGATTATATTGCTGTCTATGGAGGTGTTATACCTCTCAGATTTCATCAAAAATATCTTAATTTGTGTTCCAAAGATGAAAGAAGGTCTTACGGGTGAGTAATTAATGACAGAATTTTCATTTTTGGGTGAACTAACCCTTTAAATATTTTAAGATTTTTATTTCTAAATTTATTCTAGGTCATGAGGGAGGTCATGTTTACCTTTTGTATGGCAAAATTTCCATGGGTGAAATGCTGTCGTCTGAATAGGAATCTACGCAATCTAGAATTTTCGTGTGAGTTACACGTAAGGCAAAAAATTTCCCCACATGGATTTCACATTGGATTCAAGCTTGTTGAACTTTTAACACTGAAATTCACTGCATTTTCCCAACAACCAAGCAGTTTATACTGGTAGTGACCTCTTAGTAATTGATGCTTTATGCATATTGGACAATGGACCTCCTGTGCTTGCAAAATTTTGCAGAAGTTTCACTAATGCAACCACCGATTAATTTACCAAAGTATGATTAGCAAGTACTGATAAGGTGACTTTTCATGTTATGGCCAATAATCAATGAACTGATTATAAAAAACTGATACTATTTTGTATAAAAAAGTGCTTACATTGTGATGCTTTAGTATTAATAGTAGTCCATATAATTATTATAATTAGGGGTTCATTTCTCTTCAAGAAATATTTGCAAATTTGCAATTTATTAAATATATAGTTATTAAAATATATAGATATTTCAAGCATATCTAGTAATAATTCTTTGGATAGACAAGGTGTCTTCATGCCCAACAGCATGAAGTTATTGACTGACTGGGCAGCTGCCTGTGGTTTTGGACGCAGTCTCAGTGTGCAGGTGGTGTGATTTTGACCTCTTGTTCATCCACCTGCCTGTGTGCTTTGGCTCATGTGAGTTACATCTCATTTATGGTGCTATCATTTCCCAGTCCTTGTTCTTTTCCTTGACATGCCCGCGCTCTTTCTCCCCACATCCCCTTTTTATTAACTCTGTCACTTCCTGTCTGTTGGCCACATCCTTTCATCCCCATCAATATTCTTTGCTCTCTTCTGCTCTGTTTCCATAGAGATGGTTCATTGTCCTTTTGAGCGCAAGACACAGAAAGTCCTAAAGATCTCCTGCACTATTATTTTTCGTAGACTTTTTTTCATCCCTCTCTCCATCTATATCTCAGCCCGCTCTCTCTTTTCTCCATCCTTCTACCTCCCCCAAGACTATCTCTCCTCTTCCCCTCCCCTCTCATACTTTCTTTTTTCATTTGCTCTTTTCTCTGTCAATGGACTGATTTCTTTTTATCCAGGAGCACAGCAAGATTAGGAGATATTGTATCATGGCCAAGACAGGCAAAGCCCTTTTCTGTCCCTGACATCTAATTAATGGTAATCCTTTAAGCTGCTGCTTGTAGAGCAGACCTCTTGGTCTCTGTCTCATTTGCAGTTACAGAAAAGAGAAAGGAGGTGTGTTTGGATGTAAGGAGGGATGGAACCTTCTGCCTGCTCAGCATGTCTGGTCGCTCGACTTGTTTTGGGAGACAAAGGTGTTTGTGCTGGGCAAAGGTGTGTTCATAAATGTTGATGATGGATTTGTAGTGCATTCATCCAGTAAAAATCTCTACAGGCAATTTTGACTAATTTCTTTCTATCTTTCATTCTGTGTCCCAATATGCATTTTTCCATCTTACACGGTATGCAAAAAAATATGGGATAGGGATGTCCAAATATTCATTATTCATGATAGCAGACATCTGTGCACATTTTGCTAAGTTAAGGAGCCATCAGATTCAGACTGGAGAAAGTTTTACATTTTAAATGTCTTGACTGTCACTTTTGATTAATTTAATGCATCCTTGCTGAATAAAAGAATTCATATCTTTAAAGACCCCTGTGGTGAAAATCAAGTGTTTAATGTTGTTTATATGTCTATGGAGTGTTTTAATAGCTTTAAGACAAACCATGTGCAAATTCATAAGTCAACACCATTGCTGAGTAAATTTTCTCCTTAAAACTGAAGTGAAAAAAGTCGCTGGTGTCTGTGATGTAACAAACTACCTTGTAACCAATCACGTCAACATGCCGGCAGGCTTTAGCATATCATTAACGGCAAACTAGCAGGAGAGTCTCGAGAGAAGCCAGGTTATCACTGTATATTTTTCTGTTGATATGAAAAATTGGGTATATTTAGCAATATAGCGCTATGTATATGATGTATATTACAATGTTATGATGACTATATGCCTTTCTCCACCGGCATTCTGAGTTGTTAAAGCGTTTGCAAGGATTCAGTTTTGTTAGAAGGCAACTGTCTGACTCTGACATGGCGGACAGGAACATGGTTTGTGTAACTCTAGCAACACATTATTAGCTGTTTGATAACGTAGTCAAGCAAAAGGCTAATCATATTACTTATGGTTATGTGTCCGATGTTGTAAAGAGCAATACATTGTGCAGTGTTTACCCCAGTAAGTTAATCAAGTGGATCTCTGAGCTGGCGTGAGTGAGGGGAGGCGGGGCTAATTTGCATATTCATTGATCCGTGTATATTAAATGAGGCAAGGGTGTAGAGTTACATTCAAGCTATTTTAAGGCTTGAAGAATTTTTTTCACAGGAAAAACATGTTTAAATATGTCATTTTGATGATCAAACATGAGCTTGAAGGGATAAAATTATTGACTACAAAGGGACTTAAAAGAAACAACAAGGTCAAAGGTCATAATCTTGCAACCAAGATCCAAAATTTCTGTAGCTCTATCAGTGAAAAGTGGCGCTAACAACAACAATGTCATAGGTTTGATTCCCAGGTAAATCAAGGACTGGTAATATGTTTACTTTAAATTTTGCTTTGGATTTTTTGAAAATGTAAATGTAAACAGTGAAAGAAACAGGGCAGAGGTTGCAAATCCTCGCATTTAAATGAATTTTAATTAAACAGATCTAAATAATTGCTTGCAGCCCACTTTCATTTGTAAAGCAATAAAAATCAGCTATAAAACCCCTCCACACATTTGCAGTAAACATTGTGGATAACTCTCCCATTTTAGTTTCTCCTTTAAAGATGATTAACATGGAAATAGTCACATTTACAACTGCAACATTTCAGCTGAATCCTGAAGAAATATTTCCTCCCGCCGTCCTTGATATTGTATTGTTTTCTATTATTGCTCGAGCTTTGAAACCCTTGGCAACGTTGCAGTGAGTAATTGTCCTCTCAAAAGATATAACAACAAAATAGATTCAATTAAAAGTGAACAAAGAATGCCATCTGAATTGCATTTTTTCCAAGCCAGCCATCCTTATCTGGGCAGTCTGTTGTTTCCTGCACTGTTTTTTTTTTTTTTTTTTAATCAATGTGCCTCTATTAATGCTTGTTTGAGTCCGAAATGTCTGACCCAACTCCATGCCACCTTCAAATGGAGGAAGACCATTGTGAGAGCCAATATTCACACCTGCTGCTGATGTCAGTAGTGTGAAAACAGCTAAAAGATTTTTTTGCTTAGACAAGGCTTGTTTTCACTCTTGAAAATAATTATAACACACCCACATGTTCAAACAAAAGTCAGACTGCACCTCCTACAGAGCAGTGATTAATGCAACTTCCAAAATGTGTTTGAATCACACATTTGTGTGTGTTATTAGCTCCCGGCATGCTTGCTGATGAATGGGCACATCCTGCTTGTTCTGCATCGCCCTTCTCCGTCACTCCCACGCTGGTCCCGTGCCCAGCATGCCGCACGGAGCACTCAAACCGTAGTGTGCAACAATCTGACACAGAGGCAGTCAAGTGTGGGTGTTTCTGTGTGAAGACAGAAAATATGATGACCACACCAGCTGACTGACAATGAATACATTAACCTACATTGGAAGCAGAGGACAGGAGCCATTTGTTGGCCATATGCGCTCTGATAGCTGGATGGGATCCACGGAGAGGATTTCAAGTGAGGAAAGTTCATCGGGGACGCTGGCTTTTATTATGCAATGATACAAATGCATGTCCGTATCTGATCACACCATATGTCTCTAACACTGCCTTGTGGGTGTTTCAATTAGAATCCTTGGATATGAATGTGTTTATGTGGCGGTAAACAAATGTTCTGGGTTTAGTCGACAGCATTTGCTGAATAATGATGATTACCATAGAAAATAATTGTGAATAACTTAGGGAAAAAAAGGCTAAAATATCACAGCACTTTCAAGTAACGTCAGCTGTTTTTTAGAATTAATTTTTATGTCAAACTATATATTATGTTGTCTAAATTCACTTGTAGCCTAAAACAATTAATTTCTGTTTGGCGTTTTTGACTTTACTGTGATAAGACAATATGTAAACAGGAAGTGAAGTGGGAGAGGGGGGTGGGATCAGGAAAGGACGGCTACTCGGGTTGCCCGAAGGCTGGCCATTAGGCTATTGGCGCTGACTTAATTTTTTTCAGACAAAGTAATATTGATTTATAAAATTATCCACTTCCTATTATCTGGCATAACATGAAAATATTTATCGGCTTATCAGTATTGGCTATACATTCGATATTGGTGCATCTTTAACAAATTTTTTCTAATATTTCGATAAAGAATTAAGATGTACATTTTCCTAGGCTGGACATCATTTTTGGCTACTACTGTACATAGAGCACTTAAATATGGTAAACAAAAGCTCAACCATACTTGCTTGATGGGCGAGAACAAACCTCATTGGTTCTTGTAGAAGATCAAAAATGCTGGCATGACGCAAAAATGAACTTCATTGGTTCTCGTGTGTCAAGCAAGCATGATTGAGCTTCCTTTTATCAAATTTGAGTGTTCTATGTACATTCGCTGATCAATTAATATGTGAATAAAAGCCTAAATTAAATCCGGTCATCATATAAAGTGATTGTGTGTTTTTTTTGATTTTTTTTTTTATACAATCGCTTTTGAACATTTTGAACTGTCAGAGTGAATAGAATGAATAGACACTGAGGGACAGAAATTGCTCAGATTTCATTAAAATATCTTCATTTTTGTTTAGAAGGTTAACAAAAGTCTTAAGGGTTTTGAATGACATGAGGGTGAGAAAATAATGACAGAATTTTCATTTTTGGGTGAAATATCCATTTAAAGGTTTGCAGAAGTAGCAAAATGAGTAGAAGTTTTTGTTCCCAGGCACACATCAATAAAGCAGCATACAAACTTGACAGACTTTGACAGTCCACTCACTGTGTCCCTGTGGAGTTGTGCTACCTTAGAGCGGTTTGAGGGGTGGGGGGGACTAGTGCGGCCAGCTGGAGTTAGGAAAAGCTTTTTTTGTGCATCGTTGCCCACGACACATTTCAAATTAACCTTGCTTGCTTCACAAGCCCTTCCGCCGGGAGCCCCATCAGAGCTACCCACCACTGGACAATGCTCTATTAGGGGCATTTCTCGCCTTTCTTCTGTTCAATCACCCGATGGCTCTTCTGGTGTGATAGAGGTTTGGCAAGAAGCAGAGATTTGAGCTGTGAGAGTTGGAGATGCATGTTTGTATTTATATTGGTGGAATCCAATTCAATAAGACTGAAAAGGCCAAATGAAAATATCTTTGAATATAAAGAAGGAACAAATAAAACAAAGGTCTGTATTCCCCATCAGCCCAAGCTTTATTTTTACAGCCTTGATTTTGTTCCCTCTCCTCTTCGCTCCTCATCTCTCTAGGTAATTTCTTTTCTCCATCCTGTTTGTTGTCTTTTACACCAGGCAGTGTTGAAGAGACTAAAAATATATGTGTTTGCTAGTGAACGGTCCCAATAGGACCCCTGGCTCTGAAACAGTATGTGTACACTGATCAAATAAAGCCTAAATCAGAAGCACTGGGTCTTTAAGCGCTTTGCTTGAGTGAATAATATAATCAGCGGATTATCGATTTATAACCTAGAATAAAATGGTACATAAATTGGACTAATCTCATTAAAGTTTAATCTAACACCCTTTATGAAAATTGACTTATCCAGAGTGATTACTTTAATGGATTGTTATGATCTGATGGCTGTAAGTGTTTAGGGAGCCTGTGAAGGTTCTTCTGAGAGAGACATGAAGAATCGGTGGTGGAATGGATAGAAATGTCAGATAGGGGTGTGCAGCTGTTATTCTGTATCTGTTGCGTTGAGCATGTGTTTTTGTATCTGTATTCAGATTGCATTCAAATTTCGGTAATGAGCAGCACTATAAAACTGAACAATGAAATTAATTAAATGAAATGAGTATTTCACTCACATAATAATGAAAGGTCATTGTACTTAATAGAAAAAAAGTTGTGAACTCAAAATTTCATTGTAGTAAGCTGAACTTAATATGATTGAGTTGAGCTGCAGCAGATTTCTAATTCCCAGCATGCTTTGCATCAGACTGTTTAAATAAATGTTGAAATTAAGTGTTATTTTGTGTGTTTTTGCACAAGATTAACATAGAGAGACATAAGTTTAATGTTTAATGTTGTGTTATGTTGGGATTCAGGGGGGTTCTGTTATGTTAGTTTTGTAGGGTTACCACTGTGGCAAAGAATAGAGCCTGTGGTTAGGTTGAGGATGAGCTGCAAAACTTTTAAGACCACATATACTGTATGTTGTTTGATTATATGCAAGTATATAATGACAGTCTTTTTGATAGTTATAATAGCATGTGTTATTTGCTATCTAACATTTAACCAAGATCTGAATGTTATGTTTATGTAAATGAACTGTATGTAATTAACATTATGATGAGTTGAGCGAGGATGAGAACTGTGGGAGCAAAGGGATGCCGGTGACTTGATTTTTAATGAGAGATACCTGTGCACCATACTTGCCTTGCTCCGCTTCCACAGCTCTTGGCCCCGCCCCACTTGTCACAAAAATGTTAAGGTCTACTAACCACAAAAAAAAAAAAAAAGTTAGTTTACTTAAATGTTTTGAGTATTCTGACTGAACTTGAGTTTTGCAGTGTAGGTTTAAACTTAATGAAACCCAATAGCATTTACATAGAATATGAATATATATATATATATATATATATATATATATATATATATATATATATATATATATATATATATATATATATATATATATATATACTTATTCAGGGAGAACAAAACATTACAAAAGATTCCTATTTCAAATGCTGTTTGTTTGAGCTTTATTAAAACTTTATTGATCATAATAAGAAATGTTTCTAGAACAGCAAATCAGCATATAAGAATTTCCAAGAGTGGGTGGTGTAAAAATGATTACAATCACCTCAGAAACATCTCCAAAGTATGTGATATTCTCTCCCCTTCTGACAATGAGAAACTTCTACATGCATTTGTTACGTCTAGACTTTACATATTTGGGTTACCACAGAGCTCTATTAAACACTTACAAAGAGTTCAGAATGCAGCTGCACAAATGCTAACTCACTCAAAAATGAGAAATCACAACACTCCCAATGCTCCCAATCCCAATTAGAATTGAACTCAAGGTCTTCTTATTTTTTAAATGTCTTCATGATACTACCCCAATATACCTTTCGAATTTGTTGAGTAAACGTACTCCAGCAAGATCGCTCCGAAGATCCAATAGTAACTTATTTGTTGTCAGCCTTTAGTCATTTCGTTCCCAAGCAATGGAACTCTCCTGACAACCTACGAGAAATTGACTCACTAAATGCACTTTTATAAAGTGTCTCAAAATATATTTGTTTTACTTTCCTTAATTTATTGTATTGTTGTATTTTGTTTTCTTTATTTCAGTCCTATTATGTGTGTGTGTGTTTCTTTTCTGTGAATGCACACATGTATTTCTCTTCTGTAAAACACTGTTTTTAAAATGTGCAAAATGTACTTGCTTACTAATTACTTTTAAATAGTTTTTGTATATTTGATCAAATAAACGCTGCCTTGTTGGGCACAAGAGTGGTAGTGTACTAGTGTACTTAACTTTTGAATGATAGCGAATATGAAATAAATGCTTTGTTTATTCAAATATTTTTATATTAAACGTATTCATTACATTTATCTTTATTTGTATTTGTTATTTGTATTGAAGTCATAGTCAGCTGCTTTTCTGAATAAGGACTTTGGGCACATCCCTAGCGCTGGACCACAGAGTTGCTCTCTCATATGTGAAGTATACAGATGGAAAAGGAAGTGACATTCGGGTGACATTTGGTGGCTTACTGGCATTTTACAAGATAGATGAGAGCGAGCTTCACTTCAGCTGAGTTTAAGACCAGGCGTTCCACAAAACAGCTTTACTCAGCCCTCTTTTATCCTGAGGCACGTGCACTAACCTCCAACTCATGTGCATACACACACATTCAGGCATTACTCTGTCATTCTCTCTCACACAAGCTGTCAAAATCTTCAGAATTCTCATGTTTCTTTTCCACTTGCAGTGGAAAGGAGAACACCATGTATCCCCTCTTGTCACGGTGACCCTGATCATAAACTCATGTTCTCCGCTCTTGAAAGATTGAAATCCAGCGAGGCAAAGAAACATAAACTTTTCATCAAGTTTCGCTCGAGACCGTCTCTTTCCTGCTCTGCCCCACATGCTTCTCTCTTTCCCATTTCTTACATCTTTCCCCCATCTCTGGCTTTCTATCCATCAGGGAGGGCTCCGTTGGAGCGCGGCGGGCCCTGCAATTGTCCTCATAAATTGTGTGAGTGTCAGGGTGAGGAAAGGAACTAAGTGTGCAGTAAATAACAAAGGGCTCCATCGACAGCGCCACATTCTGGTCAACGAAATTACCCAGCGTGCCCCGGGGGAAGAGAAGACGCACCCCTAACATGATGAATTGCGTTGGAGGATGGCACGGAAGACCACCCGGCGTACTCCTTACCTGTGCCGTGGACGAGCGCGGCCACCCTAAGAGCCCTTGATGATTTAAATGGATGAGTGTCTTTATTTCTCCGTAAAAGAAGCTGTTTGTCTCTCAGCTTGTGTAATAACCGATCTTTCACCAGACGTCGGTAACTGCTATCATTTTTCATTCCCGCTCTCCATGAAACGCAAGGGCTTTTTTGCTTCAGCTCTCTCTCCCTTCTTATTCGATCTCTTTCACTTTCTGTCTTGTATTGATCACTCATTCATAACTGCCAGCACATTTTTGTTGCTCTTGACTTTCACTCTGGCTGTGTCATCCTCCCCCCTCGTTCACATTATTATGGCTGGTCACCGAAGACTAATGTGTTATTGCATTAGTTTTCCTATTTTTCTATCTTTTTCTATCTGATCTATCTGTCGCACAATCTTCAAGGATTTATTTTGCATTATTTTTACATACAAAGGACATTTTCCACAAAATACGGCACTATTTATTTTGTGCTCAAACGTGTTACTGCATGTTTTCCAACCCTGTTACCCACAAAAAAAATTATATTGTATTGTACTGTATTGTATTATATTGTATCACTTGTGTTCAGTTTGTATGCACCTATGACAATCTGCTAGTGCAGAAGACAAAATGCACTCCTTTAATGATTCAATCTGTGAAAATACATTGTCGCTAATATGCATTGCTGCTTTCCTGGTAAAAAGTTGATTTTAAAAATTTAAACGAATTTGTGACTGCTGAATGTAACATTTTTGACAAGCCAAACATGTCAGTCTCTTAGTAACATGTAATAAACGTCATTTTGTAAAATAAGTATAATGAACTACGCAAAAAGCATTCAGAATGTCTCTAGCACGTATTTATAATTACCCAAAGTCAAACATAATTCACCCCTCACGCATGTTATCACGTCTGTCAAAAAGCTGGCTGTCGGTTGGAATATTAGAATTAACAACATTGACATATTGTAAAACATTCATGGGCATCAATCACTTCACCGAATACTTGCCGGCTAAGAAATAAATAATTACCCTTTGATCCATCTGTTTTCAAATCCACATCATTTGAATATCACAACATTGATGTCTGTCAAAAAATAATGTACACAATATACAGTAGTGTTTACGAGAAGCAGAGGTCTAGTGAGTAGACGTGTTTCCTGGAAAAGCCACAATACTGGATGTTTTGTCATTGCTTTCCAAGAAAGGGGAGAAAATGGCGGCCTGAGCAGCTTCAACATGCTATCTATCAGATTTGATAATGTACGTAATACACCACGTATAAGTTTGTTGTTCACTCGCTGAAATTGAATAGGAATGATCAGAGAAATGAATAAAATTCCAACACGATCACATGAAAATGCGTATAAATAGTACGAGTGTGTAATCTCGTAGAATATATACGCCAAAATGTTTCGTACATATAATACGCCATAAAGTGCGTATCATATGCACGCGAAAAACTGCGTACCACAAGCACGCCAAAACTCATTTTGCCGTATATTATTCTACGAGATTACTATTTATACGCATTTTCGTGTGATCGGGCTCCAAATTCACACTGCATGCTAAAGAGAAAAAAACAGCAATCCAATTGAAAAACTGGGTTTGTGAACATTGTTCAATGTATGTTGGTTTTGACAGACATTTTTTATGCACGAACTACACATTCTAATTCTGACATCCCTCATTTGAATATCTTCAATAATTTTCTATTCTTGACTGATCTTTTTTCATAAACTTGGCAAACGATGAACTGTTAAATGATTCATCTTATGGGTCCCTGTAGTTGTCCGTTTTGACTCTCAAATGCTGATGTAATAAACCTGACAGGTAATTTTTATAAAATATAGTTTGATCACTATCTTCTCAGTTTTTTTTTTTTTTTTTTAAATATTAAGACAAGTATCAAAGTTTCATTTTCCAATAAAAGATCATACATTTTTACATGATTTGTTACATTTAATTACCCCTTAGCAGATTCTGACCCCTTAGCAGATTTTTAATCGCAAAATGACACAAATCAGGATTTTAAACTGGGAACAGAGTTGCAAAAATGGCAAACAAAAATGAACAGATGAACACATTTACATTTAAATCCAGAGGTTGTCAATCACAATTTTTTCTGATAGTTTAGCACCTCTTGATGCTTTTTCCCCCCTTTATTTTTAAACCATTTTGGTCCTTTTTTGTTCCTGTTCATTTGAAGTACCAGATACCTATTCCCTCACATGCTATCAAGCCCCTTTTCCCTGCACATTTCAAAAACAGCGTTCACATGCTTTCCTTACTAACAGACACGTTTTTGCTCCTTTCTATCATTCATCTCACTGTTTTTGGCATTTTTTCTCTCTCACCTCCACTATCTCACATTCCCTTCTCACACTCCGCCTTATAACACTTTTACTCTTTTCTCCTCTACTTTTTCTTCTGCTTGGGAGCTTCATTATCTCGCATGTACCTAGAACCTATAATCTATTTTGTCAATCATAGCTCTCTTTCCTCCTTCCTGGCCCAATCAGTTGTTTTGTTTTGGTCTTTCTCTCAGTGCTCCATTACCTGTGAGATATGGGCTTTTCTGGGCATGTTACATAAGCAATGTGTCTCTGCTGATAGTTGATTGACAGAGCCTGATTTATGTTATGAGGTGATGTGGTTTGAACCACATGGAATCAAATTCCTAGACAGACAAATGGTAGAGATGCCATCACACCTTGTGTCGATCTCCTAGTCTCCAGGCTGCACAACTTCTTTCCCAGCTTGCACTGGTGACAGCCACTAGAAATAAGATGAACTGGTTTAAGAGAGAGATAGTCCTTTTTATTTTTTCCTGGAAATTTCCAAAAATAACCTTGACTGTAAAACCTTGAGAAAAAATGGTGTGTAAATGGTTGCGTTTTCAGCGTCACAAGCCAAAAATATTGAGGCGAGTCCTTTTTATTGTACAAAATATCCACTAAATGGTTACTTATAGTCTCATCTTCTCCATGCACTTTTCAGATGGTGAAACATCTCCAAATAGACATGCAGTGCAACAGATATTGAATTGGGTCAATAATATATTTAATAGTTTTATTGTATAATCTTTTTGAGATTATTGATTTCTGTTCCCGTTTCTTGCTTGCAGGATGAGGGCTCACTTTGGAGTGTATTGACTGTGGTAGTGTTATGATACGGTGAGACTTGCCCTCAGGCTCCACTCAGACGCATACTGGTCCGCAATTATTGACCTTACTGACCTTCCAACAGCTCTATTTCATACATGCTGCCTTATGCATATGATCTTCTCTATACTGATTTCTACTTATGAAAGTGCAAAGAAGTGCATAGCAGTGCCGCCCCTCCCAAACACCTTATTTTTAATCTCAGACATCAGTGATTATCTTGCTGTAGTTTTCCATGAACACTGAGGAATTTAGGAACAAATTGCGGCCACTGATATTGGATATATATGGGTGTGTGTGTGTGTGTGTGTGTGTTTGAAAAGAAGTCTCTTATATGCTCATATGCTTATATGCTCTTACAATTTAAAATGGCTGTTTTCTATTTTAAAATGTAATTTATTCCTGTGCTGGCAAAGCTGATTTTTGAGCTTCCCAGTCTTCAGTGTCACATGATCCTTCTGAAATCATTCTAATATGCTGATTTGCTGCTAAGAAAAGATTTAATATTTTGCTTAATATTTTTTTGGAAACTGATATGTTTTTCAGGATTATTTGATGAATAGAAAATTCAAAAGAACCACATTTATGTGAAATATAAATCTTTTGTAACATTATCAATGTCATTACTGTCACTTTTGCTCATTTTAATGCATCTTTGCTGAATAAAAGTATTAATTTCTTTCAAAACCAAAATCTTAATGACCCAAATGTATGCAGTATTCATGCTACATGGAACTTATTTCCCGGGGACTGCAGCACCAATGTCAGTCCTGTTCTTTTCCTGACCCTGTAGAACCCAGATGACTTCTTATCAGTCCTTTCATCTTTTCTTTTATCATTTCATCTACAGTAACATGAGAAGTGGTCCCATTGCATCCCGAGGGCTTCTGTGGCAGGCAGAGAACCGCTGCAGTCCTCTCTTCATCCAAATCTACTCTTTCTTTCTTTCTTTCTCTCTCAGTTATTCGGTGTGTGAATCAGTGGGCTAGAGGTGACCCCCCAGTCCTATTACCCAAACTCACCGTCAGCAGCCAGAGCACATTTCCCAAATGAAAAGCATCTCCCCCTCAGTCTCAAAGCTCCATCACACTCCTCCCTCCATCAGATTGCTGCCTCTCTTCTTTTATAAGTCTCTTAATGGTTTATAAATTGCACGTAATGATTCCTCCTCTCCCCTCAGCGCTCGGAGATTTTTTATGGCCTTCCTGGTTTTGCGAGGCGAGTTTTTGTAAATGGGCAGTGATATCAAGGGCTTCGAAGGCTGTGTGCAGAGCTGCAGAGAGGCAGGAGGTTAAACTGAGATGTGTCTTATGCGGCGTTCACATTGGGAGGAGGGGTTGGCTGGGCTTAATTCTGTCGAATTATTGCCTTGACATAATGTGATGTGATGTGTTTTTTGTTTGTTCAGGCAACTTTTCTTCAGTAATCATCAGAAATCACACCCAAGTGTGCTCTATAGAGTAGTGAAGCCTCCAGTGTTGTGAAGTCTACAGTTTAAAAGTTTGTGGTTGGCAAGATTTTTTTCTGAAAGAAGTATTTTATGCTCCCCAAAACTGCATTCATTTGATCAAAAATAATAGTGTCACATAATCCTTCAGAAATCATTCTAATATTCTGATTTGGTCCTCAAGAAACATTTCTAATTATTATCAATTTTGAAAACTGTTGTGCTGCTTAATATTTTTTTGGAAACTGCGATGCACCTTTTCAGGATTCTTTAATAAATATAAAGTTCAAAATAACATTTATTTGAAATCTCTACATTTCACAAAATTTTAGCATTGTACAAAAATATACAAAATCAAGATAAAGCTAAATGAAGCAAGCTTTTAAAAGTCTAGTCCACCTTACATCTGATGTCTGCCTGCAGAAAGCCCACAATTCACTAGAGATAAAGAGTAAATGGTTCTGAGCTGTTTCATATTCATCACACTTGTGAAGAAGTTAATATAATCATCTTGTAACAGGGTGACATGAATTCATAAAATAGGTCATAAACCTTTCTTTTAAAGGAATTGCAGATAACCGTGTCCTCGAATTCACAGTTACAACAGTGACAATTTTGCTTTGACCACATACTGAGTGATACTGAATGAAATACAGTACTGCATAAAATATTGATGTGCTCACAGCAGTGAAAATTATGCATTTCAAAGAATAAGAAAACAATATGCCTTAGACATGTAGACAGAGTATGCTGGAAGTGCTTTTAGATATTAAGAAATGAAAGGTCAATTATGGTTCCTGTATGATCTGAACTGGACAGTGTTAAAAACAGATGTAATGAGGTCCTGTGTGTATTTACCTGACTTGCTTTTACTTTATGATCATTATTAATCTTGTGTTCCAGTAAAACTCTAAACAAACAGCCTTAAAATAAAATGAACCATATACTTGACAAATAACTTGCAGACATGTTTTCATAGAATATGTCCTGGAGTTATTTTTTTTCATGCCGTTGACTTATTGTTTTTTCTAAGATAAGTGAGGTAAGAAAAATAAAAATACTTCAAGATATATATACTGAAAACAAGTCTTAATGTCTTCTGCAATTTAGTTCCTCTAGTAAATTTGTTTTGTTTATTTATTTTTATTCTTTTTACACCAGCAGCCTTGTATACTTGAACAATTTGCCTCACATCATTATGCAGTGACACTCAGTACGTTTACATGCACTTTAAAAGTTCAGTTGGATTAAAGTAATAATTTGCCTTTTTAAAATGTCATGTAAATGCTATAGTCCAGTTGAAATCATACCAGCTAATACCTTGCAATTTACATTTACACATTAATCAAAACCAAATGACAATAGAATTCCAATAAATGTAACTTTGAGTCTCATTATATTAATATTAATTAAGCATGTTTTATACCTGGGGTCTTTAAGATCCCAAATGCATGTAACTTTTTTTCCATAGAGGTTGTTTGAAGCATGTTATCAACTTTGTAATCATTATACTTTAATAATAAGATTGTTTTGTTGAGACATTAAAAAAGGGCCTCGGGGTCTCAGACCCCCAGCAGAACACGAGGGTAATGAAAACAGCACTAAATTTCATTGCAATAGAATTACTGAGTCACTGGGTAATGCGTCTCTGCTATATCTCTCTCTTTTGTTCTGTTTCCACACCAGAAGAGCCTTGATCTCTCCCTCAAGCAGCATGAGGCTGGATGCAGGAGAGAAGAATGGAGGGAAAGATAGTGCTGAGTGCACATTAGGAACACATCTGGGGGGAGGAAGCTTAATAAAAATATATTCTCTCTGCCTTGTCTTCTTCTGAGCCTCCATTTACTTCCACTCCTCGACTCTCTCGTTTTCCCTCGCTCTCCTCCCCATCTCAATCCATCTACCTGCCTTCATCCATCCTCCCCATAGGTGGGTAATTACAGAGAGGAGAAAGGGAGGATTTTAATTTTCAACTGGTTCATTGAAGGGTTGAGAGTAAGTACGGCTCTGCTTCTCCCTGTAGAAGTGCTGCTATTCTGACACCATATCATTTCCTGTCATTACTGTCCACAGCCCGGGAGGGAAGGCAATGCTTCTCGGGGCTTGGATTTGTGGAAGTTACATAAATACACCTTTGAGACTCAGAGTTGTGTTGTTGAGCAGAAGTTAGCCTGTCTCTGGCACAATGTCAAATGTTTTATATATCCGCACCTATCTCTGTAGCATTCTGTAGCACTTCTCATAGACATCCTGTCACATTATTGCACCTCATGCCCATTATAGGGTCACCTTTTGATTGTTAAAAATAGTACACTCTTTAAAAATGTTCTTAAAAAAAATGTTCTTTATTGGAGTCTATGGTTCCATGAAGAACCTTTAAAGGTGCCCTAGAATTAAAAATTGAATTTTCCTCGGCATAGTTAATAACAAGAGTTCAGTACATGGAAAAGTCATACAGTGAGTCTCAAACTCCATTGTTTCCTCCTTCTTATATAAATCTCATTTGTTTAAAAGACCTCCGAAGAACAGGCGAATCTCAACATAAAACTGACTATTGGGGGTGTACACCCCCAATATTTGCATATGCCAGCCCATGTTCAAGGCATTACACAAGGGCAGGCAGTATTAACGTCTGGATCTGTGCACAGCTGAATCATCAGACTAGGTAAGCAAACAAGAACAATAGCGAAAAATGGAGATGGAGCAATAATAACTGACATGATCCATGATTACATGATATTTTTAGTGATATTTGTAAATTGTCTTTCTAAATGTTTCGTTAGCATATTGCTAATGTACTGTTAAATGTGGTTAAAGTTACCATCGTTTCTTACTGTATTCATGGAGACAAGAGCCGTCGCTATTTTCATTATTAAACACTTGCAGTCTGTATTGTTCATAAACACAACTTCATTCTTTATAAATCTCTCCAACAGTGTAGCATTAGCCTGTTAGCCACAGAGCACAGCCTCAAACTCATTCAGAATCAAATGTAAACATCCAAATAAACACTGTACTTGCGCGATTAGACATGCTGCATGACGAACACTTTGTAAAGATCCATTTTGAGGGTTATATTAGCTGTGTAAACTTTGTTTATGCTGTTCAAGGCAAGTGCGAGCTCTGTGGGCGGGGAGCGTGAGCATTTAAAGGGCCAGCAGCCCTGAATCGGTGCATAGTTAATGATGCCCCAAAATAGGCAGTTAAAAAAATTAATAAATTTTGAGCTGAAACTTCACAGACACATTCAGGAGACACCTTAGACGTATATTACATCTTGCAAAAAAACGTTCAATGGCACCTTTAACATTCCATCACAAAAAAGGGTTCTTCAGATTTTTAAAATGCTCTTTACACCAATCTTTTAAGAACTGTTCACTGAAAGGTTCTTTGGGGGGAACCTACAAATCGGAAACTTTATTTTTAAGATTGTAGCAGTAGACTCTTTAGCAATATTTGGGACCTATTCCCACTAACATCCCTTTTCCATTCCTTTTCTTCACCAAAAGTATGGGACACTGATCCTGAGGTTTACTAGCTCCATTCATGCCCACATCCACCCTTGGCCCACCATGAACCACACACCTGTGTCCCATCTGCCATAGCCAATTCTCATCCAACGCCTGCCACTGCCTGTGTGTGTAATCTACCACCTGCATCCTTCAAACTTGCATGGTGCATGAATTCATATTTTTTTAGACGTCATTACAATCATTATATTTGATTTGGCAACAAATTAGTGCAAATTTTGTGATTAGTAATATGTGTGTGGATCTGTTCAAATTAACACTGCTAAATGTTTGCTGATTAGCATATATGCAGGATTAGTTAGCCCCTGCTGGTACTGTAGATACTGTACCTGCTCCATCTGGCTACAAATTTCATTTAATTTTTTTTTGTGACAGTAAGTGACAGTAAAGACATTTTATAATGTTTCAAAAAAGATTTCTATTTCTATTTTCTTTCTGTTCTTTCAAACTTTCTATTAAGATAAAATCCTGAAAAAATGAATCACAAAGATATTAAGCACCCTCCCCAGTCTTTTGATTGCTGGTGTACAGTATATTATATGAGCAATATCACACAGATTGCCATGCGATATGACTGTAGGCAATCACAGCGTGCTGATATACAGCCATATCGCATGGTTACTCCTGTGAGATTGCCCATTTATACAACAGTTTGATGGCACAAATGTGTAAATAAATAAGAACAACAACAGAGTGTCTTTAAAAACCTTTTCTGAGCAACTACTTCCTTCCACCACAGATTCAAATCTCAAGTTTAACAGTTGAGCCCAAGCCTCCGTTACTAATTCTAAAACGTCACTTTAGAACTAGTAATAAAGGAACGTTGAGTCGCTTCGTTAAAACTCACTGTAATATGTAGAGCATCAAGAGAGAGAGATCACCTGAGCGAGTGTATTACCTGCATCTAAGTTAGCTGATATTCTTCAGGTCAATCTTATATTCATAATCACAAAATCAGTTTGAATGTCTGCTGAGGAAAGCGATCTTTGCCTTTGTCCTTTTAACATTTAAGACATTCCCATGACAGCGTTAGTCAATGCATTTGTCAGTTCCGTCTCATGTTTATAGTAAAAACAATATCCTTGTTTCCTTGTTTCAGTCCATTTCAATATTTCAAAAAGTTCCATTTCAAAAAGTTTTTGCGACTGACTGACTCACTAATAAAGACTGTCTTTGCCGCCATCTCGTGGCCTTTTAATGTAACTGTCACTGAAGTCGAAATCACTAATGAATTTTTTTCTCAATACCAAAAAATGTTATGTTATTTATATAAAATATTATTTATTGAACAACACTATTTAAATTAACAACAATAGCCATTTTAACAGTATAAGAAGTAAAATAGGAAATAAACACAAGCAAACAGCCCAGTCAAACGTACTAAAGCAGCGCTCTACTTAGTACAAGATTTAATTCCGATGTAAATATAAAGTTATAAAACTTAATATAGTCCTTCAGCCAAATCTATTATCTCTGGAACAAGTAATAGATTAATAAGACCAAATATTGCCTGTTTGACTTACTCAAAACTAATTATAACTCATGTTTAAACACTATCTACATAAGACCCAGCGGCAAATTCCCGAAGGAATGGCTGAGATGAAGCTGTTCTCTGCGGGTACATGAGCGCTGAACAGTTGCTGATGGCCTGGAACTCGCATCTCCGAAAGTGTTTAAACAAATTTTCAAATAGGCACTATTTTTACATATAAATCACATATCTTATGTCGAAACAACTATATTCTCACCTAAAAAAAACTTTTAAAAGAACATTCCATTACAAAATAACAGTATTATCTATAAAAATATGGTGGGTTTGCTCATCTGCCATGACACTCGCTGTGAGAATGCTGACAATGGAGTGATTCAAATGGTGAAACAGTTCCCTTGGTGATACTGATAGAATACCGCATTTCATTATATTAAAGTTTGCCAGTGACCAATTCTGTTTTGGCAGGCTCGACTTTTTCCAGCTCAGCATATTCAGTAGTAAACAGTTTCTTGTTGTATCATTAGTGTTGTCATCATAATTTTTTTTTCCATTTTGAGAGTAATTTGTCATGTAGCACCATGGCAGTGTCTAAAAAAACTGTACTGAGTAGCCCTGAGCAAGGCTGTCAGGTTTCAAGCCGCACACCACCAGGGTGTTCTTCACCAGTCAAGCAACTGCTATTGAGATGAATGGTAATGTTAACAGCTACAGTAGCTTTCTCCAGCTATTACAGAGCTCCTTGGTAAGCAGCATCTACAAAAGTTTTGAAATCCATTTTAGATTTGATGTTGGCATCAAACGGAAGTGCCACAAAACGTTGGTCTCAATTTAACACAGTAGGGAAGGAATGTTTTATGGCGATGGTCTTTTCCTGAGATCTGATAATGAGAAGCTACAGCCTCATAAAACGTTACCTGCTGGGCCGCAGGGAGCTGTCAGATCAGTGTGATACGTGCATGTATGCGCAGGTGTGTGTGTGTGTGTGTGCACTGGGGACCATTGGATGCCTTCATTGTGAACATATTCCTTGATGTCTGTCTTCTTCTTTTAAGTGTGCTGCAACTGAAGATGGGGAATATTTTGTTTACAGTATACAGAAATTGTCTTCAGATTTCTTGTGTAATCCAGAGATATGGTTAATCCGCCTCTTTTAACTTAAATTTATACAAATATGGACAAGGCAGACCAAAGACCTTTAATGTTATTCTTGTTCTCTGCAGCGAGCAACCTGAATTTATCTGTATGGGAAAGGGCAAAAAGGTTTTAAGACCAATCAAAATCCAGTATTAATTGGCTCACAGTTGTTCTACTGCCTCAGGGATGCTTAACAAGATAACCATAATTACTTGCCTTAAGTACTACATTTTACAAGGGAAAATATACTTATAATACCACTGAATAGAGTTTTACTTGATAATCCAGTTGCCTCTTTAAGACCTGAAGGATATTTACTTGACATATAGACGCCTGCGGTGTAACCCATAACATGAGGACATGGTTGTCACCCTCAAGCACTCTCTCTCAGTTTACGCACTTACATATGTAATAGAATCTGACTGCAGTGGAACAGTACAAAACAAAACAAAAACTAAACAGCTACAAAAGGAAATGTTTAAATGTGTCATCTACTATCATATACAACCAGATAACTGTAGTTGCCCATTTTAAAATGATTCAAGATGTGTTTTTGTATTATTATTTTTGCTGTAAAATATGTAACTTTTTAAAGTGCATGAAAGAAAAGCAGTTCTTATAATGTTACAAAACAAAATATTTAAAGATTTATATTTCAATTAAATTATATTTAAAGAAAAATCAATATATATATATATATATATATATATATATATATATATATATATATATATATATATATATAAATGACATATTTCATGTTATTAAAGGCCACTGGAAGAAACTTTACACTTAATAAAAAAGTGCAAACATCTTGTGAAAACATTTGTGTACAGATTTTATGCACGGATACATACACAGTTAGTGAATGAGCACCACTGTGAGCAGGATAGTCTGTTTGCTGTACATGTTTTGAAAATAGATGAGGCTTTATCCTTTTGTCATAGATGGATTTGGCTTTTGCCCCACTTTCTCCCACAGGCTCAAAATTGCTCGCAATTCCCTCTGCAGCATATCCAGACATGCCATGGTCCTGAAATGGGCCAATCCAAGCTATGGAAACATTAAAGAAGAGAAGAGAAGAGGAGACACCAGTGGGCAAAGGAGATGCAGAGGATCAGGGAGGAAGCTGTACGCCTCGTTCATCTCTGTTTACTCCGGCTGTCGCAGACTGAGAGAACAAGAAGGGGGAAGGGGTAGAGGAACAGGCTGGAGAGTTACACACCAAGCAAGGAAGTCTGAAAGAGAGAGAATGATAAAGACATGCCGGTGGACACTGCGGTTTCGCAAGGGCAGGCAATGGGGAAAGGTTAGTGAAAACAAAGGAAGTGGACAAACACACACACATACAGGAAAGTGCTGATCCATGGTCCCTGTCTGGGAAGGAGGAGAAGGTGCATTGATTGTGCACAAGCCACAAATGAGAAATCCATTGGGGTTAGCTGCTCCTGGCTTGAATGAGAGAAGGGGGCAGAGGAGGTCAGCTGGGTGTCCATGTCTTTGCCAGGGCATGGCAGAGCTGGCAGCAGATACACAGAATCTATTAAACAGAACATGGCCAGGAGGGTCAACAGTTTGTACCAAGCCATGAGGTCAGTCAAACGCTAGGCGTTTAGCCAGCTGGACAACATGTTTAGTGTCAAGCCATAGGAAATGTTTCATTCATCAGCCTGAGACACATACACATACACATACACGTGTCTCACATAAAGTCAAGTGCATATACAACAATACAAAAGGGACCCTGTATAGTGTAAAAAAAAAAAGATATTTGTAGAAAAATTAGAGGCATCATGCATTTTTTAAGTAAATGTATGTATTTTAAATGGCATCTTGGTACACTCTAAAAAAAAAAAAAAAAACAGGTTGGGTTGAAAATGGACAAACCCAGCAATTGGGTTATTTTAACCCAGTGAATGGGTTAAATGTTTGCCCAACCTGCTGGGTAGTTTTATTTAACTCAAAATTGTTTAAAAATTACTGTATTGCTTGCTTAAAATGAACCCAAAGTATGTTGGAAATTAACATTTATTAATAAGCTTAATGAATAATAATTAAAGGTGCCCTCGAATGTAAAATTGAATTTATCTTGGCATAGTCAAATAACAATAGTTCAATACATGGAAAAGACATACAGTGAGTCTCAAACTCCATTGTTTCCTCCTTCTTGTATAAATCTAATTTGTTTAAAAGACCTCCGAAGAACAGGGGAATCTCAACATAACACAGACTGTTACGTAACAGTCGGGGTGTACACCCCCAATATTTGCATATGCCAGCCCATGATCCCAACATTATGAAAGGAATTAGACAAGGGCAGCCAGTTAACTTCTTGATCTGTGCACAGGTGAATAAACAGACTAGGTAAGCAAGAACAATAGCGAAAAATGGCAGATGGAGCAATAATAACTGACATGATCCATGATAGCATGATATTTTTAGTGATATTTGTAAATTGTCTTTCTAAATGTTTCGTTAGCATGTTACTAATGTACTGTTAAATGTGGTTAAAGTTACCATCGTTTCTTACTGTATTCACGGAGACAAGAGAGCCGTCGCTATTTTCATTTTAAACACTTGCAGTCTGTATAATTCATAAACACAACTTCATTCTTTATAAATCTCTCCAACAGTGTAGCATTAGCCGTTAGCCACAGAGCACAGCCTCAAATTCATTCAGAATCAAATATAACGGTATACAATACTCACATAATCCGACGCATACATGCCGCATGCATGACGAACACTTTGTAAAGATCCATTTGAGGGTTATATTAGCTGTGTAAACTGTTTATGCACTGTTTAAGGCAAGCGCGAGCTCCGTGGGCGTGGAGCAGGAGAATTAAAGGGCCAGTAGCCCTGAATCAGCTCATTTATAATGATGCCCCAAAATAGGCAGTTAAAAAAATTAATTAAAAAATATATATTACATCTTATATTACATCTTTTTTTAAAAAAAAGTTCTAGGGGAACCTTTAAACAGTAAGCATTTATTAAATTGCTTATTAATAAAAGTTAACATTTTGATTATTATTGTTGCCTCTAGTAATTATGTGTCTGCTTTTTAATTTCCAACCTATTTTGAGTTCATTTTAAACCAGCCATATTAATTTTTAAACAATAGTGGGGTTAAATAAAACTGCATAGCATGTTGGGCAAACATTTAACCCAACTGCTGGGTTTTTCCATTTTCAACCCAACTTGTGTTGTTTTTAACCCAGAATTTTTTAGAGTGTACAGTGTAAAAACTGTGTGCATTGTAACAGTACTACAGGACTGGACAGATTAATATTTTTAAAATATCAACCTAAAAAGTGTTTTATTTATTTATTTATTTATTGCATACATCCTACTTTAATTTAGGTGTTTTAAAAAGTTAAAAGTCATATGTTTCATCTCATATTTCCATGTTTTATTGGTTTATTAAAAGTTACCCCTTATTGTTAACTAATTTATTGTCATTTTATATGCATTTCATGCACACAAAGTATTACATATAGCATTGCTTGTTTTTTGCTTCAGTCTAGCCAGTCCTTTTCAAAACTGAGCATAAACTGTACACAGTATACCCAAGGTACTGTTTAGTAGCGTGACTTGCGTCCCAGTTAATCTTTACGCCACGGCTCTCTCCTTCTTGAGACTGTAAATCTCTGAACTCATACTTCATCCACCCACAAAAAGTAATTTAGAATCCATTCCTGCCCCTCTGCCACCACTCAGACCTAAAATAAAGAGCAGCCGTGGATGCCTGCTTGCTTTTCATCAAATCATTTACCGTTCCCCTGATGCTAGTGAACGGAGAGAGTCTTTTTTTTTCTCATTACCTCCCACCTCTGTTCAACTCTATTCAAACACGGCACCAGAGTCAAACATAATCTCACCTCCGATATGATAATCCCCACAGACCATTTCGGATGGAAACCTACCAAATGCAGAGAAGGGAGAGGATTCATTATCAATGCCCCAAGGGGGAGCAGGGATAGAGTTTTTGGGCGGTAGGCAATGATGTGTTCAAGACAAGCGCGGCTCTCCCACCTTGATCTTACTGCAGTGTCAGCCAAACCCATCTCCACTGGGACATTGTAACTGGACAGATAAGCATTAGTGGCAGAGGGTGACAGGTGAAGGAGAGTGGGACGGGTGGGGCAGGAGCGGGTGTGGTGGATGCTGATTGGATTAAAAATGTCCGCTTTGCTTTTATTCAGTTGTCACACTGTGTTAGTCACCTATTGAGCCCGGTGAGGCATGCCACACCTGTCAAAAGGGCCTATCGTGTCTATTGGTGTCTGGACATGTGTGTTTTTGTAGAGTTAGATTTGTGTAGGTACGGTTTATGAAAGATTTATGAAATTTATTCACCATGTTTCTTTCAAATATTTACAAATTCAGTTTTCAAGTTACAGTGTCTTCAAGAAACAGAAATCATTGAGTGTCATATATTTTCCAATAAAAATTATGATATATATTTATATATAAATGTATATCTGATGGTTTTACACACACACACACTACTTGTCAAAAGTGATCCTTCAGGAATCATTCTAATATTTTAATTTGGTACTCAATGAATATAAATTATTATTGGTGCTCAATTATTAATAATGTTTCTTATTATTATCAATTTTGGTCTTTTACTTATATTTTTGTAGAAATTGTGATACATTTTTTCATCTTTTGCACAATTATGAATGCCATGAATGTCACTTTTGATCAAATGTATGTGTCCTTGATTAAAACTAATACTATAAATAAAAATAAAACTATTAATTTCTCTCAGTTTAACATTGATAATAATAAGAAATGTTCCTTGAGCACCAAATCAGCAGATTTTTATCAAATAAATGCCACCTTGGTGAGCACAAGAAACTTCTTTTAAAAGCATTTAAAAATATCTGTATATATATGTATAGTAGTTAAACCTCAAAAGTATGAAACAATCTTTTATTTAGTCAAGGAAAAGGGAAAAAAAGTGATGTCATGGAGTTACTTTGGTGAAAACCTTTAATTCATGTTTAAATCCTCTCCATAGATTTCCTGTTTGCTTTGGCAGAGTTCTGTAGGTGTGATAGCTCACACTATGGCTGTTGTTACTGTTTTTGAAACTTCCTCCTTCAAATACGTGTCTGTGCGCAAGCTCCAAAAATGGTACCACCATTGCATCAACTTGTCGGATATTATACCTCCTAGTGTGAGCGAGCTAAAAAGGAATCAAGTGCAAATGGAGAATGAGAGACATCAGAAAAGAAAGAGAAGTTGCTGGCCAATGAAAGTGGCCTCTTCACAAAACCAGATGGTAGTTTGTAGCCCATTAAACACTAATCCTGTGTTTTATTGCCTCAGTTAAGCTTCCCTGTTTATCACAGGTCATAATCACACTGTTATGTGGCCTAAGAGAATGGAGAAAACTGGTGCAGTGATATCATCTCTGGTGAGTAGGACAATGTTTATGTAGAACTGAAGCATTTACATGCAAAGTCTCTTGTGTCGTTCTAAACATGTATAACTTTCTTTCAAAAAGAATTATGAACACTGATGTGAACAGTGTTATTTTACTATTATATATATACTATTATGTTATTTACTAATAATTTGAATTAGCTTTAATCTTTATATTTTCAGTGGTCATTATAATTTTAGTTTGTTTTAGAAATGTAGTTATGTGCTTTTGGTGAAATTGTGATAAGATTTTTTTTAATATAGATAGATAGATAGATAGATAGATAGATAGATAGATAGATAGATAGATAGATAGATAGATAGATAGATAGATAGATAGATAGATAGATAGATAGATAGATAGATAGATAGATAGATAGATAGATAGATAGATAGATAGATAGATAGATAGATAGATAGATAGATAGATAGATAGATAGATAGATATCTGTGAAGTTTCAGCTCAAAATACCCCACAGATAATTTATTATAGCTTTTCAAATTTGCCCCTATTTGGGTGTGAGCAAAAACACGCCATTTTTGTGTGTGTCCTTTTAAATGCAAATGAGCTGTTGCTCCCCGCCCCCTTTCCAGGACAGGGCAGAGCTTTAACAGCTTGCGCTTCGGTTGTTCAACAACAACAAAGCTGGAGAATCTCACGCAGGCATGATGCAAATCCATCATTGAATTGACCCTCATTTGTGAAGCAGCCTGGAGTAAAATGATGGCATAGTAACTACACTCTACTACAAAAACTCTTCCACTTCTCTAAAGCAGCCCAACACAGCCTTGCCCTCTTTGTTGCATGTTCTAGGGGACAGGGTTTATGTAAAATTTGGGGTTTATGATGTCACCAACCTGGGACAACCGTTGTAGTCCTTAAAAAGCGATAAAAGAAAATATCTCACTTTGCAGCATTGTAACTTTGCAGATGTTGTTTATGCTCAAACAGCACCATTAGACACTAACTAAAGTGAAAAAGTCAAATCATAATCATGGACACCTTTAAAAAGTTTCAATTCCAAAAAAAGGGTCATAATACAGCCAGATATTCCTATTTATCTGTTGTTTAATTAGCATAATAACATTGCTGCTCTACAGAACCTTCTTCTTCAGTATAGTGATTTTAATTTGAATGGCACAGAAGCGAAAACGCCTGAGGTGTAGAGAAAATGTGAGAATACAGAGCTGTTAGTAACCGGCGGATGCGTTTGCTCTCGCCAGACAGAACAGAGAGGTGGAATCACTGATAAAGAGGGAACAGGACAGGCAGGATAAAGGAGTGTGTTAGGTTAAACGGAGACATGGATGGGACAGCGAGATTCTCATGAGCGAATAACAGCGAGAGGAGATGGAGGGACTTTAAGAGAGACAGAAAAAGTGAGAAGAGACAAAGAGGGAGCAATGTGTCCTCTACTGTTCCAGCCCCGAGGCGTCTGGTCACCTCAGAGACTGCCCACTGAATTACCCACAACTCCTGGTTGCTCTCGGGAGTGTCTGGACAAGGGGAGCGGACAGGAGAAGTTAATGAGGGGAAGAGACGGAGCAGGTCTCCAGGGACCCCCGTGGGGTTTGGTGTGACAGGCTGAAGGAGTTTGCCCACTCTGATTGGGTAATTAGTAACATGGATTTGGCCCACAGAGTGGGAATTGATTGATTAGGTAGTGGAAAGATGTTTTTCTGCCATGTCTCTAGATGCTTGGGCACTGGGAGCCCAGAGGATAGAGGTGTACACACACTTTCCTACACTTACATTAACGCTCTGGTTACATTTCTTATATTTCTTCTCTGGGTTGCCACAAGTTTGACACCTCTGTGCATACGCTTTGGTAAAAAAGAACAAGCGTAAAAAGTTCTAATTAATTTCATGCAACCTTAAATTAATTATTATATTCAAAGAATGATGTTAATTACTGCTTCATATTTGTCAGCACAATCCTCATTGGCAAGAGGAAGAGGCAAAGGTTAAGTAACTATTTTAAACAGAATTTGCTGTTTACATGAGTGATAAATATTACTTGCTTTTGCCTTAAGCAAGCTTTTTTTTTTTTTTCTTCTAACATAGCCTGACCTCTTTAGTATTTGTAACATTTTTATGTTTGGGTAAATGCTGAAACTTACAATATGGATGTATTGACAGCAAAAACATGAAAGTGTTTCTCATGCAGTCCTTTTATCATGTTATAATTTACATTAAAATATATGGTATATATTTTTATAGTAAAGTTACAATTATCCTATATTTGATACAATAGCCCCAAACCTCAACAATTTGCATAACATAATAGGCAGATACATTTATAGTGACAATAATTTCAGCTACAGTTACTTTTATATAGATATTGTAGCCATACATTTCCCAAATAAAAAAATAATTAATTTTTGTTATTATTATTATTATTTTAAGTTTAGGTAAAATGACGTTTTAAAAACGTCTTTTTAAAAGATGTAATATAAGTCTAAGTTGTCCCCTGAATGTGTCTGTGAAGTTTCAGCTCAAAATACCCCATAGATTTTTTTTATTCATTTTTTTAACTGCCTATTTTGGGGCATCATTAAATATGAGCCGATTTAGGCTGCGGCCCCTTTAAATGCTCACGCTCCCCACCCACGGAGCTCGCGCTTGTCTTTAACAGCATAAACAAAGTTCACACAGCTAATATAACCTTAAAAATGGATATTTACAAAGTGTTCGTCATGCAGCATGTCTAATCACAGAAGTACAGTGTTTATTTGGATGTTTACATTTGATTTTGAATGAGTTTGATAGTGCTCCGTGTCTAAAGCTAACATTACACACTGTTGGAGAGATTTATAAAGAATGAAGGTGTGTTTATGAATTATACAGACTGCAAAATGAAAATAACGACAGTCTTGTCTCCGTTAATACAGTAAGTAATGATGGTAACTTTAACCACATTTAACAGTACATTAGCAACATGCTAACGAAACATTTAGAAAGACAATTTACAAATATCACTAAAAATATCATGATATCATGGATCATGTCAGTTATTATCGCTCCATCTGCCATTTTTTTGCTATTGTCCTTGCTTGCTAACCTAGTCTGATGATTCAGCTGTGCACATCCAGATGTTCTGCCCTCGTCTTGAACATGAGCTGGCATATGCAAATATTGGGGCGTACACCCCGACTGTTACGTAACAGTCGGTGTTATGTTGAGATTCGCCTGTTCGTCGGAGGTCTTTTAAACAAATAAGATTTATATAGGAAGGAGGAAACAATGGAGTTTGAGACTCACTGTATGTCATTTCCATGTACTGAACTCTTGTTATTAACTATGCCAAGATAAATTTAATTTTTAATTCTAGGGCACCTTTAAGTGTGACTGTCACAATTCCCCTGTGTTTTGTGTTTAAGGACTTTTATGTTGTTTTATGCCTTAGTTTCCTGTTTCTGTTTGTAGTCCCTGTTTTCCCTTTGTTTAGTTTGTTTTAATAAACCTTTAAAACACACCCCTAAACCTCACTTCCATCCGGGTCACGGCACCAGTGTAACCCCTCCAGTCCTACTCGCCCCGCTCCGGGCAGGATTCGAACTGCCGTTTCCAGCATGGGAGACGGGTTCACTAACAAGGATGCTAGAGACTGCAGCCTATAGTGTCAGTTGCTAGTGCGCCTCTTGATATCAGGGGAGTGAGATTTACCTGGCACAGCTCTCACTAGCTGGCCTCTGTTACACTTGGATCCACTTCATCTCCCATTCCCATGACCCAGCATTACAGAAAACATTTTTATAAATCACATTAAGTAAATACAGCAAAATTCCATTACATTTTTGATCCTATAAGAATTGAAAACATTTGTACATAAATTTATTCATATGCAAAATATTTACATTTAGATGATGTCAATGGATTAATAGTATATGTTTCACTGACTATGTAAGCGAAATTGTATGGGTGCCAGAATCACACTTTATGTAGACATATCATTGCTTACTCGCATTGTAATTCAAAGAAATTCACTTAAGCTTGTCAGTGTAGAAATGAATGAACTAAACTTAGAGACCTTTCTACTGACATCTTTGCCTAGGGTCTCTGCTCACTCCTGCTGCAGGAGGCATGAGAAATGCAGATGTGGCCAGAGCAAAAAACTGCAATGTCCGTAATGTAAGAGGCCTGAGACAATGCTACAGGGAGACAGGAAGGACAGCTGATCGTCCTTGCAGTGCCAAACCACTTGTAACCATGTGTCCAGCCAGATGTGTTTGGGAATGAATGGGTTGGTGGAGGAGTGGAGTAACATCTCACAGCAAAAACTGGCAAATCTGCTGCAGTCTGTAAAGATGAGATCCACTGTAGCACTAAAAGCAGCTGGTGGACACACCACATACTGACTGCTACTTTTGATATTGACCCCTGCTCTGTTTCAGGGACTCATTATTCCATTTCTGTTCATCAAATGATTGTGTAATTTGTTCCATTTATGTCTCAGGTATTGAATATTTTTACATTCATACAAATATTTACACATAATAAGAAATTTTCTGGGGGAAAAACAGCAGTTGAAAGTGGGAGGATGTTTCTTTTTTGCAGTATATTTAACAAGGTCAGTTAGGGATACTGAAAGATTTGCTACGGCCATCTTAGAGTACTAACAGCAATGGATTAAGTATTTCAATTATTTGACAATAATCAGCTTGGCCAAATCTACAGAACAAGAATGTTTTCATCAAATTCAGCTTAAGCCTTTAGTTTTAGGATTTCTGTAGCCTTTAACGTGACACAGACTAATGCGGACCACAATAAATCGCTTTCCCTTGGACGTGAAAATGCATTCTTGTGTGATTGAGACCTTTATTGAAAACCACCCGTCCTCTCATATCAATCATGTCTAATCCATCTTCAGGGAGAACCGCGCAAATCCACCGTCACCCCGTGGCTCCTGGGAATGTGGCTCGGGGAACGACACAGGGGAGAAATCTTTCAGTTCGAGGCCCAGCTGAGAACATTATTGGATCGGCCAGATTATGGGAAAGAAAGCAAAGAAAAAAGAAGGTCCAAACAGGCCGGATTTAGCTCTATGGTGACTGTCAGTTACAAGGTGGGAGTCTGCAACGCTGAATGCTCATCAGGAGCTCCCACGGTGGAGGTTCACCCATCCCAAAGGGCACGCTGCTTGCTTTGGGATGGCATGGGATTACAGGCGGTCCAGTCTCAGTGGAGCCTCAGGTTGGCAGGATATTAATTAAGTAATTATCATGCCATGAGGCGCAGCTATGAATTATGCATGAGGCCTTGATTGGGACATTTGTGATTGTGTAATCTAATTTCAGCCATATGTCTGACGCCTTTAGTTGAGTGTCTAACATCCGACAGCCCCCAAGCACAAATACACACAAAGACATTTTCAGGTTTTCAATTATGTTTAAAATTCAAACTTATTTAAATATGAACAACATTTGCACTGTAGAGACATTGTCATCATCATCATCATGAATATTTTCAGAAAGACTGGAATACCAATATATTATTGATTCTTACTCATATAGGGGAGACTGAATTTTTCAACTGTAACGCAAAAAAAATGTTTATTGAAAAATTTTGTAACATTTTGTAACAACATGACCAAATTGAGGCCTACACAATAGCAATTTTATAGAGAAAACATTGTATAATGTTACAATTAATTCAAAACACTAAGATTTAGATCAATAGCCCCAATCTCTCCTAATGCATTTATCCTGCAGTTATTCTGACACATCATCCAACAAATATTCCTTTTGGCTATACCTCTGACCTGATTTGACATTTAACAGAACAAATTTGTCATTGGAACAAAAGAACAGTTTCCTATTATGGTAATTAGAATGAAAAGAATTCATCAGTTTGGATTATTATTCATGTTGATAAAGACTAAGTCCAGATTAACTCTCTTTATCCAGTTCACCTAATGATATTTGCTCAAGTGTAAGATTAGGCTAATCTGAGAGCCCACAACAATGATCAATAGACCAGATTACTGCATTATGGAAATAATTACATAAAAACAAGCATTTAAACATTTTTCCCTAAAAGACAGAACCCAAATCATGCAAAGTTATATTCTGTTATGTCCTGTTATAGTTCCATTTTCACTCTGTTTAATCTGTGTCTGTTTTCTTGATTTCCTAGTTAGTTTCCTCATTTGTTAATTAAAGGGATAGTTCACCCAAAAATGAAAATTATCCCATGATTTACTCACTCTCAAGCCATCCTAGGTGTATATGACATCTTATGACTAGATGTAATGTAACATAATATAATATATCTTATTACTAGATGTTATATAAGTCTAAGTTGTCCCCTGAATGTGTCTGTGAAGTTTCAGCTCAAAATACCCCATAGATTTCTTTTATACATTTTTTTAACTGCCTATTTTGGGGCATCATTAAATATGAGCCGATTTATGCTGTGCGGCCCCTTTAATTCTCGTGCTCTATGCCCACGGAGTTTGCGCTTGCCTTAAACAGTGCCTAAACAAAGTTTACACAGCTAATAACCCTCAAATGGATCTTTACAAAGTGTTCGTCATGCATGCGTCGGATTATGTGAGTATTGTATACTGTTATATTGTTTACATTTGATTCTGAATGAATTTGAGGCTGTGATCCGTGGTTAACGGCTAATGCTACACTGTTGGAGAGATTTATAAAGAAAGAAGTTGTGTTTATGAATTATACAGACTGTAAGTGTTTAAAAATGAAAATAGCGACGACACTTGTCTCCGTGAATACAGTAAGAAATGATGGTAACTTCAACCACATTTAACAGTACATTAGCAACATGCTAACGAAACATTTAGAAAGACAGTTTACAAATATCACTAAAAATATCATGATATCATGGATCATGTCAGTTATTATTGCTCCATCTGCCATTTTTCGCTATTGTTCTTGCTTGCTAACCTAGTCTGATGATTCAGCTGTGCACATTTCCAGACTGCCCTTGTGTAATGCCTTTCATAATGAGATTCGCCTGTTCTTCGGAGGTCTTTTAAACAATGGAGATTTATATAAGAAGGAGGAAACAATGGAGTTTGAGACTCACTGTATGTAATTTCCATGTACTGAACTCTTGTTATTTAACTATGCCAAGATAAATTAAATTTTTCATTCGAGGGCACCTTTTAAAATAGTCCTCCAAGGTTTATGATGGTTGTGAATGGGGGGCCACATTTTTAAGTCAAAAATAATTCATTCATCCATACAAAAAAGTGATTCATATGACTGTAGTGGGTTAATAAAGGCCTTCTGAAGTGAAGCGATGCAGTTTTGTAAGAAAAACATCCATATTAAAAAAATTATAAATTCAAACTAGCTTCCGGCGGATGACTATACGCAGAATGTGCAACGTTAGTAATTTTAGATCTGATTCCAATCGGATGTAGACTGACAGTGTGAATGTAGCCTTTGTCTACATGTGACAAATACATTGTACAATTCGCATATCAGATCAAATCTTAATCTAAAACTTTTTATTTTCTCAATATGCCTGGGTGTCTTTTTTATTTATTTATTTGATTGAATTGAATTGATTTAATTATTGCGGCAACACTTCAGGAAACAATTATAACTTTGCAGTATATTCATGATAATGATTATTCTGATTAACAACCTTTCTTTTGCGTAGTCGTTACTGTAAATGATCCCAGCAAGATGCCTGTAATGGTACTCGATCTGCAAGAAGGCAATAACAAAGCCAGCACAAATCAAAAGTGTTATTACACTTCAGCAGCTGAAGATATCTGTTGATTTTGGCACTGACAGCATGCTGTGTGGGGTCCCTACTGTATCTGCTTCGTCTTCACTGTGTTTTACTCCCACACTTTTCCCTTTCCCTTGTTTTATTGATAAAAGAACGTGTAGTAGTTTCTGTTCTTTCACTTCATAATTCAGGAAGAAGCCGTACATTCACAAATCAATAATGAGCAAAACATCTGCGGCAAATATATGCACTGATGGCTAAAAAAACTGTATTCTAATTGTTTCAGTGCTCTTTGAGGGTCTGCCTGCTCTCCATTTCTAAAGTGGACAGAGGCTGAAACACACACATATAAAATTAAAGTTTGCTTTAGTGAATTAAGTAAATCATAAAATTAGAACTTCACACATATCCCGCTATTAAGAACTAACTAGTAAAATATTAAAGAGGTGGTTTATTATGATTTCACTTTTTTAACTTTAGTTAGTGTGTAATGTTGCTGTTAGAGCATAAACAACATCTGCAAAGTTACGATGCTCAAATTTCAATACAAAGGGAGATATTTTCTTTTAAAGAATTCTCTGTTTAAGGACTACAAACAGCTGGTAGGGACTACGAGCTTCTTCCTGGGTTAGTGACATCACTAACCCTAAAATTTACATTAACCCTGCCCCCGGGAACATGCAACAAAGGGGGCGGAGCCGTGTTGGGCTGCTTTAGAAAGGACAAAGAGTTGTTGTAATAGTGTCGTTACCATGCCGTCATTTTATGCCAGACTGCTTCACAAACAAGGGTCAATTCATTGATGGATTTGCACAAAAGATTAACATGACGGCACATGCTAGTCGATGAGTTGAATCGACTCCACAGCAACTACATAAATTTATCCACTAACTGTTCAGAATGTCCAAATCGTTTTGAACAATGTAAGGCTGAACACCGTTACTGACAATCGTCATTTTGGCTGCGTGAGATTCTCTACCTTTGTTGTTGAGCAACAAAAGCACAAGCTGTTAAAGCTCCACCCTCTTCTGGAAAGCAGCCAGGAGCAGAAGCTCATTTACATTTAAAGGGACACACACAAAAATGGCATGTTTTTGCTCCTCACACCCAAAATTTTCAGCTGAAACTTCACAGACACATTCTGGGGACAGCAGAGACTTATATTACATCTTATAAAAGAGGCATTATAGGCCCCCTTTAAGATAAGGCCATGTAGAGGTCTATTCACACCAAGAACGAAAACTGTAGCGATGCATTTCAAAATATGCTGACTGAGCTGAAGTTTCTGCTGGATTTAGTACATAAATCATATTTTGTACATATTACAATATTTCATTCAGTTCAAATGCAGTTTGTATACTTTCATTGCGCTGTGGTTTTAATATAATTGTGGTCATATAAATTGCTTGTAAATGGTATTCCATATGCCTTAAAGAGACAAACATGTCTTCATATTAAATGTTGCCTCCTTATTTCAGAAGTCCACAAACCCCTAATATCAAAGTATACACGGATATCTGCATGCGGTGCACTTCCACCCTATACTTATCATCAAGGAGTTCATTGATTCAGGTGTTCTTCTCTTGCTTGATTTTTTTCTTCACTCCTTTCTTATTGATTTTGAACATCTGTGTATTGGGCATTCGGTACGATGCTGAATGGATTGCATGGCGCCAGAATATCTCTGTGCGCCTTGTAATTTGTATCGGAATCATTTATCTTGTCCATGGCATGTTCTTGCTTGGCCAGTCTCACAATCTGATTCTGATGGTTGACTCCAACATCAGTTTGTCTCTGTCCCCCTCTTTTTAAATCATTGTTTTTCATTTTCTCTTCTTTTTATGCATCTGTTGTATTGTTTTGCTGGTAGCCATTTGGGATTTTCAGTCTAACCACAATCATGTGTGTGCAAAATTGCTGTGAAGTACATGAGAGATGTTGTAATTCAGCTTTTACAGTATAAACAACAGTTCAAAATGCATCTAAAAAAGTGAATGTAGCACCATTGACTTGCTGCAGCTTTAAAGAGCTCATGTTCTGTTACATCTGTGTACGATACACATCCTCGGCTTAAAGAGCTCCCCAGTGCAACGGCTGCACTGGGGAAGAGACTTAAAACAGACACATAAGAAGGAGAGGAGAATAAAGAAAAGCGTTTCTCCTCTCCCGAGAGCGAGCAGCCGTTCTCTCCTTCTGTGTTGGGTTTGAGAGCAGTTCTTTGTCTTCTGTGTTCCCTGGACCCCTGCTGTCTGAAAAGAGCCCACTGCAGGGGCCTGACTGAACTCGGACTCTGATTTCTGTGCTAAGGGTTCACACAGCGTAGAGCCCGTTCCTGAGTTAAAAGCACACAGTGAGTTTCTTCTAAATTGTTGATTTTTTTATTTTATTTTATTTTTTTATCTGACACAGACTTTACGATTGAATTATGCTTCAGGGTTGAGCTTTGAAGACATTCGATTTTATTCCAAAGTACACCACAATGTTCACTGAGGAAAATGCATGATATTTCTGTATAAGCTTGTGTTCCAAAACTAAGTGAACTGCCTAATAGGCAGCAGTCTTCTAAGAAACATTCTAAATAGTACACTAACTTTGAAAAGTTTGGGGTGAGTAACATTTTTTTTTAAAGAAATTAAAGCAGCAATATGTAGATTTTCGCTGCTAGAGGTCGCCTATGCAAAACAAAGGCATAGCTTGATGACGCAGAGTTTGAGTGCGGAATCTTGGGAGATGTCGTCTTCACCTCACAGCCAGTGGAAAAGTATTAGGATGGGACTCAGGCAGAAATCATGTTCATGGATGAGATTATTAACATTACTGTAGTGTAAAGCAGTGCAGATCCAAGTGATGTTGGAGCTGAACGAGGCTGCTGGAGCGATTGCTAATGAGAGACGAATGCGACACATGTTATGAGAGCAGCAGAACTTTTATTATGCCACAGATGACCACTTTCGCTTCTTCCGGTCAAGAGTATGAGGTAACGCAGCACTGTTTTATCATATTAGATACATTTGATTGTTGAAAATGATGTTATAACTTTAGGCTTTTGCTTGGCAGCTGCTGTGAGACACTTGTTGCACACATTAGTAAGCTTGATTGATTTTAGAATATCATATTAATAAATGCTGGGTGGCTTGTGTTGATAAATGGCATGCAATTCATTTTAAAACATATATTATGGTGGAGAAAATGCTGTATTACTGTTACTAAAAATAAAGCTGATTATGCTATGTTAGCTACTCGACAAAATAGTGTTTTTCTCTGAGGCATGGTAAAAGCTTGGTACTCTCGGAAAATCAAGAACTAGATTTAAACAATAAGACTAAACGTGTTGAGCTATATAACAATAATTCATTTTCTGTCTATAAATGTAACCAAACAGTTGTTCCCTTGTCTAATAAAACATGTGATATATTAAAATGTCTTTAGTGTTTCCATGGTTTCTACAAAATAAAACCCAAAACCGAGGGTAACGCTAACGCGGATATGACGCCAGTGACAGCTGACTCCCAGGACATGTCCCGTATCCTTGGTTAAATCGTGATTTTCCCACGATTTACAACTAGTGGGAAACATTTGGGATTTTGTAAGTACTCAACTGAACAAAATATACACTGGCCTTGTTTTTTTGGATATTTTACAGCAAAAATCTTACATATTTCAAATTACATATTACAGATCTTTATATTATCACAAATAAAAATCATTTAATTTAAAAAAAAAAAATCTTTTAAAATCAGACAATTTTGTTTCCACAAAAATATTAAGCACAACTGTGATAATAATAATAATAACAATAAATGTTACTTGAGCACCAAATAAGGATATTAGAATGGTTTCTGAAGATGTGACACTAAAGACAACGAATACAAACATAGAAAACAGTTATTTTAAATTGTAATAACATTTCACCATATTGCTGTTAACGTAATAAACACAACCTTGGTGAGCATGAAAAAGACTTCTTTCAAAATCATTAAAGAGTCTTACCAACCTCAATCTGACCATTATTTGGTAAAAAAGTTTTAATTAACATTATATCTCTTTTTGTCAATAATTTTCAGTATTGCATGACACATACATTTATTTGCCATTTTGTGCCATTTTGGATTTTTTTTCCACTAAAATGCAATGTTGCTTTCACTTGCTCTATAGAATTATTTCCTTATAGTTTGCCCATAAGAAGCAGCATAATCAAGATGTTGCCTTTGTTTTGACATATGAGCACTTTAGAGTCTATAATGCCTTAAAATACTTCCTCTACAGTCCATCACTATGTTTTGGAACTGAACAAAGTACATTTCAGATATCAGTTTGTGCATTCTTTGGGAATCAATGATCTTGCTAGCACCATATGTGTCCTCTTTGAGCTGCATTTATAACTTACATGAGTGCGTGTTTTTGTTTCCTGCAATGATATCTTTAAAAAAAGGGGGATTTTTTTGTAAATTAAATTCACTAGGGAAACTGTAATTAGGGCATAGACATTCCCCACCAAATTATAAATATTCAATCTTAAATGTTTAAAAACTTAATAAATCTATTTTTCACCTTCCTAGTGTGACAGATGTGCCTTATGTGACTGAGATTGTAGACACACATATGCTAGCGGAAAGGGTATGACATGTGTGTGAGAGCCAGAACAAGCGTGTGGCAGAGTTATATTTAGCTGGGCTTGTGTGCTCATTGTGTGAGGACCGTGGATAGCTGGAATCAGGTGTCCAGGTGTCTCTCTGCGTTTAAATTAGCACCTCTTTGAGCTGCCCTGCTCCCGTTTAGACTCTGGGAAATATGTGCTCTCCTCACACTTCACTAAGAAAAGCTACAACACCACAGGCTAAAAACCCTTTATTCTGCCATGTCCGCCTACCCCACCCCCCACCACTCCCCTCCGCCTGTTACCCTTATTCTCCTCTCAATCTTTCATTCCCCCGTTTTATGGGACTAATGCCATTTCAAAGACACATTTCGAAGTGTCGCTCATGCTGATCTCCTCTTCGTTTTGCCTCCATTCACTGGCATCAAATGTCAGTTGATAATACAGGACACTGTCTGTAATAAGAGTGAGTAAGAGCATACATGGGAAAATATTGATTGAGTCTTTTAAATTGACCTGTGCTAAAACTTTATTACATTTTCCTGATAGTTCAATACATAACTTAATGCAGTTCTGCTTCTGTTATCACTGTTTGTTCAAACAGAAGACGGATTAGACTGGTGCATGATTCATGCAGTTTGAGATAGGAGTATCATTGGGTGGTTGGCGGATTGGATCACAGGATCAGCAGGAGGTGGAATCGAACCTGCAGCTTGGGCTTACATGCTGCTGCTGATGTGCCTCTTGGGGAGGATGTTTAGTCAGTGAAAACTGACTGATAAAAAAAAAAAAAAAGTAGAGCCTTGCACAAGTGACTAGCCTGATCTGTGGCCAAAAGCAGCAGACAAGGGGAAAATATAAATAATTATTTATGCTATAAATAGCCCTCCAAGAATCAGACACTTAAATATATATATATATGTTAATATCTTTAAAAAATTTGGGGTTATTATGATTTTTTTTTTAATTTTCAGATATACTGAATTGATCAAAAGTGACTTAAAAAAATTAAAATAAATAAACAAATAATATATATATATATATATATATATATATATATATATATATATATATATATATATATATATATATACACACATACATATCAGTGGCGTGCAGTGGTGTGGTGCTCTGAAATGAGGAGGCACATTTTTTTTTTTTATGAATCATTGTAAATTCATGTGCATTACTTTTAAAGTTGACAAATCTTCCTTGTTAAATGAACATTACTTTATAGTACATCAAAAAAAAAAAAAAAAAAAAAAAAAAAAAAAAAATGAAAATAAACCAAATACAACTCTATTTTGTAATTTTACATTAACAATGTAATGTTCTATTTATCAAAACCAAGTCAATCTCATCAAGCATCAAGTGTTTTAAGCATTTCTACATCCATTCCAAAATAATAACTAAAGGCAATAATAATTTAAACAATATATTTTATTTGTTTATTGCGGTTTTTCTTTTTAATTGTCAACCTAGAATATTTTGGATCATCAGTCATGCTCCATTAACACCGTCTGTCACAGACACAAACTGTATTTTTAATTTCACCAAGCTGATTGCACTAAAAAACCCCGCAGTAATCATGCTTTCAGTGCATTTCAAGTTTGATTTTGACGTAACATAAAGTAGTGATATATCTAACTGGGTGATCTGTTTACTTACTTTTCGATTAGTCTTCCGATTGACGCCATCATTTGTTCAGTCAAACCTACGCGCGGAACGCGCACGTCAACGAGAGGCGGGATTTATCGCACAAACCAATCATATCCAATCATAACCAATGACATCCAATCATAGCGCGATGGAGACATTGCCTCCTCTCACGTGACATTCCCCATTCATTCTCAATTACCACCGCACGCCGGGGTTCTGATGATTTTCTATGGATTCCTATGAGAGGAAAGGGAGGCATCGGGTGTGTCTCATACGTTCTGAAAAGGGAAGCCACGGGCTCTTTGATCGCCCCCTGGAGGCTGGATGCAGTACAGGTCATAAACCCCGCCCTCTCAATGCAGTCGAATGAGACTTCAGTGAAAACTTAAAAATAAAGTCTGCTTCAAATAAAACTTTCTGAAAGATGGTTTTGGTCATTTAAGGTAGTTGTTATCACACTGATATATATTCAATTGTTCGTTTTTGTGATGATTTAGATTTTAGCTAGCAATTTTATTCTATAAAAACGGGGCGTGTCGTCATGATTCGAAGTTGATTGACAGGTTGTCTGAGGACTGTCGGAGCTTCGAGGGGAGATTGAAGATGTATTAACTAACTGTTAATTTTCGATTTCTTTGTCATTAACACCAACAAAATGAGTTGTTCAGCAGTAAACTGTACTAACCGACCTACAGGATCTGACGGATCACTGAACTTTTTTTCTGTAACATCAAATGTGGGCGTTATAAGCTAATTAATAAATGTTATTAGTTAAGATAACACACCTAATGTTAACCATGTCGGGAAAAAGCAGGTGATCGTTATCTGGCAGTTACTTATTATTTTTATGGGTATAAAATAATAATTAGCAGGACAAAACTAATGATAGCTTAGTTGAACTTGATTTAAAATGGCAGGACCGTTTCTGACGATTTAGAGTTGTTTCTAGTGGCATATTATATTGATTTTATCTACTGAATTTGCTGTTTCAAAAATATTATTGCTCTAGAAACAGAATAGCCTATTATTTTATAGGTAGACTTTTAAATTGTGTATAATTTTTATAGTCTATTTAAAATACATGAATGATGACGCAGTCGTCTGGGCGGAAGTTTGATATCGCGACTCCGCCTCCGGCTCAACGGACGATTCCTTCTGCGCATGCCCAGGCTCCAAACTTTTTTTTTTTTTTGACGTATTGCGTAACGTGTCAGCGCCCATTCATCAGCCCATTTTGGCTTCAGTTCAATACAATGGAAGGAAGCGACGTCGCGTCGTCCATCTTTTTTTACAGTCTATGGGAGGCATGACTCCTCTGTGTAACTTTACCTACGGGTGTCGCTGTTGGGCAGTGTTCCTTAAGAAATACGCGTGACTTGCACTCTTTTTAATGTCATAATTTGTAATATTTGTGTTGTTTTATATGTAATATGGATTATTTTCTCATCCTATTTTTTGAGGAGGCACTGCCTCCCTTGCCTACTCGGAGGAAACGCCCCTGATACATATCAATATATAACTATATCAATCAAAGCGTTTCAATCTTCTGTTTATTCAGCTACATGATGTGTGTTATCTTCTTCTGTGGCAGGCCATATTTGGAGTTTCTGCGCAAGAGCGCCCTCTGGCGTTCATATGGAGAAGCATTTACTACTGAACAGAGCTGTACAGCTCTGACAAGCTGCGCATAAAGTAATCGCAGCCTTATGCAACACTTTTCAAACAGTTTTCAACATTAATAATAAGAAATGATTCTTGAGCAGAAAATCATCATATTAGAATGATCTAGAAAAGGTGATGCTAAAGGTTGGAGTGATGTAAAATTTTAATAATATAACAATATTACAGTTTGTATAATGTATTCTTGAATTCAGCCTTGGTGAGCAAGAAAATCTTATGACCCCAAACTTTTGAACAGTAGTATATACATTTCTTATTATTAATTTGCTTTTTAAATATTGCCACAATAATACAGTAAATGGTAAAAAGTTAACAGTACCTTATGCAACATTAATACTATTAGTATTAATGTTGCATAAGGTACTGTTAAATTATAAAACATCATGGTACCATATATGATAATGTGAAGGAAATATAGATATGCTTATTTATATAAATGATTATTCAATCAAGTGTATTTATTTATTCATTTTTATTTTATTTGAATGTCTGTAAATGGAGAAAGATGTTTCTTGTGGTCCAGATGGTGTAATTTCAGTATCTACCAACAGGAGCTAACTTGGCCCTATAACCAACCACACCTTGACTCCTTGTCTTTTTCCAATATATAATGTTTCATGGAAATGTTAAAAAAAAAAAGAAAAAGAAAGTATTGTAACTGTTATGGATTTGGGCAGTAGAAAAAAAGGGCTACAGCAGAAAGCAGCATAAAACTCCTAGAAATCCAAGTAATCTTTTTAAATAAAAAGAAACTCATTGTTACACTGAAAAGACGTGAAATGGCCAGAAAAAGAAAAAAAATCCTAATCTACTTTAGACAGTTCATGCCTTATTGCTTGAGTGCAGCAGTAATATAACATCTCACACTTCACAAATGACCACATAAAGTAACACGGTATTAAAGAAATCTTTCTTTTTATGTTCTCATTCCATCCTTCCTCCCCTGAGGAGGAAGTGGGATTGGTGTGATGCAGGAGATTGTGAAGGCAAACAGAGCGTACACACACCTGGACCTTTATATAGGCCTCTAATAAGGTGACCAAGACAGCGAGCAGCTGTAGTCCAAAAAGAGAACATTCACACGTTATTATTCTTGAGGTCATAAGACTCATTTATCAGACAGTCTGCTCACAACCAAAGGTGACAGAAGGTGGCTTTAGGTGATTATTAGATTTCTAAAATCCATTGTGATAGATAATTTACAAGCATTTTCCTATCATCTCTCTTTCTGACTTCAAATAAAAGGTGCACTTTGTGTCTATTTTGCTCGTTTTTTATAGCTTTTCCAAAGAACTGCTGTTCCATAACTCTGTTCTACTTTATCCCTTGCTACCTAAAGCTAGTCTCCACTTGTCTCTTTTATAGAGTGGGGTTGAGCAGTGGGCCCATGGGGGTCTCTCTAGGTAGCTGCAGTGAAGGCCAGCAGCAGCTGAGACCCATGGTTTGCTGCAGGAGCACCAGAACTTATTGTCACTCCATGGCACCCTCCATCAAAGCCATGATTAATAGAATGGGCCTTTTCTTTCCTATAGCCTCCAGCGCTTTCTCACCTTCTCCATTTATACTCTGTGCACAGCTCTCCTTCTCTCTCCTGTCCGATAACATTGGGAAGCTCTGCTCACATGGCAGGCAGATGATTTCTGCTATCCTTGACGATCATTAGATATACTTTCATTTTACCATGATACTGCAAAACAGTCAATACATCCAACTGCTCATAAAACCCAGACATTTATGAGATCGACAGCCCTTTAAAAGCTTTATTGGTGGGTTTTAATCTTGGTGTAAACCTTTGACTCAAGATATTATTTACACTGCCAAAGACAGAAATGTGAGATTCCTTCCTAAATCCACAACGTATAGAAGGTGAGATGCGATTACAGTTGAGCATTTTATAACATTTAGTTCCAGTCCTCGAATTTGATTAACCAAGTGATGTTTCAAGAAAAGCAGATGTGTCACTTTTTGTACAAGATGTCTGCATTTGTGCGTTTCAGTCTATGCATTGGGGCTTTTCATTGACTCTTTCTACAGGGTCTTACGTGAGTCATTTCATCAATTCATTCAAAAACACAGATTCATTCAGGAATGAAACAGACAACTGTCTTTAGAGTGTTTCAGGGATGACATATTTTTGTAGTCCAACCCGGAAGTTAGCATCACAATCATTCCCTTGACTAAACCCAAAAGGATTGTTCCATATAGTCTTTTAAAGTATTGCAAAAAAAAAAGCTCTGTGATCAACAAACGTTTATGATTCTTACACGGTTAGTACATCAAGATAATTTTTGCAAATGAATGCAACTTTTATGTATTTTGAAGCTTAAAAACAGAAAAAACAGAAATAAAAAGCTACATTTAGGCTATAAATGAACTACACCGCGGTCGCTCGACTTCAACTTCACCACCAAGCTTCTGACAACTCTTTCAATCTTCATTAACTTTCTGCCTATGCAAAAATGTTTTCGTTGAAGGTGTGAGTTAGAATAGCTTGCAAAAACGCAATTATAAACACGAGGCTGGAACCGGAAGTGCTCAAATGCTAACTCATTTCCAGGTTTTGGCCTACAAAAATATGTCATCCTTGCACCACTCTATTAGTAAATCACTGATTCTTTTACTCAATTGATTTGTTCAAAAACATGGATTCATTTATGAATGAAACAGCCGACTGTCTTTATGAGTGAGTCATTGATTGATTCAATCAACCAACCAGTTTATTCAAAAACATGGATTCATTTAGGACCTAAACAGGCATTTGTCTTTATGAGTGAGTCATTGAATGATTCATTCAACCAGTTTATTCAAAAACATGGATTCATTTAGGACCTAAACAGGCAATTGTCTTTATGAGTGAGTCATTGAATGATTCATTCAACCAGTTTATTCAAAAACATGGATTCATTTAGGACTTAAACAGGCAATTGTCTTTATGAGTGAGTCATTGAATACTTTACTCAATGTCACGATCACCGTTTGCTCCTGTCAGTTCCCGGACTACACTTCCCACAATCCTCCCTGTCAGTCACATGTTCACGTCACACCAATCACCTGTTGCCACATCCACCCTAGCACACTGCACTGATCACCACACCCAGCTGCAGCTCATTTACAGGACTATAAAGGACTGTCACACACTGCAAAGTCTTGATTACTACTGTGTCATTTCTGAGTGTTTATATCCTGTCTGCCTGCTTGTTATCGTTCCTGCCTGTTTCTCGTTATTGACCCATTGCTGCCTGTCCTGATCATTGCCTGTCCCTTGGCAACGACTCTGCCTGTTCCTTACTGTTCCTGTTTTGACCCTGCCTGTACGACCACTCTTGTTATTGATAAAATGCTTGGATCCTCTGCCTGAGCTCCCATTCATGACAGTCAATCACTTTGTTTTAAAAAGACTAATTCATTCACTAATTAAACACCACTCTTTGCTTGACCTATTTAGGCTTAATTTTGAACTATTTCAATACTAAGGCAAAAATAAATGAAACAATTTGCAATATTGTGTCCAAATGTTTTCCTTTTTTAATGTTAAAATGTTTTTAAAACTGTTTATACCATTGAACAAGCATTTCTATGCACCATCCTTGATCAGCTTTGGTCTTTGTTTTCGGTCATTTGAATTTGAAGCAAAGTTTATCCCCATGGTTTTTATTGTTTCTTTAGTAGCAAAGCCATGACTTTGGAAGGTCAAAGACATTACAGATTTTATCAGCTGTTTCTGATCTCTCTGCCAATGAAATTAACACCAACACACTGTCTTTCCATCACTCTCAATTCCACTGTCACCCCTCAATCCTTCTCTCTATAACTCTGTAACTTCAATTCAATTCCTTCATCTTGTTTTTCTTTCCCTCTTTCTACATGTCATGCTCCCTTTTTTTCCAAATTACATTATCTCCAATCCCTTTAGGTCTTCCTCTCACTTTAGTCTCTTGCCCTTTCTTTAATTCTTCCTATATTTTCCCTTCTCCCTCTTTCCTTTTCTGTCTCCAGAGCTCCTAGTAAATGATGCATAGCTGGGTCCCAGACTCTGAGCGATCATTAGTGAGGTGGTCCAGGAGAGATGGAGTGAAGGATGATGGAGGGAATAAGAGAGAACAGCAAAAGACATGTTTCTGCCCTCGGGTGTTTCCCCGATTCGTCACCAAACTAGAGGTTGTTTGTGTAAAACGCCAGTAGGTGGCATTTCCTTGGCCCATGCTCATTAATTCTAACGTACACACAAGCACACACACACCATATGCACAGCTGCACAGTATAACACTTCTGCACAGTTTTCCCCTACGGTTGCTATAGATGCTTGTTGACTGTTGCAGTGGTGAATGTTCCATTGCATTCTGAAGTGTACATTCATAATTAGTTATTTTGTTAAGCTGATCTTTGATTAAGTGGATAGTTTAGACTATAAATTCTAATTGGTTGAGCCACATTTAAATGTTTATTACACCATTCAACATGCATTATGTGATACTGTGCCAAGTAGCAGCATTGCTTGGCAACCTACAGTTAGAAAAAACTACAGTATATTATTGGTGAACATTAGAATAGAATAGAATAGAATAGAATAGAATAGACTCTAACATACAGTAGGTGAGCAAACCACATTATAAAATACAGTATATTATACAATATAGACCTTATGCGCCAGAGAAACAAGAGCATTTTGTCTTTGAACTTCCGTTTTTACGGTAGCTCTGTATATTTCTATGGCATCACTGTCGAAGAGTAATCAGCTGATGAAGTGGATTTACTTATTGTAGAGTTAATGAAAGTTTTGTCATGACAACTTTAGGAGTGTTTGGCATGGTAATGTGTATGACAGTGTTGATATGTTTGGTCTTGGCAGAATACATCTGCTTCGCTGCTGCTGCTTTTATTGCTGTGTGACGAGCAGGGCGGGCGAGAGCCGTGAGGGAACGGCGCGAGGCCGGTGACGCGAGTGATAATGAGCGTCACCTGCGAGGCGTGCCGGCCTCGAGTCTCTCACGGAGGAGCTCCGGAGGCATAAAAGGAGGAGCGACTACAATGAAGGACGAGAGAGGACCAGGCCTGGACTTTATTTTATGTTTTATTATGTTTGTGTGGCCGGCGGACGTCCGTGAGGGTCTGCCGGCATTACTTTCGTTTTGTTCTTTGTTTATTTTATATTAAAGTTTTGTTGAATGTCCGCCGGTTCCCGCCTCCTTCTTCCCATATCTACTAACCTTGTTACATTGGTGCCGAAACCCGGGAGGAAGGAGGGACATGCTGTCGGAGAGCCCTCGCTGCTGAGGGGAATCGCGGTGTTGTGGAGTTCGGGCAGCGCGGGAGTGAAGACCGCGAGAGGCTGCCCGAGGCGGTGGTACTGGAGCCTAGTGAAAGGTGGGACGGAGAGCTCGAGGCCGTGCCCCTGGGACGAGGTGGGGTGGCTGCCGTCCAAGAGGGAGCGGAGGAGTCGCCGCCGTTCGCCGTGGGCCGGAGCCTGCTGCCGTCCGCCATAAAGGGGAGGAGCAGGGAACGGGGGACTCGCTGCCGGCTGCCCTCAGTCGGAGGAGCCATCGCCGGCCGCCAGGAGGCGGTCGAGGATCGGGCCGTCCACCGAGCGTCCAGTGCCACCGCATGGCACCGCGAAGAAGAGCCTCTTGGCAGGCTGAGGACCGAGCGGCAGTGTGTCGGGGAACCGGACCAAGATTTTTTTTTTCTCTTTTTCCTCTCTCCCCTCTCTCGTCCTGTCGCTCCCCTTGCTTCCGTCTCCTTTCTCTCGTCTCGTCTGTCCTTACCCCCAGGTGCTGCGGCCGCCGAGACAGGCCCCGGGGGGGAGTAGAGCGCAGTCTCGGAGGTACCCCCGGCCTGCGAGGGGCGTTGGGGGTATGTGACGAGCAGGGCGGGCGAGAGCCGTGAGGGAACGGCGCGAGGCCGGTGACGCGAGTGATAATGAGCGTCACCTGCGAGGCGTGCCGGCCTCGAGTCTCTCACGGAGGAGCTCCGGAGGCATAAAAGGAGGAGCGACTACAATGAAGGACGAGAGAGGACCAGGCCTGGACTTTATTTTATGTTTTATTATGTTTGTGTGGCCGGCGGACGTCCGTGAGGGTCTGCCGGCATTACTTTCGTTTTGTTCTTTGTTTATTTTATATTAAAGTTTTGTTGAATGTTCGCCGGTTCCCGCCTCCTTCTTCCCACATCTACTGACATTGTTACATGCTGCTGTAGGTTTTTGCTGCTGCAGAGCAAGTACATTAATTATCCATAGCAGATCTATAAAGGTGGAGCTGGGGAAGGTGGAGGGTTTCTGAAAAGCCACTGCACTACTAAGGCAAATGCTACCCAAGTATTTTGAAGGTTGAGCACGCAAGCTTATTGGCTACTGATACAGCAAGAACCAATCAGCTGTGCCCTATAGATAACGATGTGATTACGAGCAGGTTGAGTTAAAGGGCTTGCACCATCTACAGTTTCATGACAGAACGTATTTTGAGCATTGAAGTGGATGTCAACAAACGTCAGTACACCAGGAAGATAAAAAAAAAAAGTGGTTTATTCATAAATTTGTAAGAACACAACAAGCACAGTGCTAAAAAGGAGCGGGGCTACAAAAGGTCTATAGTACAAGAGGCAATACCAGACAATATATGCAAAAGCATACACAGGTTTTTATGAATTGCTTATTCCGATAATTATTAATAATACAATTACCACACAAGCTCTAAAATATAGGGAAACAGAGCCTCTTACCATTGTCTCAAATATGTACATTTACACCAAATCACTGACTGATATATGTGACCCATCTTGACATTTGAACTTTTAGTATTTATAGTCAGTGTTCCCAAAGGCCTTTATGCAAGCAAATGCTATTTAATTAACCTTTTAGTCTCCATTAACATAACACACACATGCACGTATGCACCAAAATAGTCCAAATTTATTCTTGATTTGGATAAATCAACTTACATCTCCCCGATGATTCTCATTTAGTCTGCTCGTTCTCAGCGCATTATGCGTGAGCTAAATGCATGAGGAGGACAAACTAAATAAATGAGCAGAGTAAGAGAGGAGAGGATGCACAGATGTGAACTCAATATACTGGGAAAAGAAACAGCCTCAATAGAGCATAATCTTGTATTGCCACTTACTCTAAATCAGATTTGTTGCATGTATATTGCAAGTAAGAAGTAATTGTGGGGGTACTTCAGATAAGAATGTTTAATGGACCAAAAACGTTTCCATGGCGATCAATTGTGTGGATATTTCAAGAATCAAGAATATTTAATTGAATTAATATCTTTCCATGGCAATTAGATCCACAACAGATAGCTAATACTAGGGCTACTACTTGTAAAATCAAACATAGTTAATCAAGTATATAATTCAAGCAATATTTACTTATTTGGAGGAAATATTACGAGCGAGTCCTTCTCACATCTAACTTGGCTGCCAGGTGCAGAGGCCTTCGTCTCAACATAATGTTCCATCTTATTCTCAAATCTCGCATTTCGTGCTCAGGTATTTACCCTGGTGACAGTGAGATGTGAGGACTGGATTACTCAGATCTGCGCTGCTTTTATGTGCTCTAAATGCCACAGTGTGTACGCATCAACCAGGACCCAGCTATTTCACGGAGCACTGACTCATTCCTGTATGAATAGATCCGTTTACTTTGGAAAACAATTTAAGTTGAATCTTCTCACATAAAAAAATAACCTACTATTTAGTGGCAAACCTGCATTTTGTGTGAAATACTGTAGGTCTGACAGCTCTGAAAGGTATTGTTAGGTATTTTTCTGTCTGTCAGCATGTAATTACAGACAAAAACATGCATTTCTGATTAAATTGTTTACCTGTGCCACCCGTCGACAGGAATATGATATATGCCAGAGCCATTTTTGAGATTTGAATTTATGAATTTGTCTTGTCTCTTTTTATGATTTTTAGTCTGCATATTTTAGTTTTTAGAACATTTAGTGCTCAAAGTTTAATTAATTAAACTTTATCAGATACCTTTAGCTTTTTCAATAGTAAATTTCTTGGGTCCTTTATCACTAATATCTATATCCTTTTTGTGCAAGTTTTGCAGAACTTTGATCTATTTCTTTTGTTAATGATGCTAATCGTTCTGTTCCACATATTTCAAGCTAGGGCTTCTGAAATTGAAAAGTCAGAAGGCAAAGACTCTCAGAAACCTCTGTCTGACCTCTCTGCCATGCTCTTTACTTACTTTGCTAGCTTAAGGCCACTCCTACATTTCAGCATGCAGCTGATGGAAAGGGTTCAAAGGAGCATGCGAACAGAAAATTCTCATTTTTCCCAATTGTTGTGGCACCTTTAATTTCATTAGGTTTTCCCCATACCCCGCAGGAGAGCTGAGTTTCTAGGGCAACAATCAGAGTAATAGTCTTGCCCATGCAATCTGCTAAAAGCCCCTGCAGCCCGTGGGCCCAGGTGTACCTGGGGATTAGAACAAGGCGGGACAGGTGAACTCAGCATGGAATCACTCGCAAGTCATACTGATAACCACGCACACCTTATTGCAGGGACTTTCCATTGCTGTCATATTGAGCTTATTATTTTCTATATGTTACACCTACTCTTAAACCTAACCCACACAGAAAGCTTTTTGCAATTTTAGATTTTAATTAAAACATCATTTAGTCATTTTCCTCATGGGGACCATTGGGAGGTTCACAGAATGCAGGTCTTGTCAGGTTTTTTCCTTGTGGGAACAAAATGTTGATTTAATTATTTTTCTAGTTATTTAATAATTTTTTTTCTAGTTATTTTTCTAGGTATCCTAATCCTACACCTATACTTAAATATAACACATTTTTGCATTTTTATATTTTAATTAAAACATTATTCCCTTTATGGGGAAGGTTCCCACAATGTGTGTGTGTGTATGTATATATATATATTTCTAAGGGTGTGTATTGATACACAAAACCACTGGTTCAAATATTATATATAGTTTTCTTTATGCGGTATATATACATTCATATATACAGTCCATAGTTGTAATGTAACACCATCATGGGAACATGATGGTGTTACATGAGAACATGGATGCTACCATCCTTAATAGTATACTATGATCAGAAGAAGAAAACATATTTTACTTGAAATCTATGGCATGACTTCCTTTCTGGCACAGCAGGGATAATTAGTCTGTGGTTTGGGTTGGCTCGATAATTCCTGAAAATAATTTTCTGTTATCCCATTACTTAAAGACTATTTTTAGGGTTTTCCATCATGAATTTAAGGGACAAGTTGTATGCTTTTCAAAATTTGAAAGACAAACCTCATTTAATGTGAGCAGTGCTACACATTTATTTGAGCATCTTTCTTATAATGACAATATTAGCATGTGCGTGTTCTCATTGTCTCTCTTCAATGAACAGCATCATCTTCCATTATTCATCCCATTTACCCCCACCGTTCCGTCACTCTCTACCTCTCCTTATATCCCTCTCACTCCTTATCTTCTCTCACCTCACTGTTACACGGCTCATCATGAGTTACATTTTCAATTAATCTCAACATTTTTCAGTCTGAAGCACTGCAAATCTTATCACAATTGCCATCTGCCCAGTAAGTGAAGATGCGTTTGAGATATGCATGAGAACTAATGAAAGCAAACCGTGTTCCATTAGTAAGCTCTGAACTTTGCTGATGACACTGGCAGAGTATCAAATCGACAGTTTGTTTAGCTAGTGGCAACGTCTTATGGATTGAATTAAAGAAGCAGCAAAGTAATTCTGTATGTCATGCTTGCAAATCTGTTATCATTTTTAAATGATTCCTAAACAGGAATGTCAATCATTCACTCTTTTGGTGCTTTGTCAAAGTATTTTATGATCAAGTAAAACTGTGAACACATCCATGTTTCAGGAAACTGAAGAGGGAGAGTTGAGGAGATTCATCACTGGTAAACTGTCAAGGTTGTATTAAAGACTGCCAGACAGTCATTTTAGCAAGAACGTTGTTTAACACTCTTAACGAGACATTATTTTTCTACCCACCATTTTTAGCATGTGTTTTCACAGAATGTTTTTTTAATCATTTTTTAACTGCTTTAGCAAGTGTAAATAAAGCGTATTTACATATCCCAAGAATTTAAGCTGATATATGGTGAGGAAAAGTAAAAGTGATAGTGCTGTGTGTGTACCTTATTAAACCCATGTCAACATTTTTTTTTTTTTTTTTCAATTTAAGATCTGCAAACACATTTTAATGTTCACCCAAAAATGAAAATAATGTCATTTATTACTCACCCTCATGCCGTTCCACACCCATAAGACCTTCGTTAATCTTCGGAACACAAATTAAGATATTTTTGTTGAAATCCGATGGCTCCGTGAGGCCTGCATAGCCAGCAATGACACTTCCTCTCTCAAGATCCATAAAGGTACTAAAACATATTTACATCAGTTCATGTGAGTACATTGGCTCAATATTAATATTATAAAGCGACGGGAATATTTTTGGTGTGCCAAAAAAAATAAAATAACTTATATAGTGATGGCCGATCAAAACACTGCTTCATGAAGCTTCGGAGTATAATGAATGTCATGTCGAATCATGATTTGGATTGTGTGTCAAACCGCCAAGCTGCTGAAATCATGTGACTTTGGCGCTTCGAACCGCTGATTCGATACGCTGATTCATAACGCTTTGAAGCTTCCTGAAGCAGTGTTTTGATCGGCCATCACTATATACGTTGTTATTTTGTTTTTTTGGTGCATCAAAAATATTCTCATTGCTTTATAATATTAATATTGAACCACTGTACTCACATGAACTGATTTAAATATGTTTTATAGTACATTAATGGATCTTGAGAGAGGAAGTGTCATTGCTGGCTATGCAGGCCTCACTGAGGGTGAGTAATAAATGACATTATTTTCATTTTTGGGTAAACTAACCCTTTAACATTGACAAACTAGTCTAAATTCTCATTAAATATAAATGTAATTGTTGTTCACAGAGCATTTTTCCCTGTCTTCTTTAGCAATACCTGCAGATCAGGAATTGCTGCCCTTACCAGACTCCAATACATGGTCTTCCTCTATCTGCATTACAATTACAGTTCAAAAGATTCTGCTTCCTTTGGTAAGTGGATTGCAATTTGAATAACCTATTTACATTTAGCTCCTGTTTACAAAACCAAAACCAGAGAGCTTTGACTGCAGTCTTCCAAGGGGTAGCAATGAAACCAAATGGACACACTGGAAAATCAGTCTATATTCAGCATCTGAAATGACTCAAAATCACATATAGGAACTGTCTCCCTCTTGTGGTGCTTTTGAAAACACTTTCATTAATGCACTGATTGAACCAGATTGAAAAATGCTGGGAGGCATGACTGTGAATTGTAATTGAGTTACTAACACTAATACTAAATCCAGCATTAATACAATGTTAACCATCCTTCATTATCAAACCACCCTTAATTAGCCTAATCATAATTATAATCATAGAAGATCAGAATTAAAGATGGGCAATTACATGGGAAAGGCCAAAATTGGATATGGCTATATACATAACTAGGCTAAATCAAATTTCTTTAGTTATATGGTTAAAATATAGGCAATTTAGACAACAATACTACTACTAATTGCAAAATAATGCAGCTCACCTTGATTAAGAAAAAAAACCCGAATATGACTAATAAAATAATTTTCCTTAAGCTATATCATTAAAATATATACGTGTGTGTGTGTGTGTGTGTTGTAACAACATTTACATGTTGTTGTAACAACATTTAGTTATATATTAACAACATTGTTGTTCATATATGAAATATTTTTCGTCTTCGTGAATCCTGGAGTCCGTCTCCGGGCTTTTCGTGTTTCCGTTCACATCTCAATTCGCGTCTCTGTTCGCCAGCGCTCAGTGTGGGTCTGTGAAGGCTGATGATTGGCTAAAGGGAGATGAGAGTCTGGAGGCTCGCGCTTCATACCCGCGTTCGTGTGTTTACACTCAGTACTCTAGACTCAGACGAGCGGCAGCGTCAGGACTATGGCGCTCCACAGATAGCAGCGGAGATCTCACAACTATGGCATTATATTCAGCGCTTACGGACAACTTTTTCTTCTCGTCCCAGCAGGAATAAAGCTGTCAAGTACTTTTGTTTTCGATTCTCTCGCGGAAGATTCAATGTTTTCAAAGAGTTGCGGAGAAAACGCGTTCAGTGGAGTTGTGAATGAGATGAACTTTACGCAGGTTGTTGGCTATCTTGCGTTTTACTACGGACGGGGACTGCAGTGTGCCTAAATGAACAGTTTGTGTTACTGTAATTCAAATTGTATCGCGTCCTAATTTGGGGAAACTCTGGAACAGACTGTGAGTAGGTTTTATTATAAACCACGCTGCAGTCTTTTTTTGTAAGTTTGTGAAGTTTGGGAGGAACCCGCCTCCACATTTCACACTGTTTGAAGTATCCTTCGCAGAGGATTCAGCGAGACTTCAGCCGACTGGAGCGAGAGCACCTGGGTGGAATTTGGCAGTAGCTTGACCGGGTGAAGATGCTCTCGGCGTGGATACACCGCGACCAGTCTCCCGCTCCCCTGCTCGGTTTAGTTGTACTCTGCGCAACCTTTGTGATCCATGCAGGTACGAGCCAGTGTTTTTTCTTTTTCTTTTCTTTTTTCAGTTAAAGAAATTTTACATATTAATAATAAAACACTTCCTAATACCTTCAGTATTTAGACATACAGGAGTATAAACACACCCAAAACACAGATAAGTTTATTGATAGTGAATAGTGATGTCAAGCAGGATCTGTATTTCTCAACATTTGTCGACCATCAAGGATATATATATATATATATATATAAAATCAGATGATTCATGGGTCTTTTATAAAGAAAGCTATATTTTCTGGCCTATTACATTTTTTTTTTTTTTCATTGCATAAAAGCTTCTACAACCTTGCACAAGAGACTGAAGCGTTAATAGAGGAATTATGGAGAAACATGCATTCAATAATGGCTTTTGTTGTTTCACGTTACTAAATTTATCCATACATTATCTCAGAATTATAACAGGTGGCACTGTTCAATTTATTTAAATATTAAAACCTGCACAGCGATTCTGTCTATCTAGTAGTAGTAAGGCAGTGTGATAGGAAACTAAGAACCAGATGAAGGGATGTGACTGCTGCATGTGCACTCATCTCTCTCTCTCTCTTCAGAGAGGAATATTCTGTTGATCTCCTCTCTTTCTGCTTGCCATGTTGAGCTTCCAAGCAGCGGATAAAAAGCAGAACCCCTGGTGTTCATGGAGTAATTAAGGTTTAGCTCAATGCCTTCCTGTCTCCTGAAAGACAGAAAAAAATAAACCTTGTACAAAAAGGAAACAACATCTGAGGGAAAGCAGAGAAAGTGAGTTCTGAATTAAAGTGTGCTGTTTTAAAATCTCTTCCTCTCTTTTATTTTACTTTTCCAGTTGTGATGTAGTTTAGGGTTACGTTTAGCACATGCTCTTGATCAAGTGGTGGTATTCATTTCTCCGAAGATGTTTTTAAAGCTTTATTTTGTGGCCTAATACATTTTGCCAAACGTAGCTTAATTTTGATTTCAGTTGTATTCACTGATGTAGTCTACAAGTCATGAGATGCCCAATTCTGTTTTATAAGGACTTTGTACAGAAGAATTAGGAGGAAACCAAGTTGATTTGGCAGCAGTGACTGCGCAGTAAGTTCTACATTCCTCTAAAATACTCATCCTGAAAATAAATAATAAAAAAACCAAACCATTTGCTGACATATATGACAGGTTATGGATATAATACGTAGATACCATACAGAGGAGACATATTCGCAAGTAGATCATGTTGTGATGTGTTATTGTTTCTGCATGAAGGCTAGCCTGCCTTCTGTCTGACCTTAGAAGTGACAGAAAGCAATGAAGCGTCAAAGAAATCTCTCTCCCTCTCTGCTTTCTGGCCACATATGTAATCAGATTGACATGGAATTGCACATTCAAAGAGTTTAGCTGATTGGTTTTCCAATGGGAAGGAGAAATCGGAAAGAAAAAGGACAGGTTGATTTAACTTAAGATGTGGAGACGAATGTGTACTATAGTTTAAGTGTCCTTCCCCTAAATGAACTACCTGCAGAAGAGTCCATTGTAGAAAACATGCCCATTTCGCCCTGAGGGTTTTGATGGGGATGAAACTGTAGTTGTCACACAGGGAAGATGTCTAAAAGTAACGATAAGGGTTTGAATTTGAACTGAAAAGCTGAAAACTGTGTTCTGTGGATATTTATATGGGTGGGTTGTCACACATGTTTTACATGTTATACATTTATAAAATGTATAGATTAAAATATTTATTGGTTTGATGTTTTTGTACATCAGTTTCTAGATTTTTGCAATTTTATACTTGATTTACTGTTAATTTTGTCGTGTTGTGACAACTTAGCCCACACACTATGGTGAGACAACATGCCCTGCTAATGGATATGTGTTCAGTGATCTGTATCTTTTGTCCTAAACAATAACAAAGGAAATGTTTAGTTGCTTTTTTGTTTAATCAAGACATACAGAAAATGACTAGATATTCCCACTCAGAGAAATTTTCACTGTTGTATAAATGTGTGACAATTTGTCCTGGTCTCCCCTATACAGTATGTGAGTAACTCATTGTGCATACATGAACAGTGTAGTTTTTTACAGAAGCCCGTCTCTCGTTGAGAAGATGCCAGCACATATTTCATATCATCCATAAAACATCAGAGTCAAGATGGATAACGTTTATCTTCTCTCTCATTCTGTCCATTCCTGTATTGTACATCTCCCCCTCCTGTCTGTCTGTATTGTGGATGTGCTGAGCTCAGATTTCCTGTATGGTACAGCTCTCTTAGTGTTGACATACACATTAATTACCCAGACTGCCAGGAACCCACTTCTGGCTCCTTTGCCCCATCAGCTTTTCTCCTCCCTGTGTGTGTGTGTGTGTGTGTGTGTGTGTGTGTGTGTATGCATGCAAGTGTGTTTGTTTGGCAGAACATCCCTGTGTACACGCTTGAGCTGGATTGAGAAGAGAGACGTGTGCTGTTGTGTACGTAATGGAGTCACACTGTCTGGATTTGCGTGCGCGTGTGTGTGTTTTGGGAGTTGGAGAAGATAACACACTCGAGACTGCTCTGAATTCAAGAGGATTAAGTTCAGGCCCAGTGGCCAGCAACGCTCGTAGAAAAGTGGGCGGGAATAGGTCAAGCTGAAGTGCCTAAGGTCAAGAAAAAGGAGGGAGGTGTGCTCTTGCATGCCCATCATGTTTAGAGAGCATAACATGTAGAATCCTCCCAGTCAAGGCTGCCGGAATTCTCCTCCGGTAGTCCAGGGCGTGGGGGGATAATTGGTTATCTCTGAGAATTTTTCATCTGTGGTCGAGTTTGCTTGCTGTGTAATGTAAGATACTCATTGCAAAATTCAGTTTTCAATGCAAAATCTACAATAGGCAGAAAGGAGAGAACCTAGGTAGGAAGAGAACCAGTAAGCCTTGTAATTAGGTTTAGAGGAAGGGAAATGTGAAGGAAAGAAGAATGCATGGATCGGTGAGAGGTCTGGCAAAGATCTGAACTGCCAGTCTTGTGGTGTGCATTAACTTTATGGCCACTGTGGGAGGCAGAGAGAGGGGTGAGGAGAGGGCATTGAATGAGATCGCTGGTTTTTCACTCACCCCCATACTGTATTATTCATCACTGTAAAGTGGCCCTCTTTAATATTTTAAAGCAGTCTATGGTTGTGTCTGTGATCTGTTTATGATGCAGTGGATTCCTGAAGTGGTGTTGGACATGTGTAGTCTGTGCATGCAGGTGTGAGTGTCGGTACAGAAACTTGTTGAGCTGTTAGTAGCGCTTCATTATTGCCTGACTTGATTATATGCTGAATTGTCAGGTGACTTTTTGATGATGTATCTGTATTGGTCAGTATTTGATATACACTACCATTCAACAGTTTGGGGTCAGTACTTTAAAAACAAAACAAAAAAACTTTCATTCAGGAAGGTTGCATTAAATTAATAAAAAATATACAGTAAAGGCATTTATAATGTTACAAAAATATTAAAGGGTTCACCCAAAAATAACATTTCTGTCATTAAGTACTCACCCTCATGTCGTCCCAAACCCGTAAGACCTTCGTTCATCTTCGGAACACAAATTAAGATATTTTTGATGAAATATGAGGGTATCTGAACCACGCGTGGGCAGCAATGTCATTGCACCTTTTGAGGTCCTGGAAGGTATTAAAGACATCATTAAAACAATCCGTATGACTACAGTGGTTAAACCTTAATGTTATGACGAGAATGCTTTTTGTGCGCAAAAACAAAACGAAAATAATGACTTTATTTAACAATTTGAACTGTTGTCAAATGCAGTTGACATAGTGAACGTAGGGCAGGCTTCTGTGTTTACGTCTGAGCAGCACGATGCATGCGTGTGATGCTGACTCAGGAGCCGGCAAATAATGATTCAGCGGTCGGACAAAGAACACGGAAGCTCTGAACTGTGTTCACTGCGTCAACTACATATGACAACAGTTAAAATTGTTAAATAAAGTAGTTATTTTTGTTGCTTCATAGCATTAAGATTGAACCACTGTAGCCACGTTGGCTATTTTAACGATGTCTTTAATAGCTTTCTGGACCTCAAAAGGTGCAATGATGTTGCAGCATATCTGTGGTTCAGAAACCCTCGGATTTCATCAAAAATATCTTAATTTGTGTTCCGAAGATGAACAAAGGACTTACGGGTTTAGGACGACATGAGGGTGAGTACTTAATGACAGAAATGTCATTTTTAGGTGAACTAACCCTTTAAGCATATTAGAATGATTTCTGAGAGATCATGTAACACTGAAGACTAAAGTAAACACTGAAAATTCGGCTTTGCCATCACAGGAATAAATAGTATTTTACATATGAAATTATAGAAAACTTTTTAAAATTGTAATTATATGTCACAATATTACATTTTTACTGTATTTTTACGATAATTATGGTGCAAATTTATGGTGTTGTACATGCACATCTGTGCATCCATATTTTTTTTAACTTGACAAAGCATGATTAAAATTGAGATGATCTTCAACAGCCAAACACTTCTATCTGATGCACATTTACTGTACATTGATCAATGATAAAAAATACACTCTCAGTCCCACTCCCAAAATACTCAAGTACTTGATTTTTCTGTTGATTTTGTGTTTCTAGTACACAGAATGACCCATGTGGGAAAGTGTGTGTGAAGCATGAAGATCAGACAGTTTCAGAAAGTGCAGCCATATCCATCTAGTGCTTAAGAGTAAAAGGGAGAGATAAAGAAGCCAGAGAAATATATCTTAGAGAGATGTATTGAGATAGATGGAGCCCAGGGATTGCCATTTAAATAGACTTTATTAAAAAAAGAGAGTGAGAGTGAAAAGTCAGGAGTCAGAAGCTTTGGCATTCAAGCATCATTAAGTCTCTGGCATAGTCTGAGAGAAGAAGACAACGACAGGGCAAGAGGAGGAGGAAGAGTGAGGGACAGCAACAGAGGAGCATGTGATGAGCTGATCGTTGAGTGGAGATGTTTTTATTAAGGTTCTTATCGATGCCTAAACCTCTCTGTATTAATGGTGGACAGTTTTAATGCTTTGCCAATACTGTGCATGTACACCACCATAAATCTGGAACAAACAGGAGAGAGAGAGAGAGTGTGGGAGAGGAAGGAAGAGACTAGGTTAAAAAGATTTATTACATGGGTCTCTGTACTACTTGATTCTGATTGGTCCATAGTTGCATTCAGCAGTCTTATATTTATGTATAATGACCATTATATTGTACATTTCACTGTTGATCATGCAACATACCATGCTGTTTTCATGTCTGCCATATCACTTTGCTGTATGTCTTTTTATACCAGGATAGTTCACTGTAGTTAAAATTATTTTGAAAAACGTTTAACTTTTATAAAATCTTCACCAGAATGCTAGAAGAGACACGAATCAGATCTGCATTAATTTAGTTAGTAACGCCCAGCTTCCTGCAATCCAGTCAATTCCCGAGGATGATTTATTATTTTTTTATTATTCAAGAAGCCATTTCACTCAGATATTCGCCATAATAGAGAAGAAAAGCCTATTGCAACTTCCATTTCATGCTGGATTTAAAATAGAGAAAAAATGTTCGATGTAAAAAGCAACTTTGACTGCAGATTAATAATATTATGCAATTGAATAGGCCATCTCCCCTCCGTGTTTCATTGGACTAGATGCTTTATTCTAATTTAGGTTAGATAACTAATTTCAGTTCAAATCAATATTTAATATGTGTCTTTTTGTTTATTTATTTATTTATTTGGTAAGCAGTCTTGCAGTTAAGCACTGTACTGTCTGATGGTCATTATCACAAAATAAACCTCTTCAGCTTCACTTCAAGGTTCTGATCATCTGGGTTTATTATGCAATAACGACCACCTGATATTGCAAAATACTTATTGGACTTGCACCAGCATTAGGAACGGTGACTTCAAGGATACATGAACTAGAGGAACAGAGAAGCCGTTCAGAGAAAGTTGAGGGGGAACATTGTGTGTAAAGCAATGGGTGAATGATGGGAAAGCAAAGAAAGAGAATTTAATGAAGTCAAAGCGAGGAGTGGATAGTTGAATGAGAATACAAGAGAAGGAGACTCTTCACCCCACCCGGGTTTACGGCAGCTGGGTGGTGGTGGTGGGTCGGAGGGGCGGAGAGTGACAGGGTCCGTAGAAGAATGACTCAGTGGGGTGGCTTTGTGCCAGGGTTGAATAGAGAACTGAATGGGACTCTTTTCTGCCACCGTGTGTGGGGTTGTTTGTGGGGTGAAGGGCTAGAGGAAGGAGGGGTCGGTGTGCTCGCAACTCCTTTAGGCGATGAAGGAGTGACTGACAGTGTATGTTTGTGTTTCCTGTCTCGGCTTTCCATTCATAGTCACACTTCTGATTCAGTTCTCACAAACAATACTGCCGAGAACCCACATGCTTGAGTCAGAATTCGTGGGGCTTTACTGTACATATGACCAAGTCTTCCATCTTTTTTTTTTTCTTGCTAACGCCAACATAATGGCTCCAAGCTTCACACTTCCTTTCTAGCAAACTGTAACTCCTGAATATTCACAATGAGCCAGACCTGCAGCCGAGGCTCATGCCAAGCCAACAGTGTCTTTGGCGGACAGCCTTTCTCCAGGCTGCTGTGTCTGGCAGTGTCCAGCAACTGCTGCATACAGTAGCTCCATTCCAAGCCCAACTGCATGACAGACATCTAGGAGCTCAGTTTGTCAAACAGTTTAATTTGAGTTGTACTGGCTAGAGAACCATAACTACTCATTTTGATTGATAGATGGATGTGACTTGTAAAGTTGGTCTTTTTTTGTTCTCTAATCTTATTTTCTAAGTCTGACTGGCAAACCGACTGCTTGCATCAGGATCTTGAAAGTAATATATGAAAGTTAAAAGAGTTATAAAAAATCAGGAGTGAAGGGCCTTCAGCTCAGACCCCCTGATGGTGTCTGTGGGGGTCTGGGTAGCATGTCGGATTCCTTTCGGCAGGGGTCTGAAAGCGGTGGTGCCAGGGCCACGTGAATAGGTCTCCTGCGGTCCACCTGGCTTTGTGCTTTTTGCCTTGAAAGAGAGACTTTCTGAGGCCATGGAGATTTCCCTCATCTTCTTAGCCTTCAAAGGAAGTTCAACCCGGTCCATGCCTGAAGATTAGACCTCAGCCAATCTGTGGTTTATGCCCAGGTGTGACTATATGTTTTTCTCTGTCTCACATAGAAGAGAAATGATAATGTACACTGATAAAAAGGAATATTCAAGGTAAATTCAATTCTGCAGAATGCTGTTGATTATTGCTGGAAACAACTTTTAGAAGAAAAAAAAAAGATGTACATTTATGCATTCCTTCAGCCATCATCTGTTTTCAGTATTTAATTGTTTTTTATTGTCAAACACCTTTCTCTTGTTCTTTTTACTAGTCCATTGTATTTCCTGTTTGCGCATTCCCTCATGTGCTCTCATTCTTTCTGGCCCCTTTATTGTGATGGGGGTTAGTGGAGTTACCTTTTGAAAGGCGGTGTGGAGAATCCTATCTCTCTGAGTTTAACGCCTATTAAGACTCCCATCTGCCCCAGGGATAGTTGAATATGGGGAGCTGAGGATCTCTAGGGGGCTTTTATTAGGGTTCTACCATGGTTTGCATGCTGCAGGGGGCCTCTTGGGAGGGATGTGGCATGTCTCACCCGAGAACACGCACATGCTTGCTCACCGGCTGGTTTTCAATGTCGAAGTGCTGGAACGAAACGTCCCCTGTGTGTGTGGCGTGCTGGTAAAGGCAGCCTGATGGTGTGTGACCAAAGAGTAATGTCCTCTTGTGGCGTCGCTTTAGTTTTCTTTGTGCCACATGTAAAAGGCCACACACTATGTGCTTTTGTAACAGAGCAGCCCTGACTCTGCCTTACCAGGAAATGGGAATGTGGGGTTTGACACTCGAGAAATGTATAAATGTTAATAAATATATATAGAGGTCTTCAAATAGAGTTTCACAGCAACAGCAATGCAGTAAAAAGTTTTATGCACTGGAGTTTCTGCATTGTGTTTGACCTTTACACATGATCCCGTTGGACAGGCACTCTTTACTCATCCAAAGCAGGTCATGTCTAGTCCAAGAGGCCTGGTTCCACAGTCAACGCCCTTGGAATGAGTGTCGTGGATTTTGGCTGCACCCTGACTGCTGGACTTGTTCTGGAACAGGAAAAATTGTGATGCTTAATCCCTATGGAGTGCGTTGTTACCACTTCCACACCCTCTGGCATGACTCCCAAAATGTGGTGCTACTTTCCCACTGACCGTTTGCTACTTCTGGAGCCGGTGCCCAATCTTGAGCATTTAACATATTTCCACTGCAGAAGAAGGTGAATCAGGATAAATTGGTGGGACATGTACACCAAGAAAAGTTTTCATTAAAAACAACAACAACAACATTACAGGCTTCCAAGATTGATGTAAAGCAAAAATGTACCAATACTGGAATCTGTTTACACTGGAAACGCCTGATACAGAAATGTTTTTTTTTAGAGAAGTTTTTTTTTTTTTTTTTTTACAGACATTACGTAAATGTCACGTTACACAAAGGCTCCCAGACACTACATTTTTATTGGTCAGTCTGTTGCATTAAAATCAGCTTCTGATTGCATGAAGACACTGAACCAAAATATGTTGTAGGGCTGAAAAATATAGATTTGATCTTGATTTGAATAGTCCCAATATCGATTGTGAGCGTCTTGCTGTCTCTGTTGAATGTAATGCAATAAAAATACAGTGTTTCTGTTGATTTGTCCTCATGAGCTGCACGCAAAAAAAAAAAAAAAAAAAAGCGCTAATGGCTTTTTTAAACCAATTATTTTTAGTTAATCAAAAAATTGTGCAACCAGTGTATCCTGATTCCCAAAACAAAGGACTCTTACAAGTTAGTTCTTTTTATGAACAGTTCACAGACAAATTACTGGTAGAGTCTGAAGTACTGTATAATTCATGACATTAGCAGAACAAAATAAGCAAAATTAATATTATAACTGAAATATACCCACATGAATTTGAAATCAGAAGTGGAATCGGAATCAAATCAGGAAATTTGTATTGATTCCCAGCACTATTACTTTAGATGTTAAATTATGTTCTCAAAACACATTAAAGTTGTAAACAAAGACAACAAATGTATAACCAGGTACAGCATGTCATTGTTCATCTCAAAGTCAATTGAAATGTGAGAGAACCAGCACAATCTCTGTTTAAAAGGGGTGCAAGAGGTAGCAGAACCTGACAGGTTATTGGATGATTGAGAGAGCATGAGTTGGACAGTTCAGTGAAGCGGAGTGTATCTTAAACTGGGGTTCACAGCAAGGCCATGTTCATAAGGCCTGTCAATCAGGTGTGTTTTCACACACCTCACTTGCGCAAACCCAACATGCTTTGCTCTGTGACTTTTGACACTTTACCTTAATCGCATTTAGATTGGCATCTTGGCGTGTATTGTTGGCGTAATATTTGGATATTCTGTGTGTTCACGTGTGTGCCCCATCTTCTGTACTCCAAGCCTCTTACCCGCTGATGGACAGATGGACGGCAAGGCCGACCTCACTCTCACCTTTCTGCTCACTCAGCTCCGCTCCACTTCTCTGCTCCGATTAGCAGGTGAGCTGAGCACGGTGCAGCTACTTGCAAAGCTTTACAGGGACATCTCCTAAAAGCTGTCACGTCCAACACCCTTCCAAACCCCTTCTGCCCGTCCATCCAGTGAGCACTGCCTTAATGTCTGTAAATCACAGCAATGGGGTTGGCCAGCGCCCTATCTCAGTGTGGCTCATGTTTACGAGGATTAAGGAAACAGATGGACGGCCATGCTGACTGGTGTGGCTTCATTAACTCTCCGCGCGACCGTTCTAAACTCCGCCGCCCTTGCACGTCTCGCTCCGGAGTGCTCCACACAGAGCTGAGCCAAGACCTGAGGTCTGTGGGGAGGGGGATTGCACTCATGAAGCCTGTGAAGATGTTTATTGATCTGTAAGCTGAGATGTGGGCAGGGTGTTTCTCCTTGATTGATTAATGTTGAAGTGAAGCAGTGGGACTTTCTTTAAAGAATGATTTTTGACATCATGTTGTCAGACCAGGGCAGGGAGAGTTTTTTTTTTTCTCCCTATGGAGTTCTGTATGTGAGGATAGGTCTATGAGGTTGAGGTTTGTGTCTGTATGTTATTAGATTGATTTATTTTTAGTTTAAATATTTAGATATTAATTGGTGATATTGGATATATATTGGCTAATATAACATATTTAATTGTTCATGCTCATTATGGTTAAGTTTGCCATTATTAATGTATTATCTAACGCTTGCTTAAAGTTAACCTTTTAAAACACTAATGATTTAATAACACTGTTAAGTGTAATCTTTAGCAAATCTCAAAATGAATATTAATATTTTATATTGTACATTGTAATAGTGTGATGCCTAAATTTACTCTTTTAACAAAATTCTAGTCAAAATAAGCTGATAATTCAACCAGCAAGCAGATAAATATTTTCATGTTATGTCACATAACCGATATATATGGCTTATAGTCGAAGTCTATACCTTGTTAAATATAAAAAATATATATATATATTAAAAAAAAAAAAAAAAATCAATCACTGTAGATACACCTACAACATTATAACATAATGCGTACATCTCTTCAGCTATTGTCATGTGCCGGTGATTATCACTCCCCATGCCAATAGGTTGCCGACCCCTGACATGCAGTATGAAAAATGATATTCATTATGAGATTTGTTAAAGATTGCAGTGTTGTTAAATAATTATTGTTTTTAAAGATGAACTTTAGATGACGGCAAAGGTAATCATGTAAAAACAGGAGAATTGAGCATAAACAATTAAATATCCAATAGCTAGCAGCCAATAACAATAAATAAAAAAAAAAATACATTGGCTGTTTTGAAAATTGCACTGAAGATAACAAAATAAATTAGTTGGCCTCATTCTTTCTATAGTACCAAAATTAGTCTGTCTCAACATGTCTATCTGAGCCGTCTCTGCTGTAAGTCACGTACATTGCAGTTAAGCCTCACAGCCTAACCTTTTGTGTGATTGCACAAGGTTAGCCTAAACCTCAACCCTTTACCTTTGTCTGATGTGTAGCATTTTAACATTAAACGACTGAATCTTGAATCTTAATAGCTGACTTGACCTGGGACAGACAGACAACCAGCATCCTGTGGGATAGAGAGGTTTGATAGAAGATGCTTTCGGAAGGACAGACCCACAGGGAGTCTTTGTGTGTATACTCCGGTCTGTCAGGAGAGATGTAAGAGCTGTAGCCTACAGTATGTCACTCAAGGGTAGACAGGTGGTGGAAGAAACAAACTGGCATGAAAGACTAACTTCTGTTCCGGGGTCAGAAAATACTTTTGGTGGAGGTCTTTATGTTACCATCTGTTCATAACAGGGATTTAGGCACAACAAAGACTCTACAGGGATCTGTGAGGGTAAACTTATTCCCATTCACAGATTTTACATTTTATAATTGCATTCACATTAAATAAAAATAATTTTAATTTAAATTTATATTTAATTTATGTTTATCATAATATAGTTTTTTATTCACTTTTCTGTCTTTTTATTTACTTTTTTTTCACTATTAATATTTTATTCATTACTTTACTCTTATTTAATATTTTGTTATTTACTGTTATTAATTATTTTTAATTATCTATGGATTTATTAATTATTATTTTGAGGTGCCGTCACTGTAATACCATCTTCTAGTCCCTCATAATCACTTCCAAATACAAATTTGGTACTTTAGTTTTAGTTCATGAATGAGTTGAAGGTGAAATGGTGGAGAAAAGACATGTGAAGTCTATCTCGCAGTCATTTGCTGCTTAAATCTTCATCACGCAGGCTGTCAGTAGCAAATAACGATTATGTTGCTTTGTACACACCCTCGTTATTAAGTGCAAGAAAGCTTTTGTTTCATTGATTTAAATTACCAAATGTGACTGACAGGAAAAAAGCGAGTCTTTGTTAGTTGATGTGTCCACCCACGTCTCATACGCTTGCTTACAGTGGTGTTTGAGTGTGTATTTGTTTGTGAGCACATTTAGGTCGAGTGACAGTTATACAGTGGTGTGGACTAAATGAGGCCTGCACTTTAGCGCCACATTTTACACATCTGTCCTGAAGGCACAGACGCATTGAAAATAATGACCCATAATCGACTGGAGACAGTCGGAGAGAGAGAAACGGTGGGAAGAAGGATAAACAGAACATATATCGAAACAAACCCGCCCGTTCTCTTTTTCTCTTCCCTCAATGAGAGGGACAATTACATGACTATGTCTTACCTGTCTTTCATCTAGTGAGGGGAGCACTGTTGAAATGACGGTCCTCTTGCATGTAATTACACAGAGACGTCCTGGATAAGGGTGTCTGTCGCACCCCATGACAGAGATACAGCCTTAAATACCTCAGAGGACATAAAAAGAGTCGTCTGACTTGTTTGATCAATCTGAACCTTGAAGCTGCTTCTCTTTTGAAGAGTCTGTGTGCAGTCTAGTGCAATCTAGTTTTGGTGTTTTTTTTAGATACAATTAGCACTAATGATTAATCCTTAATGGGTTACTATTTCACTCACAGAATGTGTGATGTGTGAAATTGGCTTGTCAAAAATCAAGTTCAAGGCTGGACAAAGGCACTCATAGAGCCAGAGTTTATCAAATATATAATAACAATGTTGTTTTATAGATCAGTATTAATGCAATTTGAATAAAACATTTTTGTTGGTGGCTCTGCAATAGTATTTCAGGTTTGATATGTAACTACATGTAAATTATATTTTAAATTTTATTACTCAAAACTTCCTCCCCAAGAATACCAGCTACTGAAACTAAGCTGCAAAGTGGCTTGTTGCAAACTACTTGGATTTCTAACATTTAAAATATGATCTCATTTACATGTCAATGATGCCTTTTAATCAGAAACTTGGCCCACCCAGTCACAGTGAGATTGTAAAGTATGACAGATACTGTTGTTCCTGAACATTTTTCCTGAATATGGTTGCTAAATTGTTGGGTTTAATTATCAGCTTGAGATTTCAAACAAAAATTTAACATCAGCAAAGTTCTTGTGCAGTAAATTTACCACCACAGGGACTGTGAAACTAAATATTCTAGTCTTTTATACTGTTACAACTTACGCACAACTAAATATTTTTGGATGAACTGAAGGATGAACTGAAATTCACAGCATTTTAACTCAACTTTTGCTCAAGTTTTTGAAGGCTGCTATTAGTTCACTGAGGGTAAATGTCATATTTTGTGACTGCATTAATTTACGGAGAGCTACTAGTGGTGCAACTGAAAAAATACAGAGTTAGTTACAAACTAGCTAGTCATTACTAGGCCTCTAGTGTGGACTTTACTTTCCAATTTCAGTAAGAACTCATAAAAGTCTGGTGAATCCTAGCAGTTCTGTCAAGAAGTACTGTATAAGTGTGAAATGTAAAAGTTTCAAAAGAAATAATATTATGTCTTTGTTTATCTTATATATGGTAGATTGACAGTATGTACCAGACTAACTACCCTTTAAATTTGGTGATTTCATTGAGCATAATAGCATCAGACCACAGTCTGCTGTAAGATTTAAGAGGCATTGTTTGTCATGTATATTCGAATGGCATTTTGCCACAACTCATCCAAAGGTCAGAAAACAAAGGCTTCCACAAAAAAAATGATTTTGAACAAAAGACAGATAAATATATGAAACAGAGGAGCGGGTTGATTAATTTTGCAGCTATAGCAGATAAAACATTGTCATGCACATTAAAATGCCATGGAAATGTGCATGTGCGAAAAATCTTACTGGCAGGATGATCAACATTTTTTTTGTTTTATATTTGTTATACTTTATTATTTAATAATGTTCCAAAAGTAATTTTGAAGTGTGTGTGCACATGTGCGTGCATGTGTGCACGTTTTTGTGATTTAGGAGTACACCAATTTGTATAATGACATGGGTATTACACTGATGTTACGACGTAAACATGAAATATGAGGACATTTAATGAGTCCTCATATTTAAAATAGCTTTAAAAACATACTAAACAATGTTTTATTAAAAATGTAAAAATGCAGAATGTTTTCTGTGATGGGTAGGTTTAGGGGTAGGGGAAGTGTAGGGAGAAAGTTTGTACAGTATAAAAACCATTGCGCATATGGAATGTCCTCACTAAGATAGCAAAACAAACCTGTGTGTGTGAGAGCGTGCGTGTGTCTTTTGCACAACATTAGTTGCCTCCTGTGTTGTACTGCTCACAGCTGAAGCACAAAATCTATAGCATGTTGTCTGTTCCCATGCTGTGACTGGGTTGCCCGTTTTTGCCAACTTAAACACCATTTAATGCAGAGCAATCACTAGGGGACATCTTTCCCTTACTTTTAGTAGTTTCTAAATTCATAAAAATAAAGATTTCAAAAGAGGATTTTGCAGTGATGCCACAGAACCATTTTTGGTTTCCCAAAGAACCATTTTTTTCTTTCTTTAATAATCTAAAGAACCTTTTTCCACTATAAATAACCTTTTGTGCAATTGAAAGGTTCCACGGATGTTAAAGGTTCTTCATGGAACCATCAATGCCAATAAAGAACCTTTACTTAAGAGTGTATCCAACCCACTTTTTGGGGAATAGTTGTTCATTTTTAAACAGCCATACTTTAAAGGAGTAGTTTACCCAAAATTGTCATTTACTCACCCTCATTTTGTTTCAGACCTGCGGAACAAAAAAAAAAATATATATATTTTGAAGACATACAATGAAAGTCAGTGTGGTAAAATGTTGTTTTGGACCCCACTGACATTCATTGTATGGACACTGAGACATTTTTAAAAATATCTTCTTTTGTGCTCTATAGGAAAAAAAAAGATAGTCATACAGGTTTGGAATGTCATGAGGGTGAGTAAATGACATTCATTTTTGGATGGAATTCTCTCATTTACTCCTCCTGTAATCAGGTCTCTCCTGGAGCTCCAGATTTTCATGGACTGTTTTGTTGGATCGCAGCCCTGTTTAGAGCAGGTTTAGCTAACTGGTTCATACTCGGTCACCAGAGGATTTTCAGTCCTTGCTTTCAGATTTGTTTTGAGGCTGGAAAGAGAAAGCTGGATGGTCAAAGAGAAAGGAGGAAGGGCTCGCAGAAGAGAGAGATGGCAGAGGGATTAGCGAGGTTTTGATGAAATGGTGTTGTCCATCTCAGAAGACCTACACACAGACTTATTATCAAATGGTGTCCGCAGGAGGGAGTTCAACCCCCCACCTAAGCTTTTTTTTTTTTTTTTTTTTTCTTTTCATGCTCACTTTTTTCCCCCCTGTTTATTCAAAGGATTATGGATCCCTAATCTCTTTGAACCATAATTCAGATTAGATTCTGTATTATTTTTAGGGTTGGGCCTGTACCCAACTCACGCTCATACCGACCATGTTACTCTAATAGAAAATTGATTAAAATGCTTGACCACTGTCCCAGATTCCAAGAACATGACATCAGAGTGATGATATAAACAGACTACATCAGTTTACAGCTCATGTATTCATCGCTTCACCGTCGATGACACACCGCAATTGATTTCTTCACTGACATGTTGGCGCTTTTGTTTGTGTGAACGTTTGAGCATGCCCACAGGGAGATCGAAGAGACTGAGATTGACCGGGAACAGGCCAACGTTGAGAAGATTACTTGATGAGCTCTGTCATTGTGTCATACATATTCCCCCTTTAGCATATTTACTCTTTGTGTTTATGTACTGATTCATGGGCACAAAACACTAAGGATTACATAGCCTGACCACCTGATGCATAATGTGCACAAACGTCTAATTGTTTGGAGCAATGCAACTTATATAAGTGCACACAGTTTTTTTTTCTTTTTTTTTCTTTTTTTTTTTTCAGATCTGGAAATGAAGTTCAGTTAAGTTGATATAAGAAGTTCTTCTGAAGAAGAACTTATCACTGGATTAGAGTTTTAAGGCATTTAGTAGCAAGACTGTTTTGTCCATGAACAAAACAGTATATTCTCTGAAATAAGTGCTTTTTTCATTTGAAGTGATAGAAGTTCTGATCACAAAGTCTATACACATTTTCTGCTTTATTCATTTATTTTTGTTGTCATGTTGTCAGAAAATCTCTTCTTGTCTAAATGAGTGATTCTTGGACAGAATAAGATGAAGGGTTCCTTTTACATATCTTTTATAAGAATTATTGAAGTCCCTCTGAAATCAAAATTTAAGATTTCAGCTTTTAGTATGAATATGTTAGCCTTAAGGTTATGAATAAGCTGGTTTGTTTCTAAAACAATGACAACATTCGCATTTAGGAGATATAAGCATTCAAAACTTGCAGTCTCTCACTTCTGCTAAAATGGGTCATGGATTTTCATGACATCACATCACACTTCAGCTTCTTATCAGATCTTCTGTCCAATCAAATGCTCTTTAGAATCTGAAGTGCCGCCCCCTCCTACACATTTACTAGTTTCTACATGGTGAATGGCACATAGTGCACTATATAGAGAATAGGGAATGATTCAGACAGTGTAAATATGCTTTCCATTGGCGTGAATGAAGTCCGTTTTCGTGTGTGTGTGACGTGAACCACCGCAGCGCGAGCACAGTCTGCTCTGGTCCTGAGACACGAGAGCTCAGAGTGGGTCATATTCGCAGACCGCAAGTCAGCTCAGACCACAAAAGGTATTAATTGGACCCATTTGAATTCTGCACAGAATGCTGTATTTTAAAGTGATATAGAGGACATTAGGAGGAAAAGAGATTAGAGATTAGAAGCTAGAAGCTCTGGCCGAGCTGTGGTATAAATGAAACGCTATTGGCTATTTTAAAAAAGGGGCAAAGCTGTTCGATATGTCCCACCCTGTCTTCCTATTTCAGTTCAACGCATTGAATAATGCTGCACATTCCATGACAATTCAGCGGGCCTTTAAGAATAAGTTTATATTTCTTTATATATTATATTATATTTATTTAAATTTAAAATTTCCTGTGATGGCAAAGCTGAATTTTCAGCAGCCAATACTCTAGTCTTCAGTGTTGCGTCCTTTAATACTATTTTTTTGCTCAGAAAATATTTCATATTATTATCAATGTTGAAAACAGTGTTGCTTAATATTTTGGATATATTTGAAAAATGCAGAAAATGCGATAGTGTTTTTCAGGATTCTTTGATGAATTTAAAGTTGAAGTCTTTTGTAACGTTATAAATATTTTTACCATCATTTTCGATGAATTGAATGCATCCTTGCTAAAAAGAAGTATTAATTTTGTTAAAAATGAAATTAATATTGGATGTAAAATATATAAAAATCTAGTTGTGTACCATCAAAGTCCCTTTAAGACAAGTCATTTCACTTGGCGGCCATCTTTGAAACGCTTCTCTGGCATCCTGGGCATCATGCCCTATCTCTTTGAATGGGGAAACATCAAATTCTCCAAAACTGTTCGCCAACCTTACGATTACATTTCATATTTGAAATCACCAATGAAATCTGACAATAGCTGTGTTATAAATGTTTTATCCAAACGCTCGAATTATGACAAAAAAAAAAAAATGTTTTAGGCTGGATCAAGCTAATGCGCATGCGCAGACCTAAATGGCGTCTCTTCTGCTATGTTCAGAGACGCGCGTCTGACTGTTTCTATAGAAACCGGTGCTTCTAACGGCTGCTGCAGTGACGCGATGACTTTACCAGTCGGCAATTGCCTCTTATTTAGAAGGTGGGACTTATTCCGCCATATTGCGCGTTACACTTTCTCCCATTCGAAACAATACGAGTGACACGTCTTGTGTTATCCTATAGTCTTTGGTACCATACAGAAATCATTTTGGTAAATACAATATTTTAAATTATAGTTTTTTTTTTAAATCCTTTTTTTAAAATTCAATAATAAATGATTACTAATTTCTAAAAACGTTATAGAAATTAATTGGTCAAAAGGTGTGTTTGAAACTACAGTAAGGACCAGACCTGCTGCAAGCCAAAATAATCTGTCTGTCTGAGATTGAATTACATCACTTATTCAATGAATGTTGTTTAGTATGGTGTCATTCAGAAGACTCGTGGAACTGTACATGGGCACCTGGGCTGTTATGTAATTGCAGAGGCTCATATTTAATACAGAGAGAGACACATACAAACTCATATCTGTCCTCTTCTACTTTCTCTAACATACAGTCTCCTGAAAGATGGGCTTTGCTCTTAGCATCCTCTTGTTGCTTCACTGCTTGTGTTTTCCCCCCCCTTGTTTAAGATGAATTATGAAACAAGAAGTGGAAGCAGAGAGCTGCAGAGAGTGAGCATTGAGGTGTTCAGCCCCAGGCATAGAGAGATACAGAGAGAGAAGGAGACTTTGTCTTCTTCTTTAGCTTACTAATGCATCCATTCCCACTGGACCCTGTAATACTCACCTAAGCTAAACAAATGAAAGCATGCACCAAACCTCATATTAGAATTGGTTTTATTGCTCATATGTGGGAGATTGAGGGGGTTGCTGTGTGTTTACACTAGCTTCCTCTCAGCCGGGGCCCGGCTCGGGCTGCAGTGTACATTTCATTATTCTTCCCTCCTCCAGGGAATGCCTGAGAGGATCTGGTGGGCTAGGCTAAACAGAGCACAATTAGATTATGAGCTGGAAGATTTTAGGGCGCTGACAGGTAATTGGTCACCACTTCTTTTAATATCAGCTTCCCAACTTGAACATTTTGGTGATGTTATCCAATTTACATGCACTTCTTCTGTGTGTTTTCATCCTATTTTTCTCTCGCCTGGTTCAGTTTGCTGATAGCAATCTCTTGCAACGTCTGTCTGTTTATCATTCCTTTGCCCTCTCACACTCTCTCTCTCTTTTCTCACGCGATGTTTTTGAATTGCATTTCATGGTACAGTGAGATTAGAGCATGACTTGGAACACCCTTGTTCATTTCAAACTTCAGGGATAGATTTTAAGTATGCATGAGTCGCAGTGGATGCAGACTCTCTTCTACCAGTCATTGAATATTTTACTTCATAAACGTTAACTAAGGGCATTAATACACAACATGAAGTGTATGTCGAATGTCGTACAGAAGATGAAACATGGTTTAAATAGTTTTTCACTGTACAGCATTATTAAATATATAGCACTTAGGTGGGGTGATAAATTGCTCAATGTCGATGTAAGTGACTCATGGTTGCCTTGTAGAGGTGTTAAACTTTCTAGGCTAAAATATAGCCACTTAAATTACATTTAAATACACAGGTGTGATATTAGAGTACTTCATACATAGACTCAAATAACTTTATTACATTAAAAGCTGACTGGTGTACTCCAAGGTACATTAAAGGGTCGAGCGTGTTTATGTGCGGTGATAAAAATGAAAAGATTTTAATAGTATTTATACTTTTAATTCACCAGAAATGCGCTGCACTGTGGTGGTTTTTGTATTAGCCCCCAGATATTTTGTGTTAATTTGGTTTATTTCCCTGAAGAAATCATTCTTGTTACTTGCTAAAAAGCTTTATCCCATTTTTAACCATTATTTTAAGTTTTTTTTTTTTTTAAGCTTTAACTATTGTTGCCAAATTTACAATTAAAACACCTCACTGAAATCAACTCTGTTAACACACTTTGCACTTTAGAAGTAAAATATGTTTTATGTGTGACCATGTAATTGGATTTCATAGTGATTCATCAAACAATACAATGTACTATAATCATGCAGAGGGCTTTGGTAGCTAGCTAAGTGGTGAGGTTCTTTTAGAGGTTTGATCCCAGGATGAGGTGACCTGTGAACTGGCAATTATTAAGAGAACACTATTACCATTTTGCCCTTTGAGCAGGACGCTTAACCTCAGGTTGCTCCAGGGAAACTGTCATGTCTGCTGAGTAACTATTCAGCTAAAGTTAAATTCCCTGAAGTATAACTTCAGAAGACCTTCCATTCTGTTGAAAATATACATACTTTTTTCGTCTTTTTCATCCATTTAAGCATTTTATTTCAATGATCTGCCTATTAATATATCAATGAGCTGTTATTCAATCTTAAAATGGCTGTTATTGTATTTTTCTTGTTCCTTTAATGTATTATGATGAGGGAATTTGGCAGAGATTCAATGCAGTTAAATTAGTAATTGTTAAGCTTTTATGTTGCTACTTGTTCTAAGATAATAATCAGAACTGTTACTGTATGTATACAAACTAAATTCATTTAGGTCTGTAGGCCAGTTCTGCAGTCCACATTATCAGTACTGGTACTGGTTAGATAATGTTTTAACTTTATTTAAACTTTTTTTGCTCCATACACTACTGTTCAAAATTTTGGTGGTAATGTTTTTGAAGGAAGTCTTGTATGCCCCTTGTGATGCCAAAGCTGATTTTTCAGCATAGTTACTCCAGTCTTCAGTGTCACATGATCCTTCTGAAATCATTCTAATATGCTGATTTGGTGCTCAAGAAACATTTCTTGTTATCAATGTTGAAAACAGCTGTGCTGCTTAATATTTATATGGAAACCATAATAATTTTTTTTCAGGATTCTTTGAATAGATTTCAGATTTCCACATTTAATAATTGATTTAAAATGTTTTGTAACACTGTAAATGTCTGTCACAAATTTAATGCATCCTTGCTGAATAAAAGTATTAATTTCTTTAAATTACCCATAACTTTTGGACAGTAGTGTAAATGATACTGCAACTATTAAAGGGTCAGGCATGATTGCTCTGACTGCACTTCATTTACCTCCATCCATCCATTTGTATCTTCATTGTAAAGCTCTGATTGGCCCTTGTTAATAACCTTTCATGTCTTTTCTGAGTTGTCCCATGGCCAGAGGCTCACTCAGGCCTGTTGTCAGTAGTTGTCCTGGGTATTGTTTCAGACGCCTAAGTGTGAAGAGTCAGTTCATACAAGACCCCTGAGATATGTAACATTCATATGACAGGCTTTTCTCTTAATAGCAAACAAGCACTTTCAAAAAATACATGCCCATTTCACTGAAATAGCAGGTTCATTGGCCCTAAAAGGTTTGAGAGCATCCCTCAGGGACACTTGGATATTATATTGGTTTTGAACGTGTGGGTGTGTGTGAGGATGTGTGTGTGTGCCGGTTGCGGTGCGTGTGGAAATTATTGTGGACTGGTATTGTTTTTCTATTGTCTGGTGCATATGAATTCTACATTTTGAGTAAAGCATTCACATGTTTGTGAGAGTGTTTACGTACAGCAGAAACTGTTGTTTCACCTACATTGTTTTTTTTCCCAAAGCTTTTACTTGGAAAACAGTTTTTGGCTTGCATGTGATTTTGCTATGATTTCACAAAGCGATTATAGGCGCTCGTGGAAAGATAATCTATTATGATTGACTGCAATAATCTGGGCTTTCAGGAGGGTGGAGGTTTTTTTTTAGGGAGGGGGGGCAGGATGTGTGGCATTGTTTTCTCCTCTGCTTCTGTAGACCACCCAGACCATGACATCATCTGTTAGATCCCCCATATGTTGCCTTTGCTCATGTTAATGACATTTGTAAGTGGATTTACCCACTCTCTCAGATTTTGGCTTTAGTAACGGTCACCGTGTTGCCGTGGAATCCGCACAGATTTGTCTGTAACGGCACACTCGTAGATAAAGTGATTTGTCTAAAGCACCTCATGTCATTTGTCTCTGTCCTCTCGTCTAAGCTGGCTGGCCCGCTCTAATTGTGTTTGGCTTTGTGTTTAAAGGGATAGTTCACCTAAAAATTTCATTTACTCGCCCTCATGTTGTTCTAATCTAAACCTCTTTGACTTTCTTTCTTCATGAATGAGGAATGGAGCTTTCAAGCTTCAAAAAGGACACAAAAGGATCATAAGTGACTGAATTGTGCACTATATTCCAAATCTTCTTAAGCCATTTAATAACTTTAAATGAGAAGCTGGCCTAAATTTAAGTCATTATTCACTGATAATCATATTGATGAGCTGTTGAGAACTGCTACTACTGGATAATTGATTCAGTGAGTCGAACGGGTTAGTTCAACTCGTGAACGAATAATTCAATCATTCAAACTGGATCAACAAATTCATTAAAAAGCTTTGACTCAAAAGAATGACAAATTCATGAATTGGACATTTTTAGCATACTAAAAGATGGCTTTCTTCTGTGAGACAAAAAAAGATATTTTGAAGAATATGGGGAACTAAACCGTTTCTGTTCCCATTGACTTCCACCGTATGGACAAAAATACAATGGAACTCAATGGTTTGGTTAACGTTCTTCAAAATATCTTCTTTCATCTTCAAGTTATACAGGTTTGGAACAAAATAAGGGTGAGTAAATGATCACAGTATTTTCATTTTTGGGTGGACAATCCCTTTTATAGTAATTGCATGGAAATTAATAGATTGGAATTAATAGTTTGGAATGACGCGAAGGAGAGTAAACAAAGATAAGCTTTTTATTATCATTTGAACGATCTCTTTAAGTCTATGTTCGGTCTAGTCTTTTTACTCTTTTAAACTGTTCGCTCTTGGTCTACCCTGCTCTAATTTAGTAGTAATCAATACTATTCTCTCTTATGCAGGTCAGACTCAACCTACATCATTTTTCTCTTACCTTTTCCTCATTATTTCACTCTATCTGTCCACACAGCATCTCCCCATTCATCTGTCTTCCCGTCTTTCTATTGATTTACCCTCTACATTTAGAACCCTGGCCATAGTGCTGTTTTACTATGAAGGCTCCTCTATTACACTCCAGCCTTAGAAATCTAGACTACAAGCCTACAAGCTTAGAAATATAATAAAATGGCCACGAGGTACAGTCCGGCTTCTTTCTGTCTTTTTTTCCCTCTCTATCTCCGTCTGTTCAGTCACTCGGCAGGCTGTTTGGCTGATACGAAGCTCTTTTGAAGGTAAATCTTATGTCAGCTTTTGGCCAGAGGGACTGAGCTGATGAGAGGTCTCTTTATCATCCTAATGGGAGCCACATAGCTCTGGGCTTGCCTGCATGCAGTGAGGGACCACAGAAAGCTCCGCAATAATCAGGCCCATTCCACCCCTACTGCTCTGGAGGCAGTGTCCTTATGCAGCCGTGCTATCTAGAGAACACCGCTGCATTCAAACAGCTGACCCAGAGACAGCATGAGACATCCATGCAGCATGTCAAAGCCGCTAATACTGATGCACACTGAGTGGAATGGTAAAATTATGCATATTATGCATAAAAGAAAACTTTGCAAACAACAAATATAGAAACACTTAAATTCCTAGAATCTGAGTCTCAGGACATGCCTGTACCAAAGGGGTCATGGTTTGGTTGGTTATCATGACCTCATTTGCCCCTGCTGGTAGATGTCATAACTAAACCATCTACACCAACACGTTTCTCCATTGACGAGCATTTAAAATTAGCTGTTTACTCTGACAGAATATATTTTTATTATATGTTATATACATTACTGTTCAAAAGTTTGGGGTTGATAAGATTTATTATTTATAAATTTAAAATGTAATTTATTCCTGTGATGGCAAAGCTGAACTTTCTGCAGTATTTTTATTATCATTGATATTCTGTTATAGTTTTTAATAGTTTGAATTAGACATTTATTTTTGTGTTTTCTGTTTTCTCTTTAATTTTAAAGTTTTAGTAATTCTGTTGTGTTTTTGTCATTTTTATTAGTTTTCATTTTTTAAATGTCTATATTGTATTTATTGATTGGTTTTTATTAGTTTTAGTAATTTTAGTATTGAAACTAAACAAAAATGAGAAATGTTGTGTTGACGACTAGCTGAAATAAAATAAGTTTTATATTTATTTCAGTTAATGTTCATTCAGTTTATTACATAACAGTTTTTAGTGGTTTTAATTAACGATAATAACCCTGATGTTCAGCATCCATTACTCCAGTCCTCTGTGTGAAAACTGTGATACATTTTTTCTTCCAGAAGGAATTTTAGTAGTGTAAAATTGAGATGTTAAGATGAATGGGAATGCTAATTGTTAGTTTTCATCAGGTATTATTGCCCTGTTTGAAAACACAACAAAAACACCATTAAAATTCAACAGACTGATAATGAATCAGTGCTACAGGGTTGTGGTAACCTGCACAGCAGGGTTGTTTGAACTAATGCAGGCACAGAGTCTGCATACTCTGCACTCCAATGCACTGCCAATGTTACAGAGACTTAACTCCTTGCCCAGTGTCTTGGCTGAGGGAAAATGAGTGGGAAAAGACACCGTGAAGGAGGGAAGAGCAGCTGAAGGAGACGAGAAAGAGACAGGGGACGTCATTGCTTGTTATCGTCATAGCAGGCGCAGGGGCTTGTCACGCTAGTCGCTCTGTCTCGGCATCAGAGAGGAAAACATTCAAGCCCAGGGCTCTGGACATGTGACAGGACCAGTCTTTCTTGACCACAGCTCCCAGTAACATACTGTCACTATCTGTCCATCACTGCAGTGCAGCTGTGATTTCACACAACCTGCAGATTGTTGTATGTCGAGTGGAGGGCTTTCATTTTCACAATGCCCTTTAATTAATAATGCAATATAACCGTTTCAAACCAAATTGATCAAACCATGCTGCCAAAATATGGTTTGAGGAATTAGATCAGTCATGACACATCAAATGACTGACGTTCTGTGAAGATTTGGATGCTGATTACAGTTCAAGCATATATTCTTAATTCATCAGAAGTTGCCATATTTTCCCACAAGTATAAATTTAGTCAGACTTTGACTTTCAGCATATAACTGACATTGACCGCGTCCATCTACAGTTTGCCTTAGAGCTGGACGATTAATTGAATTCTCTGAAATCTCAATATAGCTTACTGTGATTATTAAAGGTTTAGTTCACACAGAAATTAAATTTCTGTCATTAAGTGCCCCCCCCCATATCGTTCCAAACCCGTAAGACCTTTGTTCATCTTCTGAACACAAATTAAGATATTTTTGTTGAAATCCGAGGGTATCTTAACCACACATAGGCAGCAATGTCATTGCACCTTTTGAGGTCTAGAAAGGTAGTAAAGACAACGTTAAAATAGTCAACGTGACTACAGTGGTTCAACCTTAATGTTATGAAGAGACGAGAATACTTTTTGTGTGCAAAACCAAAACAAAAATAACTACATTTTAACCATTTGCATTGTCATACGCTGTTGACGTATAAACACGGTGCAGCGCTTCTGGGTTCTACGTCCGAACGGCGACTCACTGTTGGCTGGCTCCTGCATCACGATCATGCGTATGCGTCGAACTAACCCTTTAAATTGCAAAAAAAAAAAAAAGGTAATTAAATCAAATCTATGATTTTTTTTTTAAATAAATGTGTTGCCTGTTTCAGAGTTAAGCGCAGCTCTGTTCATTTACATGTGAGCAACTCATGATCCAATGTTTTAGAGTGGCTTGTTTCATAGTAAATGCTGCTCCACATGGACTCCATCTCTGCGCTGTGAGTTAGGGATGCTTAAACTGTGCATTTACACCAGCCATCTTCCCAAACTTGTAATGAGAAATGTATATAATCCGGCTGTTGTCAACAAGGGGCTGTCTGCAGTTTCCGCATAAAATAAAGGCTCAATTAATGCCGCTGTAAAAAATATCGTCATTTACAGTTGCACAAATTGTGCATCCCCAATTTGTCTTATGTGCCATTTAGGGGCTGGTATATCTGAAATAGATAATACAACAGCATTTTTTTCTAACCGAAAAACTAAGATTAATAACAAATTTAGATAATAGTTTGCTATTCACTGTGTACATTTTAATACGAATCTCACATTTCAAATGACTTGTTACAATCTACAGTAGCAACACCGAAACATGTTCACACTCGCTCATGTCTGTTCATAGTAAAAATACCATCAGCATGCCAGTGGCTGTTTTTGAATAATTTAAATCGGAGTGCTGAGTCACTAGACTGGGAAAACAACCAGTAATGTGAGTGAGAGGCATTATAGCCTGTAAGAGCTTTTTTACTGTTGTTTTAATGGAGATGGAGGAGAGGAATGCTGTGCTGTCTACCTACAAGGTGAGTCCAAGAGAAAATTAAAGGTTATGAAGGGTTTGAAGGTGAGAGGTTAAATAGGTTAAATCTATAAGATGGATAGCGCCATGGTGGATGTAAAAAAAAAAAAAAAAAAAAATCAGTAGGAAAGAGCAAAAAGTAAGGTAGATAAAGGATGTAAAAAGCATTAAGCTTAGCTAATCTAAGCACAAGATACATTCACTTGGCCAGTGTAGGGTCAGGAGATCGATGAACCGCTCCAGTTTTACCTTTCTTGCTCACTCTATCAAATTTATCTATTTTCTTCTTAAGTAAACTTTGTGTCTGCTAATTTCACCCTCTGGCTCCAACTCGAAGCTTCTTTCCATCTTAAACGTGTGTGTGTGTGTGTAGTGTTTCAGCGAGGAGCACCATTGGTGCTCTTTGTACCTGTTCTTGCCTGAGCGAGCACCAGGGGAGCACTCTGATGCAAGGGGACGCAATGACAGAACCAAGTGATGCCAATCCCCCTGCTTGCATGCTCATCCGTGTGTGTATGTGTGAATGTCTGTGTGTGTCTGGCTGTTTACAGCCAATATATCACATCCCATCCATTCACAGGCATGAGTGATCATGCCAGTCTTTCAGCATCTGTTATGTACGTGGGATACGGGAGTGATACAGCATTGTGTCGGCTCATCAGCGAGCTTCAGTCGGCCATCTATTCTTACCGCTGTGCATCTGTGCATATACCGATATGTGTTAGTCCATCGCAATGTGTCAAGTGGTTGGCGGTTTTGCACGTCTTCACATGTCTTCATTAACATGACAGTGGTGCAGCATTGCTAAATAATTTTGTCAAGAGATGCCGGGCTGTCACAACTAATTTCTTGAGGACAGCTCAGAGTCAGAGACGACAACGGCCCAACATACCCCTGGCTGCATTAAACTCATCCAGGGAATTGGGTTAATACCTTGTCTCTTTATTTTCCTCTTGCGTTCTCTTTCTGTCTCGCCGCTTGCTCTTTCTTTCCATGCTCCAGCCTTTCCCATGGTTACTTGGACACGGCACACATGTTTTCGTTCCCTCCCTCTTCCTGGTTCTGTCCTCCTCCTCCTTAACAGACTGCCTTATTCTGTCTCCACTGTTCCCCTTTTTCCTTGGTTACTTAAACAATCAACCTCTTTCTCAGCCTAGTCTCCAAGCTATGTCGTTTAATTTCAGGCTTCCGACTTTCTTTCTTAGGATTAGCCTCAGCACATTTCCATGTTCTCCCGTGATTTCAAGAGTTGCTGGGTAAATTCCCCTTCCCCTCTATCTCACGTTCTTTTTCCCCTCAGTCTTTTCTCCATATCTTCTTAGCATCTTCTCTTGAGTCCAGATGTAATTTTGCTGGATGGTTCATCTAATCGTATCCCTCTCTATGCAGCCACAGATACAGTATATGTCTAAGTAGTGCACTGATGTTTGCTCTTTTTCATTCTTTTTTTTTTTGTGTGTCTCTTGTGTTTGTGTTTTTATTTGCATTTTGTGTTGGGTTTTTGATTTGAGTTTTTTTGGGGGGGTGGCTTTTTTGTTTTTTTTGTTGAGTTTTGTTTGTTTTTGTTTTTTGTATTTTTGTTTGTTTTGCTTGCTTTTTGTTTTGTATTGTTTTGTATTGTTTTGTGTTTTGAGTTTTCTTTCTTTCTTTCTTTCTTTCTTTCTTTCTTTCTTTCTTTCTTTCTTTCTTTCTTTCTTTCTTTCTTTCTTTCTTTCTTTCTTTCTTTCTTTCTTTCTTTCTTTCTTTCTTTCTTTCTTTCTTTCTTTCTTTCTTTCTTTCTTTCTTTCTTTCTTTCTTTCTTTCTTTCTTTCTTTCTTTCCCCTCGTCTCATGTGCGAAGCCACAAAATCTCAAAGGTAACACTGGTATTCTGATGATGCTGCAGTTCACACACGTTCACTCTTGCACCCAACTAGGCAATTGCTCATTAAATACACACAGTACTGTAGCATTTAACATGTTTTTTTTTAAAAAGGTGAGAATAGGTTTTTGTCAGGTGACATATTTGGATAGAATGATACAATTATCAGCCTGTGGCTGCTTGGAAATGTTTTGTGAATGATGACATCTCATTGTCTCAAGTCTGTGTTTCTGCATTCTGAGATTTGAGATCAACAATTTTGCATGAATGGCTCAAACAATTGGAAACACATGGACTAATTACAAAGTTTACATGCAAATTTGACCACTTTTGTCTATGTATTAATCAAACTAAACATACCAAAATCTTTTGCTGACTCTGCTCAAAAAGACTGTGATTATAGACAAACAGTTAGAGCAAATAAGATATACAGGATTACCGAAGCTATTATTTTTTGCAGATTGTAACAATGAATACACATACCAATGGCTCTGAATCAGAAAATGACTCTAATGTGACCTAATGGATTGCATCATGTTCATCTTTTATTTTTGCTGTTTACTGGTTCATATTGACCATTTTATTCAGTTTTGCTTATTAATTTTGTGTAAATGAATTATTTGATCTATGATCTATGGATCTAACTGATACATGTGAGAGTGCATTTATGAATGTTTCAGAAATGTGAGGTTTGAAAGGTAATGTTTAGTCTTTGACTCTTCCAAGCGCAGCATAAGACTGAATGACTCACAGGTTGGTCTTCATTATAATCCACAACGAGCGAGCTTCTCTCAACATGCCATTTTCTATAATTACCACAGTCTCTGTGATATGATACATTGAAAGAAAGACAAAGAGTCTGTGTCTATGGTTTAAGATGAACGTGAAGAGTTTTGAAAGGGTGAGGGGGAGAAGGTCCACGTTAGGGGGTGTTACTGAAATGTTGGGCATTACCCCATCCCTGCCTGAGGCTTGTGTCTGATGACATCAGGGGTCAGAGGTCAGACTGATCACTTCACCTCCCCAAAATTGGGATTTTAAATTTTGAGTGCTTGAGTGTGTATGTGTGTGCCTCGTCCTCTATGTGTCCTTCCGCTGAGTAGTAATCAGGTGGAGTAGTTTGTTGAGGGGAGAGAACATTCCTGTGTGTGTGTGTGTGTGTGTGTGTGTGTGTGTGTGTGTGTGTGTGTGTGTGTGTGTGTGTTTGGAATAGAGTGGGTAATTGTAGGGAGTCTAGAGAGGGCCTGTAATCACCCTGCCCTTAGGAAGGAATGCTGCTCATCTTCTCATCTAATTACACCCATTTAAAGCAGCCTGGCTCCACAGAACAAGGGGGTGGGGTATGTGTTGGGGGTAAAGGTGCACAGAAGGATCTCTCTATGTACTCTCTGTAGAAGTAAAATAGCCTAATCCTTAGTTAGGTTCATCCCTGGAACATATAAAAAACTTGCATATGTGGGTCAAAATTAAGAGATGCAATTTTATATATATAGGAGTCAACATTTGAAGTGGATCAAAAAAGTTAATCAAAATTGTCCTAAGAAGAAGGTTTTAGGACAACTTTGATAAAAGATTTTGATCCACTTCAAATGTTGACTACTGTATATATATATATATATATATATATATATATATATATATATATATATATATATATATATATATATATATATATATAATATATTCTAAAATATTTTTGTAAATGACATTACATTTTAATGATAATTGTTAGTAGTGTGTATAACTAAGCTCAAGTTGATAAACATGATCAGATTGTGAATGCAATTAGTTCACATGATCAAAGACACCTTCATTGAAATATTTCTGGAACGTCAGAAGAAAAGACCACTTTTTAACATAGCAAAATATAGCCAAAAAAAAATTATCAAAATATCCAAACATAAAGAAATTGCTCAGGAGCTCTGCTTGACTCCAGATGAAAAGCTTTTCCCATCCAGATATGACACTGAATTACCCTTTGTGCTTCTGTCTTTTGGATAAAGACTCATTAAGTCCTCTGGAGAAAAAGAAAGAAAAGAGAGGAGGGTGATGTTGAATTCAGTGCTGTGCTGTTCCATAGAGATCTGTGTATCAACTAAAGCTCCTCAGGGAGATCAAGTCCATGTGACTGAACGTCATGGCAACCGGCCACACACATGTGCCACCTTGCATTCTCACAGCTACACACAACATACACACCCATGAAGTGCCATCATTTGACTTTGATGTTAAGACCTGCTTGTTTCAGTGACCACTTTCACATGACTAAAAATCCCTCACTTGATCCCACTCTTTCTTTCTCTCCCTGATGTTTGTCTGATGGTGATTGATGGTTTGGGGGTTCTCTGTCTGTTCCCATGCAGTAGGTGGTGTTGGGGGAGAGAGGTTTACAGAGGGGGTTCTTGCGGAATGGGGCAGTTATTGATGGTGGCTGATAAATGGGCTCAGTGGGGGGCGGCGCCCTCTAGCTGTGTCCCAATACAGAGTCAGCAGTACAGGAAGAAGAGCACTGATGGGCTCTCCATCTTCATGCCATTCCCATGGAATGTGTCACATTCTCGGAGTACACATTCTTGAAACTCAGGAACACCTGATTTAGAACCAAAAATTACAATTCTGCCATCAGCTGCTCAGCGTCATGTTGTTCCAAACTCATAAAACTTTGAATCATGTAGACCACTTTTATGCTACTATATAACTGTAAAATATATACACACATATTTATGGCTAACATTGAATATTTTATTATATATTACTGTAATACATTATATGTATTGCAAACATATACCGTTTTTTCCCCGATTTTTTTAAAAATATTATACTGTATATTAAATACTATAACATATTCTTTTATTTACCTTTTATCCTCCATGGAAATGGAAGGAAGAAGAGTAAATAGTGACATAACATTCATTTTTAGGTGGACTTTCCCTTTAAAGGGTTAGTTCACCCAAAAATGAAATTTCTGTCATTAATTACTCAACCTCATGTCGTTCCAAACCCGCAAGACCTTCGTTCATCTTCAGAACAAAAGTTTTTTTGTTGTTTTTTTTTCTCCCATAGAAAGCAATGAAATTAAAATGAGACAAAAAACCTCTCAGATTTCATCAAAAATATCTTTGTTTGTGTTCCGAAGATGAACAAAGGTCTTAACGACATGTGGGTGAGTAATTAATGACAGAAATTTCATTTTTGGGTGAACTAACCCTTTAAGAAACAGCATTTAAGTTACAGTATATGTTAATTTAGCCAATGTTTTATCCAAAGCAAAAATCACAATTTTCCATCGATTCATTGGAAAACGTCCTACCCAAACTCATGCCACTGGTTGAGCCAGATTTCAATTTAGAAAATATAAATTTAATGTCTTCTGTCATTCCATGTTAATGTACTAAACACTTTTTCAACTGGTGGCAAATTGTATTTTTACGATATTTCGTTTGAGATCATCTGGTCAAGTAGCTGGGTTTTTTGATGGATTTTTGGGAATGACCACCAGCTGTTGATATTAAAAACAAACACACACCACAGCTGCTGTTTGTTAATATTCTCAGTGGTAATTATAAAGCCTCATGGGGGAGTAGGCGTGTCTGCAGCGGAGGGGTGGAGTCAAGCCCAGCTCTTATGCAAATAATCAAATATCTATGCTTTCATGACATGTGCTCTTTGTGTCCGTTTACACACCATTATACATCTCCAAAGGGACTTCGCCATCTGCGTACGTGCGCATATTTGTCCGGCGGCTTTTAAAATGTGCTGAATGAACGAGAGCAGCATTCTTGTCAGTTCAAATATCTGTTGCCAACAAACCCTCACCTATGCCAATCTGCCAGCCACCCTGGAGACTCAATCCACCCACCACCAGACAAACACACACACACACACACACACACACGCACGCACAAACATTCCCACATACACAGGACCGAAATAGCCCTGTCACACTAGTGCTTGTTAACATGCTAGATTCAATCAAAGGCGTGACATTTCTGTCGCCGTGATGATTCCCAGAGCCATTATTCTTAGATCTTCCTCTCGCACCTCATTTGAGTAGAAGAATGTGTGTGTGTACATGCTAGTGTTTACATGTTGCTGTGTGTGTGTGTGTGTGTGTGTGTGTGTCAGAGAGTGAAAGCCAAGTGATAACATGCTCTACTGTTCTAGACAAGAAGCAGTGTTGATTCTGATTCAGATTAGAGAGAAAATATAGACTGATAAAGTGAAGGGCATTCTGGAAAATCCATCCAGAATGAAATATGTCTTTTATGTTAACTGATTGCTTTTGTTCTTTTATGTATTGTATCTCTTGTCCTCTACCATCACTCTGTTTTTCCAGACACGTTTTGCCTCCTCCTTTATGCTTTGGCAATTTAGCAAGTAAAGACGAACAGTTTGTTTGTGTGTGTGCAGTGAACTCGACGTGACCTTGTAGAACTGCGATGTTACTACTTTCTTTACTTTAGATGTGCTAATGGACCGCTGAAACCTGTCAATATACACCTTACTCTCACAGTGTTTATATAAAAGCACTCTCTAGTAAGCAGTGTCACTCTCTCTTCCTGTCTCGAGTGGTTTTTATCTGTTCTCGCCCAGTCTTGTCGTTTTCCTCCTGTCCTCTTCACACTTTTTCCTTGATTTGTTTCATGTTCTTCCTTGATACTTCTGATCCCCATCTCCTTTTCTCTTTACCCTCGATTCCTCCTCTCAGCGTAGGCCCAGATGATATCAGGAATGTTTTTTTTCCCTCACATTTTCTGTGCCGCGTTTTAGAGGAAATCCACAGAAGTCTGTAAAATTGATTGTAATGTGGCCAGATGTGTTGTACTAAGATTAATAGGCATTCATTAGTAACTGAAAACATAATCAATAAGGCAAAATATTGAATAAACTAACTTGGGAGGAGTAAAAAATGTGTAGAACAGATCATGTTTAGAACTGTCCAGCTCATGTTTTTGTCCTTGCTCCATTTCAGATATTATGTGTGTGTAAATTCGCTTGGAATATCAATCACTCATAATTGTCCCATAAGAAACACCAGGGGATTTTTCATTATCCATCTATCATTGTCTGTCTGTAGTCCAAACTGCCATTACTGTACAGTGTTATTATTATTTTTTTTTTTTTTTGTGTGTGTTTTGGCTGCATTTGTCTAATCAAAATTAGAGTAAAAATTCAAATAAAATAATAAAAGTAATATTGTGAAATATTGTTATAATTTATAATAGTTTTCTAATATATTTTAAAATGTAAACTTATTCCTGTGATGGCAAAGCTGAATTTTCAGAAGCCGTTACTCCAGTGTCACATGATCCTTCACAAATCAGTTGTGTACATTTGTTTGTACAGTTGTATACATTTACAAGATTATTTAAACAATAGAAGGTTCAAAAGAACAACATTTATTCGAAATAGAAACCTTTTGTAAAAATGTTAAAGTCTTTACTATCACTTTTGATCAATTGAATGCATCCTTGCTTAATAAAACAGTAGTTTAAAATAAAATTTAAAAATTTCATTTATAAAACTTTTAAATTTTCCATTGTCTTAAAAGTCGTTCGAATATGCACATCACGGCAGATTTTTTTCTTTGTTTTAAAGGTGCCCTAGAATTAAAAATTGAATTTACCTTGGCATAGTTGAATAACAAGAGTTCAGTACATGGAAAAGACATACACTGAGTTTCAAACACCATTGTTTCCTCCTTCTTATATAAAACTCATTTGTTTAAAAGACCTCTGAAGAACAGGCGAATCTCAACACAACACCTGTTATGTTACATAACAGTCGGGGTGTACGCCCCCAATATTTGCATATGCCAGCCCATGTTATAGACATAAAAAAATGTTCGATGGCACCTTTAAATATCAATGTATGTGTATTTACTTACTCTAAAGCCAATATTTACTCTCATTTGATGCTTTGAAAGTATTAATTTTATACCCTGTGTGTTTGAAAGAGGTTATTGTGTGTCAGTAATGATGCAGCCATTATAAGATAATTTCCGCTATGACTGTTGTAGTTAGCAGAGATGCTGAGAGAATATTCCCGTCAGCTCAGCTGTGTGTCACTTCCTCAGACGCAGCACCCTCATCAGCAGCAGGATATAGCTGGGCTATTACTGAGAAATAACTCAAATGATCATGTTATGTTCACTAGAGACAGAGAGAGAACTTCTCTCAGCCTGCAGAGGGAACAAAGTATGATACAAAAATATGAATACAGCAGTAAGCTGCCTTAATATGCCTTACAGTGATTTTACCTCAATAAATCCCTGTAAATCATGTTTGGTTAATCATGCACAACTTTGAGCAGCAAACAATACCGTTCTAAAGTTTGTGGTCAGTTTTTTTTTTTCTTTTTTTTTTCTTCAATTGAGCAAGGATGCATTAAATTAATCAGACGTGACTGTAAAGACATTTATGCATTTGTTATTTCAATAGTCTATTTCAAATAAATGCTGTTCTTTTGAACTTTCTATTGTTTAAATCCTTAAAATTTACAAAACTGTACAACACAACTGTTTTCAACATTGATAATAATAATAAATATGTTTCTTGAGCAGCAAGTCGGTGTATAAGAATGATTTCTTATGGATCATGTGACACTGAAGACTGAAGTAATGATGCTGGAAATTCAGCTTCCATCACATTACCACATTACATTTTAAAATATATTAAAATGTAAAAATCGTTATTTTAAATTGTAGTAATATTTCACAACATTACTGATTTGATTTTACTGTCATTTTGATCAAATAAATGGTGGCCTTGGCGAGCATAAGAGGTTTCTTTTAAAAACAAAACAAAAAATCTTACAACCCTAAATTTTTGAACATTAGTGTATTCCTTTCATTAACAGCGATAGAAAATACACCAATGTTCAGTACATAATTTAATTATTAATAACAATAATCACAAACACAATACTTCTGCCAAGTAATATTGTCCATTAAATTACCCATAGGCTGATTATGGTTGCCAAGCAACATGGCAACATGATGCATTAATTTATAATTAAACTGATGTGTGATAACTGCTGTTTGAAAATCAGCAGTTTTTAGCCTTATCCAATCAGATACAGTTACAAGAACAGGAAGGATATTGTTTCGAATAAAGATAAATCATAACAGGTTGGAGTAGCTCAGGTTATATCAAGGTTAAATCTTAGATGAGTCAGTAACACCAGATGTTTTCTATGCAAATTGCTGTAAAGTGATAATTATTTTTGAATTCGTAGAGTGTGTTTTTCCAGCTCTACTTGTTTTGTGTTGAGTGGTATAATGTGTGTTTGAACAGAATATCATGGTTGAAACTGTGAAATTGTTATCCGTTTTCCTGAAATGTCTTCTTTTACGGAAAGAAATACAGGAGAAAGATTTTTTTTATTATTATTTTTGGTCAATACAATGGTAGTCAATGATCACCAAAACTGTTACCAACATTCATCAGATATGTTATTTTGTGTTCCACGGAGCAGGTTTGGGACAACATGAGCACCCAGTAAATGATTTTTGGTTGAACCATTAAATGATCTGGCAGAGCAGTATATTCTGTATTTCTGTTAATAAAAAATGCTAATAGGTGAGTAGTCAAGACCACTTTAGGGTTGAGGATTTGAGACATGCTAGTACTTACAGTCTCTGTGGGCAGGATTTTACCACCCATTTTCACCGCTTGTGGTCTGACTGTTGAGAAATGTTGATTCTCAGCATTGATGAAATCCAGATCCTCTAGATTTCAAAAGCATCATTTAGAGAGCTGCAAAGTTGAGGTTAAAGCTGTAGTCAGTTTATATATTGTATTTATATATATGTTATGTGGACTGTAATGACAGCCCTTGTAAGCTAATGATAAAGTGTGGCTCCCATGACTGCAGACATTCTGGAGCTAGCAAAATTACACTGTCTGATACCCTCCATGGCTTTTTGAGTGAGCGTCACCATTCTTTTGTGTGTAATTTGTGACTTTCCATTGTTCTTTTGTTTGTGAGAGAGACAAGACAGGTCCAGGAACATTTCCGATGTTATTCAGCATCATTGTTAACCATGTGTGTATTTCTTTGTGTGTGTGTGTGTTGTCCTTTTGAGCATTTTTGTTTCTCTTCCATCGCACTCTTAACTCTAGAATTGCATCGCACACATCTCAAAAGTGCAGTTGCCTCTGCTTTTGGATGTTGTCTTGTTTTTGTGTTCATGAGTATGTGTGGTTGTTTGCACATATGTGTGGATGTTTACACCCTTCCCAGAGACCGAGATCTGGGAGGCTTTGGTCCCGGCTGTGTCTTGTCTATCATTACCGTGATAAAAGACCTGCAGTCGGGGGCCTCTTAAGAGCTTCCCTCTTTTTAGTAGTGCCAGGACCATTCCAGCTAAATTGTGGGCTGCCAAAAGGCCTGATGGGTATTCTTGTCTGCTCTTCAAACTATGTGTGAAAGCAATCTTTGTAAAGTTAGTGTTCAACCCAATGGAGGGCCAGTGTTTTTGTTTGTCAAACTGCTCTCCAAAAAAACTATTATCTTATTTTATTGTTTTATCATTATCTATTTTATTGATTTTAGTTCTTAAATCTATTTATTTTGGTCTTTTTATTTTTATTTTTATGCACCCTTCATTTGCTATTTCTTTATTCAGACAGACAGACAGGCAGGCATGGACGGACGGACGGATAGATAGATAGATTTTCAGTTGGTGTGTGCATCTAAAAACGGACATCTTTCCATATGTTCAGTCTGTATCTCTGTCTCACTGATTCTTTCTCTTTCACACTGACTTTCTCACAGGCTTTGTCACCCAAAAGATCCTGCATTCACACACTCACACACACACGCACATGCACGTGAAAAACTCTTACACATTCTCACTCAGCTTCTCTCGTTGTTTCGACAAAATGTCTTGATTTTTTTCTCTTTCTCTGTGTGTGACAGGGAATGACAGGCTATGTTTTTGACTGGTGATTTTCTGTAGCAATCGATGCCATATGGAGCTAGTGTGGAAAAAGAGAAACACAATTGCTTATCGACAGAGAAGTCAAAGTCTGAAAAAGACAAGCTGACAGCTGTCGGAGGAGAGAATGACACAAAGGGAGGAAAGGAGAAAAGGGACGAGAGAGAGAGAGAGAGAGAGAGAGAGAGAGAAAAAATAGAGATGCACTGTTAGTCAGTGGCACAATACACATTCGTCTCTTGAAAAAGAGTGCAATATTTGTTAAAGTGCTGTAACGATTGAATCTCTGAGTTATTTTTTTGTCGTTTTTTATGACATGGAGAGTATATAATAGTGATAATTATATTAACAGCATGTTTTAAGGATGAGATTGGAAAAAAAATGTTTTGTGTTTTTGTGATCCTGATCAATAGATAGATAGAACACTTTTATTTTATATAATTTTATTTTATTATGCCATATGAAACACCAGTACCTGCCATTTTTAAAAAGCTGTGTAAATACAGTTTATACTTACTCTACGAACATGGAACACAGTGGTGGGTGGCATTTACCTGTCGCATTTGTCTGCAGCATTGTTTCTCAGCCTCGATGATATCAAGTTGTCGTAGAAGATTTTGTCTCTTAGTCCTCCTTTTTGCTCTTTCAATCGCATAACTTGTTTACATACAATATCAGGCCCACAACATGCAACAAAATCAAATTTGGTTTGTGACCCCGATTTATTTTTTTTAATTTAATTTAATTTATTTATAGATACATAGATACATGTCTCTTAATGTTTTCTTGCTGTGAGCTTGGAGAGAGGACGTACTGTAGCTGTCACGTAATGACACAAAGTTGGACTGACACTTTCTGCTAGGACCTTCGAGTGGCCTTCCAGCCACTGACCTATCTGATGTGTGTTGATAAATTAGATTTTGTTGTGTGTAGAGCACACAATAACACTACACAGGGCTTCACCCATTTCAGCATGTATTGTGAATTAAAATTTCAAGATGCTGTGTCTTAAATAATATTGAGATATTAGGGCTTTCGCACCTGAGAAACGTTTCATAGTTCCTATAACTATTGGCGGAAGTACACGCTTTTTCGCATGTTCGTACCAGGAACAGGGAAAAATTTTAGTTATAGGAACGCCTTTTGGGGGGGGACTAAATTAACTCCTACTTCAGAGTAAGTGGGTCTAACCCAGCGCAATAGGAACTACCAGTGACATACAGTAAGTGTACATTGATTGGTCGAACACATGCCATATACGAAACACCGGTACCTGCCATTTTTAAAAAGCCATGTAAAGCTGTTATACTTACTCTATGAACATGGAACACAGCAGTGGATGGCATTTACCTGTCGCATTTACCTGTCGCATTTGTCTGCAGCGTTGTGTTTCTCAGCCTCGATGATATGAAGTTGTCATAGCAGATTTTGTCTCTTAGCCCTCCTTTTTGGTCTTTCAATTGCATAACTTATGTTTACATTCCATTTACATTATCACGGAATCCACGAAATACAACAAAATCACAGCTCCGATCATGACGTTGTTGAATGCCACGCTTCACATGACTGTCGGCCAGCTTACGTCACTTCAGAGTTCCTACTGGCGGTGCAAATGCAACCAGGATAATGGCCCTATAGGAAAATGCAGTTCTCTGGTGGCTAGTTGTGAAAGCCCCTATTTTTATTAGGCTATATTAACTGAAATACCAGCACTGAAGATGTAAATGTTTGTGATAATGCATTAGTGTATTCTGGTCTTTGGTCAAACTGTATGATATGATAATACTTTATATGAAGTCTGAAATTTTTCTTGTATAACAGTATTTATGTTCACAATTATTCAACAAAACTGGTCAAGCCCAGTTTGTTTGCTCTCTATCTCTTATTCTCCCTCTATTCTGCCCTTTCTATTTCAAACTGACCTGTATGGTGTTCCTTCCTCTTTGTATGTGAAAACACCCTCCCAAATCCAATTTTCAGTTTGCTCTTCCCTCACCTCTTTCACCTCTGCAGTCTGCGGACAAGTCCAGACCCCTGTACCTCTCACACACGCTTGCTCCATCAAACACAGAGGTGCACGAAGACGGTTGACCCACATGTCAGCCTTCAGAGCACTTATGATGTCCTCTCCCCACCCAGTCTCTGACGCTCTCTCCAATTCTGTGCTTCAATCTTTCTCTTTACATTCGCCATAATTGCTTCAACAACCAGCATCAGGATATGAATGAGAACTAAATAATATTCATGCACTATAGCCAGCTAAGTTATGCCAACATAATGTTTTAGTCACATCATTACAATGCCAAATGATGACAGTTGTATGTGCGTGATAATTAAAGCAGTTTGTTCAACCATGATAGCATTTGCAGTTTAATGGCCGAACTCCCTCCTGTTATGGCCAAAGGGAGTTGTCATCTCGCTCAGAGTCTTATTTTGTTTGTAATTTTCTTTGTTGTCATTTGTGATTATGCCTGTCAATGACAGAGCAACTCTGGGATACATTTTTAGGCTTGACAGTGCAGACTAGGGAAGAATAGAAAATTAAAACAAATGATGCGCAATAACCTTGTATTTAATTGGGGGAAGAGGAGAACCAAGGACATCTGAACATATGCTTTTAAGTTATAGCACATTATCACCCCACTATAATTAAGGTTAGTCAGAAAAATACCATTTCACAGTTGACAAACCTAAAAATTTGTCAGCTTGGAAAAGTGTGTACTACAAATCACAGAAAGTGCAAAACAACTTTACCATTATGCCCTGCGGGGCCGGTGTCTTCAGACCTCATTTTCACTTGGTAGTCAATAGCCTGTGTAGCGTTTAATGCTTGAAAGGTTAACAGCATTGTCGTGTTGGAGGTGACAGGGCCTGGGCGCGGAGCCGTGAAACATGCTGGCCCCTGGATGAGCTCTGTGCTGTGGTGCTGGGAGGGATCTGTCACTGGGAAAATGTCAAGGGATAATGCGTGATCACTGGGTGTTTCAATGGAAGGTCAAGCTCCCCTTCCTTCATCTTGGCTCCGTTTAAATTCACTGGGATGGAGAAGAGCAAATTCTGTATTACTAGAGTACATTTGAAATGCCAGAGACCAAGACTTTCTCAACACACACCGAATGTCTCGCCATTACCCCTGAGGCCAAACTCATTTGCTGTGACAGATACACGCTTGTGAATACACACTCGCGTAAACCGTACACATGTTCTTACCACTCTCTCTTTGGTTTTGTAGATGGCAGCGATTACAGCGAAGTTCTCCCGGATTCGTTTCCGTCTGCTCCGGCTGAACCATTGCCGGAATTCCAGAGTGAGCCAGAGGACGCCTTCATAGTGAAAAACAGACCTGTCAAACTTTCCTGCAAGGCTGCTCCTGCCACTCAAATATACTTCAAATGCAATGGAGAATGGGTGAACCAGAATGACCATGTGACCAAGGAGAGTCTGGACCCTATTACAGGTAAAGTCTGCTAACCAAAAATATGTGGACACCTGAACACAAGACCCACATTTGTACGACTATGGACATTAATATGGCGTTATACATTTCAGTTCATCCCAAAAGTGTTAAGTAGGGTTCAGGTCTTGGACTGCTGAAGTTTCTGTGTGCTGTAGCATAGGGATAGCCCCTTCCCAGACTGATTCCAGAAAGTTGGCTGTACAGAATAGAGTGCAACAGTCGAGTTCCGGAAATAAAAATTCTGTTCATTTTCTCCATAGAGGAAATGATTTTGAATGATAACGTATAAACCTTGAAAGACAGACCTACTGTGAACATGTTTGTTTATCAATGGTATAATACTTCTGTTGAAGTCATCAGCCTGCATTGTATCAACTTATTTTTTAGTTAATTGTTTAAGAGCAGAATTCCTGATGAAAAACTACATTACCCATGATTCTGCAAAAACATCTCCACCAATTCACCCACCCACTCCCTGTTTGAATGACACAACTGAGTTCATCTTCTTACATTCTCAAACTACTTAAATATTTTTAAGTAAATATGTATAGTATATTTTTAAAATATATATAGTAGTCAACATTTGAAGTGTATCAAAAAAGTTCATCAAAGTTGTCCTAAGAAGAAGGTTTTAGGACAACTTTGATGAAAGGTTTTGATCCACTTCAAATGGTGACTACTATATATATTTTAATAAACATATATGTTGTTTCTATACACAAGCAACATCTTTAAATCAATAGTTTTATATTTAGCTGTTGTTTTTAATTCAAATGTGTCATTCGCTATGCTTCATGGGATTGTAGTTCTTTCCTCATTAAAGTACACAGTCTTGTACCTTTTGTCTATTTGTCCAATTTTCTGAGGGAAACCTGAATCATAATATTATCACCCTTTCTGTTCTAATCAAGCTTATTTTCCTTGAGTGCCTATGATCTTCCCAATAACTATATTTACATTAGCTTTACATTATTGTAAATATTTTTTATTTTCATGATTTTTTTTTTACATTTTTAAAACAAAATAATAAATATATTTTATATAAATTATTAATTAATTTATTTTTACTATATTTATAAATTTGTATAATTATATACCTTTTATTATGTACGCCAAATGCGTCAGTGTAAATGCAAATGTTTTATTTTTTAAATAAAAAGCACAGTCTGGGAGCTTGCAATTTCACTACACTCAGGATGTATCACTCAGTGACACGTAGGTTTGAAATGTGATAGATATATATTCACATTTCCCCTCTTTTCATTTTTCCTGTCTTAGGTCTGGTAGTAAGAGAAGTAGATATCTCTGTCTCCCGGACGCAGGTAGAGGAGTTGTTTGGGCTGGAGGATTATTGGTGCCAGTGTGTTGCCTGGAGCTCGGCAGGCACCACAAAGAGCCGGCGGGCTTACGTCCGCATCGCCTGTGAGTTTGTGTTCAGCAGCTTATGTGATCTGTCGGTGTGACATGCCTTTTGAGGCAGGCACTCTGCCTTCAGAAGACAGCACCTGAAGAGAAACCAAGTATTTTGACTATAAACACTCACTATTTTTGCTTATGCTATTTAATCCATAACACATATGAATACTTCTTTGCTTATAATAAAAACAAAAACAAAAAAAAAACGGAAAGACTTTTATTTATTGTGTGTTTTTGTTTTTAAAAAATAATTTCTTTGCTTATCAGACCTAAGGAAGAACTTTGAGCAGGAGCCACTTGGCAGGGAGGTGCGTCTGGAGCAGGAAGTCTTGTTGCAGTGTCGTCCACCAGAGGGCATCCCGCCTGCTGAGGTGCCATCTCACCTTCCTATCCTTTCTGTTATTGTCTCAACCTTCATCTGGGTTTTTCATCAGTTTGTTTAATGCCTTATAAAAAACAATGTTTGATTGCTTGACATTTACAGTTAAACCTGTGGGCGGGGTTGCTTTAATATTGCAGGCTTTGATAAAACATTCAGGATATTTCAGGATATTTTACACTGTTTTGGGACATTCAGGATATTTTACACTGTTCATTTTCATTAAATTGCACCTCTTTTGTATTCAGAGCATGGTGCTTTTTAATTTTCAATTCAAATGATTTTAAGTACAGTTTTTGGTCCCGATACTCATCATTCTTCTACAAACTGAATGGATTGATTTTTTTTTTTTTTTTTTAATAATGCCACAGGTGGACTGGCTAAAGAACGAAGAGCTCATTGACCCGGCGCTGGATTCTAACTTTCTTATTACCATCGACCATGACCTAATCATCAAGCAGGCTCGACTCTCTGACACGGCTAACTACACCTGCGTTGCTCGCAATGTGGTCGCTAAGCGACGCAGCAGCACTGCCACACTCATCGTCTATGGTAACCACTTGACCAATCAGAATATTCACAACACAAAAGAAAACTAGAATCGCCCCTGTTGTTTATGAATATTACATGAAATACTTAATCCTTATTGGTCAGTTCCAGCATTCTACAGTCTATAATGATCGTTAACTGTATATTTGACCTAAACTGTGCTAGTTTGATGTCTTTCGTATTACTCTCTATTGTGTTATTTTACTTCTTATATAATCAAATAGTTGAAATATATACACTACCATTCAAAAGTTTGGGATCTGTAAGATTAAAGAAATTAATATTTTTATTCTGCAAGGATGCATTAATTGATCAAAACAAAGTGACCATAAGAACATACAAAAATGTCTATTTTAAATAAATGCTGTGCATGTGAACTTTCTATTTATCAAAGAATCCTGAAAAAAAATGTTTCACGCTTTCCTCAAAAATATTAAAGGTGCCATCGAATTGAAAATTGAATTTACCTCGGCATAGTTGAATAACAAGAGTTCAGTACATGGAAATGACATACAGTGAGTCTCAAACTCCATTGTTTCCTCCTTCTTATATAAATCTCATTTGTTTAAAAGACCTCCGAAGAACAGGCGAATCTCAACATAACACCGACTGTTACATAACAGTCGGGGTCATTAATATTAATATCATTATGGGCAGGCAGTATTAACGTCTAGATCTGTGCACAGCTGAATCATCAGACTAGGTAAGCAAGCAAGAACAATAACGAAAAATGGCAGATGGAGCAATAATAACTGACATGATCCATGATATGATATTTTTAGTGATATTTGTGAATTGTCTTTCTAAATGTTTTGTTAGCATGTTGCTAATGTACTGTTAAATGTGGTTAAAGTTACCATCGTTTCTTACTGTATTCACGGAGACAAGAGCCGTCGCTATTTTCATTTTTAAACACTTGCAGCCTGTATAATTCATAAACACAACTTCATTCTTTATAAATCTCTCCAACAGTGAAGCATTAGCCGTTAGCCACGGAGCATAGCCTCAAATTCATTCAGAATCAAATGTAAACATCAAAATAAACACTGTACTGACGTGATAAGACATGCTGCATGACGAACACTTTGTAAAGATCCATTTTGAGGGTTATATTAGCTGTGTGAACTTTGTTTATGCAGTGATAGAGTTGAGAGCTCGGAAGGGGGCGGAGAGCGCGAGCAATTAAAGGGGCCGCATCCTGAATCGGCGCATTTCTAGTTATGCCTCAAAATAGGCAGTTAAAAAAATTAATTAAAAAAAATCTATGGGGTATTTTAAGCTGCAACTTCACAGACACATTCAGGGGACACCTTAGACTTATATTACATCTTGTAAAAAAACGTTTGATGACACCTTTAAGAAGCACAACTGTTTTCAGCATAATAAATAGCATATTGAAATGATTTCTGAAAGTTCATGTGACACTGGAGACTGGTGTAATGGCTACTGAAACTTTAGCTTTGTCACCACAGTAGTACATTTATTTATTTATTTTTAAATATATTCAAATAGAAAACATAAATTAAATTGTAATAATATGTCACAATATTACACTTTTACTGTGTTTTTGTTCAAATAAATGCATCCTTGGTCAGCATAAGAAACTCATTTTCAAAAAAAAAAATTAAATCTTACCAACTCCAAGCTTTTGAACAGTAGTGTAAATAATATTTCAGCACAAAATCAATATTTCTGGTTCAGTTATTAATTCATTTGCTAAGCACCTGTGTAATAAATGGGATAAAATACATTCATCTGGTCATTATTGCAAAATAAACCCCTTCAGGATGTTTCAAGACTCTCTCTGCTTCAAACTGGGGTCCTGGTTAGCCCTGTAAAGGTTTATGTAATGATAATATCTGGCTGACTGTACAGTATTCCTCATGCATGATATACTATGCAACTCTCTTGTACATCTTATCCTGCTGTATGGCTCAAAGTGGTTTCTTTTGCATTGCTGCTTGTTTTTTCTTTTGTAGTCCAGTTACTGTAGGCTCCATTCTCCTCAGATCAAACTGCATGTCTCATGATATGTATATGTCTATCTGGCTTTCCTTCCTTAGTGAGTGGGGGCTGGTCATCCTGGACAGAGTGGTCAGAGTGCAATGCTCAATGTGGGCGGGGCTGGCAGCGACGGACACGCAGTTGCACCAATCCAGCACCACTCAATGGAGGAGCCTTCTGTGATGGCCCACCATTCCAAAGAGTCACCTGCACCACCCTCTGTCCAGGTGAAGACTGACATCTGTAACAACTTCACATGACACATTGTATAACCCCCCACTAATATATTCACACATGATCCAGTGCTTAATTGCTCATTATGTATTTTCTTAGTGGATGGAGGCTGGACAGAGTGGGCCAAGTGGTCCGCGTGCGGGACGGAGTGCACACACTGGCGCAGCCGTGAATGTCAAGCGCCACCACCCCGTAACGGAGGACGCCACTGCAGCGGCAGCATGATGGAGAGCAAGAACTGCACAGAGGGACTGTGTGCCCGCAGTAAGTCACATGACCCAGCATCAACAGTGACAAAATGTCATTTTTAAAGTAAAATAAAATATAAAAAAGTAAACTTATGCTGTATACCAATTCGCATACTATCTGTCTTAAATAGTATTTGAAATTAGAATTAGTGTGTCCCAAACCGTAGTATGTTGAAATGAGTACTCCAAAGATACCTCTACTTTTTCTGGTTAGAATCCGAAGTGCAGATCCGTGCACACTCTAACGGCTAATATTGCACTTTGGATGAGGATTCGATTAGAACTGCAAACACAAATAAAAAGTGTTAAAAATCTACAAACATGACAGATGTGCGAGACCGACGGTTAAAGGGTTAGTTCAGCCAAAAATAAAAATTCTGTCATTAATTACTCACCCTAATGTCGTTCCACACCCATAAGACCTTCGTTCATCTTCAGAACACAAATTAAGATATTTTTGATAAAATCCGATGGCTCAGTGAGGCCTGAATTGCCAGCAAGATAATTAACACTTTCAGATGCCCAGAAAAATACTAAAGACATATTTAAAACAGTTCATAGGACTACAGTGGTTCAACCTTAATGTTATGAAGTGACAAGAATACTTTTTGTGCGGCAAAAACCCCCCCAAAATAATGACTTTATTCAACAATATCTAGTGATGGGCGATTTCAAAACACTGCTTCATTAGGCTTCAAAGCTTTACGAATCTTTTGTTTCGAATCAGTGGTTCGGAGCGTGCATCAAACTGCAATGGAGGCCTCACTGAGCCATTGAATTTGATCAAAAATATCTTAATTTGTGTTCCGAAGATGAACAAAGGTCTTTTGGATGTTTTGGAACAACATGACACCCTCATATTGTTCCAAAACATCTAAAAGACCTTTGTTCATCTTCGGAACATAAGTAATTAATATAGTAAGTAATTACTATATTATTTACTAGTAAGTAATTACTATATTAATTACTTATAGCAATTAATGACAATTTTCATTTTTGGGTGAACTAACCCTTTAGTCAGTATCTAACCTGACGAAAAGATATTTATTAAATGTTATCCACATTATATTCCATCTGCAACAGCATTGTGAAATTTTATAACGATGCGTTTGGTCATTAACTTTTAAATACATCATTATGGAATCATGAGGAGAGTTCTCCGCATAAAAGACCCATGACTGGCAGATCAACGTGCCACTACATTTCTCTCTGAAACGGTAGGAAATTAAATTTAATTGAATGTGGAGGATTTTAACTGTGACAAGATGATTGACAGGGCAGTTTAAACGGTTACAGGTAACTAAGCGACAGGGCGTCCGTTAAAGATGCAATTATGATGAAGTGGTATTTCCCAAAGCTTGCATACTTTTCTGCTACATACTCAAAAGTATGTACTTTTTCCAAACAAAAAGTCAACATTTTCCTTTCTATTTAGTTTAACTTGATTTTACTAAAATTACTAAAACTTTAAAAAAATAAAATAAAATAAAACTAATAAAAATGTCAGAACAAACAACAAAATTAGTAAAACTTTAACTAAAATTAAACCGAAAACAGAAAAATAAAATTCAAAATATTAAAAAAGCATGAAATGGTATTTAAATGATACTAAAATAATGCTGGTCCTCACATCCTCGGAAATGAGTTAGCACAGGGTTCTGAGCACAGATGGACAGGAGGGTAAACGGTGAGCTTTGTGCAGTCGGACGAAATGTACTTTAATACTAGCAAGTGAAGAAACACATCAGCCATGTGACGGTGAGCCAGATTCATCTTGACACGGGGTGCTCATCCCAGGGCTGGTTTTGGAAGAGCACAGCTGACAGCATTGAATACTCTCAGGAGAACATCAATAGCTTGCTCACACACTCACTCACATATGCACACACTGTTCAGCCAGAACACAGTGCAGACTGGAAGTTTTAGTGCGGTCTGTCTGGGTTTAAAACCCAGATTCCAGCATTAATAATGCAGCATAGACATGCACGCACACACTCATATACAGTATATATCTGCAGACAAATGATTCCTCTAGTGCCTACCATCCCTTGAGAGCTGTAAGATATTTACTTTTGCTCTGCCTGCCATAAACCTACAGTATGATTTCAGTGTGTATGCTTTGATGTTTCATTTGCTGAATCTTGTATTTGCATTTATTGATTACTTGTTCCACTTTCATTTGCAGTCATCTCTGATCTATGCTCATAACTTTGTTCATCCATCCTTGTGTTCATTCTTTGTTTTTTTTTTCTGTTTTTGCCTTTTTTTCTAACAGATAAAAAGGTTTCTATTGAACATTCAAGCCATCGTAAGTTTTCCTTTTAATAACAGTGTTTTTTTTTTATTTGACACTTCGTTGCATCCACTTTTCACCCTCTCCCTCTGTGTGCCTGGCTACTTATGTGATTGTGTCTGGGAAAGCCATGAAAAAGTGACTGGAAATATTAATCTAAAAGATGCAATATATGTACGATGTGTGTGTGTTTGTGTGTGCACTTTTTCACTCTGTCATTTCTCTCCTGTTCCTCTCTTGATATGCAGCACACTTGTCTTGCATGATAAAACAGAGCCACATGAAATAAAGTGAAAACATGTGAATTGAGATTATGAAATATAGATGACAGCACCTCATAGTCTGTTAAAAATTATCTACAGACATTTTTTCAGACAATTTTATTATTGATTGATTGATTGAATAAATAAGCAGTAAATTTTTAAATTATCTACAGGCATGAGACATATTGTGCAGCTTGGGGGTTGTTTTTATGATTATTTATTTATTTTCTTGATTATTTATTTATTTTCTTATTACCATTACTAATTTTTAATTTATAAATTTAAAGGTGCAATATGTAATATTTTTGCAGTAAAATATCCAAGAACCACTAGGCCACTGTTATGTATTTTGTTAACTTGAGTACTTACAATATCCCAAATGTTTCCAACTATTTGTAAATCGTGAGAAAATTGCAATTTTAACCAAGGCTCCGGGACGTGTGAGGAGTCGCCTTTCAATTGCGTCATACCCGCGTTACCCTCGGTATGCCTCGGTTTCCGGTTTTATTTTGTAGAAACCATAGAAACACCAAAGACGCTTTAATATATTACATGTACATGTTTAATAGACAAGGGAACAAATGTTTTGATATATTTATATGCAGAAAACGAATTATTGTTATATAAGTTAGCTCAATTTAGTCTTATTGTTTAAATCTAATTTTCTTGATTTTTTGCGAGTACCATGCTTTACCATGCCTCAGAGAAAAACACTATTTTGTGAAGTAGCTAACATAACATAATCAGATGCAAATTTATTTTTATTAACAGTAATACATAATTTTCTCCATCATACAATACGATACGTTAAAATTAACTGCATGCCATTTATCAACACACGCCATCCAATATTTAATATGATATTCTAAAATCGATCTATCTTACTGCATTGTGCAACAATGTCTCACAGCAGCCGTCGAGCGAACCCACAGAGTAACGTTATAACAATTTTCAACACACTAAATAGAGCTCCGTTACCTCTCGACCGGAAAAGCGGAAGCGGCGCCGGCGACTGTGACATAATAAAAGTTCTGCTGCTCGTGAGGCGTGTGTTACGCAATTGCTCCAGCAGCCTCGTTCAGCTCCCACAACACTCGGTCCTGCTCTGCTTCATACTACATTAACGTTAATAATCGCATCCATGAACATGATTTCTTCCCGACTCCAATCCCTATTCTTTTGCACCATCCGTTGAGGTGGAGACCACATGTCCCAAGAGTCCGCTCTAAAACTTGGCATCATCAAGCTACGCCTTTGTTTTGAATAGGCTTCTAGCGACCTCTAGCGGACAAAATTATTACATATTGTACCTGTCAATTTAAATTTAAAATAAATTAAACCTTTATATTACTCAAAATTCACTATAATTGTACATTGTGTAGTCTGTCACAATATTTTGGAACTGACATGTAGCACTTCTGTTAACTGGCCAAGTGAGAGTCTCAAAATGACCAAATATTGTTTGATTTAATTGGTTTGGCTTCAATATAGGTTCATCTTTCATGATTAGCATTTAAATATCATTTTCAGGCGTAAGAGGTTGTTCAGTATATTATGCAGAGTTATGCAATTTATAAACACACATACACACACACAGAGAGGAAAATGTGCATACGCCTTCCTGGAAGATGATGTATAATACATATGCAGTCTTGGTTCAGATATAGAGTGCTTTTTGAAGACATTGAAGTTAATGACTGTGCATCTTACTGGCCCAGAGCGATCAATAGTGTAGCTTACAGTTCAAGTGATGCTAATATTCTGAGATCAATGTGACATTCAGCACTTGAGAGACCAAAAAATAACGCACCTAATTCGGCTTGGTTCCATTTGCTATAATAAGTTAAGATGGCTGTCAGGTTCACTTCCGTCCCGCCACGTGAGGCCTTTTGCCCACTCTCACTCTTCACACGTATCTGCTCTCTTCCTCGTTTTTTCTCCTCTATGTCTCTTGGGTGCAGTACCTATGTGATCACCTCTATCTCTCCTCTCCTCCTAAAGACTTTTTATAGTATACTATGTAAATATAGTGCTTAATTCAGCGATGACTGAATAAAAAAAGAGACAGGAATCAGGAGACAGGGAAGAGAGTCCCATAATGGTTAGATCGACAGCACCCCCAACTGTTCATACAGGTTCACGGCACCTAACCCCCAATCACTCTCCGTGTGCCACAGCAATAATGGTTGCCCACTGTTCCGGGTGTGTGTGTGCACAGTTTGCAGTGTGTGTTCACTACTCATGTATGTGCATTAACTTGGATGGGTTAAATGCAGATGACAAATTCTGAGTATGGGTTACCCTACTTGGCCTTTGCATGTCACTTTCACTTATCCTCAGACCACCCACACACTGTTTATTGGCCACAAAAATTGCAAGCATCACCAGTTACAATCTAATTGTAATCTGGTTTACTTCCTGGAAATAAAACAGCTGAAGTATTTGAAGTATTGCATATCCACCTTATTTTGCAATGCTATTTTCTGTGAATGTGCGAGATTTCTAATACATTAGCAGCTTTAGACCTTAGTCAGATTAGACGCCATATTGAATTTAATGTGGTTGAAAATGAGGCTGTGAGGGATAAACTTACAATCTTTACAATGGCAGGCACTGTACAAAGGTCCTAGATCACATAATTTTCACAACTGAAAGCTCTCAAAAGATCTTATGAAGTTTTTGTTTTGTCAGTTGGACAGTCGGTATGTTGTTAAACAACAGTTCAATCCATTGAACAAACTGTACTTCTATCTCTTACAACCTCATTTTCATTCCTGTCAAAAATGAAATATATGGCACTACCCTGATTAAGGTCTATAGGTACAATAATTGTAAATAACTAGAACAATAACCAAGTGCAGTAAACAGTAAAACTATCTGCGCTACAAACAAGTGTTTATAAGTATGATTATACATTAAAATAGTATAAGAAATACCAGTTTGCAATATCAAGCTGCATTACGAGCTGTTTTGTACATCTAAAAATAACATGAAGCAGATGACACTGGAAGCCTCACACATTGAAGATAAAAATAGTCGCACCCGTACTTACGTTAAAAATATGGTGGATATTTACCTCTGTAAATTATATATAAAAAGAAAACAAAAACTCAGATTGGTCACTTTACATGCTGTTGTTTCCTGCATAAGTGGGAAGCTCTTGACCAGAACAAGCTATAAGGCTTTATGCAGATAGTGAAGAGTCTGGGTACTAAGCTCTTCTCCTTTTTCCGCCCTATTTATTTTCCTTTGATCGCATTTTTGTGTTGCATAATGTATTTATTTACATCAGTGACAGGTTTGTATGTATGAGTAAATCTGTACCTGTATTTGTCTCAGCTCTTGGCCCCGGTGCTGGTGTAGTGGTGTACGCAGGGCTGGTGGGGGCTTTGCTGCTGTGCGTGATCCTCGTGCTGTGTGTGGGCATCCTGGTCTATCGCCGGAGCTGCCGCCATTTCCATGGTGAAATCACAGATTCGTCATCGGCCCTTACTGCTGCCTTCCACCCTGGCAACTACAAACCACCACGACAGGGTGAGACATCAGTGTTTCCTCACTTTCTCTTCCTCACTCACTTTTTTTTGAAATTGTTCATTCTCACTCCTCTCACCCCTTCAAACCTATTATAAACTCTTTTTTCCGATATGTTAAGTTTTAATCCCTTCTCCTGCTGTCACCTGCTCTCACAAAAGTATTTAATCTGCTATAACTTGTTTATATGGCTCCTCTTTTAAATCCTCTCCCCTTTAATACTCTCATTTCTTAGGCAAATCCTCTCTTGTAACTTTGCAGCTAGCCAGAAACATTTCCTTCTCTCTTTCCGCTTCTCTACTTTGTTAGATAATCCACACCTACTGCATCCGACAGCCCCTCCTGACCTCACAGCCAGTGCCGGAACCTTCCGCGGGCCGCTTTTCGCACTGCAGCAGGCCACACTGGACTCTCAGCATAAAATCCCTATGACCACGTCTCCCCTGCTGGACCCACTTCCTAGCCTGAAGATAAAGGTGTACAACTCCTCTACCATGTCCTCCCTCGAGCTGCCGACAGGCCCGGGATCTAATGATGGGGAGATCATGAGCCTGAAGACCGTGGGCTCTGGACCTAAAGACTACCATGGACATACGCTGCCCAGGGAGCCCAGTCACAGTGCCAGCGCCACACTGGGCTCCCTGGGTGGTCGTCTCACCATCCCTAATACAGGTAATAGGCTTTAAAGGAGCCGTATATGACTCTTTTATAGGGTCTTTTGAATTTCTGTTAGTCAAGTCTACTTGTGTTAAATACATTTATTAGTTTGTTGGACCAAAACACACACACCCGTGTGTGTATATATATATATATATATATATATATATATATATATATATATTAGTATGTACAGTACAGTCCAAAAGTTTGGAACCACTAAGATTTTTAATGTTTTTAAAAGAAGTTTTGTCTGCTCACCAAGGCTACATTTATTTAATTAAAAATACAGTAAAAACTGTAATATTGTGAAATGTTATTACAATTTAAAATAACTGTTTTCTATTTGAATATATTTCACAAAGTAATTTATTCCTGTGATGGCAAAGCTGAATTTTCAGCATCATTACTCCAGTCTTCAGTGTCACATGATCCTTCAGAAATCATTCTAATAGGCTGATCTGCTGCTCAAGAAACATTTAATGTGTACAATTGTACAAAATATTTGTGTACAATTTTTTTTTTCAGGATTATTTGATGAATAGAAAGTTCAAAAGAACAGTGTTTATCTGAAATCTAATCTTTTGTAACATTATAAATGTCTTTACTGCCACTTTTGATTGATTTAATGCATCCTTGCTGAATAAAAGTATTCATTTCTTTAATTTCTTTTCAAAAAAATAAAAATAAAAATTCTTACTGACCCCAAACTTTTGAACGGTAGTGTATAATGCTACAGAAGCTTTGTATTTCAGATAAATGCTGTTCTTTTGAACTTTCTATTCATCAAGGAATCCTGAAAAAAAAAGTACACAACTGTTTTCAACATTGATAATAATCATAAATGTTTCTTGAGCAGCAGATCAGCATATTAGAATGATTTCTGAAGGATCATGTGACACTGAAGACTGGAGTAACGATGCTGAAAATTCAGCTTTGCCATCACAGGAATAAATTACTTTGTCAAATATATTTAAATAGAAAACAGTTATTTTAAATTGTAATAATATTTCACAATATTACGTTTTTTTACTGTATTTTTAATTAAATAAATGTAGCCTTGGAGAGCAGACGAAACTTCTTTTAAAAACATTAAAAATCTTAGTGGTTCCAAACTTTTGGACTGTACTGTATTTTTCATAGAATTTGCTGTTTATAAATAGGTTTTACTGTTCTGAAATCTCTGCAGACATCCTTATAGCTCGCATTACAGTGCAAAATACTGCAATTATATACTGAAACTATTTAATTAAAAATGTATATTGTGTTTTTTTTATCCTTCCTCTGTTCCCCCTTCCTTCTGCCAGGGGTGAGCCTGTTGGTTCCACCAGGGACAATTCCTCAGGGCAAATTCTACGAGATGTATCTCATTATAAACAAATGGGAAAAAACAACGTAAGTCAGCCACTTAAAACAGTTTCTCAGTGCCCTGCCCCCATCCCACTGTCATTTCCCGACATGTAACTCTTGAATCTATCTGTCACTTTGTGCAGTTGCAAACAGTTCAAAACATCTCGACAGCCCTTGCAGAGCAATATTGACTGCAGAAACGTTTTGACCCCTGTGGCAGCGCTAGGGAAAAACATAACATTTCAAAACTATGACACAGCAGAAAAACACAAACAAACAAATATGTCTTGAAAACACTGAATGGTTGTCTGAGCTCTGACTTTTTTGCTGAGGCTTTCTCTTTTGTTCTTTCTTTCTATACTGTTATTGTCAGATATGAAATATAAAAATATCACTGTGCCTTAAGAGCTTTCAAACTTTGTCTTCCTCTCACCATTTGTATGCATCATAAATTTTCTCAAAACCTAAACAATTATTGTTAGAGGCTTAGCTTTGGCTTGTCTTTTTTGGCACAGTGAGTCTTGTTTCTCATGTGGCCGACACAAGTTTGAATCTGGCATACAGCATTTTTATATCCCACTTCCCCATCTTTCCTTTCCACTGTCATAATAAGTAAAAGTGACAAAAGTACAAAAGTAAGTGTCAAAAACAAACAATTTTTTCAATCTTATATTACTCCAAATAAGGGATTACAGAATGTGCTGTTGTGTTTTTGATGTTGTGCACTTTAATTTGGGAAGTGGCATTGATTTCAGACTGCTTACCTCTCTTGCTCCGTGTTTTGTGTCAGGTTGCCATCAGATGGTAGTCAGACGGTATTAAGTCCAGTGGTGAGCTGCGGACCCTCCGGCATGCTGCTGAGCAGACCTGTGGTCCTCAGTCTGCCCCACTGCGCACAGCTAGAGCCCCCAGACTGGACCCTCACCCTCAAAATGCAGAACCATCAAGGCGCCTGGGAGGTGAGCATGATGTCTAAAAGATGAGAGAGGCTAGATCATTGGATAATGACAGAGAATCAGTTTAGGAGGAGGGTGGGAATTTGAAAGAAGAAGAGGAATAATGAGTGTTAACGGATGACAAGTTAATTCAGGATATATACTCTTGACAGACACCGCATCATTAGACATACCCCTGGTTTCACAGACAAGGCTTAAGCCTAATCCCATGGTAAAATGCATGTTTGAGCTGTTTTAAAATATGATAATGTTAAAATATGCCAGTGCCATTGTTTTATCTCAAGATGCATACCAGTTATGTTTTTTTATGTTTATAAAAGCTACTTAAATGTCCTAATTGAACTAAGGCCTAATCCTGGCTTAATCTAAGCCCTGTCTGTGACACCAGGCCATAGTGTAACAACTTTGTTTTCCTCCCATCCACTAGGAGGTGTTAACTGTGGGAGAGGAGAGTCTGTCATCTCCCTGCTACCTACAAGTGGAGGAGCAAAGCTGTCATATTCTTATGGAGCAACTGGGAACGTATGGTCTGGTGGGACAGTCGGCTCCTCCTCGGCCAGCCTGCAAGAGACTGCAGTTGGCCCTCTTTGCTCCTCGGGCCCCGTGCCTCTCATTGGACTACAGCCTAAGGGTCTACTGTATACAGGACACCCCACATGCCCTTAAGGTCAGTCTGCCTGCCTCGTTTAATGGGCCTTCCCAAATTTATTTATTGAAAATAAGCAGAAATCTTGTCGTCTTCTTCTTGCAGGAAGTATTAGAAGTTGAGCGAAGTCTGGGTGGGGTTTTACTAGAGGATCCCAAACCCCTTCTCTTTAAGGACAGTTACCACAACCTGCGGCTATCAATCCATGACATTCCTCATTCGCATTGGAGGAGTAAACTCCTGGCTAAGTATCAGGTGAGAGATTTTTTAGTGTTATTGGTTATATGGTTAGAATTTATAATTTTTCCTTGTTTTGTTTTGTTTAAATAAACCTTTTAGATAAGTAGACTTGTATTAACTTGCTCCGTCTGTGAAACGACTTTGATTTTTGTCACAAATCCTTCTTGGTTTTCAAACCCTCTCCTCCGAACACCTGTGGTCCATTGCATAAGCTGCTTAGACTAGTCTTAAAGAGAGTCACTTCATTTTTTCCTCAAGACTGGTCCTAACTTTTTAAATTCAGTTACATAAAGTGTAGTTTGGTCTACTTTGAAATTGAAAAGCAAGACTTATTACCCCATGGCTAATTATTAGTTGGTCAAACTAATTCTTAAAACAGTCTTAATTGGCTAAGTTTATGCAACTGGCCCCTGATTCCTGTCTGACCACTTTATATAGATAGATAAAAAAATAAAGTCCCATTGCTGGTGGTATTTCATTTTGACATTAACATACAAATAAACGCTTTGATTCCTATATTTTCATATACATTTTTTAGTGAATGTACAGGAACTGCTTAGCATTTAAGCATTATATATTGTTTGTTAAGAACTTATTTTTGATATTGCTATTATTATTATCTAAAAAATGCTGCCAAATATGGACAATCCCAACCATTGGTTTAAATTTTTTAATTAAATTTTTAAACCCAACAGTTGGGTTTGTCCATATTTGACACAACAACCCAGCATTTTTAGAGTGTATAGATTACATGTAATTATAATAATATACATTTATATTACATGTAAATTATAAAATTATTAGAAATTCTAAATATTCTATTATTATATTCTATAAATATTCATCAGAATAACATCAGATTACAGAACTGAACTGAGTTGCTAATGATATTTCACATTACCTTTAATGTTCAAATAGACAGTTTGATTTGATTTTAAATGTACAGGAACTACTAAGCAGTTAACTTTTATATATAACTAAAGGATTTTTTTAGGACTAATTATTATATTTACTATAATATTTTAAATATTTTTAAAATTATATACATATAATTGTATAGTATTATTAAAATGTTACCCATTGGAGCATCCTCAGATGTACTTCACGATGTTCCATTTCACTAAAAATTTGCCTCTTAATTGTGTGTATTGTGTGTCCCAGGAAATCCCATTCTATCACATTTGGAGCGGGAGTCAGCGGCCGTTGCATTGCACCTTCAGTCTGGAGAGAGGAAGCCTGGTGGTTTCCCAGCTCACCTGCAAGATCTGTGTCAGACAGGTGGAGGGGGAGGGACAGATCTTCCAGCTTAACACTGACATCCAAGAGGTACAGAAAACAGGATGTAGATATATTTTTATATATGATTTATTAATAACTTGAAAATAATATATGGTTACTGGCACTGATTTCATTTCCTGAATTTGTGCATATGCTCTTCAGACCTTGCCCCCCCACTCACCATTGCCAGCAGGAGGTTCGTGTCTGCCTTCATCTCAAGTGGGCCCATATGCTTTCCGACTGCCCGTATCCATACGGCAGAAAATTTGTGCCAGTCTGGATGCCCCCAGCGCACGCGGCTGTGACTGGAGAATGCTGGCTCGCAGCCTGGACTTTGACAGGTATTTTTGCTTGCATCTTTCACGGCACCAAAAAAAAAAAAAAAAAAAATCTGCATATTTATTTACAAACGGTCGACGATGAGAATGGTTTCATCTCTTTCCACGTTTCTCCCTCAGGTATCTGAACTACTTTGCAACCAAACCCAGCCCCACAGGTGTGCTGCTAGACCTGTGGGAAGCTTGTCACCAGGGTGACGCAGACCTGGTCTCCTTGGCGACAGCTCTTGAAGAGATGGGCAAGAGTGAGGTCTTGGTCGTCATGACGACGGACGGAGATTGCTGATCGGCAAATCAAAAAGTGTGAAAAGGGACATATTTGCCACTAAAAACCTAGAATTAATGCAAGCGGATGGAAACTGCACTCCAGTACATCGTTACAACTTGCCTTTTACCTCAGTTCCTTTGTGCTCATGCGGAATATTCCAAGGATTGCAATGCGTATGAGCTGTGGTCAGGCACTCTGGATGATCTTTGAATAAAACATATCTACATGTAGCAAATGCGATGATGCTGCAATCACAAAACAGAGATGTTGTCTGAAAAGGAAGTCAGTTCTATGGTGCATTTGCTGGTACGGTTTCGATCAGCTCATGATTAAATGATAGTTGCATCATACTGATACACACTGATCCTCTGTTACACATAGCAAGTGTGAAAGTACACGATCAAACAACATTGCACATCGAGCAGCTGGCTTTGTTTCCTAGCGACCGCTAGATGCTTAAAGACACTGAGATTCTGTGTCCGGTAAAACAGCAGTGCGCCAAGCTCCTCAGGAAACATGCTCGCACACAAATAAACAAGAGTAAAGGTAGAAACATTGAAAAACTAGGAGCTAAAAACACCTGCACTAAAATCAGCTTTCATAACGATTTCACTTGAAACAAACCACATTCTTCAGAGAGTTGCTTCACTCTGAATTTAGTTTGAAGCATCATTTTCTGTGTGTTTCTTTTGAAAAAGCATACAGGAATGGATTTGTGTGGAGGAAACCAATCTTTCTTCTTTCTCTGATCATACTTCCATTAGCCTCCGTTATCTCTCTTTTTTTTTATATTCAGTTGATCATTTTTAATGCAGGAGAGCTTTCTGATAAACTCATATTAGTTTCCTATAGGGAACGGACTTTTTTAAGTTATTATCCCTATTTGTGGATCATTGTTTTTCACTCTTCTGTTCGTAATGTTCTTTTTTAAAAACTGCTGCGTTGTTGCTTTCGTCTCTGACTGAAAATAGGCAGTAAAACCGTGCATTTAAAGGTTTTTGTGATGTACTTCACAAGTAAGAGCTGGCTTTTTTGGTCGTTGAAATTGAGATGGGATGAAATTGAAATGTTATGCTGAGGTTAAATATGCTTTGATCCTTCTTGGGAAAGCGTACTGCAAATATGCAGCACTGGTTAAAGAGTATGAAATTGTGCGGATGGCAGAAAGCCCTTTTGAGGGTTTGATGCCAGTCAGTTGTGCTGTTTAAATTATAAATAGTAGCCTTGAAAGGTGGCGTAAGTGCTCTGTTGATTGCAGTATGACCCGCTTGCTCTTTATTGTCTGTTTTGACTTTCGGGTTTTAATGGGTTTCCCTTGAGTAAGCCTGAAAGCCACGTACTACTTATTATCAGACGTCATATAATCATTTGAAGTGGATGCCGGTCCATTTCTTTTATTTTTCTTGACCTTTTCTTCACAAGTGTTCAAATGGCAACAAACAAAACAAAAAGGAAATGTGCAGTATCTGTCTATGCCTGTAAAGGTGTGAATTAAATAACCAAGGTATGTGTGTGTTGTGTGCGAGAGAGAGAGAGAGAGAGAGAGAGAGAGAGAGATGGAAAAATACAATGTTACAGAGCTTGTTTGCACCAACCTATCTGTCAGTGCTACAGTGTATATGAATGAACAGGCTTCATCATATCTGTTGTCCCCTTTTCCCATTATAAGTACTATGCAAGTGCACAACAAAAAGTGAATCTGTGGACGTCTTGATGTCTCGTGTATGAAGTACGTGGAATGGGAATCTTATTACTTTCCCTCTTCTGATCACTGCTGTAACTAAGCTGGGGAAAACTGGACCTCTTAGGCCTCTCAGCTGTAATAAATGCAAGCAAAACGACTGTAATTGGGGGTCAGGGATCCATGACCTCTGTGCCGTTCTCCTCATTTGTTTAGGAAGCTTTTGGGCCGTCACTTACGTCCTCACAATAAACAACAGGAAGTTTGTTCAGAGGATTATTTCTTTTTAACCCTCTACATGATGAAGACAGCAAAGAACATTGAAAATCCCTGATGGATTGTGAACGCTGAAGCTTTTAACTGGCTCTGAAATGTCTCCAGTCGTCTCTCAGTCAATGTAACATGAAAACGCCTTTGAGCCTTTCACATGTGAAGCTGAATGGGCTTTGCTTCTCTCTGGATGGTAGTTGCTGTTCATGGATACTCAAGTGTGGCTGAACGTAACTTTTTTTTGTTTTTTTTGTTCAGATGTTATTTTGTATCAAAGAAGGTACACAAGAAGTCAGGAGTTTTTTTTCCATGTAATGCTGTAAAGTAATACTGTACATAAATGTTTAGACTTCTTACTGTAACTAAATATAATTTTTATGCAATAAATTATATTTCCTAGTTTAACAAGACAAAAATGTCTTTTTTGTGTGTCTACTTTTTGAAAGTGGTTATACAACTCAAATAATAACAGCGAAATGTGTATATATAATATATATATATATATATATATAATCTTTTATAATACAGGATATAGAACTAAGTATTTAATTCTGATAGTAACCTGATTGTGGTATGGCCATTTGAAGCCTTTTAAGGACATTAAATGTATTACAGGGTGAAGAACCTTTTCCCCTCAGTCTTTATAGACTTGTTACAGAGATGTGGTGAGGATGCACTCTTCCGTTTATCTCTGAGATAAAAGTGTTCATAATGCCCTGGAGAGGAAGCAACAGCAATTGAGAGAGAGTGAAAGGTTTTTAGTGTCTGGATATTGCCCTCAGCAGCTGCACTGGGCTTTTTGGTTTGGGCAAGAGACCTGTTTCATCATTTGGTTAAAATGGTTGAATAGACATGTAATCATATATTGCTTTCTGCTCTCAGTATCTATTCCATCTATCCCTGGAGCAATTCACATGCTTTTGTAGCACTTAACAATACACCAAATAAATTGCCAGACATGCATTCAGTCCAGCTCGATTATGAATCTGTTCCGCACAAGAAGTTATGTCATGGACATTTAGAAGATAAATGAAAAATAAATGCTTTAAAACTCACACACTTTGAATATTTGGCTTACTGAAACAACAACAACAAAAAATCCCTTCAATACTCAGTTTTGTCATGGTTATCGTTTCTATTAATTTATTATTTAAGTTGTAATTTACCACCATCGTCTGGTAGTTAAAAGAACTACACACAAACGTTGGTTGGGTTTTCATGTTTTATGGGAACATGATTTTTATAATGTACAAACTATATTCTATCCCCTAAACCTGCCCATCACAGAAAACTTTCTGCATTGTTACATTTCCAAACAAACGAAGAAAAAAAAACATCACTTAGTATAGTTCATAAACTGTTTTTTTCATGGGGACCCAAAAAATGTTCCAAGGATTATCCTAAATATTTTCCATTGCTATCTGTGTGAAGACACACACACACACATTAGCTATAGCTTATAGGTTATTTATAATTATCTTAACAGGACAGTAAAGAGATTTCTCAAAGTAGTAGTATCTTATTTTATGTTTTACAAAAGAAAGTACTGGTTTGGAACGACATGAGGGTAAGTAAATGATATTTAATTTTAGGGTAAGTATCCATTTAAACGATTTCTGTTCGTCTGTTAAGGTAAATATTGGCGCCCTGACAAACTTTGTACTGTATCTTTTGTGGTTAGTGAAACATTTGAAAACACATATGAGACCTATATGAAAGTATTGTCTTTTTCTCCACTTTTAAATCGCTTTTTAAAAACGCGTCTTCAAGTGAATAGATGTAAATAAAAGCCACCACGTGGTGGAGCCTGAGCACAGGTAAATTATTCAAATAATTGCCTGTGTATTTGTGTATTGTGTAAATATAAATATAGAGAATGATTCGGCGCAGTAGCCTATATGAACGTTTGTTTACATTTCGCGCTTGTGTGGATTTGGATCTTCGCTGTTCGCATCTGCTAAATTATTATTTTTTTTCCTGTTGGATTTTCGCCCCTAAAGCCACATCACCACGATCTACCCTGACTTTGACTTACCATATATATTCAGTCTCGCTTCTCAGTGCAAACAAGCTTATAACATATATATATATATATATATATATAAATTCTAACGACCCAAATAAAATTATAATCAATATGCGTTTTAACGTTCAGGAAGTTATCTGAGGTTCCTACTGCACTACAGACTCATTGTCCCTCCTCTCATTCAGAGTTTCTCATCTCTCTGCCTGGCACTTCCTCCTCTAATGGTCAGCTTTTCCAAGTTTCTGCTCTTGATGAAGTTTATCTATTAGGTCGATGTCTTGTGTGCAACCGTAATTCACAACATTTGGCAACATGTTGAAGGTGGTTGTTGAATCCGCCAAAGGAATTCCTAAAAAGACTCTTGGAATTCCAGATCCTATAGCAGCAATCATCTTCAAGGGTAAGTCCTCTCTGTTTTTCCTCTCAAGAGGTTTATAATTATTTTTATTTTATTTTATTTAGGCTAATTTATTAAATGGTATGTTTAAAATATAAACTTAATCATTGTTAACTGAGTTAAACTGACAAGTTTAGCTGATGAAGTCGATGCCTTTTTAAAAGTATTTACAAGATGAGGTTTTCTAAAGCAATTTAACATTTTATCGTCGTTTTAAATTTGTGTTATGTTTGTTTACATGTAAAAGAACAGCACATTTCCTTATAAGGGATTGGAATGACCCAACGTGAGGGAAAACTCCCTCCCTACACTGTAAAAAGTGAAAACGTGCAGTTGTTATTTCAACCTAAAATATCTAATGTGCCCATTAAAAATTACTTTCAATTGTACAAATCTAATGTGTATTACTGCAGAGAGCATATTTTTCATTGAAGTCCTATTAAAGTAGCATAAATAGCAATGTGATGATGTTCTGAATAACTGTGGGACTAATATTATAACTAATGTAGTTTGGATGGTCATAAAAATAGTTTTAGAGACTTGACAGTTTTCTCATCAGCCTTTTCATTTTTTTAAATCTCAGGTGAAAAAAAGAAAACGAAAACAATTGACAAAGAATTAAATCCTGTGTGGAATGAGGTCAGTACAAGTCATAGTTTTTTCTCTTTTATTTGTTGGACACTAAAGTTGTGTCATTTAAATCAATGCATCTTAAATAAGGATAACCGAGACCTGATTTTGCCATTTCAGATCATTGAGTTTGATTTGAAAGGTTCTCCATTGGATTCCTCGTCATTCATTGATGTGGTTGTGAAAGACTACGAAACTATTGGAAAAGACAAGTATGTGTGCATCCACCAATGATTTACTGCGTGAGCCTTTTAGGATTCTAATAAGTCATAATATGGCAAGTGTGGTCAAAGAAAATATTATTTCTCTACATTGTTGTTGGTGAATGTGGTTTAGAGATGGTATTTTACATTTGCTGAGTGGGTGTGATTGGTTACTCTGCCTATCATTTTACACATGCTCATTACAGTATGAAAATATGACTGTAGTTGAAATCACTGCAGTGTAAATGATAAAGCTAAGGGAGTCTCTGTGAATAAACATTTATAGGAGCATTGGTAATGGGATTGCGAGATTAGTTAGTGCAGAGCTAGACATGAAATCCTTTAAAAGCTCACTGCCACACCCAACAACCATGTCTATACTTGCAGTTATGCAGGTGAGAGACTCATATTAGACTCATGTGTTAGATACACATAGTCAAACCTAGCTCAGTTTTAAACTAGTGAACATTTGGTTTGGTTCAGAAGGCAGTTTTTCTTCCATGTGGCAAGTTTTACTGTGCAAAGTCTGCCACGATAATGAACTTTCCATGAGTCATGCAGCTGACTTCTCCATGGCGCTTTTTTCCCTTTTTTTAGTTTGCAGACTCTCTTACACATCATACTTACTGGAGTTTGTCTTATTTGTTGCCACAGGCTAGAGAGTAACCTAGCAACAAATTTGGGAAAAAGTAAACTTGTAGTTGGCAGACTACCTGAATCACCAATGTATTTACAGGCATTTAAGAATGATGAAATCTGCTTTTTAAATTCACAGTTGCCTTTAGCCTTATTTGGGAATTTAAAATAGCTTTTGTAGGGGAATTAATTTGGAGGAAATTTAGGAAGTATCATGTATTTATCATAATTTATGACTCATAGATAAATCATGTGCATAGTTTCCCATCTCACTTTGACTTATTCTCTGGGCCTGCGTCAAGTCCGTTTTTGGAGATCGCAATGTTTAACAAAGGAAATGCCAGCAGATATTTTTGGTATGAAAAAAAAAATATAGAAAGAGTTAAGATTGCATTTGCTGAATATTTACAGAAAGTGTTTAAAATTCCAGAATTGTGTTCCAGAACAGACAATCTAATGCAAGCAGCCTTCTGAAGTATTTTTAAGGGATATTTTAAAGAATGTTGGTAACCAGACAGTTGACGATAGCCATTGACTTCTATAGAATTTTTTTTCTCTACTATGGAAGTCTATGGGTTCCATCAACTCTTGGGTTACCAACATTCTTAAAAGGGATAGTTCATCCAAAAATGAAAATTCTGTCATCATTTACACCCTCTCAAGTTGTTTAAAATCTGTATAAATGGATTTGTTCTCCTGTACACATAGGAAGATATTTAGAAGAATGTTTGCAACCAAGCCTCCCATTGACTACCATAGTAAGAAAACAAATACTGATGGCAAATAAAGATGGCGAGATCTGCTTGGTTACAAACATTCTTCCAAATATCTTCCTATGTGTTTAGCAGAACAAAGAAATTCATACAGCAACTTGAGGGGGAGTAAATGATGACAGAATTTTCATTTTTGATCAACTATCCCTTTAATGCGAAAAGCCAGTGATAAGGTACGGTCATCAAATTAACCCTAACAAGGCTGTCAGGACCCTAATGCAAAGTAGTATTGTTTATTTTGTGATTATGACAGATGACTGTACATATTCCATGTATTACACAACATGCAGGTTAATCTCCGTATGATGTTGAGTCCTGTCCACATGGTGAATGTATCAGCTGTGATGGTGCTGTGCAAACAGGTTGCGCCTATTACTAATGTGTATGCTTGTGATGTAAATTATTTATATTACACTATTATTCACTTAACATTGTGTGTGTCTTCACTGAAGTCAGGCAATACAGAAGAGTTGTGCAAGTGTTCGCATGCATCCCCCCTCTGAAGTTGCTGTTTTTATCCCCTCTGCCTGGCACATAAGTCACTGGCCTAGTCTAATTGCTTCCAGCTGTTTTTCCCTCTGCTTCCTTCTCAGTGCTTTCCAGCATTATGTATAAGCTTTTGGATATTCTGTACAGCAACCACAAGTTAAAGGGTACATGGGAAATCTGTATCATTTTCTTTGTTCTGTTGAACACAAAGGAAAATATTTTGAAGAATGTGTTGAACTGAACAGTTTTGGGGTACCATTGACTTCCATCATTAACTAATGTTAACTAATGAATCTTATTGTAAAGTGTTAACAATCTAACTATGAATCCTAGTCAAAGACAAAAAACAGCAACTGCAAGTTTTGAATTGTTCTTGAATGAATTTTAGATTCAGACATGTTTTCTAAATGTTGTGGAATAATTAGAATAGGGATGTATAAATAGGGAATAGGGATGTATATGCTGTTTCATTCTTGACACCCACATTTCCCTCATGTTGAAATTGGGTGGTTGAGCCCACCCAACCCAAGTCCTGTTGCTGTGTCACCCTGATTCACCAGCCATTGCAAAACTACAAATGGTCTCTTTCAGGTGTCTTTGTGATCTCTGAGTCAGAGGTTTTTGACTGAACTTGTCCAGGGTGAGAAAAGCTGAAGTGAAACAGAATAATGCAATCTATATTTCAAAAATCTCATCAGAGTTTCCCTCTTATTTTTGATTTTAAGTAGTGAAACAATGTCAAAGGAAGTTTCATAATGTAATTATATATACAATAGTAGCAACAAAAGCATAGAGTTGCATAAAAACCTTTTCCAATTTGCCAATTTGTGTAAAAATGAAGTTTGCTTCCCTGTTTAGTATTATTTTCTTCTGCTTTCTAGATTTATTGGTTCTGCAAAGATCTCTCTTAAAGAATTGGCTGCAGGTCAGACCAGATCACTTCCTTCCAAGAACATTCCCCTCATCAATGAGAAGAAACAGGAAATTGGGGTAATTCTTTTGTACAGTATAGAATACAAATAATGATGCGGAATAACTTAAAATAACTGTATTTCTCTGTATTTACTACTTTAGGCAACTATTAACTTAACAATTGGTTATGAGCCTCCTGCAAGTACCGTCCCAAACCCAAATGATCAGAACATCGGAGATGCCCTCACTGGAGATACTGCAGGTTATTATTACTGCTGGAGATATCTTACATCTTACTGGCCCACATAAGCTGTTCTTCTTTTGGTAACCAGTTGGGATAGACTGCCCTGCAGAGCTGCAGGAAGATTGTAAGCGACTGTAGGCGTTTGTGTTTACATACAGTATGGAAATGATTGATGCAAATGAGAGACCGAAAATGCATCACCTAAAACGAAAAGGACGCTGTACCAGAGTCTGCTACATTGTCTCTGTGTGCCTAACAATAATAATGATTCATATCATAACTAAACTGAAAAACTATGTCATTCAGAAATTGCCCACAATTACATATCAACACTTATACAGTATTCAGCAATTTGACAGGGCTTTGCTATTTGAAGTCAGCAAAAGTCATTTATATCTACAGGTCTTAAAGGTACAGTAGCAAAAACTGTATATTATATTATATTATATTATATTATATTATATTATATTATATTATATTATATTATATTATATTATATTATATTATATTATATTATATTATATTATATTATATTAATACATTTATTTATCTGTATTATTAATAATTAATATTAATATTTATTGTTTATTTATATATATATATATATATATATATATATATATATATATATATATATATATATATATATATATATATATATATATATATAATCTTGGCTTTGCTTTTAGTTGGTGAAGAGGAGAAAGGTGTTGATAGTGATGAAGATGCAGATGCGGCCGAACCAGGGGCACCTGGAGTTTCTCCCTCTGGACAGCCTGGAAAAAAAGACTCAAAAAAATTGGTTCGTACAACTCGGAAGCGGACAAAAGCTCTCGCCAACAAACCCCAAGATTTCCAGGTATGCGTTCTTATTGCTAAATGTCATATTTGTAAGGTTGGTGAGCTTTTAGGGCTTTAATCCATTAACATTATTTTCACTTAGATTCGTGTTCGAGTAATTGAGGGTCGACAGTTACCTGGCAATAACATAAAGCCAGTCACCAAAGTAAGTGTGTGCGGACAGACACACAGAACAAGGATTCGAAGAGGAAACAATCCATTCTTTGATGAGGTATTTGGGTTTTCATTGTGTCCATCTGACTTCCTATTAAAAAGAATACATATTGCCTTGTTTTTGGCCACTACATTTTTTTTCCTAGACTAGAGAGAATCCTTTCTTTCTTGACTTTGGCCTGCTTCGCTTTACACTGCACTGCACCTGTTTTGGCTAAAAACCACTTCCCACTTCCTTTTTGACCTGATATTTCTGTCCCTCTCACATTTGCTCAGTGAGTCTACAATGTATTACTTTCACATAATTGTTTGGCTGAGGCTTCTTTAACCAAAAGTGCTGTTTCAGTTCACATTTCATGGCTAATGAGATTTACTTTTTTGTCCACAGTGTTGTGAATATGATTTAATTTATATGGCTGTTTCCGCAGATTTTCTTCTATAATGTCAACATGCTGCCTTCTGAGCTTTTTGATGAGAGCATCGTGATCCGGGTAAGATGGGTCTTGAGATGGTCCTGGCACAACACAGTCTCCACAAGAAGGACATGTTCCTTGAGTAGCATTCAATCAACCAACCAACTCTATACCTAATGGTAAAATCTAAGGAATCTGATTGGTTGAAAACAATGTTGTTTCTGGATTAGCATGAGGAACATGTCTGCTTGTGCAAATCACATTAAATAAAGTATCTTAAAATCATTTTATATTTACTGTTGAGTTTGCACTTTCATCTCTAGTTCATTTTATGTGTAGACTATGGTTGCAGCTTTTTATTGTATGTCTTATAATAGATATATTTCTCTCTTAAATCTAGGTGTATAATGCCTACTCCCTGAGAGCAGATAGTCTTATGGGGGAGTTTAAGGTACACTTTCATATAATCCATACAATCCTAATGTCATCTGAATATATTTACTATGTATTTATGGCTTGGTTAGAATCCCAATATCTAATTCATATCAAGCATTTGTGAAGAGTACTTCGATGTTTGAGTATATGTCCTTACAAACTCTTTCAAACACTTTTAACAGCTGGATGTTGGCTATGTCTACGATGAGCCTGGTATGTGAAGAGTTTGGCTTGTTGGATTACAAACTGTTATATTTTGCAACACAGTGAAAATTTGTGTAATGGTTAAACAGTTTAAGCTTTTTCACACCATTACATATACGTATAATGTTTTTTTCTATCTGTGGTTTGTCCCAAACAGGTCATGCAATTATGAGGAAGTGGCTGCTGTTAAGTGACCCAGATGACTCCATTTCTGGAGCCAGAGGTTACCTGAAAGTCAGCATGTTCATAGTAGGCACCGGAGACGAACTTCCAGTGAGTTCCTAAGTACATGTCACTCTGAAAGTTTAAAAGAATTGTCAGGCAATTTCAGGAAAAGTTCACTTTTACAACTGGCAGTTACACCAGAGAGTGTAACTGTCAGAGAGTCAAGAGTCCGACATATAGCGCAGTTGCACATCAGGCGACCCGAGTTTGAGTTAACTTTTTGATAAACTTGTTGGTCAGGTGGAAAAGAGAGAAGCCAATGAGGAACTGGATGACATTGAAAGTAACTTGCTTCTGCCAGCTGGTGTTGCTTTACGGTGGGCTACGCTGAGTCTGAAAATCTACCGTGCTGAGGACATGCCACAGAGTAATCAAGACAGCAACACACCACTGAAATTCTAAATACTGCCATTTCTATTTGCATAGTCAGTAACATGCTACTATTGTCACTTCATGTTCAGTGGATGATGCATTTGCCCAGACGGTAAAGCACATATTTGGCGGAACAGGTGACAAGAAAAATTTGGTGGATCCTTTTCTAGAAGTCAGTTTTGCTGGCAAAAAGGTAAAAACAAAAAAGAATAGATGTTTATTGTTGAAGAATTGGACTGATTGGTAAAGGATTGTAATGAAATGCTTCTGTTTGTTTTTTTTAAGGTATGTACAAAGATTGTAGAGAAGAATGCCAATCCAGAGTGGAATCAGCTGATTCACCTGCAGGTTAAGGTAGGAAGGGTGATAACCTTGTACTATGTTAAAAGGTTAATAAAAATGAATACATATAAAATTCAAGCAATTAAATTGTGACAGTTTCCATGTAAAATGGCTCTAATGCTTTTTAGAACAGTGATAGTTGAAGTCTAACATACAATACACAATCAATACAATGATTGAATAGCACAATATCTCTTTGATCTTTCCTTTTAGTTCCCATCAATGTGTGAACGCATCAAGCTCACTGCTTTTGACTGGTAAGTTCTTTATACTGTATAACTTATAATTTTACAGAGCTGACACATATTTACACTAACCTTTAAAAGTTTGGGGCCTGAAAGATTTTTAATGTTTTTGAAAGAAGTCTCTTATGCTCACCACTACTGTATTTATTTGATCAAACATGCAGTGCAAACAGTAATATTGTGAAATATCATTAAAAATATTTCTTTGATGACAAATATATATGTATATGTATATATGTAATATAAGTCGAAGGTGTCCACTGAATGTGTCTGTGAAGTTTCAGCTCAAAATACCCCATAGATTTTTTTTAAATTAATTTTTGTAACTGCCTATTTTGGGGCATCATTAAATATGCGCCGATTCAGGCTTTAAATCCTTGCGCTCCCCACTTCCGAGCTTGCGACTCTATAATACCTTGCATAAACAAAGTTCACACAGCTAATATAACCCTCAAAATGGATCTTTATAAAATGTTCGTCATGCATGCTGCATGCATGCATCAGATCATGTGAGTATTGTATTTATTTGGATGTTTACATTTGATTCTGAATGAGTTTGAGGATATGCTCCGTGGCTAAAGATGACATTACACACTGTTGGAGAGATTTATAAAGAATGAAATTGTGTTTATGAATTATACAGACTGCAAGTGTTTAAAAATGAAAATAGCGACGGCTCTTGTCTCTGTGAATACAGTAAGAAATGATGATAACTTTAACCACATTTAACAGTACATTAGCAACATGCTAAAGAAACATTTAGAAAGAAAATTTACAAATATCACTAAAAATATGGATCATGTCAGTTATTATTGCTCCATCTGCCATTTTTCGCTATTGTCTGGCATATGCAACTATTGGGGGCGTACATATTAATGATCCCAACTGTTAAGTAACAGTCGTGTTATGTTGAGATTCGCCTGTTCTTCGGAGGTCTTTTAAACAAATGAGATTTACATAAGAAGGATGAAACAATGGTGTTTGAGACTCACTGTATGTCATTTCCATGTACTGAACTCTTGATATTCAAGAGGTAAATTCAATTTTCAATTCTATGGCACCTTTAATAGAATGTCTGTTGAGGGGACCATTAAAATAAAGTATTACCTGATGTAAAAGTGTTTACAGTCATAAACATTTTGAACAGTAGTGTATAATCATAAATATATGTTGGTGCTGTGACCTACCAGTCGGCTAACATGCACATTGAGCTGTGTTGCTCATGTCAAATCTGTATTGTGTCATTTCCCAATCCTTCTGCTTCTCTCCATCATTTCCTGTCCTCTCTCTTCAAAATACTATTTCCTTCATATCCTATTTGACTCTTGCCTTTGACAGGGATCGATTGTCGAGGAACGATGTTATTGGGACCACCTACCTAAATCTGACTAAAATAGCATCATCTGGGGGAGAAATTGAGGGTACAGTAAGATTCTTTGTTTGCCTCTTGTGAGGTGCAGGTATGAATTAAAATAGATTTTACTGTAGAATATTAATGAAGTGTCATTTATTTTTCCTTTACACTACAAACTTTATTTTGTACATATGTCTAAAACTAAAACTTGATTTCTTCATCAGAATCACACACAGAAAATGGAATGCCTCCTTCCTTTAATGGTATTGTGAATCTTATGGCTTTTAATGTTATTTAACTTTTAATTTATTTAATTTTTGAATTGTATTATTTTTGATGTTAAAATACTTAAAAAGTAAAATAATCCAATTTAATGTTCAACATTTGACATGTCAACTTCAGGCTCCAAAGATGTGAATTTGACATGTCAGTTTTTATTCATATTTCTAATATAATGGAATATCTATATTTGTGTAGTTTTTAAATTTCAGTTGTCTTGATTTATTAGTCATCCCCAAAGCATCTTTAACCGATTCTTTTTCAGTAGACACTACAGAAGCTGAGCTTGGATTTCTTCCAGCTTTTGGGCCTTGTTATATTAACCTTTATGGAAGTCCAAGAGAATTTACTGGCTTACCTGACCCATATGAGGATCTGAATTACGGCAAGGTGAGTGCTCTAAAGAAAAATAGTGTGCTGGGGAATTGGTGAGAGCTACGATATAGAACATAATAAATACTGGCCAAACCCAGCAACAATCTTAGAAGGAAAATATCTCTGCGACACCTTGACTTTGAAGATAATATTGTTATGCAGTGTTTGCTTTGCATAAAAAAATGAGCAAACAGTACATGCAGCCATTCTACATTCACACCGTCAATTGTCTTTTGCACAATCTGTGGTAGTTGTCAGAGCTGTTATTCTAGCTCTGTTTGTTTCAGGGTGAAGGGGTGGCCTATCGGGGAAGGGTTCTGATTGAGCTTTCCACTCAGCTGGATGACAAAACTGACAAAAAAGTGGAAGACATTTCAAACGATGACATTTTGGTGGCACAGGTAACAGCAAGCATTTCCACTCTGTTGCATCCTGGAATAAACATTTATCTAAAACTAGGGAATTTCTATTAATATGATATCACAATCATTATTTTTCAGAATAGAATTAAAAATTCTTGTTTTATGTACCCTTACTGTGCAGAAGTACCAGCGGAGAAGGAAGTATTCCTTATGTGCCGTGTTCCACAGTGCCTGTATGCTTCAAGAAACTGGAGAACCTATTCAGTTTGAGGTCAGCATTGGAAACTATGGAAATAAACTGGACTCTACATGCAAACCACTGGCCTCCACTACTCAGTATAGCTGTGCTGTTTTTGATGGTGAGTTTCTCATAATGCCAGTAGCTATAATAGACACAAATAGTCCAAACATGAGAGCCTGGGACCTGAATTATTTTGTTAGTAATTTTTGTATTTTTCCCACAGGAAATCACTACTATTACTTGCCCTGGGCTGATTCTAAGCCAGTTGTTATCATCACATCTTTCTGGGAGGACATAAGCCATCGTTTGGATGCAGTGAACATCATTGTCTTTATTTCTGACCGACTGGTACGAGTTTAATGCATCTTCATGTCATGCAGTGATTTAGCAAACAGATAAAGGATTCAGAGCAATAACATATTTTATGCCTCTTGCTTTAGCAATCCAACATCATCTCTCTGAAGACGGCCATCCTGGCTAAAGTGTCTGACTCTCGTCTAGCTGAGATTTGGCTGAAACTTATCACCCAACTCATCGATGACCTTTCCAGGTAAATTCCAGAGGGTAAACTTTCTTATCTGCCTCTTTTTATTATTACTTACAACTGCCCTTGGAGCAGTGTGAACTATTGTCATAAACTATATGCCATATCAGAGTAAAATGGACTAAAATTAATGAATATGACATAAAAAAGAACTATGACTATAAATAAAAATGAACAGTGCCTTGTGACTAACTTTATTTGCCTACCATGTTAGACATGTGATTTACTTGATGCTGAGCCTGATGACATGTGATTAACTTGAAGCTGTTACAATTAGTTACCAGGTACCAGATTTGGAGGGTAAGCCGAATCTGACAGCGCTTGATATTCAGATCAAAAATCTGCGTGATAAAACCATGTCCAGTGTCAAAGAGGCAGCCATTCGCATGAGGGAAGAGGCTGTTGAAGTTAAAGCCACAATGGCTGATATAGAGGACTGGCTGGAGCGACTACAGCAGATCACAGAGGAGGTTTGACACTTCCTCATTAGACACTAATGTTATGCTGCCTTCACGTGCTATCTGAAATTTGATAATTCCCACTTCTGAAGTCATAATTACGAGCTCATCGCATTCGAAATGGGAGGGCGTTCGTGTGCAATTTTTACCTGGGAAACTCGTATTTACGATAATTCCGAGAGCATGTGAAGGCAGCGTAATTCTACTGAATGCTTTTTAGAGTTTGTAAGTAGAAGAGAATGTTGTATATCCATGTGCAAAGCATCAAATTAATTTTATAGTCAAATGTACATAATCACAAGCCCTGGAACATTAACATGATTATTTAAATTCATAACACAGCCTCAGAACAGTATGCCTGATGTCATCATATGGATGCTGAGAGGAGAGAAACGTGTGGCCTACGCCCGTGTCCCAGCCAATCAGGTGCTCTACTCCACCCACAGCGACCAGGCCATCGGCAAGTACTGCGGCAGGACGCAAACCATCTTCATGCAGGTAGAAAGGATCATTTTGGAATTGAAATTTAGATTTGTGGCACAACATAAGTGTAGTTGACACATGCCCATGATTTCAGGTATATATATATATATATATATATATATATATATATATATATATATATATATATATATATATATATATATATATATATCATCACAAGCTTTTTTTCACATCTTCTTGCACTTGAACTGACAAATTCACACAAAATGATGTAAAAAAAAAAAAAAAAAAAAAGCGTGTCTCAGCGAGCATCCTAGTAAACATAATCGGTTATGTCTTAAATGAGAAATAAGAAACTAAAAAAAAAAAACATGTGTTCATAATGTACCAGTATATTGGATATGTGCATTCAGTCTTAAAGTGACAGCAGCCTAATATACCTGCTGCTGTCTGGATTTTTTAAGGTAAAAATCACTCACTTTCATAACTGCCTGTTTTTGCACAAACAGTTTCATCACCATTAAAAAATGTTTATGGCTGGTAAATTTGAAAAAGTCACTGACCATTGGCAGCTGTGGCAAAAAGTTAGTTTTAGGCCCTATATAGGAAGATGTATATATTAGGTGCTTTTGCTGGTAAACAGTTTTTTTGTTTTTTACTTGTTTTTCATAATTTTCAATCACAATTTTACAAAAATAATTATATTTAATCAGTAAATAATATTATATATTATAATAATTATTATTAATTATTAATTAAAATGTAAATTATTATTAAGTATAATATTAAAGTATAATTACAGAACATTTTTTATAATTTTTGATGAAAGCAAAGACCTGCCAGATCTTCTGACTTGTATAAATTTTCCTTTTTTTTTTTTTTTTTGGGGTAGACGTACTATAAGAATAAATGTGTAGCTTGATTGTGAATTATATTATATTTGTAATTATAAGCTTAGAAGCCCTCAAAAATACTGAGAAAAAAATGCAAATTTTGATTAAATCAAGAGAGTAATGTGTACGAGATAGCAGTTAACGCACATGCAGGCAATGCCAGGTTGAGTCCAACTCACATTTCCCAAACCTGTTCTTCCAATGTTTTTAGTACCCAATGGACAAAAACAAAGGTCTTAAGATTCCTGTGCAGCTGCGTGTGAACATGTGGTTGGGTCTGTCTGCACATGAGAAAAAGTTCAACACCTTCGCAGAGGGGACATTCAGTGTGTATGCAGAGATGGTTAGTAAAAGTGGACACTGAAGTGAAACCTATATACAGTAATACTGTAATGTCTGTATTGTGGTCTGTTGTGTGCAACTTCCCTTAGCAATGCTATATGGTTCCTCTCTGTTCTCCTGTGTTAGTACGAGAACCAGGCTCAGGTTTTTGGGAAGTGGGGGACCACGGGTCTAGTTGGCCGGCACAAGTTTTCAGATGTGACAGGAAAGGTGAAACTGAAGCAGGAACGTTTCATGCCGCCCCGGAGCTGGGAGTGGGAAGGAGACTGGTTCATTGACCCTGAGCGCTGGTGAGCTGATGATAACTGCAAAATATACAATGCAATATATGAATGCATATTTTGAATAGAATTATTTCTGTTGGTATGATAAGCGTGATTATTGAGTTTTACTTTTTAGCACCCATTTAGCTTAAACTACACTGCAAAAAGTATTTTATCGCTATTTTGTCTTTTTTAAATGATTTATTTTCAATTAAACAAAATTATGTAATTAATACTGTGAAATATTGTTGCAATTCAAAATAAAAGTTTTCTGATTTAATATATTTTAAAATATAATTTATTCATGTGATGGCAAAGCTGAATTTTCAGCATCATTACTCCAGTCTTCAGTCTTTATGATCCTTCAGAAATCATTCTAATATGCTGATTTGCTGCTCAAAAAACATTCTTCTTATTATCAATGTTGAAAAAAAGTTGTGCTGCTTAATAAGTCAAAAAGAGCATTTATTTGTAATATTGGGTAACATTGTAAATGTCTGTAATGTCGTGTTTAGTTTAATGCATACTTGCTGAATAAAAATATATTATTTTTTTATACTACTACTACTACTACTAATAATAATAATAATAAAAACATACTGACCTTTGAACAGTAGTCTATGTAATTAGTGACTCTGTGGCATAAGTAAAGTGGGTTAGAAACAATCAGAGGAAACTGTAGCTTGGCATACAGCTGTAGTTGGCCCTGCTGTAACATAAACATAGTCTCTCTGCCAAGCTCTCTCTGCTCTGTGTTTATGTAGTCAGCTCATTTTTCATTCTCCAGGGGCTCTTATACTGACCCCACTCCCTACCCTGTACTGTGTCATGGCCTTGGCTTAGTGTTTGTTTGTTCGACTGTTGTTTTGTGTGTGTTGAAATAAACTTGTCAGTAAAGCCCCACAGTAAAGCACAGTGTTATGTGCTTGACTAAGTCTGCTTACAGAGGCTGACGCAGGGCACTCTGAATTTACTGATGAGGTCTACCAAAACGAAACTCGCTTCCCTGGTGGAGATTGGAAACCTGCCGCCGAACCTTTCACTGATGTGGTGAGAGAATAAGCACTGCACAGTGAAGAAAAAAGAGCAACACTTATTTAAGACATGCACATTTTAGTTTTAAATCTGAATTTTGAATATAGTATTGAATTTTGAAGCAGCTTACCTTTTCCCAACTTCCTGTGGCCACATAGAAAGTTCACATCTACAGTACAGTACCTCTCTCTTAGATCACTAGGTGGTCACTATTGATGTTGCAGGTTTTTAAAGGAGTAATTCAGCCAGAAATTAAAATTCTGTCATTGACTCATTCTCATGTTTCAAACCCAATTTATGGTTTTAAAACCCAATTTAAAAAAGGAATTTTTTAGGTCACCCTATTTAATTTAAAAAAAATGAATGACTGGGACTGTAAGCTCAAAAATGACGAAAAAGCAAATAAAATGTTTTCCATACAACCATATGCCTTATGATAGCTTTATATGATGAACATCTGCTTAACTCTTCTTGGTAAGTTCATGAGATAAGAAGTGATGTATGATTCATGAATGAATCGTTCATTTTAGTCAGATCTTTTCAATAAACCAGTTGATCCAATCAGAATGATTTGGTTTTCAAGTTCAATTCGCTTATTCAATGATCTGTTTGCAGCGGTTATTGAGTTAACAGCTCAAAGAGTGGAAGATTATTTAGCAAACAACAATTTAAATTTCAGTTTGTTCATCACACAAAGCTACTGACTATTTTTGAAACTTTTATGGTCTTTGTGTACTCTTGAAATTATACAAAATATCAAAAAAGTTAGTTATTTGTTCATCACACAAATCTACTGTATGACTAGACTATTTATGAAACTTTTATGGTCTCTTGAAATTATACAAAATATCAAGAAAGTTAGTTATTCATGTTTGGAGAAACATGAGGGTTTATAAATGGAGATAGAATTATCATTTTTGGGTAAACGACCACTTTAAGTATTGAATGATGGGATTTATTCTGTGCAGAATGGAGAGAAGGCCCAGAATCCTGCAGAGATTGAGTGTCCCCCAGGATGGATTTGGGAAGATGACTGGAATTTTGACAGCAACAGGGCAGTTGATGAGAAAGGTCAGGAATTGTAACTCCTGGGATTAAACCCATTGCACAATACACATAGTGATGAGGTTTGACCAAAAAGATGCAGTTTGTGTGTAATGCAAACTACCGTTTAAAAGTTTGGGTCATTAAGGTTTTTTTGGTAACACTTTACAATAAGGTTCATTAGTTAAACATTAGTAAATGTGTTAACTAAAATGAACCAACCATGAGCAATACATTTGTTACTGTATTTACTAATCTTCGTTAACGTTAGTGAAAATTAATGAAAATACAGTTGTTATATTACTAATGTTGCATTAACTAATGTTATCAAGATTTTAATAATGTATTAGTAAATGCTGAAATTAACATTAACAAAGATTAATAAATGCTGCATAAGTGCAGTTCATTATTAGTTCATGTTAACTAATGTAGTTAACTAATGTTAACTAATGAACCTTATTGTAAAGTGCTATGGGTTTTTATTTAATAAATTTATACTGTTCATACTGCTTTGGCAAGGACTCATTAAATTGATCAAAAGTGTCAGTAAAGGTATCTATGATGTTAGAAAAGATTTCTGTCAAATTAATGCTGTTCTTTTGAACTTTCTGTTCAAAGGATCCTTAAAAAAATCTATCACTGTTTCCACAAAAATATTAAAGGGATAGTTCACCCAAAAAATGAAAATTTTGTCATCACTTGTCATCATTTGTTCCAAACCTGTATGAATTTCTTTCTTCTGCAAAACACAAAAGAAGATATTTTGAAGAATGTCAGTAACCAAATGGGCTACATTTACTTCCGTAGTATTTTTTTGTCCATACAGAAGAAAGAAATTCATACAGGTTTGGAAGAACTTGAGGGTGGGTAAATGATGACAAAATTCTTTCTATGATGACTATCCCTTTAAGCAGCAAAACTGTTTTCAACATTAATAATAAGAAGAAATGTTTCTTGAGCACCAAATCAGCATATTAAAATTATTTCTGAAGGATCGTGTGACACTGAAGAATGGAGTAATGGCTGCTGAAAATTCAGCTTTGAAAATTACATTTTCAAATATATTAAAATAGAAAATAGTTATTTTAAATTTTAACAATATTTTACAATATTACTTTTTTTACTGTAGTATCGGTCAAATAAATGCAGGATTGATGAGCATAAGAGATGTCTTTCAAAAGCATAAAAAAAAATCTAACCGACCCTAAACTTTTAAATGGTAATGTACATCAGCCAAATATCATATGCCACGCATTATCATGAGTATGCATCAGGTCATGAAGCATCCCTTTGATGTGGGAGCTGATTCCAGAACTTTAAGATCTGTTTTTCCATTGTTTTCATTGGATGTTAGGATGGGAATATGGTGTCACCATTCCTCCTGATGATAAGCCCAGGTCCTGGGTTGCTGCTGAGAAAATGTACCACATCCATCGCAGGAAAAGACTAGTCCGACCTCGCAGGAAGATATCAGACATGCCCACTGTAGAGGTGAGAACGCCTCACTACCGTTACTTTCTGATTTGCACTGTTGTCTTGTACTGCAACTGAATTCTGATTTATGATTAGTGAAAATCATTAGTCAAATATTGTCCGTAATATGTATAATCACTCTTTTGTCAACAGAAGAAAGACTTGGGTGATGGCTGGGAATACTCGTCTCTGATTGGGTGGAAGTTCCACAGGAAGGAGCGTTCCTCAGACACATTCCGCCGCAGACGCTGGAGGAGGAAAATGGCACCATCTGAACGTGTGGGCGCATCGGCTATCTTTAACCTGGAAGGGGCTTTGGTTAGTCTTGAATGACTGTCTGACTGAAAAACAAAAGTAGATGTTTCAAATACATTTTATTTTGGCTAGGGGACAACATTTATTTGTCTCTGACACAGGATTAAAAAGATTATTGTGTTTTTGACTGTTCCTGTGGTTGCAGTTTGATGTTTGCGAAATATTACAATTGACTTATTTTATTTAGAACGTAATTTTAAAGGATATTGAACTTTTTTTATTTTTCTTTGCTATTAGGGAATAGATGACGACGAGAAAGGCAGCAAAAAGGACACGGCTAAACTCTTTGGTGCCAACACACCCACTGTGTCTTGCAGATTCGACAGTGAGTAATGTTTATTCATGCCTGCTGATTAAAGGACTCCATCTAAATTCCTTACACTGATTATATCTCTGAGACTAACACACCCCTTCTCTTCCCGACAATCTGTGCAAAACAAAACAACAACAAGAAAAGATAGGGAGCCAATAGAAATCCTGAATGGTGCTGATTAATAGAATTTTTATACAAATTTCAATAGAAAAAAGGAAGCGCCAAAAACCGAGCTGTGCTGCATGGCAGGATTTCTATGGAAAATATTTCAAAGTATTTTTGAAAGGTTGTGTGTGTCAAATAGTTTTGATTAGACTTAGACTTACTTTATTGATCCCCGAGGGGAAATTAAGGAGACGTCACATTCTGATAAAGACTTAATTGGTAAACAAACATCCTTTTCCCTCTGTTAATTATATAGAATGGAATAAAAAATGTTTTATTTCACAACCTTTCATTTTTCCCCCATTATTTATCATAAATGCTGACTTTATAAACTGTTTCACCCAAATAAGCTGATTTTTCACCCAAATCTCCATGTGTCTCAACAGAGTCATTCACCTACCATCTCAGAGTCTATGTCTATCAAGCCAAGAACCTTCTTCCTATGGACAAAGACAGCTTTTCTGGTGAGGGTTTTTTCATCTAATATGAATGCAATCCATCACCTCACTGATAATGAAATGAAATGATATATGACTGATCCTTTGCATGGTGTTTTCACAGATCCCTACGTGCATGTGTCTTTCTTGCATGTAAGCAAGACAACAGAGATCATTAAGTCCAGCCTAAACCCCACATGGGACCAAACCCTCATTTTTGATGACATTGAAATCTACGGAGATCCTCAGACCATCGCTCATAACCCACCCAGTATCGTTCTGGAGGTTTATGATAGCGACCAAGTGGTATGACTCTCTTTTTAATCCAATCTCAGATGTACATGGAATCTGCAAAAAGCACTGTTGACCCTTGAATGATTTCAATGATTTTTTGATTTTGATCTGTGGATGTGTTGCAGGGGAAGGATGAGGCTATGGGCAGGTGCACGTGCCCTCCAATAGTGAAGCTAAATCCTGCCACTCCATTAATACCTAAACTCCTTTGGTTCCCCGTCACCATGAAGGGACGAAATGCAGGAGAAGTGCTGGTAGCAGCTGAGCTCTTGCTTAAAGATAAGGTTGTTTTAATTCTTATTTGTCATGTGTCATTATATTTGTTTGTATCATTGTATTGTTGGCATGTCATCTTAACCACACCACAGTTATCATTTGCTTATCCACTATGCTGTCCATTGTTGACCTCAGGCAAATGACGTTAACCTGCCCTTGGTCCCACCTCGTAGAAGTGAGAATCTGTACATGGTTCCTCAGGGGATCAGGCCTGTGGTGCAGCTCACTGCAGTTGAGGTAATGCAGTCATCCTTATGAATAATGTGTTTAAACCAAACAAAATTGCTGCCAGTGTCTCATACTGTGTGTTTTGACAGATCCTGGCCTGGGGTTTAAGAAACATGAAGACATATCAGCTGGCTGCAGTGTCCTCCCCCAGCCTTATAGTTGAATGTGGAGGGCAGATTGTTCAGACTGCCATCATCAAGAACATTAAGAAAAACCCCAACTTCCCTGGATCTGTCCTGTTCCTCAGAGTGGTACAGCACCTACTAAAATTAAAGAAAACATACAAAATTGAAACTGTACTGCTGAAATCATCTCTCATGAACAAGCTAAGGCATTGCTATTGCTCATAATAATGGTCAGAGATTTGAATAAACCCTAGTACTGAACTTTGATGCGTAATTCATCCCACGCTCTTTGTGCTGAGGACATAAAAGTAAACATAAATTATGAGGCTTGTTGAGTCCAGATCTCTACATTTCAGATTATATTTACAAATTAAATAAATGAAGTAAATTTAGAATACCACTTGAGGGACACTTTAGAGTGGGTTCATTGAACATAGGTCAGTACGCAACCACCCAGAACAACCACATAGCAACTTGCAATGAGTTTTGCATGAGCAAGCACCACCTAAATTTAATGCTACAATCTTGTTTTTAAACCATGTGCCCCAAGAGTCTAGACTCTAGATTATAGATTAAATCTGCACTGCTTCCAGATTTAAGCATGTTTTTGATCTTAATACATACAGTGAAAATTATAATACAAAAAACATCACTAAGTAGTTGTGTTTGTAAATGAAGCTTTGTTGGTTTTGGACAAGCAGAATCCTAACAATGTCTCTCTCTTTTCAGCTTCTTCCTAAAGATGAGATATACACTCCACCCATTGTGCTCAAAGTTATTGACCACAGGCCTTTTGGTCGAAAACCAGTCGTTGGACAGTGTACTATAAACTCCCTAGAGGAGTTCAGATGTGATCCTTACATAGGCACCACCGAGGTGGCTATGTCTGCCAAGGGTAACATTTTACTTGAATTCATTTTTTATTCTTTTAAATAATAAATTCATATAAGTATAAATCAACATACATCATATAATACATTTTTATAAGTACATAAAATAAAGTAAATATATGAAAAAATTATATATATGATAAAGGTGCTGGTCATATATCATGAAAAAGTTAATTTTTTTTATTGTAAATTATTTTTAAAAATGAAACTTTCATTTATACTAGATTGTAAAGTAAAACATTTCAAAAGTTTTTTTAATTATTTTTTTTTTAATTTGTTGATTAGAGTGTACAGCTAATGAAAGTCCAAAATCCAGTATCTCAAAATATTAGAATATTTACATTTGAGTTTCATTAAATGACCATCCCTACAGTATAAATTCCTGGTATCTCTTGTTCTTTGAAACCATACTAATGGGGAAGATTGCTGACTTGGCAATGGTCCAGGAGACAATCATTGACACCCTCCACAAAGAGAGTAAGTCACAGATGGTCATTACTGAATGTGTTGGCTGTTTACAGAGTGATGTATCAAAGCATATTAAATGCAAAGTTGACTAGAAGGAAGAAATTGGGTAGGCAAAGGTGCACAAGCAACAGGGATGACCACAAGCTTGAGAATACTGTCAAGTAAAGCTGATTCAAACACTTGGGAGAGCTTCACAATGAGTCAAATGAAGCCTGAGTCAGCGCATCAAGAGTCACCACACTCAGACACTCAGATCTTCAGGAAAAGGACTACCAAGCCACTTCTGAAACAGAAACAACGTCAGAAGCATCTTACCTGGGCTAAGGAGAAAAAGAACTGGACAGTGAACAGTGGTTGAAAGTCCTCTTTTCAGATAAAAGTAAATTTTGCATTTCATGTTGAAATCATGGTCCCAGAGTCTGAAGGAAGACTGGAAAGGCACAGAATCCAAGCTGCTTGAAGTCTAGTGAGAAGTTTCTGAAGTTTCTGAATGATTTGGGGGGGCCGTGACGTCTGCTGGTGTTGGTCCATTGTGTTTTATCAAGTGCAAAGTTAATGCAGCCATCTTCCAGGAGATTTTGGAGCACTTTATGCTTCCATCTGCTGACAAGCTTTATGGAGATGCTGATTTCCTTTACAGCAGGACTTTAGCACCTGCCCACAGTGCAAAAACCACTTCCAAGTGGTTTGCTGACCATGATATTACTGTGTTTTATTGGCCAGCCAACATGCCTGACCCCTGAATCTATGGGATATTTTCAAGAGAAAGATTAGAAACAGTCGATCCAACAATATACAGATGATCTGAAGGCTCAATAGTGCCTCAGCAGTGCCACAGGCTGATCACTTCCATGCCACACTTCACTGATGCTGTAATTTGTGCTAGGAGCAAGTAATTTGCTGTAATATGTGATGCCGACCAAGTATTGAGTGTACAAACATACGTTAAAGAACTTGAACTTTTCTGTTTTGAAAATCCATTTTTTGATTGATCTTAGGAAATATTCTAATATTTTGAGATACTGGATTTTGGATTTTCATGAGCTGTACGCTCTAATCAACAAAATAAAAAAAATAAAAACTTTTGAAATGTTTTACTTTACATGTAGGGAATCTAGAATATATGAAAGTTTCATTTTTATGAACTTTTTCACGATATTCTAATTATATGACCAGCACCTGTGTGTGTGTATATATATATATATATATATATATATATATATATATATATATATATAATATATAGGATGTATTTCAATTACATTTTACTGTACTCAGCAAAATGTCAATACATTTGTAATCTCTATCAATCTAATCTAATCAAGGGTAGTGTATAAATCTAATATTTGTTTTTGTTAATGTTCTTTATGTCAGTTGGTTTTCAGTCTCAGTTAGACTGTAATTATCTTGTGTATAATTTCTGTCTCAGTGGCCATGATGACAGCAGCTCCCAGAGATGTCATCATTGATATGGGAGACAGAGTGCCCAGCCCTTCAAAACAGGTACAGTGAACAGATATAAAAGACCAATTTTTTCTTCAGAATAAATTTATTTTTTACACCTCCTTTCCTATTGTTACCCATTTGTGGTTTTCCCACTGGAAAATACTGTAAGTAGCCTTCTGTCATTAAATAATGGTCTGGAAATGGTGCGAAATAGCTGCAGACAGATTGTTACAGCATCTTAAACAGGCAAACTCACATCTATTATACCCCGATCTATTGTAGGAGGAGGACACAGTGGACTGGTGGAGTAAATTCTATGCCTCCATTAACGAGCATGAAAAGTGTGGCCCTTATCTCCAGAAGGGATATGACACCTTAACTGTGAGTAAACTTTCCATCCTGTGTGGATGTTTGCATCCTGCTTATGTTTCAAAGATAAGGTATGACTATTGTTATGTGATTGAACAGCATTAACAGTAATGTGTCTGTTTCAGGTCTATGACAATGAGCTTGAGGCTGTCCCAGAATTCAGAGGCCTAACAGACTTCTGCAATACATTTAAATTGCAGAGGGGTAAAATAGAGGATGAGGAGGAAGACCCCTCTGTAGTGGGAGAGTTCAAGGCAAGTCGGCGCCAGTCAGCTATTCACAGAGCCTCTTTTACTTTTGAATTGATCAGCTTTTCATAAGGGGTGGCGGTTTCCTTGTCATTAAATATCTAGGCTGGTAACACAAAGGTTGTTGGTTCAGTCCAAGTAGGGGAGACCTTTTACGTCTATTCCAAACCTGGCCTATCACTATTGTGACATTGTGTAAGGCATTTAATCTCAAATTGTTGAGAAAGAACTGTTCCCCTACTGGTGTAAAGTATCATGTAGTAATGAAAACATTTTGAAAGCATTTGCAAGTTTCCAAATTCTGGGATTCTGGACAACTCTAAACACTGAGAAAAATGGTAAAAGAATTTGACCAAAAAACAGCAACTACAGAGTAAGAGTAGTTGTAAGTGTATAAATTATATTATGCTGCCATCTAGTGGTAGACATCTAACTTACCAAGCTACTTTTACTTGATGATCTGCATTTGCAGGGGTCCTTTCGAGTATATCCCTTGTCAGATGACCCAAATGTCTCAGACCCACCTCGGCAGTTTAGGGAGCTGCCTGAGAGCTGTCCTCAGGAGTGCCTGGTCAGAATCTACATCATACGCTGCCTTGACCTGCAGCCCAAAGACAACAATGGCATGGTGAATAATGTAGCTGATTCACAACTAAAACGAAAAGATTTTGATGGATCACAAAGCATCACATTTTACATCTCTTGATTGGTGAATTTTTGATGTGTTTCATGTACATATCCTTTCTTTTTGAAGTGTGATCCTTACATAAAGATTTCTCTGGGGAAGAAGATTGTTGATGACAGAGATCACTACAAACCAAATACTCTAAACCCGGATTTTGGAAGGTGAGAATATAAATAGTGAAGCATTTACATACATCTGATTTTTCCTTTTTATAACTATTTTAATATATGTCCACAGAGTATTTGAACTGAACTGCTACATTCCACAAGACAAGGACTTGAAGATTTCCGTCTATGATTATGACCTGCTCAGCTCTGATGAGAAGGTTGGGGAAACCATCATAGACCTTGAGAATCGACTTCTTTCTCGGTTTGGCTCACATTGTGGAATCCCAAAATCTTACTGTGTGTAAGTGGTTATTTTACTAGCGGACACTTTTTTTCATAACAGTTTTAAAGTCCCATAACCTATTATTAGACATATTCATGTACTCAGTGCTATTTGAAATACAATATGTTTGGAAAAGATCCGGGGTGAACCAGTGGAGGGACCAGCTCAAACCATCTCAGATCCTGCAGAATCTGGCCAGGATGAGAGGAATTCCTGCTCCTCATATTGCAGATGATGGCAGTTTCGTGTCTTTTGGAGGACGAGAATACAGGCTAGATGAACTGGGTATGCTCATTCAAACCATTAGACCTTTTCTGGACCTCAACATTATATACATGAACTACTGTTCAAAAGTTTAGGGTCAAGTAAGATTTGTATTTTTTTAAAGAAATTAATACTTTTATTCAGCAAGGATTCATTAAGTGTGACGTGTGAATGTGACACTATCTGAATATGAACTTAAGAAACCCTTTATGGTAGTAAATAACGGTGCAATTGTTGTTACTACAGTTTAACCTGATTCAGCACAAATGTACATGATGTATATTGCATTTTTACTTTGGTCTGGAACTTGTAGCACCATATTGCTAAATAAGCATTGCATAATGCAGTAAATAAGTGATGACAAGACAAACTGATATTACTTCGCTTATAGAGGCCAATAAAAGCATCCACCAACACCTGGGCCCACCTAAGGAGCGAATCTGCTTGCATGTTTTGAGGAGACAAGGCCTCGTCCCAGAGCATGTGGAGACCAGGACCCTGTACAGCAGCTACCAGCCCACTCTCTCTCAAGTCAGTCCCCACATCCTTAGCTTTTCTAATACATACTCAACTTTGCAGTGATTTTATCCAGAAGTACCGTCTGTGTCACTCATGTTTATTTTGTCTTTGCAGGGCAAAATCCAGATGTGGGTTGAAATATTCCCCAAAAACATTGGTATTCCAGGACCCCTTTGTGACATCACTCCTCGCAAACCTAAAAAGTACAATCTATTCCTCCTCACATCTAGTAAAACTGCTATGTTTGTTTGCTGTTCTAATGTGTCTCCTTACACTGAAGGTATTTCCTGCGTGCCATCATTTGGAATACAACTGATGTCATCCTGGATGAAACCAGTATCACAGGAGAAAACATGAGTGACATCTATGTGAAAGGGTAATAGGTTAATAATAATATTAGCATAATAATTTTGGAGTATGTATTTTGTACTGTGTAATCACCGCGACATGCATTAATTAATACACTGCCATTCAAAAGAAGTTCATACTTTTTTTCAGCTATGCACTTTCAGCCTTGTGGACTTACAATGGCTGCTGCGTGTGCATGTCCGTTAAGTCCACGAGACCTTAGGGTGTCCCATTCATCATTTTAGGTTTCAGAAGAGTGCTCGCTAGCGCCCCCTTTGCGGCCTCTGTGCGTCCTCGGTGCACACTTCAGCTGAACCCTCAAGTCTGCGAGCTATGCAGAGGACTTTACCCGACAGTCAAAGCGGCATTACGTCACAAAAGTGCGACTCGGAGGAAGATCTGTAAGCTGTGGGGGTTTAGGGTGCAATTTGGGAGTCAGCCTTACTTGGTGGAATTTGCAAGCGGAAAAACTGAACGTTTCTCTAGCAAGGAAATGGATCTGCTCGTGCGCAAGGTTAAAGCGTACGAGCAGACCATCTACGGGACAAGCCGGATTCCACCAAAGCATTTTTATCTTCATGCACACAATAATAATCTTTTACATTGTAATCCTTTTATTTTTAATATTTGGCATGTTTGTGTGCTGCTGCGCGTCCCTGTGTGTTTAATAAGCAGAGCGTACGCGCGTTGTGCACCTTCATATAGGCACATATTACTAACGCGCTCTTTAAATAACAAAACAAATATTGCGCCATTGACTTTAGACCAGCTTTCAGTTGGACAGTGGCACAGTCTATTTCAGTTGCCTCAAAATAGCAACACGCCAACAATGCACCTAAACACACCTCGTTTTCAGACCAGCATGCCCATGGGCACACAAATAGGCGCAAATGCATTTGCTATTTAAACAACGTGGCGCAGGACGTGGAAATTATTACTGCTTCATTTATTTATATTTATTATATGTATTTAATAGGTGGATGCCAGGTATGGAGGATGACAAGCAGAAAACTGACGTCCATTACAGGTCGCTAGATGGAGATGGAAATTTCAACTGGAGATTTGTCTTTGGCTTTGATTATTTGCCAGCAGAACAGTTGTGTCTTGTGTCTACAAAGGTCAGTGGTTTGGAAAAGTGTAACTAAATTTTATATTAAGTGTTTTCATTCTTTGATAGTCACAATGAACCCTAAATATTTTTATTTATTTTTTTCATTTCCAGGAACACTTCTGGAGTCTTGATAAAACCGAGTTCAGGATCCCTCCTAAACTGATCATTCAAATCTGGGACAATGACAAATTCTCCCTGGATGATTACTTAGGTGAATGCTCTAGTTCAAATCTACATATGTACCCACCAGATGTTTAATCTTTCTCTTTTGGGGGTTTATGCATTATTTTGAGTTTCTTTAGAAATGTTTGTGGTAAGTTTGATGATTTTGAGAATTGGTATAATCTGCTGGATCAGATTTCTGATATTTCTTAAACAGGCACAGTGGAGCTGGATATGCTTCACCTCATCCCTCCAGCCAAGACCCCTGAAAAGTGCTCTCTAAGCATGTTAACACAAACAGGAAAGAGCCTCGCACCTACATCTCTCTTCTCCCAGAAGTCAGTGAGAGGCTGGTGGCCTTGTGCCATGGAGGAAGATGGCAAAAAAATCCTGGCTGTGAGTGTAGCTTGCAAGCATATGGATAAAAATAGGACATGTAACATGATGCATATTGTATATGTACAGTAAAAATAGTAAAGACTGATGTCTTTGTGGCATTAGGGTAAAGTGGAGATGACTCTGGAAGTGGTGGAAGAGAATGAGGCAGACGAGAGGCCAGCTGGCAAAGGAAGAGATGAGCCCAACATGAACCCCAAACTAGATCCTCCAAAGTATGAGAATATCTATGTTTGGTCATTTTCATGTTTGATTATATGATGTGAGTAATACTGTATGTTTTAATATATGTAAACAGCCGTCCAGATACATCCTTCCTTTGGTTCACAAATCCATGCAAGACCATGAAGTTCATCATATGGCGCAGATACAAATGGCTCTTTATTGGACTCATTATTCTAATATTGGTGATCCTGTTTATTGGAGTCCTCTTGTATTCCTTCCCTGTAAGTCTTTATCAAATATTATTATTTGTAAATGAGCAAAGAAGTTTTAAAAAATTCTAAAAGTAACTAAGTATATGATTTGCATTTCGTAATTTGCCCTTTTATTCTTCCAGAACTACATTTCCATGAGAATCGTGAAGCCGTTTTAAATGGAAAATTTTTAGATACTGGCACAGCAACCTGCAGTGGGACACAGTCAATGGAGAACCAGCAGAAATGTTATTTTTATGTATTTTCCTCTATTTTTTTAATCTCTAAAAATACTTGAATGTATAACATATTCCAAGTGCTATTCTTTTATTTGTAGACAACACTGGTTTGGCAGATTACAATGCTGCTAGAAGTTGCACTATATTTGTTTGACTTCTGTACTTTATATATATATATATATATATATATATATATATATATATATATATATATATATATATATATATATATATATGCATAAAGGTTGATTATAGTAATAATGGGATGTATACAGTGCATTGTAGAAGGTGGCACTTACAGTCAGATTTTAAGCACTAAATTCAGATGTATCTGCTGCTTTGTTGTTCATTACTCATTAAACAATTATTTCTTGTATTCTTTTATCTTGTGTTCAGATACCAAACATAATATTAGAAATATTAATTGCATTGATGATATATGATTAATAATAATTAATTGGCATTAATAATTCCCCCTCACAATTAATTAGTTAAGTTGGTGCTTAGAAAATATTGATTGTCAACTTCAGGAGGATAAACTAAATATTATGAACTGATCTATTTTCCATTAAGTTTTATACATAGACTGGTTTTATACGAGTGTTGCCGTTTGAAAAGTAGCTACTTGTGACAAAAGGGGGCGCGCTACGGCCTGAAGAAACAGTGATGGACTGTTTCACCCACCAATGACCTTTAAATAAAATACAGCTTACAGTACATTAATTCACCCACTAAATGTATATATAATATATAATGAACTTAAAAATATAAATATAGCTTACAGTACATCAATTCAACAGATACAGTGAGAGACTAGGAAACAGGCTCCTGTTGAACTTGAAAAAAAGAAAACGGTTTTCAATCACGTGACAAGAATCTACCCAATCAGTAGCAAGCTTTACGACCCGGAACTGAACTGATGCCTCCTTCTCCAGTCCGTGTTTAATTCTATTTCACTGTGTCTTTCTGTCTTGGATAGTGTGGTAAAAGCAGTAAACCTTTGCATAAATAGGTGCAGTTTTCCCGTCTGGTGAAACAGAGCTCGAATATGTGTGCGCAGCGATACGAAGACAAAGCAGAAAAAGAGTGCAAGTATGATTGTTGATGCGTGATCAAAGCGAACAGTCTGACAGTAAAGCAGCCTGTATAATATACAAATATTAACATGAAGTACTGAAGCAGTATTGTTGTTTTTTTCTATCAATAGTGATGGCGGCTACCTATAATGTATTAAAAATTTGTGCTGTTGATTTGAAGGCTTCAGCTGTCTGATAGACGGGTGTGTGTTTTAGCTTTAATTACAGTTATTGGTGTTATTATGAAATCGTATAATATATGGATACAATGGATGCTTAATAAGATTTTTCAGGCTGATATATTAGCCTAGGAATCCATGCAAACATTGATCTGCCTTTTGTTATCACTTAGCTAGCTTAGCCATTTATAACAACAGAATAAACCTGATGAAAATATTAATATGATGATATATTAAAACTTAATATACCTTGTATAAAACAGCCCAGTATGTCATCTGCACTAATCTAGAAGTTAATAGTATATAATGTTAAACATAATAGCAATTGTTTATTTGAGGCTTTTTCAACTAGGGCTGATTTTATAAAAAATTCATATAATCACGTATTCACGATTATGTAACACAATTAGGAGTGGGCAATATTTGGCTGGATATGCTATATTTCTGTGAAATCAAAATGTTAGATACCAGTGAGATTATTGATGTCAACTTTCAAAACCACAGCATATACTAAAAAACTTTACATAAACAAATGGGAAGCAGACTGTCATTTAGCCTGCTTCACTTTTTACAGTAAATCTAGTAAACTGCCTTTGAAATGTCAGCTTTATTGTTTTGCAGCAATACTTTGGTTAATCTGGCTTATCAGTTGTAGATGTTTTGTGTTTTGTTTTTCAGTAAAGATGTGTTCTAAGACTTAAGTTTCAGTTCTAAGTTTCAGTTTTCTTTTTACAGCAAGTAGTCTGGCTGGAAGTGTGCTTACGGTGAATATGGATGCAGATTTGAACCGGTGAGTTGGTTTTACTTTTGTGTTTTTTAATGGGTAAAAAAACTGTCTAAAGCATTTTTGTCTGTTTCCTTTGACAGCCATGAGGATGGCGATGTGTCTGAGGGTGCAGGAAGTGATCTTCATGAGGCCATTGAAAAAGAGGAAAGTAGTCAGGCAGATGCGGGGAATAGCGAAAATTTGTGTGAATTAGCAAGAAAATGTGAGGACCAGAATGATGATCTGATGGAACACATACAGTCCTCTGCACCAAACTGTGGCATGGACTCAAAGACCATTGATTATGCCACCAGTAGTAATGATGCAAGCAGTCAGACGAAGCCAAGCAATGGAGAACAGGCATTTGAATCAAACCCACCAGATGCCAGCCTGGGCAAGGAGACTTGCACGTCTACAGAGAGGTCAGAGACAAACCTGAACTTATCCATAAATGACACAAGTGACACATCTAGCAAAGATATGGAGATGAGTCCAGCATGCAAAGTGCCTCTGCCCAGCAAATCTGAGGAAAACGCTCCTGCCTGCTCTGAATTGCAGGAGTCCCATTCAGGAGTTGGCTCAGTAGTGGAGACCAAACCCCCAATCCACAGTCCAGAAGCTGTAGAGAATGTCACAAATGAATCTGAAGTGACACCCATGGAAACGGATGATGCAGAGGGGCAAAGCTCTGGTGCTGGAGCTTTTGTTCTTGGAATTGGTGATAAGGTTGAGCCTGAAAGTAACCAGACACAGATGTCTTTTCCAGAAAGGTATTGTGATTTTGGGAATATAGCTCTGTATTTCCTTAATTGGAAAATGGTTTTGAAATTAAATATCGCTACTAGGGCACCAAGTCTGGCTGAAAATTATTATAAAATTATTTTTGTATACTGGCCAATATTGAAGTTTTATACATTTTTTTTTTTTTTTTTTTGACATGTATCATTTTCATTTTTCGTACTTTTAATAAACTAAGTGAATTTACACATCACAGTATGATTTTTTTGAGATTTGCTAAAGATTATACCATTCAAAAGTTTGTTGTTGTTAAGATTTTTTTTTATTATTATTGTTTTAATGTTTTTAACCCTCTGGCGCTATTTGCGTGTCAATCAAAAATGACAGAATTTTTTTTTATTTCAATGAAATGATTGTACTATATTTTAGTTTGATAATGTTTTTTTTAATTTAATATTTAGAATTTTTGGTTACTAAATTATATTTATGCAGTAGTTATCCATTCACGTTTTGAGCATGGACCTGAAAATGAAATTTCCAACTTAAACTGTCATAAATCTTAAATGCTTTGAAACACAGGCTTAAGTTTGGTCTCTTTTTAACGATGACTCTTGGCAGATTATTGCTAAAAATGCACAAAAATACCATTAAATCAAAGCCATAAATTTAAACAAACTGTTCCAAATTTGGGGTTGATATCTCAAAAACTGAGCTTTCAGTAAGAATTTTTTGTGAACAGTATGAAACGTTTCCATTGGATAAAATTCGTCTCCAATAAATTTCCAATGTGGTCATTTTTGAATGGTAGCATACATTTGTTAATGTTTTTAAATTATTAGTGTTTTTAAAGTGGTGACATAGGTAATCTCAATGTAGAAATAGGCAAAATTACATTGCACAATTAAATATCCAATATCTGCTAATATAAATCCAATAATCGATATGATGCAGATATCACTGAAATCATATGACAATATGAAATAAACAGGATGACAATAATAATGCAATTTTTTTTTATAATAATTATTATAATGCTGTAAATTATAACGATGCAAGTAACACCATTTGTTGGTTGTCTAGTGAGCAAGTGTCAGCAGAGCAGAAAGAGCCGGAATGGCGCGGGACCCCAGTAGAGGAGCTTAGAAGAATGCCTTGGTGTGGACAGTCCCTGCCACACCTCAGGGCAACATACAATCACAAAATACTCATCAGGGTAAGCCACGCTGCTCTTCACAGCACTCTGCAGCGACACTGTGATGGTCTTGGCCAGCGCCTAAGGGCTTCCTGTCAGTTTGAGTCTATTGCCACTGTGGATGGCCAAGCAGCTCTACGCTTTTCCCGCACAACATAGAACTGTTTTGATGTTTCATTGAAAGGATTTGAAGTGGGTGGATAGTACTTAAATTGTCCTTACAGAAGCTAGTTATTACTTTTATATTTTACGTCACAAGTATTTGAGTCTGTAGCAGACTTTTTCATTTTTTAAACTGATTCGTTTTTAGAGGCAACCAATGAAAGCAAAAAAAAAAAAAAAAAAAAGTTTTAAAGTATCATGACATACTGACCTGATTAAATAACTGTTTGTTAAAGTGATTAAAAGGTCAAATTAATTAGTAAATACCTAGTCTCTCACTCTGCTCTGCTTTATAGACAGACCTGCTCAAAGAAGGACAAGTCCCCGTTCCATATCCAGGCAAATACAGTGATGTCTGGGATGAGGTGACTGTAAAAATGCCTTGTTCAGACAACAACCTGTTTCCTAATGAGGTAATGTCTTTTTTTTTTTAATAGTGCCATTAAGAAAATTCATTGTGGTTTAAATTGAGAAGTTATATAGACTTTGTCCACTTCTATAAAAGTGGACTTGTTCAATAGCTAATACTGTTTATTAACCGTAATGTAAAGTGATTGTTTAACATAATTATCATACATCAACAGTTTGGGGTTGGTAAGATTTTTAAATGTTTTTAAAGAAGTCCCTTATAACAGTAGTATTGTGAAATATTATTGTAATTTAAGTAACTTTTTATTTTAAAATGTAAGTTATTCCTGTCATGCAAAGCTGAATTTTCAGTGTCATTACTCCAGTCTTCAGTGTCACATGATCTTTCAGAAATCCTTTTAATGTGGGGATTCGGTGCAGAAGTAACATTTATTATCAGTGTCAAAAACAGTTGTGCTGCTTTCTCTTTGTGAAAACTGTATTACATTTTCGTTCAGGATTTGATTAATAGAAAGTTCAAAAGAACAGCTTTTATTTGAAATAGAAATCTCTTGTGAAATTAAATGTCTTCACTGTCACTTTTGATCCATTTAATGACTCATTGCTGAATAAAATTAATTTCTTTCAAAAACAAAACAAAAAAACTTACTGACCACAAACTTTTGAGCAATAGTGTATACATTGTATATGTGATGTGTATGTCTTGTTTTCAGGATGGAAGTGCAGTGCAAAGTCGATGGGATTTGATTCGCAGTGCTTTGAGAGGAGAATTTAAACGTTCACATGACATTAGGGTAGGTTTTAGTTTATGTCTTGCAAACTTTATGACCATGAACTGTCAAATGTCAACATGTGTAGGTATAATGCCTAAATATAAGAGTTGTGTTAAATGAGTAAGTTATGAATCCCACCAGAGGGTGGCAGGATTGCTCCAAATGTGAAGCATCCTTTTTTTTTTTTTTTGCTGGTCTCTAGTTGTCTTGTAAATGTTATAGTTTGACCAAAATTGTATTATTAACTTATTTTAATGTGATTCAGTGGCTTCCCTTTTCTTAGAAATGTAAACAAATATAAATTTGAGGTTTGCATTTTTTTTTTAATGGTTAATATTTAAAAAAAATAAATAAAATGAAATGTTTTTAACTGTTTTAATCTTACAGGATGCAATATTGAGTTACAACACAGTGCATGCTAAAAGATGGGACTTCACAGCTTTGAACCTACTCTGCGATAAGGTAAGGAATGCATTTTGTATGTGTGTGTGTACATGTAAAATAGAGATGACCAAAATATTGTTGTTAGTGTCCATTTGTCCATTGGATTTATGCCAATATTTCATCATGTGTTAATGTACGAAGCATTTGACTTACCCCATCTGGATGTAGTTCAAAGCATCCCAAATAATGTGCATGCAGATGGTTGATTTGCATTTGATAGTGTCATTAGTGGAAATGAAATCAGAAAATAATAAATTAAATCTACAACTTGCACAAACCACTAATGAGTTTAAACAATATGTACATGCACAAATAATGAGTAATTTAGTTTTACATTATGCTTGTACAGTAAAACAGAATTCAGCGATAAAGTCAGATTAATTGGGTTCTCTGCCAGTGCTAGAAAAAAAAAACATTATACATTAGTTTATGTCAAGTGGCCCCAGTTGGTTACATTTCATTTCATGATGCTTTTTTGATTATCTGTAACTGCACCTGCCATAAAATAAAAGTTCTAATGTTGTGGCGTTAATGAAGTAAGCATCCTAAAGTCTGATTTCTTATGGTGTGTCACATTTGGGACCAGAAGGCCCCATGATACTAAAAATGTTCCATCATTGTTTAGTCTGACTGGTTTGAATTTACTGGCACACTAAAGGCATTACGCTCTTCAGTCAAAGAGAAGAAGCAGGTTAGCCTCCAAGTGGATACGCACCAAGCAGTCCGCGTCTGCCCCTTCTGCTACCTCGTCCCTGGGGATCTCTTTGCATCCAGCAGTAGTCAATTAAGACAGAGGTGGGCACTCAGCATAACGAGCAGCAGCTGGCAGAGGAAGGCCAGGGAGATGAGGGTCCTGTTTACTGCAAATAAACACACTCAACAGATGGACCACAGTCTTCCACATAGCCAGAAGGTCTTGATGGTGGCTCTAATAGGGAGGTGACTTAAGAACGCTTGAGGTTGACTTCTCTTGTTCCACAAAGAGCTTGACTTGAAACTTTTGGTTGTTTTCTGCCACAGTGTTCTTTGCAGTCTTGGCTAACTTGGTACGTCAGTTTGCATGTTTTTTAAATTGTGTAGCTACAGAAGAAAAATTCAACATCAGTTTTTGTTTTTGCTTGAGTTGTAACTAGTGGAAAAAATTGGCACCGGTTTTCTGAAAGCCCTGCTGCCCACACAGCTTAAAAAAAACTATTAAACTATTAAAACTATTAAAATATTATCTGAAATATTACTATTACTATTTTTCACAGTAAATAAAATTTGTCATGATTTCTGACTTTAGGCAGCGTGAAGAAAGCAGGATGAAAATAATATTATAATATTACTCTATACTTTATGTAAAAATCATTGCATTGCACATTTTTAAATATAATTACTATCTTAAAGGGTTAGTTCACCTAAAAATGAAAATTCTGTCATTTATTACTCACCCTCATGTCGTTTCACACCCGTAAGACCTTCGTTAATCTTCAGAACACAAATTAAGATATTTTATTTGAAATCCGATGGCTCCGTGAGGCCTCCATAGGGAGCAATGTCACTTCCTCTGTCAAGATCCATAAAGGTACTAAAAACATATTTAAATCGGTTCATGTGAGTACAGTGGCTCAGTATTAATATTATAAAGTGTCGAGAATATTTATATAAAAACAAAATAACGACTTATTTAGTGATGGCCGATTTCAAAACAATGCTTCAGGAAGCATCGGAGCATTGTGAATCTGTGTGTCAAATCTGCAGTTCGGAGCGCCAAAGTCACGTGATTTCAGCAGTTTGGCTGTTTGACCCGCGATCCGATTCAGCAGTGTTTTGAAATCGGCCATCACTAAATAAGTCGTTATTTTGTTTTTTTGGCGCTCCAAAAATATTCTCGACACTTTATAATATTATTATTGAACCACTGTACTCACATGAACTGATTTAAATATGTTTTTAGTACCTTTATGGATCATGACAGAGGAAATGTCATTGCTCCCTATGGAGGCCTCACGGAGCCATCGGATTTCAACTAAAATATCTTAATTTGTGTTCCAAAGATTAACGAAGGTCTTACGGGTGTGAAATGACATGAGGGTAAGTAATAAATGACAGAAATTTCATTTTTGGGTGAACTAACCCTTTAAAAAGAAGTTAAGCATGGATCAGATTTTCAGAACATCAGTTTGAACTGACAGTACGCAAGATTAAAGGTGTGTTTACATTTGCCGTTGTTCAGTGGATTCACCGAGTTGACCAACAGAAAGCTGCTTGCAGTATTAAGTTCATAAACTTAATACAAAAATTCAAACATCTTTGAATCTTGATCAATTTTCTTGATGCAAATGTAAATTGAAGTCTTAAAAAATGGAAAAGTCTTGTTTTTTGTGAAATGGATGAAAATGAAGCAAGTTTATGCTTGAAACAAGAACAAATATCTGTCATTGAGTTATGAGAACTTCTCTTTGTATTAAGGTGAATTTTTTTTCTCAGCCTATTGGCAGATGTTTGTTCTTTTTTTTAATCATAAACTCACTTCATTTTAATCCATTTCACAGAAAACAAGACTTTATATTTCATATACTGGATATCTGTTTGAAGTTGCATTTTCAAACTCTGAAGTGTTGCTAAAACAACTTATTGGCCCTGTCCCAAATAGCACCCTAAACAGTCCGCACTTTCGTGACATAATTCCACTTTGGCTGTAGGGAATAAGTCTGCTGCAAAGCTCGCTTCATTGCGGGCTCTGCAAAGGTGCGCATTGAGCCCGAATATCGACTGCAAAGGGGGCCCTCGTGAGCACCTTTCTGAAACCTAAAATGACAAATGGGACACCTGGACGCAGTAGCCATTATATGTCCACAAGACCGTAAGTGCATATGGAGTGTCTCTCTAGACATTTACATTTAGAGAACATATTGACATTTTTTCCCCTCAGTTTATTCCTTAAATTTTCTATTGTCTTAAAGTCTTAAATTTACCCTCATAAAACCTACAGAAACCCTGTGCTTGGTTTGTGAGTGACTTCTATGTGAGCTGTGCTTCATATATTTTTACACTATTGACCATTGGCGAACCTTTTTTTTGACCGTGAAATTTTGCTTATGTGATCGCACCTTAATTTCTTGTACTGGTGATTACCGGCCTGATTCGATCACTGGGTGTAACTTTAGTAGGTGGAGCAAAATTTTCAGACAGTGGCCTGACAATACTTGTTGCCCACCAGGCACCAGTTTGATTATACTATATTATTGTTACATGACTGAGGATGTTTTTGAAGCATAGGATTATATGGATCTTTTAGCAGACACTTTCTTATCCACAATGACAACACATTTCGTACTTGTACAGTTGCTAGTTTGGTAATGGTAATAATTTTTGCTTTCCGTAGTTTTAACTCACATTCACTGCGGTTACAAGCACATCTTTAACCACCTTAGTGCTGTGTATGCAGTCTTTAATGGTGCTATAAATAGTAGACTTTGTTTTATAGTCAAAAGCCATTTCTTAATTACAGTAGTATTCTTATAGTTATGGCTTCAGCCAAGAAGTCAGAGTGTCCCCTCCATGCTTAAGATGATTTGATAGAATAATCTCAGACCTGTGTAAATCAATAGCTGTCTGTGACTTTTATGGCTGAATCAAATTTAATTAACCAGAGCCATTAAATCTATAAGGGAGCCAATCAAAGCCATTAGCAAAGTGCACAACGTTCTAATGAAGCATGCTTGAGTGGACCAGCTCCTTAAACTGCCCACTTAAGAGCTTGAGCTGTGCCTTTGCTCTTTGGCTCAAGCACCATGCATCTTCATGTTCCTTAGTGTTTTTCCATCTCTCTGTTTTTGTCATAATAATTTTATTACTGTACTCTTTTGGTGAGCAAGCATCAACCCTTTAGGGCCGTCCCCAGTAATGAGATGCATAAATGTGAGAACAATCGCTCTTGTTATCTATACATTTGGATGTGAATAAAGTCGTTCTCACCACTTGCAGCTGTAGTTAAGTATGCTGGTGCCCATACATGCATACTTTCCCCTGTGTAATGGTTATTTGTGCTTTTGTACTAGTGCGGTTCTCTAAATTGTCTGGGGTATTATTGAATATTATGCATTTATATACAGTATATCATTGCATTTTAATTAAATGCATATTTATTTAGATGCTTTCTAACAGTTCTGCTTGAGCCTGCTCTCTTATTTCCCTGTATCATCAACAGAGGGCACTGGTATGTCAGCCTGGAGAGCTGGCAATTGATTTTCAATTTAAGAGATTAAATGAAACATCACTGAACAGCAGTCAGTTAATAACTGTAAGAGAGTTCTGAATTGTGCATGTCAAATGTGTGCTTGTGCTAGACTGTCAATTAAAACATTTTTACAGCACAATATAAAGCAACAAGACCACATCAGAGTGTAAAGGTGTCCTCCAGCATTACAGTGGTATTTATCAGCTTTTCAGTGATGACACAGTCTAGCAATTTGTGGTGAAACAAAGATGTTAAAGTAATAATATTTTGCACGTAAGCATCAAATATTACTCCCATTATTTCACAATTTCAATTAAAGCTCAAGAGCAACAGAATAATTTACAGTATAGTACTATACATCACATCGTCCTTACAAGATGTGCAAATAGAAAGGCTTTCTGATGTCTTAAAATTGTGTCTGTTACCGCAGGACTCAAATAATTGTCTCAGAGTTGAGCAGCTGCTGGGATTTTGATTGACAACAGAGGTGTAATGGCTATGGAAAGCAGCAAAATACAAATTAGGAACTGTCTTGTCATAAATTGTAGTTGAGCCTCAGCCCTACCCTGAAATGAAAGTGTCAGAGCAGTGGGCTCTGATAAATTCACTCTGCTGGCTCAGTGCACAGAACTCCACTTCAAGCCTCTAGCCCTCCGCAAATGCCTTCGCCTACACAACCATCTTATTTCAGTGTCTCAGAACTGTGGGATTCCCTGCAGCATTCACACAGTGTGTTTGTGTAAGCATACTGACATGCAAAAACAACGCTTATGTAAATCTTGCTATGAATGAAACTTCAAACTGAGAAATTCAGGTTGGTTTGCAAAGGATATTAATCACCCTATTATTTTGTTTTACAGTTCAGTTTTTTTTTTTTTTTTTTTTTTTTTTTTTTTTGGAGATGGTTCACCCAAAATAGAAAAAGCCCCCTTTGATTGAAAATCTAATCAAAGAGGGCATTTGTTGTGTACCTCACCGACTCTCATTGTATGGACCAAAACATTTTCAATAATCTTGAAAATGTATGTTCTAGAAAGAAAGAGAAAGGCTAAACAAAGAATCATACAAGTCTAGAGCAACATGAGGGGTGAGCCAATTTTAATTTTTGTGTTAACTATCCCTTTAATGCCCAAACAACTCTGTAAAATACCAAGCATAATGTCATGTACGCATAATGTAACATCACCAAAAAAAAAATCTGCTATTCATTCTCCTTTTATACGCTCACAAATCAAAAAATAAATAAATAATAATCCCTCCCTCAGAATTCTTATTGGTTGTATTTTGATGGAGACTGTAGTATGTTATCTAACAGGTTCTGGTTGGGCAGAATAAGGGGGAATGAAGGAGGTCATTTGATTTAGTGAGGTCTAACTCCTGCAACCTCAGCTCAGGCCTATCCGGGCTGTCAGCTCTCCTCACTTATTAGACCCAGAGGAGCACTTTACGATGTCAAGCAGGTCATTACTTATGACAGCATTTAGTCAGGCCTCCTTTGCGGGCGTATAAATGCTCCTTGGTTAAATTGTCAGACGAGGCTTCCCGTCCAGAAGAGCCCTGCGCCGCCTCTCCTTCCTCAACCCATTTGCATCTGTTCCAGGAATCCCATTTAATCAGCTGAGCACGGCCAGTAACCTTGATGAAATGGGCCCATGACTGAGCACGCTGCCAATCGCAGCCAATATATTTATAAATAAGTGTGTTGTAAATCTGTGTGATGATAAAACAGTAGCGTATTTATTTTTGCTGAAATCATACAAGGTTGCTGAGCCAGCGTGCGCTGTTCAGACTGAATATCACGAAGCGATGCTGTTTGTCTGACCGGAGATCTATGGTGGCATTGGTTAGCTGTATTTTAACCAAGATGAAAAGTGCAGTGAGGGCTTTATTTCCACCTCAGTGATGTCATTGACCAATGGGAGCTCTGCAAAATCACGTTTTTGTAACCTTTGTGCTATAGATCAAGCTTTGTTACTACCTCTTCGGATATGAGTGAGATTTTTTTTTTTTTCTTGCACTGACTACACTGACAAACCAAGGGATTTTATTTATTAAACTCCCTGAATTCAGCTGTTTGGATGCTCCAGGCAGTAGAGAGATAAAATGATTGGTGGGATTGCCCATAGGAACTCCACTAATAAGGTTATTATTACGTTTATTGTGTTTTATATAAGGCACTCTCAGGTTCTATGTGTTTTCTTTGCTACAATTGAAAGCAAGTTTTTTTTTGTTTTTGTTTTTGTTTTTTTTTTGCCGAATGCCAGCAGCCCAGGATGCAAATAATTTTTGTTCACCTATTGATGCCATTCTGACACCATGGCGTCCTATCGTATTCTTTCCTGACAACTGAATAATACTGTCTATGACAAGTCGACAGCTGGGTTCAAGTGTCTTATTCAACAATATGGCTCTTTTTTTCTGACAGTTGTTTTCCATTAAATGGTGTTTTAGGAAAAATGCCCCAGGAGCAGAGAAACCCATGCAGAAAAGGCTTCATTATTTATTCTGTTTTGTACCAGACAGTTGACATTTGATTTTTTTTTTTTTTTTCTTTCTTATTACTTTGAGGACATAACATGGTAATGTTGTCAATCTTTAATTGGTAATAGTTAATGGTATAATTCGTTCTCTAAGCAAGAGGTATCACTGCAATGAAGGCATTCATAAGATTGTGTTTAGTCACAATTTAATAGACAAATATACACTACCATTCCGTACACTACACTATAGAAATTAATACTTTTATTCACCAAGGTTGCATTAAAGTTATCAAAAATGACAGTAAAGACTTTTACATTGTTACAAATATTTCTATTTTATATATTTTTAACTTTCTGACACTATTAATGAATCCTGGAAAAAAAAAATGTCACTATTTCCACTAACAATATTAAGCAGCACAACTGTTTTCAACATTAATATATAATAAGAGATGATTCTTGAGCACCTAATCAACATATTTGAATGATTTCTGAAGGATCATGTGACTGGAGTAAAGACTGCTGAAAATTTAGGTTTGCCATCCATCACAGGAATAAATTACATTTCAAAATCTATTGAAATTAAAAAGTTATTTAAATTGTAATATTTCACAATATTAGTGTTTTTACTTTCTTTGATTAAATAAATGCTGCCTTGGTGAGTATACGAGACTTATTTAAAAAAAAAAAAATCTTTCAGACCCTAAATTTTTAAACGGTGGTGTACATTTAAAGTATGAACAAACCTGTTTCTTTATTTGTTTTTGTTTTGTTTTCTTCAAGTTAAATGAATGACCTCTATCAGTTGTATGAAAACACATGAAACACATTTAAGTTTTCTCTTGCAGGGTTTGGATAGTTATGAAGTAAAGCGTCTATTTAACGTCATATTGCCAAAGATGGTGAAACTGGTTTTGGATACACCCAAGATTTGCACCCAGGTAAGGCTACACATTATAATCATGTCTGGCTGTTAAAGGTCGATGGGCCTATCGTTCTGCGGTGTAAAACCAGTGGCTAGTGAAGGACACTTCCACATGAGCAAAACGGCCTTATTAGGAGCTAAACGAATAGAAGCCACTATTAGACATTCCATCAGCATAATTTCTGACATTAGAACAACACTATTTTCTTAAATATGTCCTGATGTATTTATTCTCGATTTGTAAGATTTCAAAGTACAATTTAGAAAAAAATGTTTGATAGAGTTACAGGTTGCTTATTAAGCTTGAATAGATTAAAGTATTTTTAACCTAAAAAAATACACTAATAAATTTAGGCAAGTCAAGTCTGTTTACCCTTGAACAAGCTAGTTCTTACTCAACCAATGAAACAGTGTTTATGTAAGATCCTGCACAGGCCTTTTCCCCTTAAAAAGGAATCTCTCCTTGCTCAGCTGCACTCTTTTATTTATATACATTTTTATTAACGTTTGCATTGATTATTCATCTATACTGCCCTTAAGAGTCTTTAAGTCCAATCAGTAGAGATAGATGACACTCTCTGTAAATGCTGCTGGCTGATGGTGGGTTACAGCAGGGCGCCTTAATTACTCCTGGCCATTTGCTTAATGTAATTCTGTCTCCCTGTTTGGTCAGTTGCTAAACTAATTATCTTTTCCTCTCTCTCCTCTTCCTCAGCCAATACCGCTGCTTAAGACAAGGATGAATCAGTCCTTGACCATGTCACAGGAACAAATTGCCTGCCTTCTTGCCAATGCCTTCTTCTGTACATTTCCCAGACGCAACTCACGCAAGTCCGAGTATGGCAACTACCCTGAGATCAATTTTTACAGGTACTGCCTCCTCTTCAGTGGGGTCACTCTGGAGACCTGTATTTTGCAGGTCCAGTTATTGATTGTCTGAGGTTTTAGATTTCCATCCAAATTAGGGTTTATGTGTAGGCTGTGAGGTTACTCACGACATGATTTAATTTCGCTTCCCATTATCTAGTAGTCTGTTTCTATTACATTTACAATGGATTTTTTTGCCCTGTTAATGTGGTATGTATAGGCCTCAAAATTCAAATTCAGTGAAGGCTCCACTTTATCAAAATTACACTCCTAAACATTCACAAATCCACACTGTGTTTTTCATTTACAATGAACATTTGCACTGTTCTCACTTTTCCATCATTAAATGTGACCCGTGCTGGTAAAATGAGTCGGAATGCGCACAGGCTAATTTCGAGCTACAGGCAAAACGAGTGAAAAAAGTCAATTTTGGTCGAAATTGAGGTTTTCACAAAAATGAGTTCATTAAGCCCTCGTCTAGCAATCCCAATGGTCCAAATAGCAATTAAACATCTAAAAGTATCTTTATTTGTACATTTTCTGAGAGGAGTACCTTTCCTTTGACCATGAAAAATGCTTTTCTCTGCTCGCTTCTTGGTATCGTTGTAAAGTGCAGTATTCCAACTTTATGCATTTTCATAGTGAATTCTCGATGGCATTAGTCTGTCTGTAACAATGAAATGTGATTATCAAACTCATTCTAATGTAAACAAAACAATCTTCCTTGCGCTGACTGACAGATCCAAAGCATGCGCACAAAGACTCCTCTCTCCTGATATAAACATATACACAGAATTACAGAAAAAAGATTTTTCAAAAAAATCTGTCTTGGCGAGTATTCACACAAACATTATCTGTTATGTCTTAAGTGAAACTTAAACTTGTTGGGGAAAAACATCTCATGTGTAACATATTAGATACGTGTGGTACAGTAGGTCTTAATATGTAGGCTGTCTGTTTCTCTAATGTTAATCAAACAATTGTGGAATCATGGAAAAAAAAGTTGAAAGTGTATGTGTGTGTGTGTGTGTGTGTGTGTGTGTGTGTGTGTGTGTGTGTGTGTGTGTGTGTGTGTGTGTGTGTGTGTGTGTGTGTGTGTGTGTGTGTGTGTGTGCGTGTGTGCGTGTGTGTAATATATTGCCAAAAGCATTGAATTCAGGTGTTCCAATCATTTCCATGGCCAAATCAAGCACCTAGGCTTGCAGACTGCTTCTACAAACATTTGTGAAAGAATGGTAGGCCACATAAAACATCACAGAGCGGGGTCAGCACATGCTGAGGCTCACAGTGTGCAAAAGTCGGCAACTTTGTGCAGAGTCAATAGCTACAGACCTTCAAACTTTGTGTGGCCTTCAGATTAGCTCAAGAACAATGTGTAGAGAGCTTCATGGAATGGGTTTCCATGGCCGAGCAGCTGCATCCAAGCCTTACATCACCAAGTGTAAAGCACACCACCACTGGACTCTAGAGCAGTGGAGACGTGTTCTCTAGAGTGACGAATCACGCTTCTCTGTCTGGCAATCCGATGGACGAGTCTGGGTTTGGCGGTTGCCAGAAGAATGGTACTTGCCTGACTGCATTGTGCCAAGTGTAAAGTTTGGTGGAGCGGAGATTATGGTGTGGGGATGTTTTTCAGGGCTTGGGCTTGGACCCTTAGTTCCAGTGAAAGGAACTCTTAATGCTTCAGCATACCAAGACATTTTAGACAATTTCATGCTCCCAACTTTGTGGGAACAGTTTGGGGATGGCCCCTTCCTGTTCCAACATGACTGCACACCAGTGCACAAAGCAAGGTCCATAAAGACATGGATGAGCGAGTTTGGTGTGGAGGAACTGGACTGGCCTGCACAGAGTCCTGACCTCGACCCTGATAGAACACCTTTGGGATGAATTAGAGCGGAGACTGCGAACCAGGCCTTCTTGCCAACATCACTGCCTGACCTCACAAATGCACTTCTAGAAGAATGGTCAAAAATACCCATAAACACACTCCTAAACCTTGTGGAAAGCCTTCCCAGAAGAGTTGAGGCTGTTATAGCTGCAAAGGTCAGGCCAACTCCATATTAAACCCTACAGATTAAGAATGGGATGTCATTAAAGTTCATGTGCATATAAAGGCAGGCGTACCAAAACCTTTGGCAATATAGTGTATATATTGCTATAGATATGGGTTTTGACTTGGGTTTGTGCCAAATTTGGTGGTATTACCATGGATTTTAAGGTATGGTTGTGAGGTGATTTTGTTTTAGAACCTTCAGAAAACTTTAACTTGATTTTTCTCAAAATTGACTCTATCAAACAGGTATAGCTCAGTTATTTTTTGTTGGATTCCAACAAATAAAAAATCATTCTGAAGGAATAATTTTCATGAATTGAAAATTTGCTCATTGCAACTCATTTTGCCAGCACAGGTCACAGATGTTTTAATATTGAATCATCCATAAGGGAGTGATGATCCTTCAGACCGCAGTTATACTTGTAAGTGTGTTGTAAACAGTCTTTGTCATATTAACTATTTTAGAGTTTCAAGACTTCAGCTATATGGCTGTTGTTAAAAATAAGACTTCTTCTTATGGTCTTGGTTGACTTTCCAACTCCTCATTCACTGTTGTTTGGTTTGATGGATTTTGTCTTGGCTTTTTACAACGTGAAGAGAAGACAACGTGTAGGAGTTTCTCTCCCTTCTTAAATTGCAGCTCTACAACAAAGCCACTCATGTGGTACAGTACTTAAATCAAGCCTTTACGGGCTGATTAAAACAAATGAATGAGATGCTAGAGAGACTGATGTGAAATGCTTGGCCATCCATCTCTTGTCTGTCATCATGCCTACTCGGATGTCTTCCTCTGATGAGCAGGATCCCCCTGCTGCCAGTGCTCATCTCACTGCATGGAGATGTTTTTGGTATTCAACAACAGTATATCGAAGTGTACATATCTGTGACAGCGGGGGTAAGATGTGTCTTAAACTAGGTAGCTGTGCTGTCATATGGCCAGTCCTATAGTTTTTGTCATATGATCAGATATTTTGAAGAGCTCATAATATACAGCTCCCTGTCACAAAGGATTCAAATGATAAAGGTAATATTTATTTATGCTGTAGCAGGTAAAATTAGTTTTATGTTAAATATGTACAGGTTTACAAAAGATAGTGTTCTTAAAAAACTATACATGCACAACAATAAATAATTTCTACACATTTGTAGCTGTGGGTAAAAAAAAAATACTTTTACCAAATGTAATATAAATATTCTGAATATTAAACCTTGACCTGGCCAGTATTTAAAAGTGAATAATGTGCTGAAAATATGACTTCAGAATTTTTTTTTTTTTTTTTTTTTTTTTTTTCGCAGTTATGTTCATTTTTCAATGAATATGTTCAAATCTTTCACGTATTTCCCAATTATTAAACTTACTCCATGGCCTGACACAGTTTACCACTAATGTGGGTCGAGTTGTCTATGGAGCACTTTTTCTACATAGCAAAACATTTATAGAAAAAGTTGTAATACTTTGGCGCTGTGTTTGTAAAGTAATGACATGAGTTTTGCCCTGTACTATCTGTTTGTTCCACCAATGGAGTTCAGGAAACCTGTTTGAAAACAGTAATTATTTTAAGTTTGTGATGATAGTGGTGCAGAAATTAGACACTTCATCTTTAATATGGCAAAAATGTCTTCTTGTAAAAATTCCAGTCAAATATTGTTTCTGCTGTAATGAAGTTGTTTTCATGCAAGCCAGAGTAACAAAACCATCCTTTAAAAGCTCTTTGGGAAAACTGTCAGTGGTTCATCATGCCGCACACTTGCAGAAGAACGCAGCCCTCTGTTTTACTCAGTCATGCTGAGATGGCTATTGATTCCCTAGGCACTTCAAGTACTTATACAATCTCCTAGACTTACAGAGGATATAAATATAATACATTTGGCTTACATTTGCAGCCATTACCTTGTTTCTGCCTTTATTTTCCCTGCTGGACATACTTAAAGTGCTCTAGATAATGAAGGTCTGAGCGATATCAGCATTAAACCTAATTGGTCATTCAGGTGAACACAGTGATACAAACTGTGTACCAGCATTCTACACTAACAAACAAGTTAGTGTATGTTGCTATGTTTTGTTTTGTTTTTTTAAACATTGCATTATTTAGGACAGTGTGGGCCGTGGCTACAGCCATGCCACAGAAAACAAGTTTCAGCAAGACCGCAGAGCATCCAGACGTGCAGATCGTTATGGTGCGGCCCACTTTAATTGAGTGACTGTCCATCAGTTTACTCATTGGCTTGAGTACTGCCGCTATCAAGCACCAGGCAATTTAGAGATTGCTTGTTTGGCAGAGCTGTCAAAGTCTGCCCTCTGGGAAATGACATATAGGCTGGCTGAAGATATATTTACTTTAGTTTCAAAATGTGCACATCAAAGCAAGCTTTCCTGCGCTGCGGTACACCTGCAAAACTATGAATACAGATCCACCATTGAGTTCTGAACAACTGACTTGGTTTCTTGAAAGATTCAGATTAATTATAGTCTGGTTGGGAGCTAACAAATTGACTTCTACTTGCCATGTGTGTCGGTTATGTCAGACTTGCATTGTGTTGTTGTACATCGATTGCATTCATAGAATAATATTTAGGAGTGAATAGGATGAATTGTGTCAGTTTTACTTAACTCTGCTTTTGTAAAGAAGTAATGGTTGTTATATTGGATGTCTGTTATCATCAACTCAAATTTGACTGCTTCAATATCTTTGACTTACAATAGATAACTTTCTGGGAGTAAATCATTGATCATATTTTTTCCACAAATTAGGCAGCACAAATGTTTTCAACATTGATAATAATAAGAAATGTTACTTGTGTACAAAATCAGCATATCAGCATTAAAATATTCATCAAAAAACCTACTCTTTAGCCAAATAATTATGGATTTTATACATTGGCAATTCAACAACATGTTTGTAGATTTTTAAACCTGGTCACAAAACTCATTTCGCCTGCCATGCTCTTTTCCCTTGTGCATTTCATATTCGCAGTAATCAACACTGTGTACCCACCGACACATCTTACCCTACTCTCCTCTACTTTTTTCCTCTTTTTTTTTTTTTTTGTTTTTTGTTTTTTGTTTTTTCATTTTGGCACAAGAAATTACCAGCTTGTCATGTTATTGAAATCAGGTTTATAAAATACTTTAATAGGTACTTGTCCTATTGAATCAATCATATTTTCTCATATTAAAGGTCAACAATCAGTTTAACTAAAAAGCAGCTATTTTCAGTCAACAACAGGTTGCCTTCCGGGCTACATTACATAAAATCAGCTCCACCATCAAGAAGAATATATATAGGAAGTTTCAATAACTCCGTCTTCCTTCCCAAAGGGCTTTTAGTGCATCAGCTTTTCCTCTGTCATTTTATTTGTTCCACCCTTTTTTTCCTGCTTATTACATTGGCATCAAGTAAAGAGGATGGATGAATGCAAGTGGAAGATGGTTAGCTTGAAGACTGCAGTATTCTAAATGGAGAAAGCCATTTGTTGGGGTAGGGGAGGCATCACTGCTGATCACTTTAAGGGCTTTTGCTATTTGGGACTTTTAAAAGCAAGCCTGCAGTTCCTTAATGTCTTTAAAAGAATGAGAAAGTGTTCCTCTCTCCATCCTTTGTAAAATGGGACATGAGCGCAGCGCTGAGCCCGCAGGCGCGGGTCCGTATCATTGTTGTCCTGACAGAGAGCCCATCACAGGCAGGCTTGCTGAGCAAACAGGACTTGTGAGATGAAGCGGCAAAGTCCGATCACACGGAAGGCCTATTTCTCCTCACGTGTTCCCAAGAATGAGGCACTAACCTGCAGAAGTTAGCGATGAAGCTCACATACGTCACAGTGACTTTGGGAACTAAAACATCTCCCTCTAATAGTCGTTTATGCCTGTGTGATAATTGCCCTCTGAAATTAAACATGGATGGTTTTTGCTAGTGTATGTACCTAATCAACACTTGTGTATCTTTATCTTTCTATAGACTGTTTGAAGGTTCCAATTTTCGCAAGATTGAGAAGCTCAAAACTCTGCTGTGCTATTTCAGAAGAGTCACTGAATCAAGTAAGTCTGCCAAACTGTACAAAATATATGCTCTGACTTTAATGTGGTACAATTGATGTTTATTATATTCCTGTTTGTTTTTTTTTTTCTACATTTTCAGTGCCCACTGGCCTTGTCACATTCACAAGACAGTGCTTGAGCGTTACTCCAAAATGGGAAAGGTACACAAGTTTAAATACATATTTATAGTGCTTGGTGTTAGGGGTGTAACGGTACATAAACATGATGGTTCGGTATGTAACTCGGTATTGAAGTCATGGTTCGGTACAGCAGGAGGAAGAAAACTAAACATAAAATTGCTTCTTTTTTTTCTTTTTTTTAAACTGTTTAATTGAACAGATTATGTCTCTCTCTCTTTAAATAAATTCAATTATAATTAATATTTTCATAAGGATAAAAAAACCTATCTTAGCTAATACTTAACAATATACAGGGAGCCCTTTCTTGCACATTACTATAATATTAAAGGTTACAATTAACAACAGAGCCCAAACTCTTAAATTCAGTTAATATTTATTTTTAGATATAATAACAATCAAATAATAAAAAAAAAAATTGTTTTCCATTACCTTCTAAATCTAATTATAAAATTATTTTGCAATTATTTTTCTACTCCAACACATTTTTAAAATATAACCATTTGCACAGTTACTGTCATAGCTTTTCATGATAAATTTATTGAAACGTACATTAAATAATTAAGACATTACTAACATAAAGTAAATATGATGATGAATATATAAGCTAATATAGTGCATATATTTAGTGAAATGCTCCCTTCTAGAGTTAATTTCTCTGGTGAACTAACATGCTGTAGATACTAAATGACTTGCCTGAGGTAAATGTAATGCTATGAGATATTATTTTCAAGCTGTTTTATTGATGCATTTCCACAGTTGAAACACTGGTTGAGGGATTACACGTAAACATCTATGCATAGATTGTCTGTTCTTCTTCTGCTCTTTTTCCTGTTGTGGCGATTAGCAAACAGCATTGCATTACCGCGCATGCCCCCTTCTGGATTGGAGTGTCGCCTTTGACTGACTGTATTCGTCGTCTCACTGTATGCACTGAACCATGACGTCCGTACCATGATGAATACATGTACCGTTACACCCGTTATACTTGTCTGTACAACACCGTTATACTTGGTGTACAATGTTGTTGTTGGGTTTATTCATTACTACTTATACTTATGATAGATATATGTATACAATTTTATGTATAATTTTATTTTTCTCGTTTTAATTAACATGTGATTTGTCCCTTTGAGGGATCAATAAAGCTTATTTTATTTATCTTTATAGTTCACAAGGTAGAAGCATAAAAAGAGTATAGTGATTAAAAAAAAAAGTATTAGTTTCACATTTTTTTGAATGTGCTACAGCTAGAAGGCTCTCTGACATTTAAAGTAGTTCACAGAGATCACTCCTTTGTGCTTGATAAATGAACTTTGGCAATATGTAGTCACTTTGGCCAATTGCTTCCTCTGGCAGTGCAAAACCACCTCTTTGTTTTGCTTATTAGAGAAATCTCACTGCTGAGATGGTTGTATTTTAAATTGTCTTAATGTCATGATTGTAACCTTCCACTCCTACTTCACTATAGCATTTCTAACCTGCCTCTATTTATAATGCAGTTGTTTAACAGTACAAGTAAATGAATGTTTTAGGAAGTGGTTATTTTGCCTGTAGTGTTTTGATGGAATTTTATTTTTGACCTTTTAGCTCAAAGACACAGCTCACCCGTCTTCATATCACCTGTAAGGGCACTATAGAGAAGGAGGGCAATGGGATGCTTCAGGTGAGAATATCATGCATGGGTTGTTTAGTTTTAACTGTGATATCTGTCAAGCGTGAGATTACTTTGACTGACACAGAATACCTTTTCTATCATCTTTCCTCTCTCCTCAAGACATGCCTGCATAGTTGTTAATTATACTTTTTTTTTCCATGTTAAATGTGCTCTTTCTGTTCCATCTGTAAGTGATTCAGGTGGTTTATCCTGAACAAAAACACACTCAAATGCGTGCACACAAAATAGTATTTCCCCAAACTATCATTGGGACATTCTATGTAATTGGGACCTCCTACAGTTTGTCTTACATTTTTCATTATTTCAGTTTTTTAAAGGTGCCCTCGAATTAAAAATTTAATTTATCTTGGCATAGTTAAATAACAAGAGTTCTGTACATAGAAATGACATACAGTCAGTGAGTCTCAAACTCCATTGTTTCCTCCTTCTTATACAAATCTCATTTTTTTAAAAGACCTCCGAAGAACAGGTGAATCTCAACATAACACCGACTGTTACGTAACAGTCGGGATCATTAATATGTACGCCCCCAATATTTGCATATGCCAGCCCATGATCAAGGCAGTACACAAGGGCAGGCAGTATTAACGTCTGGAGCAACGCAGCCGAATCATCAGACTAGGTAAACAAGCAAGAACAATAGTGAAAAAATGGCAGATGGAGCAATAATAACTGACATGATTCATGATAACATGATCCATATTTTTAGTGATATTTGTAAACTGTCTTTCTAAATGTTTTGTTAGCATGTTGCTAATGTACTGTTAAATGTGGTTGAAGTTACCATCGTTTCTTACTGTATTCACGGAGACAAGAGCTGTCGCTATTTTCATTTTTAAACACTTGCAGTCTGTATAGTGCATAAACACAACTTCATTCTTTATAAATCTCTCCAACAGTGTAGCATTAGCCGTTAGCCACGGATAGCACAGCCTCAAATTCATTCAGAATCAAATGTAAACAATATAAAAGTATACAATACTCACATAATCCGACGCATGGATGCAGTATGCATGACGAACACTTTATAAAGATCCATTTGAGGGTTATATTAGCTGTGTGAACTTTGTTTATGCACTGTTTAAGGCAAGCGCAAACTCCGTGGGCATAGAGCACGAGAATTAAAGGGGCAGCAGCATAAATCGCCTCATATTTAATGATGCCCCAAAATAGGCAGTTAAAAAAAATAATTAAAAAAAATCTATGGGGTATTTTGAGCTGAAACTTCACAGACACATTCAGGGGACACCTTAGACTTATATTACATCTTGTAAAAAAAAAACGTTCGATGGCACCTTTTAAGACAAATACATTTTTGTTGGTATATCTTTATATATCCATTTTGTTTTTAGTGGGTTTTTTTAAGGAGCACAAATTGCACTTTCTTGTCGAATATCATATTCATATTGGGTATGAGTGCCATGCAGTGAAAGCAAAAAAAAAAAAAAAACATCTCAGTTTTGACCCAGCTGACTGAGGTTCTGGAGATCCGTCGGACTCGATCACGTCCCTCCCTTCACCTCTCGAGTTCATCGCAGAGTCTGTATGCTGGGGTCCTCTGCCCTGCTCTCCTTTTCCCATCTCTCCCAAGTTGGGGCAGGGCACACCCTGACAGCTGATGGGCACACATGAACAGCCCTGGGAGGTCCCAGGAGCCCGGGGTCCTGCCGGCCAGATTGACGGATGTTTCCGGAAGGGTGGGACGGTCTGACAGGTTGTCAGTAGTGCTGAGGAGAGGCGGGGCAGTCGGAGCTGGAGTTGAGTGACCTGATCAGCGAGATCATCTGGCAGCCTGCCAACCTCCCTCCCCTTTTCTCCTCCATCTCACTGAGGAGGCTGTGGCCCAGTGAGTCCGTCCTGACAGCCTGCAAAACACAGCCTCAAAGGGGTCCTGCACTTCCCTTGTTTACCTTTTCAAAGCTGTCCTAGGCCAATATTAGCACTGCTACCCACACTCCCAGTCTTTGAAATATAAAAATGCATAACAATAGGAGACAGCTCTGAAGGAATGTCCTTCACAACAGAATTTAGCTGTGCCACAAAAACAAGCACTCATGCATTATCTTCCTTACTTACTTCTCCTGCTCTTTATGTTCATGGCCTTTTTTTTTTTTTTATATAATGCAATATGATGTGCAGAAGTATGACAAATACAATATTATTACATGCGACAGTAGCTTTAAACCGTCTGCCTGGAAGCTGTGAACACATGTGTTTGCGTTAAATGACCTAGCTAATGGCCAATGGTTAATAGATCCATTATTCAGAATAGAGGGAGTCTTGGCAACAACCTGCAGGGTCACAATGGATAGATATATATATTATTATTATTTATTTTTTTTTTTTTCATTTAATCATGTGTTCTTTTTTATTTATTTCTGTTTTACATCAGTCAGAATGAAATGATTTAATCAGACCTTTGTAATAATGTTTATTTTTATTATTTTTAAAATTATTATAATAAAATTATTTTTATTACTCCTTTTGTTTGACATTATTAGAAAAATAAGTTATGTTAATTTTATTTATTTATTTTTTTGTGTTTTACATGTGTGAAAATGTTTTCATCAGATATTTATTATAATGTTTAATTATTTTTATTTTCTTATATATATATATAATTTTTTTTTTTTTTTTTTTTTTTTTTTTTTTTACCTCAGTGAAAATGTTTTAATGAGACTTTTATCAAAAGATGATTTTTTTTTTTTCTCTCCAATTATAATTACAATTTCATGGCTTCCAAGAAATCTTATATCCAGTACATTTTCACAATTTTTTCACCACCAGCAGGACTAGCAAAAAGTTAATTTTGTATTTGTACATGCACCAAAAATTGTGCACAAATTTAAGGTCTCCTGAACTGTGCAGAAAATTCTCTCCTTTTACTTTACCCATCTTTTGTAGTTTTACGCACAGCCGGGTACAGCACTCTATTTTCCACCCCTGTGCGTTTTAGCACCCTGTCTCTTACCAAAATGTATAATCTCTGGTGACATCCTGGACAAACAGCCTGGCTTGCAGTCTCACCATTTGAATGTTCAGACAAATATCATAGATCTCTGTACCATAACACAATTTCACACCATGTTCAAGGATGAAATTGTTTTTTTTTTTTTTTTTTTTACTCTCCAGGCCAGCTGAACAATTTTGCAGCTGATGAATATGTGTTTTTATTTGTGCTGCAGGTGGACTTTGCGAACAGGATGGTGGGTGGAGGGGTGACAGGTATGGGGTTGGTCCAGGAGGAGATACGCTTCCTCATCAACCCTGAGCTCATCGTATCACGCCTCTTCACTGAAGCCCTGGACCACGACGAGTGCCTCATCATCACAGGTCAGCTCACACACACACATGCACAGGAGTGGAAACCGTTCACTCCTCCCTCCCGTCTGTCCTGCACACCCTCACACATCCCTGTCTGATTGATGTCAGCCATCCTTGAAGTATCTTGTTCCTCCCTTCTGGCTGTTCAAACACCTGTTTTCTAAAAAGTGTAAAAATATTTTTGAACTTGGATGAACCTGTGGCTCATTATATAATAGGTTGGCATGGGAATCATGAGGAATTTAACGATTCTACTTCAATGGCACATGGGTTTTTAACTTTTTCGTTCCAAGGACCCCCCAAAATTATGATGATGTTTTTGCGAGGGACCTCTTTCAGAAAATATTGGCAGCTGCATTTATACTGTGTGATTTAAAAATATTATCATGATGATATTACACTTACATATAATCATTTAGCAGATGCTTTTGTCCAAAGCAACTTACAAATGAGAACAATGGAAGCAATTAAACCAACAACTAACCAACCAGGGCAACTATATGCAATTGCTATAAAGATAGCTTGAAGTTTACAGTGTATCTTGTAAAAACATGAAAATAAACATATTAAATTAAATTCAAATTGAGTTATATAGTACTTTTCACAAAATAATATAATTTTTTAGAAAGCATAATAACAATGATTGCAACAAAATTTCGGCCTTCAATACCAATACAATAATCCATTTAAATCACTGGTTGGAGATGACCACAAGTAATTCAATGGTGCATTGAGTGAGTCAAATTCATTCATTGAAAAGATTCATTCACAATGATGACGCCACTGTCTCAGTATTTTAAATACTTTGTTTGAAGGAAGATTGTAGACATTCAAAAATTAGGTATTTATATTTGATGCAGGCTTCGATTAAGGTGAGATCAGGTTTGTTTCCACTAATGAAGTCAGTTGTTGTAATCAGAGATCTCTAAAACTACATTTAGTGAGCTGAGTAGCACATTGCATGTTTTTGCCGCAAGTAATTTGCCATTGCCCACAGAAGCTTGTGTATACATTCAGCTCCATTCTTCCCTCCCCCCTGTCTTCCCTCCTCATCCAATTTGAACGTAAATCCATTACATTGATTCACGCTGGACTCAGGGCAGCCCTGTTATTCCTCATTTCTCTCTAGCTGAATTGCCCTATTCTTCACCCTCCAACTCACTGTGCTTGAGTCAACACGTTAAGTGACAACCCCCCTTTCCCTCTCACTTCATATCTCTCCCTCTTCTTCTGTGTCTCTCTCTGTCCCTACGCTGTTCTTCCATCACTCTGTTCCTCCTTTATGAACTGTGCTCTTTGACTGAGTTGCAGCATTGGAGAGGAGCCCAGGTCATGAGTAAGTGTCCTGTATCCGATACATTACAAAGAGTTTGTTTTTTCACTTCCTCACTGGTTGTTTGTAACATCTGAACCCTGCTTTTCCCTTCCTACATCTGGCCCTGTTTAAACCTGGTATTCAAATTCATTTTGGTCAATCGGAACAGAAGTAGATGAGGAAGACCCATACCTGTTTACATCTGGTATTTTAATTTTAATTTCTTTTTTCCACTTTCAACCACTTCTGTCCTGATTTCTTCTAGGGGAGGGACTATGGGTGGGTAAATGTACTATGTATTGTGTTTTTTTTTTGTTTTTTGTTTTTTCAGATCTTTAGATCTAATGGACAAAATAAGCTTGCGCAATTTACATTTGAACTCGACCAGAGACAACGGAAAAACATACGGAGAGCAGTAGGAGAGCTTTTGTTTTTGCTCTGATAGCCACAAGAGCATGGCGAATGCTGTGAGTGCGTGTTAGAAATCAGGGATGGTGAGAGAACATTGTGCTTGGTACATTTTTTTTTTGTCTTCAAACCAAACTTAGGTTTCCAGCCAACAAAATTTAACTCCCATCTGGGTAGCTCGCTTCCCATAATGTTTACTCATTAGGTCAGTAGACAGAGAGTAGGTGGTCTTTTGTTGCTGTTCAAAGGCATTTGACCACATGAGCATTTTCACTACAAAAGCAATCCAAATGCATTTTCGATTACCTCTGCAAGTGGTCGAAAGTGGACAAGTTCAAAACTTTTTAGACCCCGTTTACGACTGTATTTACTGTCGTCCAATTGTTATCCATTCAACCAAAACGCATCTTGATACCAGGTGTAAACAGGGCCTCTGTTTTTGCAGAACCATACGCACACATAAGGGAAATCAAAAGTACCTGTTCTAGTGCCAACAGTGGTGATCATTAATATGTATGACCCCAATATTTGCATATGCCAGCTCATGTTCAAGGCATTACACAAGGGCAGCCAGTATTAACGTATAGAGCTGTGCACAGCTGAATCATCAGACTAGGTAAGCAAGCAAGAACAATAGCGAAAAATGGCAGATGGAGCAATAATAACTGACATGATCCATGATAATATATTTTTAGTGATATTTGTAAAATTTATAAATGTTTTGTTAGCATGTTGCTAATGTACTGTTAAATATGGTTAAAGTTACCATCGTTTCTTACTGTATTCACGGAGACAAGAGAGCCGTCGCTATTTTCATTTTTAAACACTTGCGGTCTGTATAAAGGATTTAAAGGGGCCGCAGCCTGAATCGGTGCATAGTTAATGATTCCCCAAAATAGGCCGTTAGAAAAAATAAATTTAAAAAAAATCTATGGGGTATTTTGAGCTGAAACTTCAGACACATTGAGGGGACACCTTAGACTTATATTACATCTTGTAAAAACTGGTTCTAGGGCACCTTTTAAAGGGTTAGTTCACCCATAAATGAAAATTATCAAATGAATTACCCTCGAACCATCCTAGGTTTATATGACTTCTTATTTCAGTCAAACACAGAATTATATTAAAAAATGGCTCTTGCTCTTCCAAGCTTTATAATGGGATTGAATAGTAACCAAAAAAAGCACATCCAACTATTATAAAAGTAACCACATGACTCCATGGGGTTAATAAAGGCCTTCTGAAGCAAAGCAATGTGTTTTTGTAAGAAAAATATCCATATTTATAGCTTTATAGACTATAATCACTGGCTTCCGATAACGTCCGTCCACATGTTCACGAGAGAGTCGAGTTCCTCCGACACATGGCGTAGGATGTAGGAGTACCGTAAGCTTAGGTGAGAGTAGACGCCTCTCACGGATCAAACAAATAGGCCTGGGCAACAAACTCAAGCTCCTCCTCCACAAGTCCCTGTAAAGTCATTTTAAAGTATGTGTTTTGAGCTTGTCACACCACAGAAAAATGTGTTATTAACCACCCAGCCAAATTTGAATTATTAAAAAAATCTGCAAGTAAATGAAATAAGTTATCAAAATCTCGAAAAAATAGGCAGCGCTCTCTGCTCTCAAATGCTGGGGGCGTGTCCGCTGTCGGCGTTGAAACCACGCCCACTCGCGAGAGCTGCCGTCTCAACTGACTTTTCTAATGAGTCAAACTGATGCATACAAACAAAAGAACCACGTTAGAGGGTTGCACATTTTAGTAGAGTTACTGTGGAGTACCTATTATAACATAAGCACACACGACAACTTACACTCATTGGGCACGTACTGCCGGACTGTTGTCGAGTCGACAAATGACGGTGCCGCGAGACGGGAGGATGAAGGCCTGGACGGGAGAGACTCTGTCCGGCCACATATATCATTGGTTATCATCGGGACGGTAAGAAGGCCGAGGCGGGAGGGGTGGACGAGGTCTGTTCAGTCACATTCACCAAAAACAGCAGATTATCTGTGAATCCCAGCTGTCTGATGAAAGTTTGTAAAATATCCGGTTTACAACGATCACTTTAGAATCCTTCATATCGTTTTAGGAAATTTAAATAAGGAGACCGATATTGTATATTTTAACAACCATGTAATATGCATTTGCGTGACGAAGGCATTACTAAATGTACAAAGGGCTGTATAACTGTAATGACACTCGAGACACAGCGAGTGAACCGCTGTACAGTTAGAGGCGGCGCCACGCTCGGTGCGTCATCGACAGTTATATAGTGTCAGGGGCGGGGCTATGCTCGGGGGACGATGTGCGTCATTAGACCCCCGTTTTAGCTCCGCCCAAAAAATCCTTAGCAGAGACTTGGTAAAAAAATGTTTAATGCTCTAACTTCACAATTAAGCATTAATCAATTCACAGACTTTGTAATGTGTTTCAGCAATACATTTGTAACATTTATAAAGTGTTTAGAAAGAATTCTCAGAATTGACTTTACAGGGACTTTAAAAATTCTCATTTTAGACTTCTAACTCGTGACCGATGTTTTGTTTTGCTCTATGCTCTGCGCTTCTGCGTTTGTCAATATGTCATGCATCAGATCAAAGTTCACTCTTCCACAGGAATCAACTCATACGGAATCCAGGATCAACGTTCCCCACCCCTGATATAGATATATAAAAATAGTAAAAAATTATAGTATATATCTTTCACCTGTTCCAGAGAATCATTCACATAGTTGAACACTTTTCTCGTTTTTGAGTTCCAGGTGCAGTCACAGCCATGTAGAAATGTTGCCCTGTGATTGGCTGTTGCCTACTCTCACACCTGCTGTCATGCTCATTTCTCATCCACCCATCCCCTCTGACGTCTTCCAAACAAAGCACAGGACACAAACCATTGCGCAGATGCACAAACCATTGATCGATCAAAATCTTGTGCCTTTCAAACCTATGTGTCATTTTCTGGAACACTAGGAAACAGATTTGATAGTTATGGAGCAGAAGTGGCTATACACCATTGAGAAGTCATTTTCAGAGCTGTTCTAGTGAGTTAAAATTCTAGGAAATCAGCCTCAAAGTCACTGTGAACTTGGGAGCTTTCCACCCTGTCACAAAATACCCTCACTTGGAATCAAGCTCAGATATTAGTCATCTCTCTCTCTTTCACTTACGTCTTCTCTCTCTTACCCCTGCTGCCCTCTCCTTCCACTTAATGGTATTACCTCTGGCCACAATGAATGACTGCGGGAACAGCCTTCACTAATGGATTCAGCCATTCCATCACGGTTATTACAACAAACGAAATATTCATCGTCATCTCTGTTTCTATTGCACTGCAACTCGCCTTTGCAGCAAATCATATCCTGCCAGTAATGCATCATGACACAGGCTCCTTAATGCACACTTTCTGCATCAGTACAGTTGGCAGAAATGCTGAAGCGTCGATACAGAGACTGGATTTTAATCTTGTGATTGCTCTTTGTCAGAGTGCCACTGAAACTGGCCACAAACACACTAATTAGATCAAGGTGAGGGTGGAGGATTCTGGAGGTCTTCGTGATAGTAGGGATGTACAGTGTCTGGAATTTACAACATTTATTTATAGAGAACATTTAAATGCAATATAAATTGATCCAAAATGCTGTACAGTGTACAAAGTATGTCTACAAAAGCAAAAGAATAAAAATATAATTTAAGAGTAGATTTAAACATGTCCAGTGAAGGAGCAGACCTCACATGATAGGGGAGATCATTCCAAAGCTTGGGCCCATCCAAAAAAAAATGCCTGATCAACCTTTGATTTGTAGCGACACCGTGGCACAATTACGAGCAAGTAGCAGGATAGTATGGCCCTAGCATGACAGAATGGCACAAGATGATCACTAACATACATGGTGAACGGCCAGACAACGCCTTATATAAAAAGGATTTTAAAATCAACTCTGAATTTAACGGGAAGGCAGCGAAGAGATGCTAAAATAGGGGAGCTATGTTCCCTCTTTTTAAACCTAGTCAAAAGCCTTGCAGCTGCATTTTGAACCATTTGCAATCGTGATAATGAAGATTAAGGGAGACCAGAATAAAGAGTTACAATAATCTAATTCTGATGTTATAAGTGCATGGATCACTACCTCTAAATCTTTACTTAAAGATGCTTCAAATTTGCAATAGATCTCAAATAAAAAAGGCTTCCTCTAATAATAGCACTGATTTATCAAAAAATAGTGAAGAGTCAAAGATCACTCCAAGGTTTTTGATTTGTTTGCGTACATTGATTGAGAGAGGACCTAACTGGGCTTCCAGAGCAGGTGGGAATTTACAGAATTAAAACCTGTTTTATCCTTATTTAGCTGCAGAAATTTGTATGTATTTGTCATCCACCTCTTGATATCATTTACATATTTCAATAACACATCGAATGAAACAGTTGTGTCAAGCATTACTGGAAGGTAAAATGGAAAATTGTCCACAAAACAGTGAAATGAAATGTTGTATTTCTGCAAAATGTGAGCCAAGAGAAGCATACAGTATAAAGGGAAAACGATAAAGGTCCCAAAATGGATCCCTGGGGCACACCACACAAGACAGGCGCAGATGATGAGGAAAAATTTCCTTAATTTACAGAAAAAGTCCTATTCTCGAGGTAAGAAGCAAACAAATGTAATACAGTGCCTTGGATACCATACATTCTAGTCATTCAAGAAGAATGTTATGGTCAATGGTATCAAATGCCGTGGTCAGGTCCAACAAAACCAGAACTACACAAGAGCCTAAATCCAGAGCAAGATATCATTATTTTTTAATTTTTTTATATGGTTATGGTCTCTTAAGAAAGTGGTTTGATTTGAGTCTCCTGAAAAAAATCAAGAAGGAAAACTGTGCAGTATTTAGTCAGAAGCTTTCTAGCTAGTTATAATAAGTACAATACAACTCCAGAAACGTGTACATCAAGTGTCAAACCCCAGGGACACGAATGAACACATCCTCCTGGACGTTTGCAGATATAAAAGGCTTAGTAATTTCCTACCGGAGTTTGTGAAACAATGGCACGAACAAAACAGTCCCGAAAAGACGAGAAGATGTTGGCTGCTTCCTCAGGCGCTCCCTTTATACGTCATGGTTCGCGCCATTCGACGTCATAGGGTGTCGCCGGCCAATAGGATTGGAGTTGTGTGATTCTTGGCATTTCGAACACCTGTCACGAGTGACGGTTCCCCATAGCGCAGTCTAGCGCAGAGTTCCCTTTCAAAAAGGGAACTGTGCAGTATTTAGTCAGAGGCTTTCTAGCTAGTTATAATAAGTACAATATATTTAGTTTTTTCTCATAGAACTGGAAAACTATAGTTTTCTAGAATGAAATAAGCTATTATATAAGTGAATATATGTATACATACTCCTACTACTACTACTACTACTACTACTACTAGTAGTAGTAGTAGTAGTAGTAGTAATTATTGTTATTGTAATAACTGAAGATTTTAAAGAGGCCATATTATGCCCTTTTATAGTCTTGATTTGTTTTGGGGGTTTAAATATGTTGTTTGAACATTCATGAAAATCTATAAGTTTTCATATTTGAATGTAAAAAAAAAAAAAAAACTGTTGCTGCACATCTCTTCCTAGTCTGTCGGTAGCGCTCAGGGCTGCATTTCCCAAAAGCATCATGAGACCATGTTGATCCTAGAGACCATTGCCACCAGGGTTCTCTACGATTAGCTTAGCTCACAATGCTTTTGGGAAACTTAGCCCTGTTTAGTTCCTTTCTCTATGAAGCCCCTCCTTCCAAAAAAGACAATATGCTCTAATTGGTCGGCTGGACCAGTGTGTGTGATTGGTCAACTGCTTTGAGTGTGTTTCAGAAATGTCATGCCACTTGCCATAACCATGGCTTTCAATAGACTACTAACGCAGCTCATCCAGGCTTCTTTTTTTTTCTCCATATGCCTTGGGTGGGAGTTATTTAAATGAGGGACTGCATTTATTCCTGGAAGAAAAACTGAAGAATACAATTGACGCATTTCAGAGAGTTCAGACCTTCTTCATTCTTCATTACACACTAAAGAAAGTTGAAAATGTAAAAAAGCATAATAGCTCCTCTTTAAATCTCACCTATATGCTAATCACAATTTTTTATTTTGCGATTAACTGAAATTATTTCTGTCTATAATATGGTGGGGACAAGAAAATGTTATGCATACTGTTGTTGGAATTGACCCACTCCTTAGGTATACATTTTATTTATTTGCTCTTCTTTCAGGCACAGAGCAATACAGTGAGTACTCTGGCTATGCAGAGAGCTTCAAATGGAAAGCCAATCACAAAGATGAGATACCCAGGTAACATTATGGATTACTGATGATAATAGCTTTAGGAAATGCCTCTTAAATTGGTTCCTACACTTTTATAATGTAGTTAGCTATCCTAAATATAACCAAGCAACCAAGATAGTAAAAATGAGGAAAGCCCTGAATAAAATAAACATCTTTTCCCATGCTCAGAGACGGGTGGCAGCGGAGGTGCACAGAGATTGTGGCCATGGATGCACTGAAATACAGGAATTTCATGGAACAGTTTCAGCCTGAGAAAATGACCCGGGAGCTAAACAAGGTCAGCAAAGGCTTCAAGCAAATGTTGTGCCATGTTTTACACTGATGACATGAAATGGCAAATCCTTGACCTCTGTCAAGCTCTAATGGCCTTTGATTTTCTTAACCTTGCCAATCTGTGTTGCTTAGAGAGTTTAATGAGGCATGACATGAGTCGTCTTGTCAGTCTCTTGTATTCTGCAGTGATTAGCTTGTATATGTTTCACTATGATAAAAGGATGTCTTCTTTTTCCAGGCATACTGCGGTTTCATGCGGCCTGGTGCGAACCCTCAGAACCTCTCTGCTATTGCCACAGGGAACTGGGGATGCGGTGCGTTTGGAGGCGACACTAATCTCAAAGGTACATGCAGGTCCTCACAAAGTGAAGCTACAATTTTCAAGATTGGACAATTCATTCTGAAATTTCATGCACCAATGTTCATGCACCAAAAGCTCACCGTTACTGATATTCCAGCTGTTAATTATTGTCATGTTAAGGGTGATAACTCATAAATGGCTGATATTAAAAATCCATATAGTTTTGTCTAAATAAATAAAACCCATAATCAGAGCTTTATAAATGCTATTTTATGTAGGCATCACAACATTATAATGTAGAGTTTGTAATGTTGTATGTAATCATCATCCAATGTAATCATGCAATCATACAATCATACATCATTTCTGGTTTTGTTGTGTTTTGGCATTCAGACAAAACAGAGAAGCTCTCTCACTTTGTTTTTTGATCCAAGACATGTTTTTTCCACTTTCCTGTTATTGATCAGCTGACACACATTTATGTTTTCTATTACAAGTGCAACTGATTTTCCAGCCTCATCCATAAATTCATAGCAAGCTTGTGACTTTGCCCGCTGCTCATTTTCTGTTGTAAAGATGGAAGCCCATTTCATGAGATGATTCCATCTTTGATAGTTCATCATTGTTGAAACCATGTGGAGCTAGTTAGTTTCTCCCATTGACTTAACACGCAGTAAATTAATCTTGATGCTGGGTTATTTTGGGCCAGTCTGTTTAGTTTAGCGCTGGTTTGACTACAGATTACCCATTGTAATTGGTTGCTCTCATTTGAACAGCATTCATTCATCAGTGGGCTACATTCAACCTCTTTAAATATTTAAAATCGTTAGACTGAATTTGAAGCTGGGTGACTAAGATTGAGTCTCTTAATAGGGGTTGTTAGACATGGATTATTTACCTTTTAAAAACAAATTGGATGTGTCAGTCATTTTCTCTACAGCTAGGAACATGGAGCAAAACTAAAGAATCCCCACTATACCATCAATGATGTATTACACCATATTTTATTTATTTGGGTTGGGCAGCTATCAGTATTTACTGGGAACCCTCAGATAATATTAACAATATATCATAGAGCATACAGCGGTTGATTGACCCTTCATTGTGCTAATGCGGGGTGGGTGGGGTGCCCCCCCCCCCCCCCCCCCCTTCATATTCCATATTCCCATGCATGCGTAAATGTATGCATGTCATTTCTGTTTAGGGATGCGTGCAGTAAAGAGAAATGAATACAAAATATGAAAGGCTTCCTAAATGGTTTTTATGGCTTTAGAAACTTTTTCTCCCTGTCGACTGAATCTGTTTGTCCTTCCAGCTCTGTTGCAGTTGATGGCAGCTTCTGAGGCCGGGAGAGATGTGGCCTACTTCACATTTGGAGATGAAAGACTCATGAGGGACGTCCATGACTTGTACATCTTTCTTAAAGACAATTGCGTCACAGTTGGTAAGAGGCCTGCTACACGTATTATAAAAATGGATGTTTCTCCTGTTCTTATTGGAGGTGGATGTAATTTTAGATATTTTATTATGTATGAATAAATAATAGACAGACTGACGGATGTTTAAAAGTTTTGGGTTGGTAAGATCTCTTATGCTCACCAAGGCTACATTTACAATAGAAACAGTAACATTGTGAAATATTATTCAATATTTAAAGCTGAATATTATATATATATATAAAAAAAAATAAAATAAATTATATATATATATATAATTTATTTTATTTTTTTTAATATATATATATAATTGGCTAATTAAATATGACAATACATTTAACAATTCCTGCAATATTGAGCCATTTGTTTTACATAATTAAATGATACCATTAGTGCTCTTCAGTATTGTGAAGTTCTGCCTCAACTGACCCCGCTGTTTCTGTCCCATTTTTCCTTTCTGACGTTTATTGAAACCTTTTTGAGAAAACGCTGTCAGCCATCTATTGTACTAAAGTGGAGACGGCAGTAAACTCGTGCGCTCTGTGATTTATGAATGGCTCTGGACTTGGCTGACGCCATGATGCTCACCATCCCTCAAATCTTTTTTTTTTTTTTTTCCTCTTCCTCTTTCTCTTTCTCTCTCTCTCTCTGTCTCATAGGCGATCTGTACTTCCACTTAAAGCAGTACTCTAATGTGGTGTCTAAGCATGGCCAGTGGCCTAACATCAGTCTCTATGGGTACATCATGGATAAGGTCAGTACAAATACGGAAGCGGAGTCCAACCCTGGCCCCAGCGACAGCAACTTGACCACTGCGCCTTCCCCCTCTCCTGCAGACTGCCATTAATGCTGGTCAACGTCTAACTGAACCTGTCTAAATGCCTCAGTGCTTTCTTCTCCTTTAGATAGACTTTTTGGGTGATTGTCTAAGATATAGGAAAGTACATTATGCCTTTCTTTTCTACCAGTAAGTATAGGTTTCAAGTCACTATGAATAAGGCGACGGGAAGTATAGCAATAGTCACTCTGACTGTAAATGCTTATTTCTGGTGAACATCATCTAGGTTTGATCTCGGGGGAGTTCTTCCTAGAATGCCACACAGACTTACCTGGGATCAAATTTACTGCATGATCTTGTGGAATTAAATTATCCATTTAAGTTGGGTGACCAAGGTGTAGTCTTGTTTTTTTGTTTATATCCAGAAACTAACAGTGATTCAGAATAAAGTGTTTTGAGATGATTAACAAAATATGCATGAGAAACTCCACAAAATCCACAATAAGGTACCCCGTGACACTTGATTGCAAAATGTATTGCACAAGATTTTTTGCTGTAGAGGGAAAAGTATTGCTGAAATATGAAAAGGTTTGCTAATGAAAGATGTGAAAAAGTAATATTAACTGTCGAACAACAACTTGTATAATCACACTAATGGAACTGCTGCAAATTCAAAATGTGTGAAAACATATAGTCTCTGCATGACATTTTTAGCAATTTATTACACACAAGGTTTTTACTGTTTCATTTATTGTTTTGATTAAAGGCACCTTTAAGAAATAGGGTTGATATTTAAAGGTAGTGAATATTTTCATATGTTTTGCTCTTTATTTTATTATGATTTGATAATTAAAATTGTTGTTTCAGACACTTGTCGGCCATTTTTTTTCAAGGTGGAAGAAAACCTCAGCTTCAAACAGCTTCTTTCTTTCTTTCTTTCTTTCTTTCTTTCTTTCTTTCTTTCTTTCTTTCTTTCTTTCTTTCTTTCTTTCTTTCTTTCAAATATAATGAGGCAATAAGTTTTTCCACTTCTCGTTTCTTGATGCTGGCTATATACATGTTCAGGACTTCTTTGACATGCTAATCAAAACATGCTAATGCTTTTACCCAAGCTGACACATGGATCAGTGCAGAGCTGGTACACTACTTCTGCTTTAAGAAGCGTTCAATTATTTATGCTCAATTACAAAGGCAACTATACAAGTCATAACAATGAAAAAATATCTTAAAGGTGCCCTCTAATGAAAAATTGAATTTATCTTGGCATAGTTAAATAACAAGAGTTCAGTACATGGAAATGACATACAGTGAGTCTCAAACCCCATTGTTTCCTCCTCCTTATATAAATCTCATTTGTTTAAAAGACCTCCGGAAAACAGGCTAATCTCAACATAACACTGACTGTTACATAACAGTCGGGGTGTACGCCCCCAATATTTGCATATGCCAGCCCATGTTCCCAACATTATGAAAGGCATTAGACAGCCAGTATTAACGTCTGGAGCAGCATAGCCGAATCATCAGACTAGGTAAGCAAGAACAATAGCGAAAAATGGCAGATGGAGCGATAATAACTAACATGATCCATGATATCATGATATTTTTAGTGATATTTGTAAACTGTCTTTCTAAATGTTTTGTTAGCATGTTGCTAATGTACTGTTAAATGTGGTTAAAGTTACCATCGTTTCTCACTGTATTCACGGAGACAAGAGCCGTCACTATTTTCATTTTTAAACACTTGCAGTCTGTATAATTCATAAACACAATTTCATTCTTTATAAATCTCTCCAACAGTGTAGCATTAGCCGTTAGCCACAGAGCACAGAATCAAATGTAAACATCCAAATAAATACAATACTCGCATAATCCGACGCATGCATGCTGCATGCACGACGAACACTTTGTAAAGATCCATTTGAGGGTTATATTAGCTGTGTAAACTTTGTTTATGCACTGTTTAAGGCAAGTGCGAGCTCCGTGGGCGGAGAGCACGAGAATTAAAGGGGCATCAGCATAAATCGGCTCATATTTAAAGGGATAGTTCACCCAAAAATGAAAATTTTATGTTTATCTGCTTACCCCCAGCGTAGGTGAAATTTTTTCTTCAGTAGAACACAAGTTGTGATTTTTAACTGCAACCGCTGCCGTCTGTCAGTCAAATAAAAGGGGTGAATGGGAACTTCTACTAAAAGAGTAAATAAAACTTGCTTAGACAAATCCAAATTAAACCCTGCGGCTCGTGACGACACATTGATGTCCTAAGACACGAAACGATTGGTTTGTGCGAGAAACCGAACAGTATATCATTTTTTACCTCTAAAACACCACTATGTCCAATTGTGTCCAACATTCGCTTGGTGATGTCTGATCGCGCTCTGACAACGGCAGTGATGTCTCGCACTCATTGAAGTACATGCACGAGACATCACTGTTGTAATCATCCTTTAGATGCTTATGAACATTTTCATCAGTTCAACCTGGAGCACAAGTATTACTTGGTGACCAAAAGATGGTAATATTCACTATTGTTTCAAAATGGATACAGTATCCCTTGATTTCTCAGATACTGAGGTCATTAAAGGGTCAGACTTTAATAGAAATTTAAATGTCAATGAAAAGAGTTAAGAAGCATTACGTTCCTGTCAACATTTGTTTCATAAAGAATGCAATTGTGTGCATGGATGTATCAAATCATGTTTCTTTTTTTTATATTCTAAATGACGGCTGCCTTTAATAAGATCCCTGGTAAAGGAGGCTCTTGGCTTCGTCTGTTTCAAGAGCTAAAGTCAGAGAGCACCAAAATGACATTTTCACTTATAATTGCATGACCTTACTTGTGCTTCGTTACATGACACTTTTTGTTTGTTTCGATTATAGCACTGATCAAGAGCAGAGAGGGACAAATGTAGATGTATTATTATAATGACGTGTATAACAGCACCATAATATCTGACTCATATGGCACCTTGTACTGTTACGCAGCACTTTTTGTGGTCACAGCTTAAATAAGTGCTGCTCCATATAGTACAATTGTGCACTCTATCGCTAACTGTTTGCATGTAATTTAAAAATCTCTATTTAAGAGTCTGAATTGTTGTATATTTCTTCCACATATAAAAAGGTCACGCATGACTCCTAAAAATCATGCATTTGGCATTTTCTTAATGCTGAATTTTAATCATGTCTGCTTTACTTCTGAAACAACCATGATAGCAGCCCAGTGATGATTGATGACAATGCTTTCTTTTTTTCTGGTTGTTGGCCACTAAGAGTGATGAAAATAGTTTTGAGGTACTGAGGGGGAGGGAAGGCAATTAGCTCAGACTGTAAAATCCGCCAACATAAAGACCATCAATCTAGATGACTGAAACCACGTTCAAGTGAATTCTGCACAATCTCTACGAAAATTAGGAAAGCGTAATTGTCCAATGTGATTAAGGATCAGAGGTTACTGAAAATATCAATGTTCTCATTACACCCTGGCACAACTTAATTTGAAGTCATTTTTATAAATATTTAATTGAATTTTAAACAGTGGTTGCGAGTTATATATACGTGTGTGTTAATTACTGTTTAAGCTTTATTAAAAGGAAAGTGCATTGTAAGAAGTGGAAGAGCCAAGTCTCAGCATTTCCCTGTATCATAGAAGCATCAGGTACAGGCAGAGGTCGAATTGTAAAAGGGAAAAAAAAAAAAACTCAAGGGGGATGGTGTGGGCATCAGCGAGGGGGGATTGGGTTGGGGCTAATGTACCTCAAACATTTTTATTTATTGGTTTAAAGAGTAGTAAAATAGGCATTATTCATTAAATTATTGATATCATTGTAGTATTGGACTAACCACCAGACTCTCTCTCACATACACACAGAGCAGAGGTTGATTAAAAAAAATAGCTTTTCCAGCTTCACTTATTTATTTATAATTGAAAAAAAAAAAAGTCACCATTTTGGTGAACAGTGTTTCCTTTAGCTGTGCTCTTGATCTTTGAATTTTCAAATTAACTTCGGACTAAAAGTTAAAAGTTTACACATCGTTGTCATGTAAACGTGTTAGTTTTTCTCTTGCTGCTGAAATTGTGTTAGCTGTGGCAAAAATAGCAAGGGATGTGGTCAGGTAATGTTGACAACTTGTTGATGAAGAGGTTGTTGTCATCATCTAGTGGTCTAATATTACACAGAATGTTTTTTGTTGTTGTTGTTTGTTTGCTTTTTTATCATGTAGATGTAATTTTCAACTTAATAATGGTCTGTTATAGAATGTATTGCGGCATGAAGCATGTCACCAATGTTGGAATGATGCTTGTGAAGCCCAGCAGCGGTCAACCTGAAGCTTTCACTTGCATGCACTGAAGCTAAGCAGGGTTGAGCCCAGGCTATATCTGGATGGGAGATCTCCTGGGAGGCTGGGTAGCTGTGGGAAGAGGTGTTAGAGAGGCCAGTGGGTTCTAACGCCCCAGAATAGTCGTAATAAACTGTACTGTATAAAGGGTGTAACCCTGGTGTAAAATAGTCCATACAGCACATCACATATCGCCCAACACCCCAGTACAGTCATCATAAACTCTGCTGAATAAAGGGTTAAGATAAACTCCAGATAGGGTGTAACCCTGGGGCAAAAATAATCCCTACATTGCATCACATACCATGCAGATAGGTAGTTTCTTTGATGCAAAGCTGAATTTTAATCAGCCATTACTCCAGTCTTCAGTGTCACATGATACTTCAGAAATCACAGTATGCTGATTTATTATCAGTGTTGGAAACAGTTATGCTGCTTTATATTTTTTGGAACCTGTGATACTTTTTTCAGGATTCATTGATGTATAAAAAGGTTAAAAAGAACAGAAATTTATTCAAAATAGAAATCTTTTCTAACAATATAAGCCTTTATTATCACTTGTTATCAGTTTAACATATACTTACTGAATAAAATTATTAATTTTGCTTTCAAAAAGAAATAAAAAAAATGACTGACCCCAAACAGTAGTTAAACAGTAGTGTATATTGTTACAAAATATTTCTATTTTGGAAAGATTATATATTGTTACAAAATATTTCTAACCACAGAAAGATTTCAATACACACCATGTTTAAAATGTATGTATGTAACCTGTGCAGTCTGAACCACTCTATGTGGGACTTTTAAAATATATAAATAGATAAATAATAAAATATTAATCCATGCATAACCAGAAGTGTATATGTATATTTATTTAATTGTCAAAATATTTGGTATCTGAGCAAAATTTTATGGAAATACATATTCACATTTCATTTTCACAACAAAAATATGTTCGGAGATTAACATTTGCTCTGTTCTAAACCTTCTGGGTTGTACTAGCACCCAAATGACTGGGAGTTGAACCCAAGATTGAAATTTTGCAATGAAACAAAACCGACCATCTTTGAAATCTCGCAAAAGAACAAAACCGACCATCTCGTAAAAAAACTAAAATAACCATTGTTGAAATTTCATAATGGAGCAAAGCTGATTGTTATTGAAATCTTGTAGCGGAAAAAAATGAACTGTCATTGAAATCTTTTAACCAAATAAAACTGAAAACCAACTGTCATTAAAATTTTGTAATGAAACAAAACCATGGTCGGTTTTGTTTCATTACAAAATTTGAAATGTCGTAATGGAAAGAAACAGACAATCATTGAAATCTTGTAAAGGAATATAACCAACTGTCATTAAAATCTCTTAAAGGAGCAAAACTGACTGCCATTAAGATCTCGTAATGATACAAAACTATCTTTGAAATCTCATAACAGAACAAAACCAACTGTCATTGAGATCTTGTAACCGAACAAAACCGACCATAGAAATCTCGTAATGGAATAAAACCCACTGTCATTAAAATCTCATTAGGGAGCAAAACCAAGTAACATTGAAATCTAGTAATGTAAAAAATGGTTGTTATTGAAATCTCGTAGATGAAAAAAAAAAAAAAAAAAAACGACCGTCATTGAAATCTCATAACCCAGCAAAACCAACCGTCATTGAAATCTAATGACCGAATACAACTGACCGTCATTGAAATCTAATGACCGAATACAACTGACCGTCATTGAAATCTTGTAATAGAACAAAACCAACTGTCATTAAAATCTTGTAAAAGAACAATACCATATTGAGATCTCGTAACTAAACAAAACTGGCTGACAGTAATGAAAACCATCTGTCATTGAAATCTCGTAAAGGAACAAAACTGACCATCATTGAAATCTCATAACCGAACAAAACTGACCATCATTCAAATTTCTTAACGGAACAAAACCGACTGTCATTAAAATCTCATAAAAGAACAAAACATACCATATTGAGATCTCGTAACTGGAAAAAACTGGCTGACAGTAATGAAAACCATCTGCCATTGTTGAGATTCATACACTGATTGCTCATATCTGTGTTTGTCATTGCAGTTTACTGTTTTCTGCTTATAGTTTTTTTTTTTTTTTTTAATCTTCATTTCTGCAATACAATGTGATCTCATGTTGCAGTAAAACAGGGTATGTAATTCAAATGTATTAATGCATAACACAATCATTACATTCAAATGACATCAGAAATTCATACTATTTTGCAATGATTATAAAATCATCATCTGATCTCAGTTCAGCTTTATTTGCTGCAAACATGTTTAACAAACACACTGTCACAGCAGCCAGAGAAGACAAACATATTATAAGAGTTAAGAGCCCAACTAATGTAAATACCAGTCACCATTACAGTGACTTCAAATGAATCAAACATGAGCATTAAACTTCTGTTAATTCTCACTAAGAACTTCTGAAGATGAATGACAGAAATAAAGTCAATCTGGTTAGTAATATGTGGAGCTGGTTTATTTCTTTGACTTCGCTGACATTGTCAGATCTGGCAAACAGGAGCCGTTCGCCCAAGTGACATCATTCCACACCACGTGGCCCAGATCATCATACCACGTGTGGCAGATGTAGGCCGGATCTGGGCCGGCACAAAGGCTGCATTTACACTTAATGCACAGATCCAATCTCCAAAGGTCTAGCATTGGATAATTTGGATAAAAAAGAATAGAATTATTTCTGAATTAAATACAACTCATGATTTCTTGAGTTATTATAGCGAACACTTAGTCTTTGTTAGCTGTGTCTTGAATAGATGGTTCATGCAGTTTTAAAAAGCGGAGTATGAACAGAGCCCATAGTTTTTCATTAAATAAAATAAATAAACACATGTACATGTAGCTAACATAGCCTATACGCATGTGTGCAATATCACCTCAGTAATGACTTTGTCATAATTCCCTTTTACAACGATCCCTTGTGGCATCAATAGGCTTTAGCTACACTGTAAAAAAAAAATCCCAGTAAATTTACGGTAAAAAAACGGGAATTGTAGGAATGTCAATTTACGTTTTTTCACTGTAAATTTTACCATAATTTACCATGTATTTTACCGTAAAATTACATTAAATGCACCGCTAGATCTATTACAGTTATTCACCGTATATCGTACGGAAACTTTCTGTAAACCAATTGACAGTTTTTCACCGCAGCATTTTTACAGTCTTTTACTGTTAAAATCACGGTCATTGTTTACAGTGTATGTTCGTCATTCGTTCTAACTGCAGAACAGATCCAACTCCTCCCACTTTACATATCCCTTAATCTACCTGTCTCCGCCTCCTGGATCTCATGTGTTCTGCAGTGAGGGGCTACTGGAGCAATTGCACAACTGTACGTAAAATATTGCAATCCACACAACATAATGGGAGACAGAGGCAAGGGACAAAATCGGACAAAAGATGACGAATTGTTGGTGTGCATCTCACTGGCTCTGAGACCAGGACAACAAGTCTTTGTGGTGTATCGAGAGCCACGATATCCAGAGCAATGTCGGCATACAACCACCTAGAAAGAATCACATACGACTGGAGTAAGTGTCAAGAGGAAGCTGTCTGAAAGGGATGTTCAGGTACTAACCAGAATTGTATCAAAAAAACAAAAACCACAGCTGTCCAACTCAAAGCTGATTAAATGTGTAGACCTTACCTCAACTCTCCTGTTTCCACTAAAACTGTTTTTCGGGAGCTCAATATTCATGGTCGGGCTGCCATAGCCAATCATTTGGTCATTTGTGCCAATGCCAAATTTGGGTTTCATTGGTGCAAATCGTGCAAATCGTGCAAATCTGTGCTGTGGTCTGTGGACAATGTGAAACATGTATTGTTCTCTGATGAGTCCACCTTCGCTGTCTTTCCCACATCTGTAAAAGTTGCAGTGTGGAAAAGCCCCAAAAAGGCTTAATACCCAGACTGTTGCCTGCCCAGAGTAAAGCACAGGGGTTCATCAGTGTTGCTTTGGGCTGCAATATGGCATTCCCTACTGTGCTTGATGGGCACATCACTGCCAAGGACTATCAAGCCATTTTGGAGGACCATGTGCATCTAATGGTTCAAGCATTGTACCCTGAAGGGGGTGCAGTGTACAGTATTAGCATGATAATGCCCCATTACACAGCAAGACTTGTGACAGAATGGTTTGATGAACCTGAAAGTGAAGTTGAACATCTCCCGTGGCCTGCACAGTCACCAGATCTAAATATTTTTGAACCACTTTGGGGTATTTTGGAGGAGCAAGTCAAAAAACATTTCCTTCCCAAGCATCACATAGTGACCTGGCCACTGTTCTGGATGAGGAATGGCTCAAAATCCCTCTGGCCACTGTGAGGGACTTGTATCTGTCATTCCCAAGACAAATTGATGCTGTATTGGCTGCAAAAGGAGGCCCTACACCATAAATTATTGTGGTCTAAAACCAGGTTTCAGTTTCATTGTCAAACATGTGTCTTCAGCATGAATTTGATTTGAGCTGAGTGAATGAGTCACCCAGCCCTATAGCCTAATTGTGACAGTTTTTAATTTGTCAACTATAAAAATACATTGTATAAAATATAATTGTGTAATATACATAATTTCAAACATCAATCATCTAATGTGTCTGAAAATATCCCATGTGTTTATTGGAATATAATCTGCCATTCATATTCAGCAATTTCAAAGGCATTCTCAATTAAATTTTGATTTGTGCCAGGGGCGATTCTAGGATTTTGATTTTAGGGGGGCTCTGCCCCCAATAAGGGTATGATTAAAAAAATATTATTTGACTGACTGTTGCTCATTTGCAGACCTACTCCCGCATGACAAGAAAAAATGTCGTATATCCATCTACAATGAAATATAAATTATTTTAGTTTTTTTAGCTTTTTAGCTTTTATAATCAACAATACGGTTGGATATTCATAAAGTCACCCCATGAAAATTTATGTCATTTTAAGTATTTTAACTAACCAGCTAATATTCATTAAGAATATAGACAAACCATGTATTAATGTAATTGTCTATTGGCAATATGATTAATCTGTTCTATATTTATTTCTATTTATTAAAAATAACAACATGAATTATCAATTTGCCACTTCTATAAATCAAGTACAAATCTAGTATAAATGGTATAAATCAAGAAAATTAAAAATCCCTTTACTCCATGCTTACTCTTATTTATCATGACACTCCTCCTGATTCATTATTACTTAATACAAAACTATATTTAATAATACAAAACAAAATAACTCCACATTCTCTCTCTGGGCCATCTAGTGCTTTCAGACAATGATGCGTGTCATCTCTGTGTATGGCTGCATAATGTAATGTCAAAATACATTATAATATGTCTGTAATTGTAAAAAGTAAATTAAAATAAATCATGATCGTTTTCTGAATCTAAAGTATGTTTTCATGGGTGTTAATCACAATTACATTATGTAAACTGCAATGCATTTATGACAAAGAACTGCACCGATGCAGATATAATATCATAGCATTAGCAATCTATCAATAAATGCACGCACACACGACACACACCTTGTGCTCTCTGATGTTCGCTCTGCTCGGCGCCCCTGCAGATTGAAAAATGCGCTAAATCCAAGCAGACTCAGATAAGGGGAGGAGCCCAAACTTGACGCAGCTTGCCGCCGTTTCAAATGAGTTTTTTTAAAGGGGACTGAAGCGATCAAACATTTAGTATCAAATATTTTTTTAGGGGGGCTGGGCAGAAGTTTAGGGGGGCTGAAGCCCCACTAAAAAGGGCCTAGTGACGCCCCTGATTTGTGCCCAACTGACATGCAGGTAGGTTATATCTGATCCCTACCAGAGTCTTTTCATAGGCAGCGCAGCACAGCACACGTGCTTTATCATGCATTATTTACTGTGTCCATTAATGCAATTGTAGCGAGATGGATATTTGCCCATAGGTGTGAAGTAGTAGCCTTGTTTCCTGGCAACGTAATATACAGTATGATATCAAAACTGTACAAAGATAAAACCTAAAATAAATTATACATAAAGGTACTCTAAACCTGCTGTCATTTTAGATGTTGCAGTTTAGAGCTCAAAGTGACCAACTGCAGCGCCGCATTCAGCACGTGCATGCGGATTATGAGACGGATTTGACGTTGGAGAGATTATAGGACAGAAAAGAAACTCCAGCCTGAATCACGACAGACAGACTGCTTCTGAACTCAACCGGACCATCTTCATCTACACGCAGCTCAAGGTGAAATTTATTTGGTATGACGTAGAGATGAAGCTACGTGGACGCCGTCGCGTGTGTCGAGCAAATGGAAACATATAACCTAGATGGGTAACAGCTGTAACCAATCGCCCAATCGATGCGCCTTTACGACTGTTTGCTCATATATTTGCATCGCATAAACGTATTGGAAGTGATTTTGGCAGCGGGATTTTACGTCGTTCAAATCAATTTGTCATTGAATAGATGGAGATGAAGGACGTGCTCTATTTAAAAGCCCATTGAAGCTCTGATGTTTTATAACAGATATAATAGAGCGTTTTAACTGCGCAGTGTGGTTATGACAATCCACAAGAACACTTGCTGCATCAACGATAATATTTTTAAAGGTGCCCTTTTTAATAAATGAAGTTTTACTTGTAAAGTAGCTAATACACTGGACTTTTGGAAAATAGCCTATCATAAAAATACACTCAAATGAGATTTTTATTAGTCTACATTAAGCGAGTCACCCCACAACAACCACACAACTGGCACAACCAGAAAGATCACATTGTTTGACCATCTTTAATTGAGGGACCATACTTATCGACTGGCTTAACTAGCCAAAACACGTTGGTGAACATCATAACAGAGCGGTTAGATCAGCACCAACTAGATTGTTGGTAAAAGTAGGTGTTTTCAGTGTTAAATCACTCAAACATTAATTTTTCTAATTTAAAAAAAATGTTTAAAACATTCTCAGGAACTTCCAAGAACAGATAATCGTTGATTAATTCTGCCATAATATCTCTAATACCTTGCTGTTTCCTATTTATGAAGGTTTGCAGACATGAGTCAGCTAAGGTCCCTGGCTGGTGCTCTAAGAAGCAGTAGCCAATGGATGAGGGGGCACGTGGGGACAGGAAGGCGAGTTTTTGACCCACGTCGTAACTGTTCAAGCGGGGCTCCTGAGCCTTCATTGGCGGCCTGCAGCTCTAGCTATGTCGTGGAGATGTACTACGCTTGGCTGGAGGATCACAAAAATGTTCATGAGGTGCAGTGAACATCTACTAAAGACACTCGAACTCTGTCCCAGTTCAGAAACCCAGTGTGCTTTCTATTAATATAAGAGCACAGAGCACTGCAATATACTTGGTTACATTCCAAATCTGTACATTTTATACTTTCACATTTACATCAGTGTTATTATCACATTATGAGTTTAATATTTTGTAAATATTTTGTTGTTTTTGTCATATTTTGCAATATTTTGTCTATAATAACATTTTATTTTAATTTTAAAGTAATTTTGTTGTGTGTTTTTGTCTTTATTATTATTATTTTTTTTTTTGCATTCAAGGTATACGTTTGATCAGTCCATGCATTTTTTGAGAATCAAACCCATAATCTTGGTGATCATTTAAAGGATTAGTTCACTTTCAAATAAAATTTCCTGATAATTTACTCACCCCCATGTCATCCAAGATGTTCATGTCTTTCTTTCTTCAGTCGAAAAGAAATTAAGGTTTTTGATGAAAACATTCCAGGACTTCAATGGAGCCCAAACAGTTAAAGGTCAAAATTACAGTTTCATTGCAGCTTCAAAACGTTCTACACGATCCCAGATGAGTAATAAGGGTCTTATCTAGAGAAACCATCACTCATTTTCTAAAAAAATAAATAAAATTATATACGTTTTTATATCACCATAAATGCTGATCTTGAACTAGCTCTCTTCTTCTCTATTAGAATTCCGGCAGTGTAGACACTGCTAAGTGTTTTACTGCCCTCCACAGGTTAAAGTTTGAACTAATTGTTATATACTTTCACTAGCATATTGTATATGACAATTTAGTTAATTTTGACCTGTGGAGGGCAGTAATACACTTAGCAGTGTCTACACTGCTGGAATTCTAATAGAGAAGAAGAAGAGAGCTAGTTCAAGATGAGCATTTGTGGTTAAAACACATAATTTTTAAAAAAGATTTTTAGAAAATGAGCGATGGTTTCCTTAGATAAGACCCTTATTTCTCGTCTGGGATCGCTGTAAACTGTATATTTTGACCTTCAACCGTTTGGGCTCCATTGAAGTCCACTATATGGAGAAAAATCCTGGAATGTTTTCATCAAAAACCTTAATTTCTTTTTGACTGAGGAAAGAAAGACATGAACATCTTGGATGACATGGGGGTGAGTAAATTATCAGGAAATTTTAATTTGAAAGTGAACTAATCCTTTAATCACCCTCATGTAATTTTTCTTGCATGGAACACAAGTGCCTGGTTTCACAGACAAGTATTAAGCCTAGTCACTGACTAAAAAGCATGTTTGAGCTGTTTTAACTGAAAGCAACTTGCACTGACATCTCTTAAAATATGTCAGTGCCATTGTTTTGTCTCAAGGTGCACACCAGTAATGTTTTTTTTTTTCTTTCTAAGGCATGTTTATTAAAGATAAGGCCTACTTCTGGCTTATAGTCTAAGTTCTGTCTGTGAAAACCAGACCTACTAAATAAGAACTAATAAATAAGAATATTTGACCTTTTGAAATATGTTGTTATTTTTGCAACAGTCTTGGGATGCATACTTCCGTAATGCCCAAGCCAGCAGTTCAGAGGAGTCTGGAGAGAAGCGTCTGTCTACACTGCTCCAGGGAAGAGGCCAGTCTCAGACACCTGCTATGTCAGAGAAGGTGGTGGAGGATCATTTGGCAGTCCACACTCTTATCAGAGCCTATCAGGTAAGTAAGTAGCTCTGGTTTAAGGCCAGCTCACATCAAGAAAGAGAACTATAATGATAATTATAAATGTAATGTTTGAAAAAAAAGAGCTTGAACGTTTGTGTGGATGCTAATATAGTTATCATTATCTTCGTAGTTACCATTCTTGGTGTGAACGGGCCTTTAAAAGGTGCTAAAGAGGATGTTTTGTTTTATACATTTTTGCAATATTACTTGAAACTGTCTTTACTAACTTATAAAAGACTATTTATTAGGTGCACTGAAAGGAATAATATTAATATACATCATCTGTGCATGAGGTAGGGCCTTAAAAACGTCAGCCAATCGTTTACGCGATCATTGCGTAAACGATTGGCCCTCTGGCTTGTCAATCACTGCCGTGACGTTCCTTGTGAGAAACGAGCGCGGCTGCGCGCTCCAGTAACTTTCCACACTCCACAGGCGCTGCATGCGATGTTTTTGTCCGGACACAGGAATAACAACTACAGATTATGAGTTACCTGCGGTGAGTCCGACATAATGAATCCGCAAATGCCAGTGGTAAACACTAGTGTTCCAATACTCGTGCACGAGTTTTGGGAGGCGTTCCCTTGAAAGGAGGGGGGTTGTTCTTACGCATGCGCTCATTTCAAAAACTCAGTAACAGTCTTTGGTTTTCTCAGTCGACAAAAAGATCCTCTTTAGCACCTTTAACGACTAGCTGAAACATTCTAAGACTGAGCTCAACACACAAAGACTTTCCTTCGACCGAAGCAGATTTAAATACTAAAACGGAATTCAAACACCAACTGTAAACACCGACTGAACGCAGCTGGCTCTGACTCGGCACATTTGGGCACGATCAGTCGTAAGTATCAAATTACATTCATAATAGGTCTTACAATCGTTAAGTGTGTCCCTGGCTTTCACCGATAGCCAATTAAAGACCGTTGCAATCAAATTTTACCTCAGATGAAATTCTGGCAGTGTCAGAAGATTTGGCACACAGTCCTGCAGTGCGACTTCTACAAAGAATGTCAAATTGTCTTCGTTTTTCAAGACAAGCCTTTATCAAAATTAACGGTAGAGATGTCTTTGTTAGCCACCATTTCAGTCCATTCACAGTCACCGAATGTGTATGGGTTGATAATGTAAAACTCCGGACAAGTTTTCATGCGTGCGTCCGTTTTTAACACGTCTTACGCCGTACAGCCTGACATATATGACAGCTGAGATCCCACAGTGTGACATAAGGATCATGAACGTACAGTCTGACAAGCAACAATCGTAAAGGACTATTATAAATGCAGAATTTTAGGGGATATCAGTTGAGAGAATCCAATACACAATTAATTATTTTTATAAATTAATCCAATGATATTCACTGGCACTGGACTGCAACAAATCAAAGACGCGCCTGTACATCCATACATTTTAGAGTGTCCCTGTGTAGTTATGCAAATCACATGATTAATTCAAACCTAATTAGACTAGCTTTTTTTCCCTTTTGAAAATGAAAATATCAAAGAGATTGCTTGAATCAAAACAGGTGGTAACATTTTCCCTGTTTCCTCTAATTAATTAGATGAAGTATCATAGGGATTTATTAAATTCTGTCTTTTGGCAAATCCAGCATTTTCTTTCCATCTCCTGTTGCCAGCCTGTTGGGATTGTATGTTTAACTTATTGTGAATCCTTATGAGATTTGTTAGTCATGTGACACGCTGGTTCATATTTGTGTGGGTCACATATCCCCTAGTTACTTGCTGGCTCAGTCTTGCTTCTGGTTCTATCATGCTTTTTCTTTTGGTATGGAGAGAGCAAATCACATTCAATCATTGCGTTTTACTTTTTAGGTACGTGGTCACCATGTGGCCAGGCTGGACCCTCTTGGCATCCTTACTGCCGACCTGGATTCCTTTGTTCCCTCAGATTTGATCACGTCAATTGACAAGCTTGGTAAGATTATATACATTTAGCATATTTCCCACTAAAAATTTAACTTTATGATTCTTATAAACACTCACTTCCTTTCCCTGTCCTACTTAAAGAAGGATCTTTGTTCTGAAGACATTTGATAAATGCTGACTTAGTTCCTTGCTTGGGGCTCATCCTTATGAGTGTTTTTTTTGTTATTATTCTCTGTATCCTTAGCCTCCCCCTCACCATCATTTAATACTGCAGCTGCTGAGTAATACACTTCTCTTTGAATAGAAACTCATAATTACTGTTAAATACATTGTATTTTAGAGACTTAATGACATGACTGTCATTTTTTTGTCCAGTCATTAAAAATGCAATTTATATATATAGTGACTTGAATAGGCATTGTCATTGACATTTTATGTCTGTATAAAATGTAATTTATTTGTATTTATATTGTAAACTGTAGGCCTATTTTATTTTTGATGGGCATAAAGACCTGTCCTGATACTGTACTGATGAAGAAAAAGCCTCAAGAAAAATAAAAGTTGAAAAAATCAAGAATTTTGGAATAATCATTCATTATTATTTTTTAGAATTTTTTTCAAGCACATTTTACCAATTCCAAACCACATTCCCAGACTGTTGTATTATGCATAATTATTAAGCAGGTTTTCTTTTACATGTAAAATAGGCCAAAAAAGAGATTTAACTTGCACTGAAGAGTCAGAAATTATTGAATGCCCATGAGAAGAATGGACAAGAAACCCTCATTGCATGGTCACAAAAAACAGGTTGAGAAGACAAGATGCATGTTAACTGCAAAAGAAGTTTCTGGTGGTTTCACACTTAATTCCTCACCTTAATTCTCAGTCTCCAGTGCCACCATTTTCCAGAACTGCAAACTACCTGGGGTCTCTAGAAGTACAAGGTGTGGGGTTCTCAGAGACTTTGCTAAGGCAAGGAATCCTGAAACATTTTGAAAGTTTTATGGACAGATAGATTGAGAGTGACTCTTGAGGCACCAGCACCAGACAACAGTGGCGAGGAAGTCATGGTGTGAGCTGCTACTAACAATGACCAAGACAGACCTTTCAGGGTAGGAGATGGACTTAAAATGAACTCCCAAAATGTACTGCCAGATTCTGGAAGATAAATTCTTCTAACAGTGGTACAAAAGGAATTGGTGCTGGTCCCTCAAGAGTCACTCTCAACCAATCTGTCTATAAAGCCTTTTAAAGCCATCATGTATTTCACAACACTTGAGCTTGAGATTCTTATAAAGTGGGGGTCGTGTTTCAGGATTCTTAACCTTAGCAAAGTCTCTGAGAACCTGACACCTTTTACTTCTGAAGACTCTGGAAAATGGTGTTGCTGCGGACAAAGGGGTTCCTGGTTTTGCACCTAATTCTTCACCTTAATTTTTAAAGTCTTTTGCAGTTAATATCTTATCTTCTCAAACTTAATCTTAATGCTTAATAATTATGCACATCTGAAAATAAGTTTTTCACTTCCAGCCCTTGTTAACAATTATATATCACTTATAAATGATTATATACTAAATATAGAGGCAGACCCTCATTACTGCGTTTCAAGATCAATAAATTGATTTTAACAGTAAAAGACTGTAAAAATGCTGCGGTGAAAAACTGTCAATTGGTTTACAGAAAGTTTCCGTACTATACACGGTGAATAACTGTAATAGATCTAATGGTACATTTAATGTAATTTTACAGTAAAATACCATTAAATTCACAGTTTTTGGAAGTAAAAAATAACAATTCATTGTAAAATTTACAGTGAAAAAACGTAAATTGACATTCCCACATTTCCCTGCGTGACACTTCTCATTTGATATATTTTCGTTGAAATAACTCTGTTCTTAGTTTTTCTCATTTTTTTCTAATCAGTTATGTACATTAGGGTTTTATGTTACATCTAATGTTGTTAAATTAATGTTTATTGCATTTTTAAAATTTCATGCATGTTACCATGATGGCGTTTAGTGTGTGTGTGAATGACACTGTGTGCACCTTCTTTATATTAGTATTGTCCTTCTCAGCTTGTGGAAATCTGCTTGTGATGAACTTTGATTCATCATGTGACTCTTATCACCACTGTGTTTGGTGACTGTCAGTGTATTATAAAGGTACAAAACAGATATTAGTACTTCATTAGGTTGGTAAATTAACATTATATCAGTTAATTAAATACATTATTTTACCGTAAATTTAACAGAGATTTTTTTTTTTACGTTGCTACTGTGTTTTTTACGGTAAAGTTCTGGCAACCACAGCTGCCGTTTTTTTACCGTAAATTTTACTGGGATTTTTTTTACAGTGTAGTATTTGTTATAAAATATTTTAAATGACATTTGTAAATTACTTTAATTTATTGATACTTTAATAATTGAAAGTTCTCTTGAAAGTCTTTTCTTTTTTTTAATCATATAAAACCAACATAAATATACAAAGAGTTTATTTCTAAGAACTTGAACGTGTTTTAAACTAGATATTTTTTTTTTATCATGGACACTCTTACAGTATATGTCATTGACCCACAGACTTCAGGCTTTTGAAAAAGTATCTTTAAAATATCTTTTCACCTTTTATTTTATATAAACGTACTTTGAATCTTTATTGTTTATTTTGTCTAACGTCAGCGCTACAGTTCTTGCTTGCTTTACAAGCCAGCTCAAGCTACTGGAGCCGTGTAATGTAATTGGTGGCTGACCTTGCCAACCCCAGCCACTGTGTTTATACGTCACTGTAGCAACAAAGCTGCACCCATCCGCTGCATACATCTCCTTTTTAATTATGAAAGGAAAATTAGATTGTTGGAGCTGACTGAAAAAACTCTTTCATTGCAAAGTGAGGACTTCCAGTTATTAGACCATTCATCAAATGACAAATTGTGAGTCCCATATAATTAAAATGCAAAATATCAACCATTAAATATGTGCATTCTCAGCCAATAAAACCCATTGCCGTGCTGTTTCTGAGATGTTCCTGCATGTGTACAATCTTTTAGATCAGTCTTTTCATTTTAGCTCAGGGCTTCCGAAGACCATTGGAAGTTGCTTCCCCAACCTCATAATCAGAGCTGATAGCGCTTCATGTTATATAAGGATCAAGATTATTGTAATGAAGTTTAGTAACACTGCCAGTACCAGTGCTTGCGTTTTGGTTATTTGGTGACTCATAGTACCTGATTAATGGAAAGGGGGAGAGAGAGCGGGGATGTGTCTGCTTTTAGGCGCTGTAGTCGTGTAAGTGGTCAGCAAACAATTCCTCATTTGGCCATTACAGATTCCCCAGTCTCAGACAGCGACAGGGGCTGGAAGGCAGAGCTATGCCCCAGACTCAATCGCAAGCACAGGTTAATGTTATCTGAGATAAAGGCCCATAAATCTTCCCCTTTGCTCCTGTCGGGTCCTATTGCCTTTAGTGTCGCCAGAGTAGAAGGATGTAGCACATGTTCTCACAACAGATCGAAAAAGAGAGAGTAATAGCCAGTGAGAAGACCTCTCAAAACATGCCTCTTTTACCTCACTACTCTTTCAATGCGTCGGTCAGGTCAGGTTTTGTCATAGCTTTTTCTAAAGCCTTCGTGCAGCTAATGAGGGCGTGTATTGGACCAGAAGGCTCTTAATTTCGGTATGATGCATCTTTCCTCTTTATCTGTACTGTGGCTTTAATTACATTTGCACCTGTCTCCTCTTGTGTGTGTTCCTCTCTTGAGGAGACACAGTCTTACTGATAGACCCCAGTGTTATCTACAGGATGCATTTGCAAACTACTATGATTGCCTGCATTGCATGGTTTTCTTCCACCGTTTACGGGTGTAGCTAACCATGAAATTGGTAATGATGTTAGTTAGGTTTGACATATCAGGGCTCCAGGGCTGTGACTAAAATGGTTGAAAATGTGTCAAAAATAAAGATGTGCTTCAATAATTTAAAATCTAGAAAGCTTTTTGTCTGTCTTTATATGGTTGATCACGAAGGAGCTGTTTTTCTCTGCTTATTCAGTGTTAACATGAATACATGCACACAAAACAAATGATCACCAATGATGACTCTTTTGAGCCGGTTCTTTTTAATGAGTCATGAATGAAAAGATTCACGAAACAGTCCTGTTGTTTAAATCAGATTCACTCATTAGTTCACAACTGACTGCTGCACTCAACTGCAAGTCATTCTTATTCTTATAGTTATGTCAGATTCGAAACAAACCATTACTGTGATGTATACTTTAAGTTTGTTTTGTGTGTGTGTAATGAATAATGGTATTCTAAAATAAATGTTTTAAGTAAAGTAGTGAAGTATAGACACATCTTTACTTCACTATAAATCATAGTATTTGTTTTAAAAAGGAACATTGTGGGGGTCTTATTACATTTCATTACAGTATATTTATGTTGCCATTTTTGCTTTAATAAGCTTTTCCTCTTTAATCTTTAGGGTCGTACGGCTTGGAAGAATCTGATCTCGATAAATCATTTCAGTTGCCACTAACCACATTTATTGGGGGAAATGAAAGCACACTCCCACTGAGAGAAATCATACACAGACTTGAGGTGGGTAGATGCTGGATTACTGTGATATCACCCAGTATTTGAGAAGAAACACTCCTTCCTCATTTCTCATTAGCTGGTTTTGTGACTGGATTGATTCAGATATGACATTCACTAGCTATTCTGAAAGGATGTAATTTGGGTAAATATGACAAGCTCATCATTTATATTATGATGATGTTTAATTATACTTCAAAAATGAATGCGTTAATAAATGAAAGGGTAAACTAAATTTGCTTGGAATTTTCCAGACATCATACTGTGGACATACTGGAGTGGAATTCATGTTTATCAACAATATGGAGCAGTGCCAATGGATCCGGCAGAAGTTTGAAACTCCTGGAATCATGACATTTTCTGACAGACAGAAGAGGACCTTGCTGGCCAGGCTGGTTCGCTCAACACGGTGCATATCCTTAAAATAATGTACTGGGTGTTGTTTTCTTTGTTCTTTATTAGAGACTTATTTTTCCTTGCATAAACCACATTTTGGGAAGTCATGGTTGTCTGTGTGTGATATATATATATATATATATATAATTGCATTTTTATAATTGCAATGATATATATAATTATATATATACATATATACATATATATATATATATATATATATATATATATATATATATATATATATATATATATATATATATAATTTATACATATATATTATATATTACATATATAATTGCATTTTATTTCTTTTTAATTTAGCAAAATAAAGCTTACAGTGAAAGAATGTTCTATGGTAACGATTCAATGTTCCAGGTTTGAAGACTTTCTTGCTCGCAAATGGTCTTCAGAGAAACGCTTTGGTTTGGAAGGCTGTGAGGTCCTTATCCCTGCCCTGAAGATGATTATTGACAAGTCCAGCGAAGCTGGTATAGAGAGTGTAATTATGGGAATGCCTCACAGGTACCTTGAAAACTTGCTCCATTCAATCTCACACTGCTTTTATGAATCCACCCCAGCAATAACAACACAACCTTTCACTCACACAGGGGCCGACTGAACGTCCTGGCCAATGTAGTTCGCAAAGATTTGGATCAGATATTCTGTCAGTTTGATCCCAAACTTGAGGCTGCGGATGAGGTAATATGATTTCATATGATGAAAGATGCTTTTGTCATATTGGATCTTGTCTATTGTGCTTCTGATATACATTTCACACTTTAATCCACTCCAGGGTTCAGGAGACGTGAAGTATCACTTGGGGATGTACCATGAACGGATCAACAGAGAAACGGATAAGAATATCACATTGTCTCTGATGGCTAACCCCTCTCACTTAGAGGCGGTAGATCCTGTCGTCCAGGGCAAGACTAAGGCAGAGCAGTTCTACAGAGGAGACACTGAAGGAAGGAGGGTTGTACTTCTATCTTCAGATTATCTTTAAAGATGGACCAATGCAAGACATAACCATATATTCCGCTTTCTCCTGCTGTATAATGGCTCATCATTTGGCATGTTGGATGAATGTAAACCAATAACAGCATTTTTAATTCCTTTGTTTGCAGGTGATGTCCATTCTCATACATGGTGATGCTGCATTTGCGGGTCAGGGAGTCGTATATGAAACCTTCCATCTCAGTGAACTGCCTTCATATACTACTTATGGCACCATCCATGTTGTGGTCAATAATCAGGTTAACATCAGATTTTCCTATTACAATCGACTTGAGGTGTAGCCTCCTGCAAAACCTTAACCCCTGACCTTTCAGTATGTTGTAGATTTATGAGTGTTATCTGATGTTGCCAGATTGGATTTACCACAGATCCCCGAATGGCACGGTCCTCTCCCTACCCAACGGACGTGGCCCGTGTGGTCAATGCACCCATCTTCCATGTCAACGCTGATGACCCAGAGGCTGTGATGTATGTGTGCAAGGTTGCGGCAGAATGGAGAAGCACTTTCAACAAGGATGTGGTGATTGACCTGGTAAATACTGTGAAGACACGTCATAAATATCATTAAAATATCATTGAACTTTAAGATAAATCACTTGTTAGGACTGCTATAATGCTTGAATACACAAGATCCATTTTTCTTGTTTCAGAATCACAATCTTTTCTATTACACTTAGGGGTTTCAACCAGGGGACTGTGAAGGTATTGCAGGGGGGCTATGGACATATATTTAAAAAATGTATAATTAAAAAACACATCAGATTATGTCAATGTTTAAAAAGAAATCTGAATTTTTGGCAGGGGAAAAGGTTTTTGTGGTCACTTAAACTTTCATTAGAAAATATTGCCAGTTACTTTGTTTTGTAACTAATTTTGTTAGCAGAACAAAAATAGACTAAGCTAAAGCATGATCAACCGTTGCACATCCCGAGCAATACAGTAGTGTTGTTTCTTTTGTGAATGAATCAGTGTTTTTGAACAAATCGGTTGAGTGAACAAAACAATGACTCGCTCTTAATGAAACATTATTGAATGAATTGGAGTTTTTGAACAAAACGGTTGAATTAATGATTCAACCGTTACATTGTCTCTTATTGTAACAATGTAACCTGCTGAAAATCTTACTGAAATGTCCTCAGTACTAAAGACCAGTTCACACTACAAATAAACTATAACGATAACTTTAATGTTAACTACACTTTATGAGTATTCTAAGTAATTTTAAAATAGGAAGGATTTTTATTTTCTTTCAGTGTCTTTATCATTTGTCTGCTGGGAAAAAATTGCTCTGAAAGTGATTCCAATTTCCAATGATATCGTTGTGGTGTGGACTTAAAACTTAATGGTTGAAGTAATATTTCTTTGTGTTAATAGCTCTTAATAATCAGATTGACAGCCTGTCTGAAAAGTGTCAACACTGAGAAACTGCAATTTTTGTGCCGTTGAATGGCACTTCGGAAAGGGAAAGCTATGTGGCCATTAGCTAAGAATACATGAGATCCCGAGTGGCATAGCCTCACGACTTATTTTGAACACTGAGGAAATTTATTTGAATACTTACCTGAGAATTAAACCAATTGAAACTATATCTGAAATATATTAAATAACCTTTATATTTCTAACTGATAAAGATGTAGAAAAGAATGGCAAGATTTGAAAATGGGATAGACATCAGATCTGAAGTAGACACTGGTAATAGTGTGTTTTTTATACAACAGTAGAAGTTGTTTGGATTAATGAGACTGAACTTGTGTCTTTTCACATGTAAATTGACATTGGTGATGTGTTTTATAGGTGTGTTACCGGCGGTTTGGACATAATGAGATGGATGAGCCCATGTTCACTCAACCCCTCATGTACAAACAGATCCGCAAACAAGAACATGTGCTGAAGAAGTATGCCGACAAGCTCATCTCTGAGGGAGTTGTAACACTGCAAGAGTTTGAGGTTTGTGTCTCCCTCTATGGAAATCTCATTATTGTGTCATTATGTAATGTGGAAATATCCACCTGCTGTTGTTCCTCCCACAGGTCACCCTAATTGACCTCTTTAACTCATCTAAAGCATCTTTTCCACAGCTGTTGTTTTCCTGGCCTATTAGGGAGTGATAGGTTTCCTGTGCCGTTTGTATATTGTTTCCTGACAATTGATGGAGGCTGTGTTCAGATTCTCAGCCAATGTCTTTTCGCTCTGGCTATGACACGTTTCATACTTCACCCGATGACCCAGGCTCTCATTCCCTGGGCTCAAAACTAGGCACCCCTCCCCTCCCAACCACCCTCAGATTTGTGTCGCCGTAGAAACCACAATCGTCGGACCAAACCATCCCTCCAGTGCGGATAGCTGACACCTTGTCTCGCCCGGCGACAGCTCGTTTTATTTACAACTGCATCCCTGTCACTCTTCACTCGCTGACATAGCTCTGGGGATTTCACTTAGAGAATAAATTGTGACTGGAATCTTGCTGTTTTCTCTACGCCGTAGCACATAGGTGCCATGAATCATTAATTAATAATTTGTCACAAATGTGTCATGTGTCTGGGTTTTTGATGAATATAGTGGATGGCGGGCTAGCGCTGTACTGTGAATTGTTTTCAGGAGGAGGTTGCTAAATATGACAAGATCTGTGAGGAGGCGTATACCAGCTCTAAAGATGAGAAGATCCTACACATCCGCCACTGGCTTGACTCTCCGTGGCCAGGTACATTTTGAGGACTTTATATATGCTAGATGTTTCAGTGAAAATATAAGATTGATTTAGACGAGTGTTTCTCAACCTCTAAGGCCCTCCAGTGTGCACAACAATATTCAAAAGTCCTTAGTCCAACTTTAAAACTTGTTTTAATCTATGAGCACTCCTAGTTTTTGTAAATTACAATAGTAACTAAAAAATTTAAATTAAATCTAAAATAGTTACATTTCAGAAGATTTAGAAGTTGAATGTTCTTCAGAGTTCCCACTCTTTTTAACCAATGAATTTTCCAGTCATTTGTGATGTATTGGATAAGCATTAAAAGGTTAGTTCACCCAAAAATGAATATAATGTCATTCATTACTCACCCTCAGACCTTCGTTCATCTTTCGGAACACAAATTAAGATATTTTTGATAAAAAAAAACTATTTATTTAAAACAGTTCATGTGACTATAGTAGTTAATCTTAATATTATAAAGTGACAAGAATACGTTTTGTGCGCCAAAAAACTAAATAACGACTTTTCAAAAATACCTAGTGATGGGCGATTTCAAAACACTACTTCATGAAGCTTCGAAGCTTTTGTTTGGTTCAGATTGCGTAAATGAAGCCTCGTTTACTGAAATCATGTGACAAAATTTTCATTTTTGGGTGAACTAACCCTTTAAGTATAAGAATTTTTTTTAAATTCAGTATTTCTACTCAACAAAATATTTTAGAGCTTGGAATAACTAATAAAATGTTTGTTCTTTATATAAATTACCATGGCATTTTAAGATAACTTGTGACTTTTCCAGGTCTAGAAATCACATCATATTATCCAGGTTTTCCAAGACTGTGGAAATCCTGTAAAACAAATGGTTCTTGAGGGGGTGAATTAAAATAAGAAATATATGAGGTGTTTTAGCTGATTTTAAGGCTTGTTTTGTCTTATTTTAAATTATTTTAAGTCATCTTTAGGCCCCCTTGAAAATTGGCTCCTAATGAGCCCCAGTCCCCTGATTGAGAGCCATGGATTCAGACCCTATTGGTGGTTATATGTGCTCTGTTTTGTTTAAGACTTCTTCAAACCAGATGGAGAGCCAAAGAGCATGAGCTGCCCTCCCACTGGACTAAGCGAAGAGATGCTCGGGCACATTGGTGCTATAGCCAGTTCAGTCCCTCTAAAGGACTTTGCCATTCATAGTGGTGAGTTTCAGGTATTTTGATTGGTAAGCATTTCATTCAGTCTTTTTGTGGCAGTGTTGAATGCCACAAAAGAAAATCACTGTAAATCTTTTGCTTGACAGTTTGTAATCACTATTGACTTTTGTATTCCACAGAATACAAGAAAGTAAGTAATTCAGGTTTCAAAAAGACAAGAGAGTTGACAAAATTATGACTTGCTTGAACTATCACTTTAATTATTGCTGTGGAGTCCCAGAGGCTGTTTACTAGCAGTCAGTTCATCAACTAGATTATATCCAACTGTATATACTGTTAAGCTTTATCACTAGGGACAAAACACTGGAAACTGACATCAAAGCATTGCAGGATCATGGTGGTAATGGTGTGGAACATCAGCAAAGTTCTGACAGATGATCCTTACACTTCTGATATAGGAATGTCTCATTGCTCCTCACGGGTCATAATTTTCTTTCTCTGAGCAGTGGACGCATGGGAGCTGTAGTGGATTGATGGAGTTGCACTATGGGACCATTGCACTTAAAGAGCCGACTCCAATCTGGCAGCCTTAAATTCTGCTAAATCACCCTAACTACAATAGCCCTCCAGCTAAACTCTGCTTATTGCCTGCCTCTAAGCACAACTACCTCAGAGTATCAAACCATCTCACCAGCAAGCGTATTTCTGACACAGAATGCTTTATTCCAATGGGATATTGTGTATGAAAAACCAGGCTACTCTGATGGGTTTGCTATTTTATGAACTGTTTTACTGTTGAATATGAATTAACATGAAAAAAGTTCTAGATTTTCTGTGTGTGAATAAAAATGCAGCAGACTTAATGTTGGTTTGACAAAGCTAAAACTTTAGTTTTTTTAATGTAACCTGTATATGTAACCCTAACACTTTTTAAAGTTACATTCACCAAACTCGACAGATGTTCAGTCTGTTCTAAACTTTTCTCTTGGGCAGAGAAAAATCCTATTGACTTCCGATGAAAACTTTTACTGTCTAGCTCTATCTATCAAACAGGGCTAACATTAAAGTCGGTCTTGACAAACTTTCCTTTTCTAGGAAATTGTGTTTACAACAAGTCACACAACAAAAGGTACAAGTTTATGACTTTCTACAAGTTCTATATCTGTGTTAATTCAGGCTTGTCACGTATCCTTCGAGGCCGAGCGGATATGGTTGCAAAACGCACGGTGGACTGGGCCCTGGCAGAGTACATGGCCTTTGGCTCTTTGCTGAAGGATGGTATTCACGTGAGACTCAGTGGACAAGATGTGGAAAGAGGAACATTTAGGTAAGACATTCAGTCCATTTCCATTGGAAACTACTGTGGCAGCTCCATTTTGTTCTGTTTTATGATTTATGGAGGACACAAAAATTGGAAGTTCAGCACATGCAGTTGTGGGGGGCCATAAGTTGTTGTCATATATTTTCTAATCAGGCCACTTTTTCATAGCCGCTTTGTAGTCTTTAACTGACAAGATTTCTGTCACTAAAAATAGCCGAGTATATATTTTCTGCCTTATGGCTCCATTAAAACTAAAATGTCAACACATTGACAAATGACGTCAGATTGTCGCACACAGATAGAGTCCTCTGGGAGTGGCAGAGAGACACCCACATGGTGCCGTCACGGTACTGCTTCTGAAGGAAACCCGTTTTATGTCACCCTACAGCAGGACAAACACATACTCCCACGTTTGTTCGTTGTGCAAGAAATTTTGGCTGCCAGGTTTGTTTGAAATAGTCTACACATCAATGAAACTCCAAGACCTCGTCGCAACTTAATTTATCAAACCACAAATGGCATTATTTACTGGTTCACTTTACAGTTTTTGATTCTACATTTTCTCTCAATGGGCTTCAATGGACAGTTTTATGCTTTGCTTAGAACATAATGACTGGAAGATTCGACTGGAAAGACGTCAACAAAGTAGCTTCTGTGTGTTATGAACCTTTTTATCAAAGTAGATTGTCTGCTGGTGCATATATTCTTTTTTTCCTCATGCAAAGGCTCTGGGAGTGAACATATTGGTGTGCTCCAGTCTGCTGGTTCTGCTTGTTACTCAGGGAGTTAATGGCTATGAGTAATTGATTCAGTCTTCTGTGTTTGGGAATGCACTGAGTACTGTGCTCTGGTCCCTTGATTGATGAAACCAACACACAGCTGATGCACTGTTTACTCCCCAGATTCTCTGTTTTTCCAGAGCTAACCCACAGGGACAGAACACTTTAGTTTAAAGAGCCACTTTTGATTTACATTTGTGATTAAATGAGCAGAGCATACAGACCCCAATTACCCTGAACACATTCCTTGTGGTTACATTCTCCATTTTACAACATTATCTAAGAAAAGAGCCCATGTTTGTCAAATGTGATTTGTTAGGGAAATACATGGTTAATAATAAATGTTATGTAATGTCTATATACTCATTGTAAGTCGGAACGGCCTGTACAGGACATCATTACTGTGATATTTAAAGGACTTTAAAGATTGTCTAATCGCACTGGGTCTGATGGCTGGTTTGAACATCGCATCAGAGTAAGCCAGCAAAACATATCACATCTCCTGTCTCAAATCCACTGCTGTCCATGATCTCTCACACTGATAGGATATAAAGAGTTAGAGTGCCTCTTTTCTAAGGTTTGACATTACAGCTTATGAAAATGTTCCTTAAAATGGCATTTCTTAAGCTTACAGAATCTAGGTGTCAGTTGGTTTTATTCTATTTTACATAAATTCAAAAGATTTTTGTAATCTTATGCTAACCCAAGGCTGAATTTGATCAAAAATATAGTAAAAACAGTAATAATGTTTTTACCAATAATTATTTTATATTATTTTAAAATGCATTTATTCCTGTGATTACAGAGCTGAATTTTCAGCATTATTACTCCAGTCTTCAGTGTCACATGATCCTTCAGAAATCATTCTAATATGCTGATTTGGTGCTCAAGAAACATATTTTACTGTTATCAGTGTTGAAAACAGTTGTGCTGCTTAATATTTTTTAAATCATGGTCTGTTTTTTCATGATTCTTTGATGAATAGAAAGTTCAAAAGAACAGTTTGAAATAGAAATCTTTTGTAACAATGTAAAAGTCTTTACCTTCACGTTTGATGAATTTAATGCATCCTTGCTGAATAAAAGGATTAATGTCTTAAACAATAAATTAATAAAAATCTTATTGACCTTGAAACTGAGATTACATTAAACTTTTACATTGAATTTTATAAATATATATAAGAAATCAAGCATTAGTTATCTTTTTGTTGTTGTTGTTGCCCTGTTTAGTGGTTCTTGAATTTGTGAGCTCATCTTTTCAGTCACCGTCACCACGTCTTGCATGATCAGGAGGTTGATAAGCGCTTCTGCGTTCCGATGAACCACCTGTGGCAGAACCAGGCTCTCTATACAGTGTGCAACAGCTCCCTGTCTGAATATGGGGTTTTGGGTAAGAGAACCACCTGTGCTCAATTTGCATCTGGTTATCAATCAGAGTGTACAGAAATTTAAACCATCAAAGGTTTTCCCTGTTTCTGATAAAATTACCTCCAGAAATGAGCAGCCTGTAGCCTACAGAACAAGCTGTTTTCTCCCAACACATCCCCTTGCAAAAACCATACTCAGAATCCTTTATACAGTATTTTTTATGTCCAAAGTATTCTGACACATGTTGATTTTGATTAGGTTTTGAGCTTGGTTTTGCAATGGCTAGTCCTAATGCCTTGGTGTGCTGGGAGGCTCAGTTTGGCGACTTCCACAACACAGCCCAGTGCATCATAGACCAGTTCATCTCTGCTGGCCAGGCCAAGTGGGTCCGTCACAATGGCATCGTTTTACTGTTGCCCCATGGGATGGAGGGAATGGTGAGTTTGCTGATGGCATGCCTTATTCTATATTACATAATATAAGTGGCATAATATTACATGGAAAAACTTGCATGGGTAACACTTTATTCTGATAGTCCACTTTAGACATTCTACTAACTATAAGTAACTTTACAACTACATATCAACTACCAGTCATTAGAGTATTAGTGGACTGTCTAATAGTATCTGTTACCACTTTATTTTGATGGTCTCCCAACAGACATTCTACTGACTACAAGCAAAGACTATAGATATAGAAAGACGGAATATGGCGGAATACTGTACGTCTCGCCTTCTAAGTAAATGAGCCAGTCGTTGATTGGTATAGTCATTACGTCACTGCAGCTGCCGTTAGAAGCTCTGGTTCCCATAAAAACCTGAGACTCATGCTTATGACTGCACTTGCACATTGGCTCATCTAGCCTGAAAAGCTTTTTAAACACTTTTGAGCTCAAGAAACAACATTTATCGGACGGTTCATGTCAGATTTTGTTGCTGATTTGAAATGTTATTTAATTGTAAGTTCGCCAAGCAGTTTTGGTTTTCAGGATTCCCCCGTTCAAATAGATAGGACTTGGTCTTGGATGCCCGAGCTGCCTGGAGGCATTGCAAATATGGCCGCCGAGTGAACAACTTTCCTTTAAAGGGACTTTGCTACAAGTAACTTTTTGCTACAAGTAACTTTGCAACTACATGTAATCTTATTCTACTACCTAACGATCTCTACTAACTCTCTAATGAGAGTTAGTTGACATGTAGTTTGCAAATTAAGGAGATTTGGTTGCAAAGTTACTTAAAGGGTAACACTTTAGTTTAGGGTCCAATTCCCACTATTAACTAGTTGCTCATTAGCATGCATATTACTAGGATATTGTCTGTTTATTAGTACTTGTATAGCACATATTAAAGTGCCCCTATTATGGATTTCATCTAGTGTGTAACATAGCTCTAAGTGAATAAAAATATCCTGCAAAGTTTTAAATCTGAAAGTGCACCATATATAAAGTTATTGTCTCTCAAATGTAAGAGTCGACTCCGAGTCAATTAATGAGTCATTTGTAAAACGAATCCCAAGCCGTTTCATTGTGACGTCACAACGAAATATTAGCATATTGCCCACCCACTTATTAATGTTTATATTTTCTAGTGATTGTAAAAAAAAAATTTGTAGTTTTGTATGATATGTTGTGTAACACACACACTAGTATGTATGTCTCCGGCTGACTCGCATTTCCGTAGTTCTGCTATTCAGATGTGGGTCCAATATTGTCTAAAAATGTGTCGATTATTGCAGCTTATCTGTCTTATGCCTTGGAGTAATGATCAAGGATGGAGCATGACTTTTGTTTACAAAGTGTAATGCATTATCAGCTATTTACGTTTGTGCTTGGCTAACATGGCAGTTTACAACATAGCTGCGGGCCAGGTTCGCTTACATAACTGCTTACATAATCACAAAAAATTGGGCCATCTGACCAATCAGAGCAGTGTAGGCTCACGGAAAGGAGGGGTTTAGAGAAACTGATCCTTTGAACTGCTTCTAACAAATCGTTTACGAATGATTGAGAACTGAGGTGAAATTAAATGTATATTAGGAGAAAACTAAAGTGTTTTTTTTTTTTTTGACCTTGCATGCATGTAAACCTTGTTGTAGGAGACTCCCAAAACAATATTAGGAACCTTAAAAAAGGTATAATAGGGACACATTAATGCTTTTTTTCTGCATGATCATATTCTACATCCCTTAATCCCACCCAATACCTAAACTTAACTATCTTATAAGCAGTAATTAGGAGTTTGAGGCAAAAGTCGTAGTTAGTTAATAGTGAGAATTGGACCCTAATCTAAAGTGTGACTGCTTATAGTTAGTAGACTGTGTGAAGTGGACTATGGAAATAAAGTGTAACTCTTGTATGTTGGTAAACATAAAAGATGCAAAGCAAGTATCTGTTCCACTTGCATATGTAATTTAAAACACACAAGACAGCAGCATAAATATCATATTATTTAAAGGTGCCCTAGAACTTTTTTTAAAAGAGTCTAAGGTGTCCCCTGAATGTGTCTGTGAAGTTTCAGCTCAAAATACCCCATAGATTTTTTTAAATTCATTTTTTTAACTGCCTATTTTGGGGCATAATTAGAAACGAGCCAATTTCAGATTGCGGCCCCTTTAAATCGCGCGCTCCCCGCCCCCTCCCGAGCTCTCGACTCTATCACAGCATAAACAAAGTTTACACAGCTAATATAACCCTCAAAATGGATCTTTACAAAGTGTTAAGATTGTGTGAGTATTGTATTTATTTGGGTGTTTACATTTGATATTGAATGAGTTTGAGGCTATGCTCCATGGCTAACTGGCTAACACTACACTGTTGGAGAGATCTATAAAGAATGAAGTTGTGTTTATGAATTATACAGACTGCAAGTGTTTAAAAATGAAAATAATGACGGCTCTTGTCTCCGTGAATACAGTAAGAAACAATGGTAACTTTAACCACATTTAAAACCACATTAAACAGTACATTAGCAACATGCTAACGAATCATTTAGAAAGACAGTTTACAAATATCACTAAAAATATCATGTTATCATGAAGCATGTCAGTTATTATTGCTCCATCTGCCATTTTTCGCTGTTTTCCTTGCTTGCTTACCTAGTCTGATTATTCAGCAGTGCACATCCAGACGTTCTGCCCTTGTGTAATGCCTCAATCGTGGGCTGGCATATGCAAATATTGGGGGCGTACACCCCGACTGTTACGTAACAGTTGGTGTTATGTTGAGATTCGCCTGTTCTTCGGAGGTCTTTTAAACAAATTAGATTTATATAAGAAGGAGGAAACAATGGAGTTTGAAACTCACTGTATGTCTTTTCCATGTACTGAACTCTTGTTATTTAACTATGCCAAAATAAATTCAATTTTTAATTCTAGGGCACCTTTAACTTCTGCTTTTGCCCCATTAGACAATATAAGCAAAGCAAGTGTTATTTTTAGAGTCAGTTATGTAGATCATAGCAGTCTTATTGATCACTGAATCTAATTTCCTGCAAGGATAAAACACAGGTTAAAATCTTCTTTACTCAAAAGCAGAAAAGCTGAACTAGAATCAATAATGATGACTCAAGTTTGGTCTGAGCCATTTAATGAGGTTATAATTCTTTAGCTTAGTGTGGCATTTGATAGACCTACTCTCATTAGCACTGGTGTGTTTGCACTAATGAGCAGGGCCCGGAGCACTCGTCAGCACGGCCTGAACGCTTCCTGCAGATGAGCAAGGATGACCCTGATCGCTATCCGGTAAGTGGCCTTTCCGGTCATGCCTCATGCTGATGGCCACAGGTAGTTTATAAATGGATTCACTGCACTGATTGCCAATTTGTTTAATGCTTAATATAGTTCTTGTTAATACTGCTTTCTTTGTTAGTCTAGCAGTATGTCGGTCCCAGTGGCAGGGCATAATAGGTAAAAACATTCAGGAGACATGAATGGTACTAATCACAACCATGATCTGTATTTACAATACATGATCAACAGGGCTATTGACTGAACCATCCAAAAGTAAAATCAATTCATAATTGCCCTGTTCCTGCAGAAGTCGTCATTTGCCAATTCATAAGTAAAATTCATGGGTGACACTAACTTTGTGCTATCTTGTATTCTTATATAATATGAATTATGTTTAGTATTTTAAATGAAAGGACATCTACTGAAATATCACAGAATTATTATGTTTTTGCTGTGACACATATTAGTTTTTTGTTTTTTACATGATATTAATTGGTCATTTTAATGAGCTGTGTTTTATTTACTTCATCTAAGGAATACACTGGAGACTTTGAGGTCCAGCAGCTCTATGACTGTAATTGGATCGTGGTCAATTGTTCAACACCTGCCAGCTACTTCCATGTTCTTAGAAGGCAAATCTTGTTACCATTCAGGAAGCCAGTAAGACCAACCTTTTTTCCTTTCTATGTGTCAGACTCGGTACAATATCATTTTTCAATGTATTTTGTGGATTCATTGTTCTGTCAATATATATAGGCTATATATCAATGACTTATTAGAATGCACATTTGGTGTTATATACTTAGATAGACTTGAGCTATATCACAGCTGCTGTGATGGTAGATAGACTTAACTTTAATGTGAAAGTTTGATGTACACCCCAACCCTCTTTTTCTTCTGTGCCACTGTTTAAAGTGATTCCCTGTTGCAGAGAAATGTAGAGGTTTGTGGAGCATGAGAAAATCTCTTCCTGAGTAAATTAAACTGTGAGCGTCTGGGGATGATATTGTTTGTTTTGTATGAAAGTGCTCTTAATTTACTGTTTTGCTTGATTTCACAGCTGTGTTCTACTATTTTTGCATTCCCTGGCCTAGATTGAAGTTTCAGAAGTTTCTAAATGCAAATACAGTTTGTCTTTATTTGACTGACCGCATTTTCATATTTTTATTCAGCTTATCATTTTCACACCAAAATCTTTATTGAGGCTGCCAGAGGCCCGTTCCAGTTTTGATGAGATGATCACAGGTACAAATTTCTGGCACAGAATCATTGTATCGAGCTCTGTCCAGCTTTTAGCAATAACATGTGGCTGTACCTACTTTATCTATTTTGCAGGAACAAAATTCTTGAGGATAATTCCAGATGAAAGTCCTGCATCGAAAAACCCCAAAAAAGTCAAAAGGGTCATCTTCTGCACTGGAAAAGTGTACTATGAGCTGGCAAAAGAGAGAAAACAGCTTCAGCTGGAGGAGGATGTTGCAATTGTCAGATTGGAGCAGGTTGCCATTATTGTTTCTTGATTATAAGTATAATGGCACTGCAAAAAATTGCTTTATTCACAATCAAATACATTCTTTCCTCTTAGATATCACCATTCCCTTTTGACCTCATCAAGGCTGAGGTTGAGAAGTACAGCAACGCTGAACTCATATGGTGTCAAGAAGAGCACAAGAACATGGGCTACTATGACTACATAAGGCCACGTTTCCTCACAGTGCACCATAAGAATCCAATATGGTGAGTCTCTTTTTAAGCTAAATGTTCGTTGTAACCTAAACAAACTTAAACGCACCAAATTCAAAATATTCAATCAATTTTAGGTATGTTGGCCGTGACCCTGCTGCAGCCCCTGCCACAGGAAACAAATTCACTCATCTGACTGAGCTGAAGAGGTTCTTGGACACTGCGTTTAACCTCGAGGCATTCAAGGGCAGGAATTTTTGATGCTGTTGTGTCAGTTGTGGAAATTAGCCTTTAAAATTAAATATAACTGGTATCAACGCACAATTTATTAGATAAGGTGATTTTCATGTTGCCAAAGTGTGTAAAATTGTTCAATTATATTGATAAATAGAGCACAAGACAGCAAATAGAAAGTTGTGTACTCATCCTATAGCAGATTTAGCCATGGATTTGCACCAGAAATCATTTATCTGTTTTAAGTAATATGTATTTTTATTTATTTATTTGTCTTCCATAACTGTCACACTTGGCTTCATCCTGAGACATCAAACAGATGGCATTTAGACAAGTAACAATATTCTCTGTGGCAGTGGTGATATTCTCTGTAGCTTCCATGAAATATGCTTCCTTTTTAAGACTTTAGGGTTCTTGTGTTTAAGACTTGTGGGAATGAGGACGTTTATGTCTGTGACATGTCTGTGACAACTTTGAAATGCTATACACACTGGGAAACAAATATAAGGAGGTAAAAAAACAATTACTTGTACCACCAATCTGATAAGCACAAGCATATGATGCATTATATTTCTGTGTAATCTTGCTGTCAGCAAACTGCTTTTGTAGTGGAATTCAGCAATACTAAAACTTGTAAGTTACATGGTAATACAGTAATCATCATTCTATGGCTGCTTAAACAGCGAAACATTTGTCATTCAAGCTGTAACAGCTGTAAACTAGATTTTACTTGAATCTGTAGACACTTGCAAAAGTGAATTTAGTGCAAATGTTTAAAGGGTAAAAAATGTGGTTTTAGTATATTATAGACACCAGACATTGCTCATCGGGGAAAAAAGATCATAAATTTAATTCACTGTGGTAGATTGTGATGAATGATAGACGTTTCTCAGCAATAATGCAATAAACTGTGAGTCAATGACAAACGATGGATGTTTGCTTGGTTTTTATCATTTATCATATACCATATACCTGTGCACATATATAAGAGGTCTCTCCACAGGGTGAGTGCTGCCTTCCTTTACAGCAGGACACCATCAGTGGACTCATGCCAAAAAATGCTAAAGTTGAATTACTTAGCTCACTAGATTTAAATACATTGGCTATGTCTGGGATATTTAAAAAAATAGTAGGCTAGGTCTACACAGTGTTCAATTCTACCATTTACTAACATAATATGAAGTACACAGTTTATAATGCGCAAGTAGTGAGCTTTTTCATTCATAGCCACTTTTTTAAGTATACTGCGCAGTATTCAGTAAGTAGTATGCTAGTGTTCCATTTCGACCACAGCTACATGACATGGCGTTCAATACGCGTTCCTCACTGCGTCAATGGCCTCCAGGCACCGCGGATCAAGTCGTCCATCACCCCCTGTGAGCAAAGAGGGGTTTTAAAAAACACGTCCTGATGAGCATCATATCTCTTATCTTCTACATTCCAAATGCTGACGCAAATTACCAAACTCAAGGTCAGTAATGTTGCACATGTACACGCACTCTCCATTGACAATGAGCTCTACTATATTCCAGTCATCTGTTTTCTCGAGGACACACTGGTGGCCATCTTCTTTTAGGACCGCTAGAAGTGGGGGAAAGCAAACGGGTAACTCATTCCCGTTTTTAAAATGTTACAAAACAAATGAAACTTGTCCAAAGCTTTTGACACATCTTTAAGGGTTACCTTGTAAACCGTCCAGGCGAAATGTTCTGTGCTCGACAATGCCACACGACTCATATGGACCATACCGAACTGTTACTACTGAATTTGTAGGCATAATCTATCCGTTAGCCACCACAAGGCAATGGCTGTTGTCAGAACTTCGTTTGTGTATACTACTCTCCATAGTAACAAGCAAACATCACTGGAAGCGGCAAACTTAAAATGGCTTTTCACAAATATTTAACTGGGTCATTATAAATGAATGATTGGATCATATAATTATGATTGGATGAACGCAGCGCGCGACCTGTTTATAGGATCTCACATCCTAAAATATTGCCGACAATCACGTTTTTCCTGAATTAACTTTTCGGACTATAAAAGTAAGAATAGGTCTTTTAACTCAAACTGACGCATCTTCCGTTACCATTTCAAACGCTAAATATTCCCCTCAAATGTTAAAACTACACCTGTCAGTGAATATGTGGCACGTGATTGGCTGTCGGTTGCTAAGCGTCTAGCCAGCCGTTACATTCTATCGCCTCAGTTTTACACTGTACAAGTTTTGCACTGCAAAAGCGTTAACCCTGCCCCAGAACAGGGTTTCATAACCCCGGGTAAAAAGCGGTGGTGCTGACGTAACCCCGCTTCAAAATTACAAGTGTGAAACGTTCCATTAGCCGGGGTTAAAAGCAGATTTAGAACGACGATAACCCTTTGTGAAACGCGCTTAGTGTATAGCCGGTTAAATAGAAATATTTAATTTAATTTAGCAATATTTTAAATGCTATTCCTTCTTGTTTGAGGTGTTACATTATATATAAACCCAATATAGTTTCCATTGGTAATCTCAAAATTGTTTGCAGTGTTCTAATTCAAAAATAAAATGTTTCCTCCTCAGAATTAGATTAGAAGTTATTTTAGGTTTGTCTTTGGAGTTGAATGTTTTGTCTCAACACAACAGTTGTAGGTTGATAGGAATAAAATCACTTGCTATGACGAATATTAATGTACTTGGCCCAAATCATTGCAATTTGCATGAATTAATGTAATGTGAAATATATAATACTTCAATGGTGTGGTAACAAAAAATAAATAAAAAAATCCTGTACCATAATAAACTATATATTTAATTCATAGATGGTGGTATGAAATACTCAGTGCACACATGGTTGGTTTTGATTAGTATTTTTTATGGCATCATTTGAACATACAGTGATATTGATAAATAGAGCCTTTATCTTTTGAAAATTCTAACTTAGAAAAATAAATATATATATACATGTAAAAGAACATCACAGTTTAAGCACTCCACCACCAGTTTAACAAAATACATTCTGTTACAACTTCACTTTCACATGTTTGCTGTTTTCCTCATATTTCCTCATGTATTCATGCTCAACATGAGGTCAAGATGTTCAACTACTGACATATTCTATTACCAATACTAAGGCTATAATTTCTCTATATATGCAGTATATGTATTCTCTCTGTAATCTAGTATAACATGATTGTGTGGTTTATTAGTCAATTTCAGCTAAGCTATTTTACTACAGTACATATTTGATCTGGTTTATTAGTCAATTTCAGCTAAGCTATTTTACTACAGTACATATTTGATCTAGTTATAAAGTGCTAAAATACATTTCTCAAGGCATCCCCGTTTTAGATTTTTTAGACCTATACTTTACAATTAGCCTCCTATCATGACTGGTTCAACACATAGGATATACAAATTACACACATTTGAAAAACACAACGTTCAGTGGAATTTCACAATATAAAAACATATTTTCACTCAGTCTTTATCTGTGTACATTAGACAAACATCAAATATTGTTCTTTTTTATTTAGATATACTGTATAGACCTACTGTGCAACACGTCAGTGTCATTTTCAGACTTAATATAAGCACATTGTCACATATACAATGATGATTGTACTAAAAAAAAGCTTTTTGCCACTGTAATAAACCATTCATTTCTGCTATTGCATTGGAAATCAAAAATCCCTGTTACTATTATTGCATTGGAAATTAAGACAACCCCACAGAATAGAACGACGTAACAATGTTCATGCAACATGCTGGTTCGCAATGGATGATATTCTTTAAACATTTATGCACACTGGCTTGTTTTTAGGAGCTCAGACTGTGCATTTCAGAATATGGCCCACTGAGAATTCAATTTATTCAACACTTAAACCACAACACACTTTAAAGCTATAATACCATACAGTATAAATTATAATGCCTGGTCCTGACATTTTTTTGTATACTGCAGACCCAAAATAGAATTTGCTATATATATATATATATATATATATATAAATTTTTTTTTAAACAGATAGATCTTTGATTTAAAATACATAAAACAAACTTTGAAATGTGAATGTGAGACTCACAAAGATAAAGTTAAATAGCAGCTTCTGGTCCTGTTCCACAGAGTCGTCATTCAGAGTACTGTATCTTGACAGCATTACTAACAGTAAGGTATGGTGACTCTGACGTGACCATTAAAAAGACTGGTATAGATTGTAAACAGCTATATGCTATCATATCACAATTTTCATATGCATACTAAACTACAGAATTTCAAAGGCAGCATCATTGAGAATGTCATATTTTTTTTTTCATAAAGACAAACAACTACTTTAAAAAATTCCAGTCTGATTTCTGACGGCAAGCACCAAGTCAGTGTTATTTTAGACATAAACAACATTCAAAATATCTCCTTTTGTGTTCCACAAAAGAAAGAAAGTCATACAGATTTGTAAGGACATGAGGATGGAGAAATGATTACAGAATATTCATTTTTGGGTGGACTATCCTTTTAATGCTGCCTTTGACATTGTCAACTATAATATACTCTTAGGGCAAACTCACACTACATGACTTTCGTCTGGATTCTGCTGTCACAGACACATTTTCAAGGTCTGTGACAAAACTCCTGGATCGTGGCCAAATCGGTGCTCATTGCGGTCTCTGGTGCTCGTTAAGTATGAGCAGGTCAGTAACGTGATCTGAGCCTGTCTCGAGCAGTGTTGAAAGTTACTTTTAAAAGTAATCTATTACAATATTACAAAAAAGTAACTAAATGTGTTACTTTTTATGGAAAGTAATGTTATGTTACTTTTGCGTTACTTTTTCTCATCTGGGCTGGACTGTTTGTTTGTTTTTATAACAATAAAAAGTTCTATTTTTGGAAAATGTAAAGGCCCTTTCACACCAAAAGTGAAATGAATAAAGCTCAGGCTGAAGAAAATGCAAATTCACGCCTGTACAATAGAGGGCGCAGCTTAAATAAATAGAATAGGACGCAGGAGAAGTAAATGAGTAAAAGTATGCTCACATTTAGTCTAAGGCCCGTTCACACAAAGAACGATAACTATAACGATAACTATTTGCGTTCACACCAACGAACGATAACGGAACGATAACACGCTGAAGTTTTAAAATGTGTACAAAATGTTCTTGTTAAATTTACACAGCTTTAACCAGCAGATGTCCTCAGCATGCTTTCGAATGAATAGCTAGTACAATCGATCTAATCTAACAGTGAATTTACCTGAGAAAGTCAGTAGTGGAATTAAAAACAACAACTCGTGTTTTTCACTGCAACTTCAAAGGAATCAAGACAATGTTGTTGAAACCAGTGCTGGATACCTGAGGTAATTTTATATTACACTGTTTGCTAACCTGGCATTATGATCTCATTTTTTATCTTGTCAAACAGCGGTGGCTTTTTCTGGACCTCGGCTATTAACTTCTCCATAATGTCGTTTTCCATTTAAATGCGCGAGCCCTTGAATTAGAATGGTTTCTGATTGGCTGTCAGTGTTTTATCGTTCAAACACTGACAACACTGACAGCTGGGAATAAAATCATTCTGAAAGTGATCCCAAGGATATCGTTTCTCTATATCGTTATCATTATAGTTGTGGTGTGGACTGCTATTTTTATATTTAGAACGATTTTTAGAACTATATCTTTATCGTTCTTGAACGGGCCTTAAACTAGTTGAGAATAGCCAACATGTTTGCACAGCGCACACAACACCTCTGCACTTATAATTTCAACATGGGGACAAAAGAGCTGTCAGTCAATAAATGGAAAAGCAAAGTAACTTGCGTTACTTATTTGAAAAATTAACTCAGTAATGAGTAATGTGTTACTTTACTAGTTACTTGACAAAAGTAATCTGATTACATAACTCGCGTTACTTGTAATGCGTTACCCCCAACACTGGTCTCGAGCAATCACAGACGCTGCAATATTTTCAAACCTGTTTCATATATCGCCACGTTATCTTGTAGCGTGTGCAATGCAACGACAAAGTGTAACTAATCCAGCTAATCACAGTGCAGATTGTATAAACGGAAAAATCTCATAATCGCTCGCGTGAATTTCTCATGTGAATGTTTGTGAGAGAACTTTTTTCGCTGTTGACCGGGACTGCCTCTTGACCAAATGTCTTGTAGTTTGTGCACCTCTTCATCGTTGTGTTGGATAGTATGTGCGCTGATATGACAAGATGATGACAGATGACAAAAACCTTGTTGTGTAGTGTGAGCACCACAGCAATTCAGGTAGTCATACAGTCATGTAGTGTGAGCTTGTCCTTAGACAGACTAAAAAACTGGGTAGGATTCTTGGAGACAGACCAAGGCAGGGGCTACTGTGAATCTGAACTTCATTTGCTCATTTTTAATCTGTATGCTCTCATAGGCCAAATAATGCACAACACCTAAATAGATCTACTTAGCACTATTGTCAAGCGACTACAGCTCCATAGAATCACTATGCCACTTCTGTTGGTCATAATATGTGGCAATTTTTTTCCTCAAAAAGAGGAAATACCCAATGCCTACTTCAATACTTTTAGATATCAAATGTATTCACTAAATCAGTCCATGATCCTTGCTATATTTATGAGACTATGATTTTCTCCTGAAATGTTTACTCTTTGTACAGTCACATTGGTTTCTTCCTGCATCTTCCATGCGATTTAAACATTTTAGCTTTTTGCTATGACTTGCTTCCATTCTTCATTACCTTGGGAGTTCCCTCCATCCTTTCTGTGGAATCAGCTGGTTCAGTGTTGCATTTTTGGCATAGATCTTGCATTTCCTTCAGGCATCCCTCAAGATTCTTCACAAACAAATCTGAGCTGGTCTCAGCACTGTCACGGAAGCTTGACACACAGAAGATGATGTGGTCCGTCTGAGGATTGTAACAGGCTCCGTAGCCGTTAGGGACAACAGGACCATAGCAGCAGAACATCTCCTCAGTGGTAGGAACCTATGCAAAGACAAGCGTGTTTTGTTTTGTTTTTTTTCAGAAGAGATTGGTGATCTAGTGCTAATGTTTTTCTAAAACTATTAAAATGAAGATGCATCAAAAATCCATTTTAGGTCTATCTCTCATTATTTCAAAGTGAACCTGGCTTGTAGAGAGAATGAACTTGATGCTGGTGGTATAGGTTGTATCAGAAAACAGCTCTGGCTTTTCGAGTTTTAGCTCCTTGGCAATCTCTCGCAGCCCCAACAAGTGATTGTCTATTGCCATCCCAGTGATTGCCTGTTTCCAAATAGTGGAAAAGCAATGTTTTATTGTAGAGCAGACAGTATGACAATCACAGTTTGATAATCACAGTTAAACATGACTAACTGACAGATTGTGTAATTCAAATTCAGCCCATCTGTTTCACTTACTAGAATTGTATAATTGGTTTGGGCTTTAATGGCAGTCCAAAGCATCTCCATTTTCTCAGCATCCTAAATAAGTAAAGGAAGACAGGGGTTATTATTCCTTAAGCTATTCCTGTTTTGACAATCCACACAGCATTGACTACAAATGAGTTGACATTTGCATAAAATGCAGGGCAGTCTAAATGAAGTGCAGTGTACTAAATTACATACAGTGATTTTAGAGCTATTGGCCATAGCTTTCACAAATGCAAAGGCCTCAGGTGTGGAAGAGCGAATGTTGTCAACTCGTCCCTCTTGAAAGCGGCGTATGGATGCACTTTCATAGGTGGGCACTAGACGTCCATGACATCTGAATGCGAAGGGAAAAGACATAAATCTTCAGACACAAATCTTTACTTTAATATATCTTAAATTATAGAGAAGACTGACCTGTAAAATGCAAACTGGAGGGCAACTTGAACATAAGCATCAGGGCTCATTTTCTGTCTCTTGATGAACTCTTTGCCATAACCAGTGAATTTGTTGACATTCATGTCCAGATTTTTCACAAGTCTATGGGAATTAACAGTTTGAAATTCACTTATGCTCACCAAGGCTGCATTTATGTGAGGACAGAACAGTAATATTGTAAAATATTATTACAATTTAAAATGTTTTCTATATTTTAATATTTTAAAATGCAATTTATTACTGTGAGGGTTTCAGCAGCTTATGCAGCCTTCAGTGTCACATGATCCTTCAGAAATCATTCTGATATGCTGATTTGGTGCTCAAGAAACATTTCTTATTATTATCAATGTAGAAAACAGTTGTGCTGCTTAATATTGTCATGGAAACCATGCTACTTTTTTAAAAGGTTCTTTGATAGACAGTACAGAACAGCAACAACAACAAAAAGAAGAATAAAAAAAGAAAAGCATTTACTATATTTGAAATGGAAATCTTTGTAACATTATAAATGTCTACTGTCAATTTTGATCAATTTAATGCATCCTAAATAAATGCGTTAATTTCTTTCAGACTAAAAATCTTACTGGCCCCCATACTTTTAAACGATAGAGTATGTACCCTAATGGAAAATAAATATACTAAAATGTTTTTGAAACACATTTATTTCATGCTAAGTATACATTTACGTATCAGTACTTAATAAAAAATACCTTTTGGTAGCAGTAGTACTTTTGATATACTAAACTGGTATGCTTAAAGTCTGCTAAATTGGAACAACTAATTTTGTACTTAATGCGCTTTAATTGTGAGGAAGTAGTGCTGAGGTCCAACTAAAGATATACTGAAGTATATTTGTGCTAAAGTGGATCTATTGCAAGTATACTTTAGTTACTTTAATATCTTTAGTTACTTTATATCTTGCATTTAAAGACAGATTTTATTCAAAGACCATACAGTCCTTATCAATAGTGACATTAAAACACATTTTAGGCTTAATATTAATGTGCATTGTGCAATAAAGAAATGCTCCAAATAAAGTTTAATTATAATTTTTATCAATAAGTCTCAAGCGATATGTCAGTAGATTTAAACTATATTTAGTATGAAATAAATGTATATTACTTTTTTACTAGGGTAAGAAACAAAAGATGCTAAAACATTTATTTATATTATAAGTGAAAAAAAAATCACTTGTGATACTCTGGAATAATAGGGTAAAGATTAGTGTAATTAATAAATGGCAAGCTATCAGAATGATATCTGTTAGATTGTATAGAACACACTACCATGGTGTATCACCTGACTTACCTCTGTAATTTATCTGCTGAGGACGTGAGCAGCGTTTGGATATCTGGCGAGCATTTCCAGCGCAGTCGTCTGGGGGCAGGAAGCTCACTCATGCTGGCTGCTCTCACCAGTTTAGAAGGGCTTCCTCTCCTGTGAGAGAAACAATCTTACAGTCCATCACATCGCGTCTTCACTAGCTTAGTTGCTATTCTCAGGCTGTGTGGGTATATATCTCAAGTCGTGTCATTAGAGCTTTGAGTCTTTGGCAAATTCATAAATGCAACTACTGTGCTAGTGAGAATAAGCATAAAGATATTACAGATTCTTTCAGAAGTGAATGTACTCATTGAATTTGCCAGACCAACAGTGCATTCTGGGTAATCAAAGAGATACTTTGAAATTAATTTCTATCAATAAAACAATAATTTGGCTTACATGTATCTTAGTAGATACTCTGAACATTGCACCAGCACTATTCCCTCAAAAGGGGAGTGTTCACATACAACGCCGCAGCATCCGTCTGCACCTATCACAAACTGAAATCATTACAGCGGTTTAATTTTAGAATTCATCTTCTTAGTCAATTTAGATCCAGCTGTGTTTTTTTTTTCTACCTGCATGGGCTTGTCGTACCAGCGGTTGCCCCCGTTTTTTTCCATGCCCCCTCCATGGAGCATCAGCGAAGCTCGGTTAGTATCAGTCAGTTCAATGCCAGACGGCTCGTCCAAACACACCAGACACAGACAGCGTTCAATCATGTCTAGAGAGTCCCTGTTGGTAGAATCTGCACCAGATTGAGAAGTATTACATTTTATATTTTGTCAATTCCATTAACCTGGACAGAATTTTTTGTTTTATCAGGGGAATTTTTAGTTGAGTTTATCTGGAAAAGCAGCTGTCTCACAAGTTGTTTTGTTTCTTCATGTTTGGATGTCAAATTGCAGGTCTAGTAACAGATACAGCTTGTATAGTTGAGGATAAATGATGTCTGACCTTTGATCAGTACGCTGCGAGCCTCGGCCCACTGAGTTCTGCCATCTGATGTGAGCAGACCGATAGGAGGCAGACACTCTTCTTCATTGTCTGCCATCTTTCTGATTCGCTCCAGCTGAGTGTAAAGGTCTTTTTCGTTCAGTCGACGAAAGTTTATCACCACGTCGAGAACAAAAAACTGCAAACATATAGCATGCATGACAGAAAACATCATCAAATCTTTGTCTTTACAAATGATTTTTTGAGACAAACTTTAACATGTCTAGAAAGAAAAGCATAACCATATATATATATATATATATATATATACAGTCTATATATATATATCAGTATATATATGGAGACTTCAGATGCAATAGCCTTTAAGTGCCATCTGAAATTTTCTTCTAAAATGAGCTTTTTTATCAAGCTCGTATGTTTATGTTCAGTTATTTCACTTTAATGGCAATGGAAATGACCTATTAATTGCCATTAAAGTGAAATTACTGAACCTAAACGTACGAGCTTGATAAAAATGCTCATTTTAGAAGAAAATTTAAGATGGCACTTAAAGGCTTTAGCATCTAAAGTGTTCATATATATATATATAACTATCAGATTTAGATTCAGTACCAGGTGAAGTAATACCTACCTGATTCTTACAAGCCACTATTATATGTTCAGGCTCAGGCATAACCGTGCTCTTCTGAGCCACTAAAGTGTCAGTTTTTGGCCCTGGCAGACGGTAGGAGGTGAAGACTTTGTTGTACTGATCCATACACAGGGGTGTCCCGGCCAGCTGCCCTCGAGCGTAGTCTACAGGGAGGGCACGTCTGCAACAAGCAGCATATGTCCATGTTCACAATACTAGAAGTTAATGTGATTACATGTGAAACAAGGAGTAAAACTTACCCATCAATAAGAGATTTATACTCTAATATGCCAGAAATGAGATGGGCAGCAAATCTGTTGAGAAAAAAAATCTGCAAGAGTTTATAAATACACTACCGTTTAAAAGATATGTTTTTTTTTTTTTGTTTTTTGTTTTTTGTAAAGAAGTAATGTGAAACTTTCACTTTTGATTAATGCATATAACTGAATACAAGCATTAATTTCTTAAAAGAAAAAGTAGTTTATTGACAAAATCATTGGTTTAATTATATATTCTCTAAGACTAATTCTAGACTGTTGCTTACCGTTATGAAACTACTTATATTTTAAGACAAAATGTAGAAACAATAAATAGGAAACATAATAGAAATGTCCATTATTGTTTCCTTCACACTTCCACTTTAGGGCTGAAATAAACAGGTACACTTTTACACGCTTACTAATCTGCAGATTAAACTATGCTGAATGAGAAATCAAATTTTAGTTAATGAGCCCCTCAATTACAGCCATATGGAGCTACGCAGTTGATGAATGAGATCATGCAGTTTACAGACCTGACAGCTTTGCACAATTCTAATGCGTATACACTATCCTTAACTTATGTAGACATTGCTTTTCCATTTAAATAAACTGATATCAATGAAGACATGCAGTGGGTTCATTTCCATCTCAGTTCATAGGAATAAAAATTGCCCCTGCTATATATCCTGCTATATAGTCTTGTACCTGAGGACGTCACTTTGACACCTGAAGTTCTGCTTAGGAAAGACCATTACAGGACTGGAGTTGACAGGTAGTGCAAATCTGTTGCTCAGATACATGTCTTCGAGCCAGTAGTCATACACCTTAGACGATGATCAAGAGATAAATAACTTTAAAACAGTATTTACAGAATGTGCCTAGCATTGCTTACAGCAAAGTCACATTTTTTCTTAGTGCAGTCCTTACCCAGTTGGCCTTAAGATTGCTTCTCTCCAGCAACTTTTTCTGAAGAATTTCTCCCGTTCCACCAGGTGCTCCAAATTTCTCTACAATAGCCTTTGTTTTTCTGAACTGCTCCTCTGGTATGAGGTGACTCATGCACTTCAGGTACATGTCCAGTGTTTGCTGCAAAGGGGGCACTGGGAGCTTCGGAAGGCCCTAAATTGAGATCATGATCAGAGCTTTAATGCAATTCATTCATTTACGTTTGAACGTCAGGGACAGCTTCTGCTTAAGTAGCATTTGTTTTCTTGATCTTATGGTATTTGTTCTTAAGCTAATGAGTCTCTTGTCTAATTAGCCTTGATATAGAGTCCTAGTAAATCTTACATGCGCCAAGTGATCCCTGTCAAGTATTATATTTAAATAATTTTGCCCTGTGTACAACAAGATCACTTCTGCTATAATTGCATGTATAAAACAATATGATCATTTATGTTTTGAATATTATCAACATTGTAGATTTCCATGTCTGTTTGTAATAATAGTTAAAAGATCATGTGTGGAAGACATTTAGCCATTAAGCCACATAATACAAACATTTTTACATAGTGATGTATTAGTATTTTGCTTACACTTGGATCTCCCGTGTCTCTTGCTTGTTCCCTTTTCAAAACAGGCATCCTCAAAGTTATAGAATTCAGTGAAGAAAGATGAAAATCCGCTCACTGACACTTTTCCCAGTTCCCTCTGGAACCGATATACAGGTATGAGTGAAAGATTGCATTACAAATAGTTTTCAATATCCATAAAATACCAAAAACTGCTCATCAGCCACATTAGACAAGGCTATAGCAAGCTTAAAATATCCCAAATTAAATATGAATTTTAATATTAAATACGTTCCTCATGGATCTAAATGAAGTAGAAAGTCTTTTTATACAGCTTTTTAGCGGCATATATATATATAAAAAAAACGTTCTTCTACATTCTTAAAAGTGTCAATTTAAACAATACTCACCAAAATGTCTTACTCTTTGTCGAGCCCTCCGGGTGTCTCAAAGGGTTTATCCAGATTCATAGTCCCGGCGTATTTTATTAAGAGGAAAGTGCCGTTAATGGTGTCTGTTAACTTGTTTCAGGCGGCATACTTTGCGTCCCATTCATTGCAAGTCAGGAGCTTCTTAGGATGCTCTTTGGGAAGGATGCTGAAGGAGCGTTACCTTTCTCAGGCTCCTCCCACTAAACTCCATTCGCTCGATGCCGCATCTGCCAGCCCACCTCATACTTACTTTAAGTTAAGTCCTTGAAAGAAATTTATGACCACCTTTCAGAATCTCGGAGAAGGAAAAATAATGTCCGTACGCGAACGCGCTCGATAATTTAATTAAAACGAAAAGTGGAAAGTCTTATTATAGACCATCTTGCACCATAAGCAATCGTTTTTTCTTCTTCTTTTAGATAAATAGCTACGATTTACTTCTGTTTTGAGAAAAAATAAAAACCTCGTGTACATGTTCTTTCCCTGTTTTGGTTAATCGCGTTATAGCCTATTTATAAATCAATTTTGGGGGTGGAAAGAATTGAAAGATTTTTTTTAAACACAGCCTTTTCATTATATATAGTGTAGTAGCTATTTATATATAATGATGTCCTGTTCATACGTGTTATGTCAGCATATGTTTTCGTTTCTTTTTCGTGTTTTTTGCTCTTTCACTGTACTAAAAAAATAAACGCAAAAGTATAGACTATTTTTTTTTTCTGTTTTCTAACTGTCACTAATAAATCATTGTCTTTTGTAAAAACAAAACAAAAAAAGAAATCAATTTAAATTTCGATGTGGATATGTATCTCTTCAAAGCTTGAGCGTGTAGCTGCGTGCTGTATGAAAGGAGTCACAGAGGCGCGCACACAAGGCGTGTCACAGATTTTCCTTTAATTATGTACATTTTGATATGCACATATGTACACCATTATATTCCATAATATACAGTAACGCATTCCAGAAATACACCCTAAACATTTAATACTTGAAACAGACACCGAAAAGGCAGGATTCACACCAGTTCCATCATTTTTTCTATGAAGGTGTCAGGTGAAATTTTGCATATTATTTGTAACAGCACAAATTCGGCGGAATAACTTCAACGAAAAGGCCCATTTAATACGTACACACGCGTCTTCATATTTAATATGTTTGCACCATATTTATATCCCTGAATACAACTTAATACAGCGGAATACTATACAGTGAAATTATATATATTTTTCTTTTTTTTTTTTTTTTCTTGTATTGGAGAAAATATCATTTCAGTAAATTGAATAAATCATTTTTAAGATTGTATGCCGTTCACCAATAGTTTTCCTCCGGACAATGAGTAACATGTAAATGAGTGAATGAAAAACATTTATATTCAGCAGAGGTTTTAAACAGGATTGTAACAGATGAACTACAGGACAGACGACTCAGACTATATGTATTCTGGCTCAGACGTCTCTTCTTCAGAGAATGACTTTGATTGTCCAGCAAATTTCCCGTTCTCGTCGACGGGCACACAGTTACCGGATGAACTGTAGCCGTGCTTCTTTCTTTGGCGTTCCTCCATTCTGATAGTGTCGTACAGACCTGTGGCTCCCTCATCCAGTAACATGTTTCTCTCAGAGTGAGATGGTTTCATTAAGCACACGTTGCGCAGGAAGAGCAGGGCTGGTGCGTAAAGCACGTTCGCCAGACCCATGCCCAGATTAAGTTGCACAAAACCTAAATCGTGCACTATTTTACCGGCCACGATGGGGCCCAGCGCGTAGGCAACACAGTAGGAGATGTCTGCAATAGCGTATACGCTACCATACACAGACACGTGACGGATGTCTACGAGAAAAGCGAGTGTGGGTAATAAAGCTGTGTCTACCAGTGCAATACCGAAACAAATGCCACACAGGGGGATTATCAGCTGCTCAAAGTTTTTGCAAGCCGGCACAACACAAGAGCTGGCGCCAATGATAACCATGCCCAGTGCCCCGTAAAACCACTGCAAGTGTGGATACTGTGCTGCCAGCTTGACAGTGAGATAAACACCTAATATGTGAGGGAAAAAGGCAGGTAGCCAGGTGAGCCCAATCTCCCACTGAGATGAATCCATGGTCTCCTCCATCCAGTTAGCGATGGTGGGCTCCAGAAAAGCAAGGGGGATGTTACATGTGGTCAAAGCTCCTGCCACGACTGCTATGTAGGGATCAATCATTAGTTTGTAAATTGGGGTGCCAACCGGCATATTCTCTCTAGTCCTGCTGGAAAAGGGCTTGAGGACAGTCAGACACAGTATACCATCTGCCAAACATATACAGGCGAGCACAATGAACGGGACGCGCTTGCCCGCGAACTCGTACAGAACCCCTCCGAACGGGGGCGCCGCCAGGCTTCCGAACGAGATGAACGCGAGGGCAATGCCCAGCGCGCGACTTCTCTCTGCCTCCTCCGTGTACTTGTCTGCGATCATGGCAATTCCTGAAGTGTCTGCGAACGCCGAGCCGAGCCCTTGCAGGCTGCGCGCGACGAACAGAGTCGCGTAGTTCTCTGCGAAGGCAAAAATGCACGTTGAGACAAACATGATACTGAGTCCAATTAAAAGTGGGATGTCGTAGCCGACTCGGTCTATGAAAGTTCCGGTCAAAGGATTGACAATGAGCTGCAGAATGGCTTTCGAGGCGAAAAGCACGCCGATCTGCAAGTCAAAGTTCTCGTTTTGCGTGCTGTTGAATGAAGAATTACTCGTTACGTGCGCCTGCTCTGATTCGCTTTCTAAGCGCGCTAAATAATCTGGCACAATTGGCACGATGACCATGTAAAGCATATTGTCTAGCAGAAGTGCCACACATACAATGACTAGAATAATCCTTCTTTGTCGCTCGGGGTCCTGCATCGCAGTTCCTAACTGTTTAGTTCTTTCCCCCATCTCTGATAGTTTAACGGCGGCGGTTTGCGCCAAGCCACCCGATTCCTCCGTAGCCATGATCCACACTTTGGTCGGTTTAAGAAAAGGGCTCTAAATCTCTTCTACACTGTGCTTTTCTTCCACAGAAAGTCCTCGCACGTTGGGCTGTCCAGCACTCCTTGAATAGTGAAGCCTTGGCGCGCGGACCAACTTTTTCCTGCTTTACCTTGCAGTCCTTCGTTGCGCGTGCATTTCCTCTCTCGCGACTGCTGTCAGGCAGTGTTGTTTCATCGTATTCGGGTGAGGACGCTGAAGTCAAAAACTCACAGTCAGGTCAAAAATGCGCCTTCTTGTTTTTTTCACTTATTTACACTGGCATTGTAGTTGAACGCGCGGAGCCCGAATAATCATGAATAGATGAATTCACCTGTAGCGCAATGTCATCATTTCTCCTCAGCTGTCTTCTTATTGATGCCACCCAATGCAGATGCGCTTACATGTTGATTCCTTTGGAATCGCTCTTCTTTTTTTCCCAAGGATGTGACGCACTGTTTGCTACCCCCTCGAGTGGTTCCCCAACCAGCTGGGTCTTTTATGCTCATTTAACACGTCAAGCCCCTACCCAGTAACGCCAAGTTGTGCTTTGCTTTATAACTTCCAAATATTGAGCGAGCTTCTGTAACTGCTTAGGACCACAAACCTTAAGTCACCGAGCTCGGCAGATATGCTGACTGCGAAGAAGCCTGCAAGTATTAAAGTTGCTCAGTAAGAATTCACTCACTCGCCCGCAGAGAAGTTATTGATCGCCGCCATACGTTTTCATTTGTTTTCATAAACAGACGTTGGAAAGTTAGATGCTAATAAAGAGTGCTCCGTGCTAGTTCATTTTTTTTAAGACAAATTATTCTTCGACCGTGATTGCTCTCATTTCAAATGTTTTTTTTTTTTTTTAGGATTTCTGTTCGACAGAAAGGGAGAAAGAAAAATTGAAATTCACATAATGTGTAATCTACCCCCTCATCTAAGTGGAATAATTGTCGTGGAATTAAATCATGCAAGGTTTAATTTGTTTGATCACATGCTTTTTATGATTAGGAACCTCATTGTGTATAAACAAATAACGAACATTTCCTATATTTTTAACATCATTATAGGGGAAATTGTGTTTTGTTTACACCGTAGTTTTTTTTTAATCGTTTAATATATATTTTTATATATATTGTATAAAAATCAGTGTGTAACTGCAGCGCATTGAATTTCAGCACCACATCTGGTTGGACAGCTCCTCATCCTTTAAAGCAAAGATTGATCAACTGTGAACTGTGACGATTTGTCCAAGCTTTCAAGGTAGCAATGACAGGAATAAGTATTGTCATTTTTAAATATTGGTTTTTCCTTGCAGTTGACTGACAGGGGTGTTATGTTTGTTCTTGTTAACGTAGGACATGAACAGTGATTTTAGTGATGTAACGCCATCTGCTGTGCAAACCCGATATCGACCTCAGTTTAGCGTTTTCTGCCTGGTGAAGAATAATAATTGTGTGTTCATGACATCTGGTGGTTTGTTTGATGTATTGCAACGGGTCAAACTTGGATTAATTTGCTAAATAGTGATTTGACGTGCTGTCTATTTGTTCATCACAGACACATTATTGATGGTTGATGGCTTGTGACACAAATTTTATTTTTTAATTAGGTTAAAAACTGAAAATCATAGACAGAATAGCAAAACAAACAAAAAACTGTAAGACTTGGAGATAGGCCTACTATTGTTCTTGTTAGACAATATTATAGCCTAATATACAGTAAGAATGATACCTAAATATGACTTAACAGGCCTACCGTTTGTATGTGACAAGAAGTGATATTAGCTAAACTTTGTAATATCAGATATGTCCCATAAAAATACAAAATTGGTACAGAACATATTTATAGATAGTGCTGGGACAATAAATCGATTCTGAGATTTTCCGAATGCATTTTAACTGCACAAAAGAGCGCTTGTGCATTCGGCACCTCAGAATGCTTTTAAGACACAAGATTAATGTAAACAGCCCTCTGCAAACACCCTTGTAATTCGCTTTAACTTTTTCAAATTTTATGAATGATTATTTTATAGAAGATTCAAGTAGTGTGTGTAAGGAATTGGAAGCAAGCAGAGTAAGTGTGTGCCATCTGCTGTTAAAAAAATGATCAGAATCGATTCGAGAGAGAATCTCGATGCATTCAGAAAATCTCAGAATTGATCCAGAATCATTTCTATCGATTTATTGTCCCTCTATTTATAGACCTTATGTAGCCACGCCCCTTTTAAGCTCTGCGCTTTTTGTGTTGTGTCTTCCGGTTTGTATTTCCACAGCATGAAGGTAAGATCTTACAGATTTACGATGAACCGCTCGGATTCTTCACGGTCTACTGACATTTGTTATAACATCCGTTCAAATATTACAACTCTCTTGACACTTTCATTTAACTCTACAGTAAGTGAATTCAGTTCACCAGCTAATTACTCTTCAACAGCGATGCCATAGAAATATACGGAGCTACCACAAAAACGGAAGTTCAAAGACAAAATTCTAAAGATGGCTGCATGCTTGTTTTTCTGGCGCATAAGGTATGTACCATATACATGTTTGCGTTGAAACAAATAAAGGGGAATAAGTAGCACACAAACCAACAGTAAAGTAATTAAATAATGCTATAACTTTTACCACAAGATGGCCATAGTAGCGCATGCAATCGCAACAGTGTTTAATGTACAAAAGGGGAGACCGGGGATGAAAGTAACACCTTTTGTTTGAGCATCGGTAACTCAGTGGTTGTTTTTGCTAGATCTCTCAAAATTTGATACATGGTAGCAGTGTTGCCAGATTGGAAATGTCCAATTATCGTACCAGAAGCTCAAAATTATCGTATTTGGAAGAAAATTATCGTACACGACTTTTTTGTATAGGTAAATGAACTAAATTAATAACTAATTATTTTTACAACAGAAAGAATCAATACTGAACTAACTTAAGCTGGACAATCACACTATTTTTGCTGCTGTACAGCCAAAATTATGTTCTCTCTATCTCTGTAAAGCTATACTTTGACACAATCTGCATTGTAAAAAGAGCTGTATAAATAAAGGTGACATGAGAGTCAAATGTACATAATACAGCTATTTATCTATAGACCAACAACTTTTTGACATGAACTGTAAATTACCACAATACATAAATAATTATTAGGCGTGCCTTAGTGGGAAACAACTGACCTAAGCGCCGCTGCAGAAACGTTAACTTGGCCTGCGTCTCAATGTGCATACTATCCATCCTAAATAGTATATAGCATTTTCAATACTATTTCGGGCGGATAGGGTGGACAGTATGCACATTGAGATGCAGGGCTGAGCTCGTGAGAGAGATTCATTCTCCACAATGATTGGCCGAGAACACGTAACAAGAGATGAGATGGAAGACGTGCCTAACAAAGTTCAAGTTAGGATCCACACAGCTAGATCAATGAGCCGATTATAACGACCATCATTTTAAGTGTCACAAAATACTGAAATTATCGTACATTATGGGATTTTTTCATTATTGATCGTACATCGTACAGAGGTCAAAATTATCGTACAAATACGATAATTATCGTACGTCTGGCAACACTGCATGGTAGCCACATTTGTCTACTACAAATATAACTTACTTGGACGTTTACTACACAATCACAGATTATGTGAGTTCATGTCAAACACAAAGAGTTTCACCACTACTAGGATGAGTTGTACCACTAGTTGGGGATAGATAGATCTTATTTGCTGAAATAAGATCCACACAATCTAAATTTATGCGAGGCTGTTCTTTAAGAACAAAGAATAATCAGTTTTGAAATAAGTGAACAATATAAAGTGACAAAAAAACATTGTATCATATTTCTTTTATTACTTAAAATTTAGCACAAAACCATTGTTTGTGTGTCTGTACTGTATTCCTGTCACATAATGGTTCATTCACTGGCTATGTTTCCATCCACCTATTTTTATGTTAATTTTGGGTTGTCACATAAAAAACGCAATATTTTTATTCGGTAAGAAGACATGCGCAAAAACTATGATGGAAACCCATTAATGTAAACACCACAAAAATCCCTCAAAAACAAACAAACAAACAAAAATCATGTGACCTTGCCTTAGTAGTGGATGTGATTGATATCTGGATTTATTGGAATCTTCATGAGGGTTGGTTGTAATATTTTTAATGAACTTTTACAACAATCCCCACCCCAAAGACCCATAACATCAAATTAGACTAGAGCAGTGGTTCCCAAACTGGGGTACGTGTACCCCTGGGGGTACGTGAGGTGACAAAAGGGGGTAGGGTATGGAGTCAAATTAATGCCTTAAAGTTTTGCACAAAAATAAAGTTTTGCAAAACGCAAAAAAGAATTGAGCAATAAAAAAATGTTTTGCAAACAAAAATAAAGAATTGCAAAGGAAAAATAAAGTATTGAGCGGAAAAAATAAGATTTGCAAAAAAAAATAATAAATTGCAAAATAAAATAAACTAGTGCAAAAATAAAAATATAATAAATTACAAAAATCAATTACAGCTGTAATCCTATTTTATCTTTGCCACATATTTTTTTATGCTCAAACCTACTAAATCATTTGCAACGCTCATTTTATTATGCGTTTCAGTCAAGCGTGCGCTCACGACACCCGTTTTCTTTACTGCGGTCAAGCCAGCCGCCACCCAGAAATGAGCGGTCAATCTAGCCGCCCCTATATTTCGCGGTCCGCGCATACACTTGGTATTACGGTAAGACTGTCTGTGAACCGATCTGAACGTGATTTCACATTCATTCATTTATTCAGTCAGTCAGTCAGTCAGTCAATAAAAATAACAAAAAAAAAAATTGTTTTGCTCATATTTTCAGAAATTCATAAAAAATAAAATCCTAGTCTCCACAGACTAATTTCACCTCAGCTGGAGAGGACACATTCTCACAGTGTCAACTGCACCGTTTCAAGACATTCTGATGTTGCATTCCAAAATAAGAGCCCCTCAAAACTCATGTTTCTGCTGTTTTGCTCATATTTTCAGAAATTCATAAAAAATAAAATCCTAGTTTCCACAGACTAATTTCACCTCAGCTGGAGAGGACACCTTCTCTCAGTGTCCACTGCACCGTTTCAAGACATTCTGATGTTGCATTCCAAAATAAGAGCCCCCCAAAACTCATGTTTCTGCAGTTTTGCTCATATTTTCAGAAATTCATAAAAAATAAAATCCTAGTTTCCACAGACCAATTTCAACTCAGCTGAAGAGGACACCTTCTCTCAGTGTCCACTGCACCGTTTCAAGACATTCTGATGTTGCATTCCAAAATAAGAGACCCCAAAACTCATGTTTCTGCTGTTTTGCTCATATTTTCAGAAATTCATAAAAAATAAAATCCTAGTCTCCACAGACTAATTTCACCTCAGCTGGAGAGGACACATTCTCACAGTGTCAACTGCACCGTTTCAAGACATTCAGATGTTGCATTCCAAAATAAGAGCCCCCAAAACTCATGTTTCTTCTGTTTTGCTCATATTTTCAGAAATTCATAAAAAATAAAATCCTAGTTTCCACAGACTAATTTCACCTCAGATGGACAGTTCACCTTGTCACAGTGTCAACTGCACCGTTTCAAGACATTCAGATGTTGCATTCCAAAATAAGAGACCCCAAAACTCATGTTTCTGCTGTTTTGCTCATATTTTCAGAAATTCATAAAAAATAAAATCCTAGTTTCCACAGACTTATTTCACCTCAGCTGGAGAGGACACATTCTCACAGTGTCAACTGCACCGTTTCAAGACATTCTGATGTTGCATTCCAAAATAAGAGCCCCTCAAAACTCATGTTTCTGCAGTTTTTCTCATATTTTCAGAAATTCATAAAAAATAAAATCCTAGTTTCCACAGACTAATTTCACCTCAGATGGACAGTTCACCTTGTCACAGTGTCAAATGCACAGTTTCAAAACATTCTGATGTTGCATTCCAAAATAAGAGCCCCTCAAAACTCATGTTTCTGCTGTTTTGCTCATATTTTCAGAAATTCATAAAAAATTAAATCCTAGTTTCCACAGACCAATTTCAACTCAGCTGGAGAGGACACCTTCTCACAGTGTCAACTGCGCCGTTTCAAGACATTCTGATGTTGCATTCCAAAATAAGAGCCCCCCAAAACTCATGTTTCTGCTGTTTTGCTCATATTTTCAGAAATTCATAAAAAATAAAATCCTAGTTTCCACAGACTAATTTCACCTCAGCTGGAGAGGACACATTCTCATAGTGTCAACTGCACCGTTTCAAGACATTCTGATGTTGCATTCCAAAATAAGAGCCCCTCAAAACTCATGTTTCTGCAGTTTTGCTCATATTTTCAGAAATTCATAAAAAATAAAATCCTAGTTTCCACAGACTAATTTCACCTCAGATGGACAGTTCACCTTGTCACAGTGTCAACTGCACCGTTTCAAAACATTCTGATGTTGCATTCCAAAATAAGAGCCCCTCAAAACTCATGTTTCTGCTGTTTTGCTCATATTTTCATATTTTCAGAAATTCATAAAAAATTAAATCCTAGTTTCCACAGACCAATTTCAACTCAGCTGGAGAGGACAGCTTCTCACAGTGTCAACTGCGCCGTTTCAAGACATTCTGATGTTGCATTCCAAAATAAGAGCCCCCCAAAACTCATGTTTCTGCTGTTTTGCTCATATTTTCAGAAATTCATAAAAAATAAAATCCTAGTTTCCACAGACTAATTTCACCTCAGGTGGAGAGGACACATTCTCACAGTGTCAACTGCACCTTTTCAGGACATTCTGATGTTGTATTCCAAAATAAGAGCCCCCCAAAACTCATGTTTCGGCTGTTTTGTCTATACATTCAGAAAATCATAAAAATAAAAGTTCTAGTTTCCACAAATCAATTGCACCTCAGCTGGAGAGAACACCTTCTCACAGTTTCAGCTACACTGTTTCAGGACATTATGATGTTGTATTCCAAAATAGGAGCCCCCCAAAATCTCATATATACACTTTGTCTATAGGATTTTATTTTTTATGAATTTCTGAAAATATGAGCAAAACAGCAGAAACATGAGTTTTGGGGGGCTCTTATTTTGGAATGCAACATCAGAATGTCTTGAAACGGTGCAGTTGACACTGTGAGAAGGTGTCCTCTCCAGCTGAGGTGAAACTGGTCTGTGGAAACTAGGATTTTATTTTTTATGAATTTCTGAAAATATGAGCAAAACTGCAGAAACATGAGATTTGGGGGGCTCTTATTTTGGAATGCCACATCAGAATGTCCTGAAACTGTGTAGTTGACACCGTGACAAGGTGTACTGTCCACCTGAGGTGAATTTGGTTTGTGGAAACTAGGACTTTTATTTTTATGATTTTCTGAATGTATAGACAAAACAGCGCATAGATATGAAGTTTGGGGGGCTTTTATTTTGGGACACAACATCAGAATGTCCTGAAACGATGTAGGTGACACTATGAGAAGGTGTATTCTCCATCTTAGGTAAATTTGTTTTGTGGAAACTAGGACTTTTATTTTTATGATTTTCTGAACGTATAGTCAAAACACCGCATAGATATGAAGTTTGGGGGGGCTCTTATTTTGGAATGCAACATCAGAATGTCTTGAAACGGTGCAGTTGACACTGTGACAAGGTGAACTGTCCATCTGAGGTGAAATTAGTCTGTGGAAACTAGGATTTTATTTTTTATGAATTTCTGAAAATATGAGCAAAACAGCAGAAACATGAGTTTTGGAGGGCTCTTATTTTGGAATGCAACATCAGAATGTCTTGAAACGGTGCAGTTGACACTGTGAGAAGGTGTCCTCTCCAGCTGAGGTGAAATTATTCTGTGGAAACTAGGATTTTATTTTTTATGAATTTCTGAAAATATGAGCAAAACAGCAGAAACATGAGTTTTGGGGGGCTCTTATTTTGGAATGCAACATCAGAATGTCTTGAAACGGTGCAGTTGACACTGTGAGAAGGTGTCCTCTCCACCTGAGGTGAAATTATTCTGTGGAAACTAGGATTTTATTTTTTATGAATTTCTGAAAATATGAGCAAAACAGCAGAAACATGAGTTTTGGGGGGCTCTTATTTTGGAATGCAACATCAGAATGTCTTGAAACGGTGCAGTTGACACTGTGAGAAGGTGTCCTCTCCACCTGAGGTGAAATTATTCTGTGGAAACTAGGATTTTATTTTTTATGAATTTCTGAAAATATGAAAATATGAGCAAAACAGCACAAACATGAGTTTTGGGGGGGCTCTTATTTTGGAATCCAACATCAGAATATCCTGCTGAAACGGTGCCGTTAACACTGTGATAAGGTGTCCTCTCCACACGAGGTAAAATAGTTCTGTGAAATGTATTCAGTTTCACAATGTATGGACAAAACAGCGTATGAGTGTTGGAGGGCTTTAATTTTGGAATTCAGCAGCATACAATGTCAGGCTTTGAGGTTTACTATCATTTTCAGGTGAAATTGAGCTGTGAAATATTTTTTTTTAGTTATATTTATTGACTGACTGACTGACTGACTGAATAAATGAATGAATGTGAAATCACGTTCAGATCGGTTCACAGACAGTCTTACCGTAATACCAAGTGTATGCGCGGACCGCGAAATATAGGGGCGGCTAGATTGACCGCTCATTTCTGGGTGGCGGCTGGCTTGACCGCAGTTTTTCTTTTGCGCTGCAGTTTTCTGTGCGGATCTCTTTATGGCACTGGTTTGACGTGGGGGTGGAGTCAAGAAACGGGGGCACGCCCCCGCGAAATGCATTGGAGGGGAACGTAATCGGCGACAGGTGAAATAATTCTTTGACATGGTGAAAAATAATGAATGGTTTGTTTTTGTTGGTTTGTTTAGCATATGTTGTCGCCGATTACGACCCCCTCCAATGCATTTCTTATAGTAATATGACCCGTTTCGCTCTGTCTCACTGCCTGTATCCACTTTTGTGTCCTTAAACATTCGTTTTTTGGGGTCGACAGCTTATAAAAACTTATTTCTGGGTTTTTTAGCTTGTTAGCTGTACACCTTGTCACACAACACCTTTTAGGCATTGTTCTGTTTTTTGTAATGTGTCAGAAAAGACAAGAAGGCAGCCTGGAGACGGTTGGATTGTTTTTCCCCCGGTGGGCGTGGTTTTCAGATTATAATAAATGCGCTCTGTCTCTATGCTTGCCTGCGTCTCAATGTGCATACTATCCATCCTAAATAGTATGTGACACTAGTACTATTCAATACTATTTAGGGCGGATAGGGTGGATAGTATGCACATTGGGATGCAGGACTTGATCTGTTCTGTTCCGATCTGCGTTTCCTGCCGATGACGTGTTTCGCGGAGGCGTGCCCCCGTTTCTTGACTCCACCCCCACGTCAAACCAGTGCCATAAAGAGAACCGCACAGAAAAGTGCAGCGCAAAAGAAAACCAGTATCGTGAGCGCACGCTTGACTGAAACGCAGAATAAAATGAGCGTTGCAAATGATTTAGTAGGTTTGAGCATGAAAAATTAGCCTGACTAAGTCAGACTTCCTACTTCCGCTCAATTTCATTTCGCTTCTGTACTCAGTCTGAGACAGCGTCAGAGCTTTCTGTTTACCACCGGTCTGGAAACAGCCGGGCCAATCAACGAACAGAGGGCGGGCTGAGAGCCGTGACGTAGATGCTAAGCGCCGAGTTTTACATTGTAGGTTAGAGAAATTGAAAACCGAAACGACCGCGGAAATGGGAAACGAGACACGGGATGCAATTCGCTCTGTTATGGAGAACATTCAACTCTTTTTCAAACTGAAGCCAGAACAAGAAGAGTGTTTGATAAACATTTGTTTTATCATGTGTTTACAACAGGTTTACAGTGGAAGTTCAATCATAGATTTGAGTTCGATGCATGATGTCTGTGCTTCGATGCGGCTGTACAGGCACATAACATACCTCATAACTAAACGTATCTGATTGGCTTACGGGTAACCAATGATTTTAAACTTCAGACAAGCGCCCCCTGGCGAGAGAGAAAACACTTCTCTATTATGCCATTCCAGACTCTGTCTACGAAGCAAAGTGAAGTAGCAGAGTCTGGTATTACCAGGCTAATGAAAAATATGTGGCAAAGATAAAATAGGATTACAGCTGTCATTGATTTTTGTAATTGATTATATTTTTATTTTTGCACTACATTATTTTATTTTGCAATTCTTTATTTTTGTTTGCAAAACATTTTTTTATTGCTCAATTCTTTTTTTTTTGTTTTGCAAAACTTTATTTTTGTGCAAAACTTTAAGGCATTAATTTGACTCCATAGGTAGGCTATGCACGCGAACAAAATGCTGAGTAGTTCATTTAATTCTACATTAAAATAATATAAAAAATAGAGTATGTATTTCTAACTGCCAAAATGTCGTAAATTAAGTACATTTAATCAAATGACCTCATCATTTGCAGTCAAAAATGAATGTATCCACACAAGCAGCATGCATAGATTGCGTGCCGAATCTGCTGCCTTAAATCGCGCTAAATTACTGTCGTTCTCGACAATGCACCTTTGTAAAAGTGGGGATTTAGCACTTACTTGCATGAAGAACAAATATAGACACAGATAATGAATTAATTTCGATTTAAGACTCAAACTTTCTCCGGTACAAAAACATACCTTGTGTGAGTTCTTGTATTTAATGATGATAACGAGCAAGAACGCAATTGTTCCCAAATATCCACATTACTGCAAAGGTGACATTATTATACAACAGGTCAAAAAACAAAACGTACATTTCAAACACAGTACTGCCAGTATTTACTGTATTTTGCAATGAAATAATAACGAAAACCACAGCAGAACTACAACACACGTCTGTGTTTCGCGAACAATTCTGCCGCTTTGAATGAATTGTGAGAGTCGATTCAATGATTCATTCACAGACACTTGCTTCGTTAGTGAATGAATGACTCGATGACTCACTTACAAAAACAGTGACTTGCTGCCACTTACTGGCGGTTTTAGTGTTTTACTTAGTTTTACCATCATTGCATATTTCTCTATTGAACATTTTTATTTAAAACATTATTTATTTTATAAAGTTATTCATAAAGGTAAAATGCACTGGAAAATCAATTTAGGGGGCAAATATTGTCCCTTAATGGTAAAGGTGTACACGGAAGGATGGTAATGCCTTCAAGGGGTACTCCATGCTAAAAAGTTTGGGAACCACTGGACTAGAGAAACAGCTACTTTAGATCATGCACATTAAATAACTGTATCTATAAAACAATGATTGATAAAACTATGATTGATACAATCTTGATAAAATGTTCACTTTCCTGAAAATCAGTTTTGTTTTTGGTCATAAAATCTACAGTGTTGCTCACAGTCACATGCCACTTCTCCTGTGAGCTAAAAAAAAAAAAAAAAAAAGAGTATGATATTGACACCACAATAGCTCTTTACTGACATAAAAATAAGAAAAAATAATGTTCCTAACTCTCATTCTAATTATTTTTTTTTAAAAGTAAATTTTTTCTCAAATGCCAGGAAATATATCATATAGAAAAACATAAAGAATAATAATAAACCTTTGCGTCACATGATGTGGTGCATTTATTCATGGCGTGTAGTGCGCTACATAATATGCATTTAAATAGTCTGTTTCTCCCTGAGAGCTTTTGTTTTCATGTGTTCTTTCTGTCTTCCTATCACTCTCTTTTTCACTGCTAATCCTTCACTCAACAGCCTGTCTTTGCAGTCTATTCATTCACTGGAAATAATATGGTTTTAATTCCTGGCATTGGCTTGGCGTGAAGCACATATACGTCATATCCCCAATCCCTCCTTGTCCTTCTCACTGGATTCGTTCCCTGAGGATCAAAGATTTTCTTGCTGTTCCAGCCTGGACTCCATTCCGATCTGATCTGAAATCGCGAGAAACAAGTTCACCATGTAATCCGCTGTGGTATAAAGTATTAATTCATGATGTCTGTGTTTAAGTTGAAGCAATCATGGGTAAACTCCCATTTTATAGGCTTGAAAGCTTAGTTATAAGTTGAAGGCTATCTTTAATTTTAGTTTTTGGACAGTATTTGCTCTGATTCTTTTATTCTGTTGACAGCCACTGATGAGATTAATTTTTTTTTCCTTATACATTAAACGTCCAATCTTTCTTTTTTAGAAAGATTCACTCTCACTCTCAAGACATTTTTACAAGCTTGTAATGTCATATTCTTAAGTCTTGTTCAACAATTCTGCTTATCTGGTGCGCACGTTCTGAGCAAATTTCATTTGTGGTTGATATTTTTCTTCATCTGTAACTATACTGAAACGATATGGTAGAAATAAGTGTAATTCTTTGATCTTGGCTACATTGATTTGTTCATATTCTGATTAAGTTGTTTTGACATCACATTGTGTCATCTTGTCATGCCAAGCACCAACATGCTACACGTGTGAACATGTGAAATTGAAATATGCAAGGAAAAAATGATTAAAAAATGTTAATCCATGTGCCTGAGTGAATCATAAACAAAAGGATTAAGCTAACCTTGTTGAGAAAATACAATTTCATTAATGGAGGCCGGTTCAGACAGCAGCCAAGCTAGTCACTTGTAAAATTAACCCAAGCTAAGAAATTGTTACACATCATCAGCTCTCGGTTTCTTTCTAAATTAACATACAAAAACATGGACAGGCAGTTTCACTTAAAAGTCTTGTTACCAGTTTGGGCACCTATTGCACAGTATGTGACATAAAAAAAATGGAGAGTAATTGAGACTTTTTTTTTTTTTTACAATAAGTGAAAATAGCAATATATTCTATTTACACTAAGTGACAATAGTACTAAAATGACTAAAATTAATAAAATTAAAGCTAATAAATGAAAGTACTTAATAAAATGACTAAAACATACATGAAAACTGAAAAAATAAAAGCCAATTCAAAATATTATAAAAAAACTTATAATAATAATAATACTAAAATAACACTGTTATTTAAATGCTAAGTCATTCTTGATATCCAGTTTTTGACAGTCATAGTTACAGCTTAAGTTACTACAAAAGTTATGTAGGCCGTATGTATTTTTCACTTTTAATTCCACACTATAGTTAAAAATGACTTTAGTGCTTTAAATGACTGAGAACACCCAACTCTCTAAAGAGCAATGACGCACACATCAGTAATCCAGATTACACTGTCCATAATCCTTTAAAATACAATTTCTTTAAAAAAAACACCAAAAAATGTTTTTATTATTATTTTTTACCTTTTTTATGTTTACTGTTAATTGTTCACACATTTTATTTAATGTTTATTTAATGAACACACAGTGCCACAAATCCCCAATATCCCAATTTGTTTAGTGCTAAATGGACCTCGCTTTCCTCATTTTGTAAGTGACATTATATTGAGTATCATTGTTTGTGAAAACACTTCCAGCGTGAACTGACAATTCAGCTGATATGACAGACTGCTTCCCATGCGCATTTGCGTAATGATTGCATAATCTGCTTCAAATGTTTTTTAATCAATTAAAAAATGCATGGCTTCTGGCAGCCAGTCTGACCCTTCACCCTGCTCTCGAAACTTTGGATATCTGATCGTAATCTTGTGACTGATTACTCTGGATTGCAGTGCAGCGGCTCAGACGCTCTCGATGTCAGTGTGTGTTACATGTCATAAATTGAATAGAAATCAGAATGGGAGAAAACTGTTTGTATCTCAAAGTGACGTCGCATATGTGATTTTATCATTTCACGCATCTTGTTCTCAAAGCATCTCCACTTGGATTTCACAAAGCTGTGGACCGTATATGAGAGATTGATGTTTTCTAAGGTTTTCCTTTCTGTTTAGTACAAATATTCCAAGTATGAAAATAGATTTCAAGCACTTCTCTATTCCTTCCAAATGTAATCTGTCTTGACAGTGAAATGCCATATTTATGCCAGAGTTATGCATTGGTTTACGTCTATGGAACCACTGTAAATACCAGGGGTATTTCAAAATTCCTAATCTATGAGGTTTGTGACTTGGCTGCCCTCCACAAATTGATTGCTTTTCTCTCTCTCTCTCTCTCTCTCTCTCTCTCTCTCTCTCTCTCTCTCTCTCTCTCTCTCTCTCTCTCTCTCTCTCTCTCTCTCTCTCTCTCTCTCTCTCTCTCTCTCTCTCTTCTTTTTTTAAACAAAACAAAAATATAGAAGTCACCACATTTTCAGATGGCATCTGGAATGATGATTTAAGGTTTTTTTTTTTTTTTAAAAATGACATTTTATTTTTAAAAGCATTATTTACACTGAAATCATATAAAAAAAAAAAAAAAGATTTTTGTATAGTGATATGCAGACAAGTGGCCAAAATTAATAGTTAGTAAAGTATGTGTTTAGCTTGTTTGTTCTTAGTTTGAGTTATTGTTGTCTGGATTTCTGAATGCAAGATTTTTTAAATATTAGAACAGTGTTATGTGTGATCTAGACATCAAAGAAAAAAAAAAAATGGAAATGGAATCAATACAACTTGGAAAAAAAGCGGCATACGCTGATTCATGTCAAGATGTACAACATCTGGGGGAAATTGAGTAATTTTCTTTTAAATAAAAATGTGAAAATAAAACAAATGTAGAAAAGATGCTGACCAGTACACAATTTAATTGCTTTTTGAATCCTGGGAATGAACATTGTCAGTTTGCAGAATGGACCCTTTTCACAGACTGTGATGACACGTCTACAGTTATCAACGTCACAATTCAGTCAGCACCACTTTCGTCAAATGTATATTTATTATAATGATAATGCAAACAGTTAGTGTTGGCGGTATGGTTCTGTTCTGAGCAAACTCGCGCACCCGTCCATGTAGCCATGCCTGGACAGAGCATGGAGAGCAGCAAGTCAAACCCCCCTTGGGGTAACAGAGCATATCCAGTAATCATACATACATATGTTAAATTTGTGAATTGTAATTAAGTTGTTGTAAACAAGCCAAAATACATGAGGAAGGAAGATTACAATAAAATGTTCTGTATATTGAAGACAAGTCGCAAAACATATATCAGATTAGATTACAGATTTCCAGCTAGGTGGAGTTGAGGATGGAGAAAGGAGTTATATGTAGCATGCAGCCATCCAATAGAAGAAAGGCTGAATGAATGGGGATTTAAATGGAGTGTCAATACTGAACTGGTACACGTCATAAACGGCTGACTGTCAGCTGATGCAAGCTTGGCTGACGTGGCCTGTCTGAACTAACTGGATGCTTCCCTTTTGGAAAGTCTCAGAAACGCTATCATGGATTTATTTTTTTCCCATTTGATATTGGAGCAACTGGGAATACAAAAATTGTATTTGATCACCACTATATAAGTTTACCCAACTATGACGACTTCCGCTTCTGAGAACCCTGGAAATGTGAACAAGGTTCACAGGGTTGTTTTTAATCTCCAGTTTACTAAAGCCTGGTCTGGAGAACTCAACTGACCGTTCGCAAAGATTTAGTTACTGTTGCTATGTCCGACAAGCCATGCCGATCTCTCGCCATACATCATATTCTCACGCAGTGAAAAATACATCGCAGAGCAAAGGGGACACTGGCAACGCTTCGACAGACAAGAAAGAGCAGGTTACTTTTGATATGAAACAAAGTCTCAATTTTCAAATTTTGTCATTTTTAAAGAAATTTAAACAAATATGGTTTTGTGGCTCTTTAATGTGTGATGACAGATCGTTGTAGCGCCTCAGTTCAAGAGGCTCGTGAACCGATTATCTCTTCTTAACTAGTCCATGTATAGCATCAAATAAACATGAATGAACATTAGAAAGAATGTTGTTTCAACCACGGAAAGACATCAGTACACACTAATTTTCAAGTACAAGTCCACCAACGTTAATCTACTAACTCCCCTGACTGCTTTGTCGGACATAACAGCGGATTCTGCGTTATGATAGGTTAGATCGTCTGTCAATCGAACTCACGGAGAAGGGTCAATTACAACACAATAATGTAGCCAGCAATGTTTATTTCACTGTTGTGCATCTTGACTGAGATATACAAATCAGGTGTTGATGACAACACATCCATTGAACATGACAACTTTGCACATCATTCACAGGTTATTCAAAGTACACTTGAGGGAGTTAAGTTTAAAGTGGACACAAGCGCTTTTAAAGACTAGTCTGATTCTAGCATGACATGACACATGAACCACTGCAGAGACATGGTGTCAGGGTACACAGTTATCTATCATTTGTTATTTAGCATGTTACTAACACAATCATTGTGTTACAGAAAAGTATTTCTGTCATGACAACTCTCGGAGTGATTGGCATGGTAATGTTGATATGTTTTGTCTTGGCAGAATAGATCTGCTACGCTCATGTTGCAGCTGCTTTTATTGCTACTGTGGCTGTTATTGCTGCTGCTGTAGAGCAAGTACGGGACTTGCTACTGCCAATACAATATATACACGACACGCTGCTGTGAGCAAGTAAGACATGCTGCTGCTGTACACTATAACATATGAATTACCTGTAGCAGATCTATACAGGTGGAGCTGGGGAAGGTGGAGGGTTTCTGAAAGCGTGCTGCACTGCTAAGGTAAATGCCAGCCAAGTATTTAAAGGTTGAGCACGCTAGATCATTGGCTACTGATACAGCAGGAACCAATCAGCTGTGCCCTATAGATAACGATGTGATTACGAGCAGGTTGAGTTAGATTGCGCCATCTAGAGTTTCATGACAGAACTTTGTATATCTATCATATGTATCCTTATGTTTTAATAGTTGTTGATACTGTATTGTTCAGGCATTTCTGAAATAGAATTTATACATATTCGTTTTACTTATCTAACACACAGTTGGTAACTTGTATAGAATTTCTTTTCATTCTGTCAGCATATTATACTTTTTCATGTGTATTTATGGAGATGTTAAGTAGTATTTGTTCTAGTACAAATGTGTAAAATTTGTTGAATTTTATCTTTCTGAAAATTACCCATATTTGTATTTATGTACGTTGTAGTCTACAATTCTTCAAATTCGGGCTTCTAAAGTTCTAAAGTAAACTCTGTTGAGCTCAGAATATGCACATTATGCAGTTTCACCCTTTTGGGTTGCAAAGTTACTTGTCATTATTATGCTATTGTCTTTTTGATATTTAGTCTACATAATGATGTTACTGTTATGCACACTTTAAACTATAAATATTTTAATACATTTTAATGATTTAAAACTGGTTAATTTAGATTATCCACTACATGAAACACATTTTTATGTTGCCTGACAAAATGTTTTTTTCTTACAGTGTACAAAATACTTCCATAAAAAAATAATTTGGCAGGAATTAATTATTTTTTAGACACCAGAATGATTCATGTTGAAATGGAGAATATGCAGAAAGGAAACCAGACAGGGATCACCAGACAGAACATTTCCAATTGCAGTAAGTCTCATGCATAATCTTTTTCTTTTGACTAATCTTGTGCACTGGGGAATGTGTTTTCATGAAAAGCACCGTTGTTTCTGGGATTAGAAAATGTTGCTCGCCTAATTCTGTCTCATAAGCTGGATGTAGACCTTATCTCATAGCAAATGATTTCCCTATGTGGAAAATAAAGTACACTCTAAAAAATGCTGGGTTGTTTCAACCCAAGTTTGGGTCAAAAATGGACAAACCCAACCATTGGGTTAATTTTTTAAATGCATTTTTTTAACCCAACCATTGGGTTTGTCCATATTTGACCCAATTTTGGGTTGAAACAACCCAGCATTTTTTAGAGTGTACACTTTATTTTCTGTGTGTGCCAAACTGTGCTTTTTGGACTAACATAGACTAAATTAACATACTGTAGAAATGGTAAAAGTACACTTAAAGGTAGCATTAATTCATTTTTTTTTTTTAAGTAGCCGCCACATGTTTTTTTTTTTTTTTTTCTAATCACGATATTTCAACAGCTGTTTAATGTACAGTGTAACAATGCTTATACTGTATACAATCAAAAAAAAAAAAAATCAGAACAGTTCACTGGCAACCTCAAAAATATGATTCCTGATTGTGTTTCCATTCAGAACCATATATATGGAAGCAGCTTAACCCTTATTGATTGACGGCCACAAATTCTCTTCTTACATGTGCTTTGTAACGATACGGATAAAATTGGACCCCGTTCTGTAACATTTCCATTAGGAGCAGCTTATGTGCTTTATCAGTTTAGAAATTGTATTACATGTTGAAATCTCCTATATTAAACTTAACAGACCAAACTATACAACAAACACAGATTCCACACTCATGTCCACAGATAACTTAAGCACACAAAGCCATACCACATGTTTCATACCTGTTAGAAACTACCAGGACATTAACTGTTATTATCATATGCTCAGTTTATTTGGACTTATTCTCAATAGCAGGAGTCTCAATCTTTTGACCAGTGAGCAACTGCCAGATTCCTCCCCTGTAGTTCTCGTTTCCGAGGGCATAAACAAAGACGTTGAAAGTAGGTGATGTCTTGGCCAAAATGGGTGCAATCTGTAAGAACACAACCAAATCAGATTAATTTTATGCACATACTGTAAATAGTATAACAGAAAAGTTATCAGTTCATGTGTTTACGCTACTGCCTCTTATGCTTACCAAGGCAGATTTTATTTGATAAAAAACAGCAATATTATCAAATATTACATAACTGTTTTCTAATGTAATATATTTTGAAATGTAATTTATTGTTGTGATGTCAAAGCCGAATTTGTAGTAAGAAACAAGTTTTTATAGTTTGTGTAAACTGCAATAAATTTTTTCAGGATTCTTTGATGTATAGAAATAAAAAAATCTTTTGTAATATTATAAATGTCTTTACTGTAACTTTTGATCAATTTAATCCATCCTTGCTGAATAAAGATATTCATTTAGGTATTCATTTAAAAAAAAAAAAAAAAGGTATTCATATAAAGGTATTAATTTTTCAAAAAAAAAAAAAAAAAAAAAAAAAAGAAGTCTATGTGTTTATGTGAGATTTACTGGTTATATATATTTAATATAGGAGATTTCAACATGTAATACAATTTCTAAACTGATAAAGCACATAAGCTGCTCCTAATGGAAATGTGAGATTTACTGGTTATCCTGGTTATCATTATAGTCATTCCAGACCTGTATGACTTTCTGAGGAACACAAAAGAACATATTTTGATGAATGTACTGTATCATTTTTATATAATTTAATATGATGAAAGTCAGTGGGGTCCAGTGTTGTTTTGGAACTCATTCACTTTCATTGTATAGACAAAAGCAGTTGAAACAGTCTTTAAAATATTAACTTTTGTGCTCCCCAGAAGACATAGATTATTCATTTTGGGGTGAACTCTTATTTGGGTGTCTGATACACTTTAAAACAATGACTCCCTCACCATTCTCAGTTTAGGAGAGACAAGGGTTGCATTCTCCACAGCAGCATAGAAAGCCAGGATACCATAGGGGCCCCAGCAAAACAGCATGGTCTTCAGAGGAGTGCCACAGTTGAACTGCACATAGAGAGCAAGAGGGAGGTTTAGTCTTCAGTTGGATTTCTCCAAGTCACATGCTGCTGATTTAACTTGGATGCCCCTTATACACCATTAAACATTCCAACGTTCATATGAGCAAACATGGTACGGCAAACCATAGCAAAAGAAAAGAAAAATGGCAAAAGACTGTAAAAATGCTACAGTAAAAACCTGTTAATTGGTTACCAGTAAAAGTTTACCATTAAAATCCTTACTATATATGGTGAATAACTGTAATACAGTGAATAACTGTAACTGCAATCTTACTTTTAATGTAATTTTACTGTAAACTACTGTTAAATGTACAGTCTTTAGAAGTAAAAAGAACAAGTCATTGTATAATTTAGATTGAAAAACCATAAATTGACATTAGTTTTTGTACATTAAGGTTTTATGTTGCATTTAATGTTTGTTAAATGAATGTTTATTGGATTACTTTAGTGTCATGTGTGTTACCATGATGGTGTTTAGAGTTTGTGTGAATGCTACTGCGCATCTTCTGTATATTACTATTCACCTTCTCAGCTTGTTGAAAAGCTTGTGATGAGTTTTGATTCATCATGTGACTTTCTCATCACTACTTGTTTTTGGTGGTTGTCTGTCAGTGGTCCAAAACAGATATTAGTACTTTATTAATATTAATCAGTTAATGAAATCCATTTTTTTACTGTAAATTTAAGTTAAATATGTAAAGCCTGAAATGTTGCTACCATATTTTTTTACGGTAAATTTCTGGCAACCACACATACTGTTTTTTCTAAGTTTGGCATGAAGGCTTAACAAAGACATGATGAAATGACCAATAATACTATATTTACAAACTAGAATGTGATTCAGTAGTACAGTAGTAAAATACAGTATTAGGTCTACATTAAAGTGATACTGCGCCAATGTTATTTTAGTATTTATATACTGTTAGTTTTTATTATTTTTTTAATTAGCCTTTATTTTAGTTTCATTTTTAGTAATTTTGGTAGGTGCTTTTCATTTTTATTAGTGTTTTTTTAAATATATATTTACATATTGATATATATTTTATATATTTATTATATATATATATATATATATATATATATATATATATATATATATAATATATATATATATATATATATATTTTTTTTTTTTTTATATATAATTACTATTGAGATTTAATTTATTTTTTAGTTCAGTTTTAGTTTGCATTTATTTCCAGTTAGTTATTTTAGTGTTTCAGTTAGTTGTCATGGCAACATTCTTTTTTTTAATCTAATAATTCAAATTTATTCATTTTAGCTTTATTCCAGTTAAAAATAGTTAACGTTAATAGCCCTGTTCTGTGCTGGTCTTAACTGTCTGTAAGGAAATCCCCTTCTTCTGCTATCACTTTGGTATTGGTGTGCATGCAATTTTTTAGCATTACATAATAGTTCTGTCCTCAAGAAGAGTTCAGTAGCTGTTGCAGAAATGCCTTTGTGCTCCCAGGCAAAAAGTTTCTTTGACCCACTCAGTCACCGTGAATAACGGTCTTATGCAATGTATATTCTGTTCTTTTCAAGCGCCCTTTGGTCTCACATGTCAAAATCTAATATCGTGCAGAGGATTCTTTACCTTAGCCTGGCCAGTCTTCTTGAATTTCCTATCAATGGACTGATAGGAGGACAGCACCACAAACACCTGAATGCCCATGTTGAAGATGGCCATGGGGATCAAGTAAGACACGTAGTTCCTGAGGACAGATGAAATTGCATTTATAGGCCTTCAAGGGTCTCATTTCACAGTGAAAAGATTTACAAAGAAATGAGACATCCCCATGATCCCAATATTGCTTTTATATATTTGTAAATATGGGTCAGAACGCATATTTGAATATATGGGTCAGAATGAGGGTCAATAGTGGTGGTGAGCAATGTTGTATGTTATAATATCACGTGAATTATGAATGTACTAATTAACTTTGCATCTTACCTATCACCCTTGCTGTAGTCCAGTGTGCAGCAGGTCCTTAGAGGCTCGTAGTCATACTCTCCCCAGCCAATCAGAGGCATGGCGGACCAGAAAGCAGTGAAGAGCCAGACGAAGATAACCAGGGTGATGGCACTGCTCCACTGCAACTTTGTCCCTAATGATACAAGGTGATCAAACATTGTGCTGTGTACTAAATTGTTTTATTTAATAACCATAAACATTTTTTTTTTAAATGTAAATATTAATAGTTGTAATGCAATGTTCAAAAGTTTGGGGTCAGTACTTTTTTTTTTGTCTCTTATGCTCACCAAGGCTGCATTTATTTGATCAAAGTATAGAAACTGTAAATGTGTAATATTGTGACACATTATTAAAAAAAAGTACTGTTTAAAATAAAACAGTTTTTTTTTATTACACCTTTTTTATTATTATTTTAAAAATATAATTTATTCATGTGCAGGCAAACCTGAATTTTCTCCTCAAACCTGAATAATCTTTCATAAATTATTCTAATATGCTAATTTGCTGCTCAAGAAACATTATTTATTATTATCAATGTTGAAAACAGTGTTGCTTAATATTTTTGTGGAAACTGTAATAAATATTTTTTTCAGGATTCTTTGATTAATAAAAAGTTTAAAAGAACTGCATTTATTTTAAAAAAAAATTGTAACAATCTAAGGGCCCAGTTTACACCTGGTATTAAGATGCATTTTGATCAAACGCAATTTACATATGAACGCAAAAAGAAAATGATGGAAAAACATGGAGAGCAGTTTTGTGCTATAGCTAGATACGCAGTGCCAGGAGATTGGGTTGAGAAAACGTGTTAGAAATCAGGGATGGTGAGAGAACATTGTGCTTGGTACATTTATCATCTTCAAACCAAACTTGGGTCTCTAGCCGACATCTGGTTAGAGCGCTTCCCATAATGTTTACACATTAGGTTAGTAGGTGAACAGAAGGTGGTCTTTTGTAGCTCTTTGAACACATTTGACCACATGGAAGTGGTCGAAAGTGGACAAGCTCAAAATGTTTTAGACCCCATTTACACCAGTATTTAGTGTCGTCCACTTGTGATCAGATTTACGAAAACGCTTCGTAATACCAGCTGACAGGGCCTAGTCACTTTCGATCAATTAAATGCATCCTTACAGAATAAAAGTATTAATTTCTTTAAAAAAAAATCTGATTGACCCTAAACTTTTGAATGGTCATTTATGTTGCTTTTTTGTTTGTTTTTTTTGTTACAGAACTTTTACGTTTTTATATTAATACAACACGCCAAATAATGTTAGACCTGATTTGCTCAGTGTTGACATACTTCACTAAACTAAAATGGCCATTCACTGGGATTCTGAAAAGAATGGCCTTTGGTGAAGCTTATGTGCACTATAAGTACCTTCAGCTGGAGGTCTTTGCAACATGGGTGGTCTAAACTAGAACAAAGACTTTCAGATATCCTATTGAAGTGCAGGTCCTATATGGTGAGAAGCATCTCATTGTTTTTTTTTTACTAAGGTTCTCTGTTCCTGTTACTCACTTGTGCAGTACTGGTGGTATCTGTCCCAAGCAATGGCTGCAATAAAGTGGATGCTGGCAAGAGCGGTCATAAAGCCCTGGAAGCCATGAGTCTGGCATCCATCTGATCCATAAGGCCAGTATCTGGAGTTTCAAGAAGATCACATATTGAAAAAAGACCAAGGTTTGCTGGTTGAAATTAAAATGAATTTAGTAATGTGTAATGTATATTTCTCTGACAGATTCTTAAACCTTATTTAAGAATATTTGATCACATCCTTGCTTGTATCACTAAATTTTGAAATCCAACATATTTGTATATGGTTTCTGGTCCAAACTGGTCCAGACCAGACCTCTTAGGCTGAATTATGCTATTATTAATTATAGCATGGATGTGATTAAAAGACATTTCATCCCACAGAGAATTAACAGCTGCACTTTAGTCATTTTTATACGAGAAAAAAAACGACCCCTCTTTAACATCACAGCTGTATTTACACACTGGCATCCGTGACGCACCATTGCCTCTAGGGATTCCGTCAACAACAACATCATCAACACACAAACGTGCGCGTGCTTACCTCAGAAAGCTTGAGAACGCAGCGACAGTGGCGTTCATAGAAATACCCATATCTGCCATGGCCAGACTGAACACAAGAAAATTACTTGGAGTCCGTAATTCTCTTATTTTAAGAAAAGCAACAACGGTGACAGCATTCAGGAAGAACCCGAGGAGACCTTCAGAGGACACAGAAAACGTGTGAACAATCAGAGCCTTCTCGAGACCCCATAACAGCGCAGTTACGAAACATTATATGATAGCCTTCACATAGATAGTGTTAAATCAACATTATGTGTTACTGATTTTGCAACCTTTTGCTATCTTTCCCGGATGAAGCGCATCCTATTAAGCCTATACACATCCATAAAGTATGATTTGCACGCGATCCTTTTTTTTCTTTTTTTTTTTTTTTTTTTTTTTTTTTTATTAACCTGAACATGATTCTTACCCTCCACGAGAAGACAAGATCCCAGGGAGAACACATCGAAGTCGGAGAATCCCTCCGGTAGAGGATACGACGTTACCATTTTGAACGCAATTTTGACCCCAAAGTGTGCAGAATTACAGTCCTCACTCGCGCGCGATGTGCCTCAGTGTGTTCAAACGAAGCCTTCTTTTAAAGGAGCATTTCACGTGAAAAAGCATGAACGTAATTATGTAAAGCTCTCCCTCTGCCTCAATCCGCACAAGAATGTATTAATGAACATAACAACTCCTACCATTGACCCCTAATACGTATTTACACAGGGCACCAGTAAAGCGCTCATTCAGTTACACAACAAGCCTTTGTGTGTCGGACGCTTGAGCGCACTGATGATAAGACCGAGTGGATGTGAACCAGTCCAGCCTGTGCCAATTCAGTGTCGTGTTCTGTTCGCTGGCTGAACAACAGGTGTCGAAGAGCTTTTACTCCAGACACTGATTGACATTGCGTATTTGACGGTTTGCATATGGTTGATGGTGATTGTCACATTCGCGGTTGGATCAGTGGATACTGACTAGATCTTCAGACTCGAGAGACAGAGAGAGAGAGGAAAAAAATGTCAGTATCTATACAAATAGAAAAGCAGTGGTTCTGAGAAATCATTTTAGGGTCATTTAAACCTGTGCTGGCCATAATCATAAGCTGTGTTCAGCGCTGAAACGGAAACATTGGTAACACTTTGCAATAAGGTTTCATTAGTTAACATGAATTAATAATGAATTGTACTTCTACAGCATTTATTGATCTTCGTTAATGTTAAAGGGTTAGTTCACCCAAAAATGAAAATTCTGTCATTTATTCCTACTTACCCTCATGCCGTTCCACACCCATAAGACCTTCGTTAATCTTCTTCAGAACACAAATTAAGATATTTTATTTGAAATCTGATGGAGCAATGACATTTCCTCTCTCAAGATCCATAAAGGTACTAAAAACATATTTAAATCAGTTCATGTGAGTACAGTGGCTCAGTATTAATATTATAAAGCGACGAGAATATTTTTGGAGCGCCAAAAAAACAAAATAACGACTTATTTAGTGATGGCCGATTTCAAAACACTGCTTCAGGAAGATTCGGAGCACAAATGAATCAGTTTATCGAATTGCTGTTCGGAGCGCCAAAGTCACGTGATTTAAGCCGTTGGCAGTTTGACACGTGATCTGAATCATGATTCGATACACGGAATCACGGATTCATTTGTGCTCCGAATCTTCCTGAAGCAGTGTTTTGAAATCGGCCATCACTAAATAAGTCGTTATTTTGTTTTTTTTGGCGCACCAAAAATATTCTCGTCGCTCTATAATATTAATATTGAACCACTGTACTTACATGAACCGATTTAAATATGTTTTTAGTACCTTTATGGATCTTGAGAGAGGAAATGTCATTGCTCCCTATGGAGGCCTCACGGAGCCGTTGGATTTCAATTAAAATATCTTAATTTGTGTTCCGAAGATGAACAAAGTTTTTACGGCTGTGGAACGGCATGAGGGTGAGTAATAAATGACAGAATATTCAATTTTGGGTGAACTAACCCTTTAATTTCAACATTTACTAATACTAAAGTTGTATTTGTTAACATTAGTTAATGCACTGTGAACTAACATGAACAATGAACCAGTGTATTTTTATTAACGAACATTAACAAAGATCAATAAATACTGTAACAAATGTATTGCTCGTAGTTCATGTTAGTTAATATATTAACTAATGTTAACAAATGAAACCTTATTGTAAAGTGTTACTGGAACATTTTAAATGTTTTGTATAGACAATAGCCACTCTGAATTCAGCTCCATTAAAAGCTGCTTTGTTTCCAGATTGCATTATTCGTACTTGAGTGGAAGCCAAATAATAAACAAGTTACAAAGAGTAACACTGATACACTAACCTACTTCTTTGTTTTGCAATCTATTCATTGGTGTTTTATCAGATGATTCTTTATTGTTATGTTTGTTCACAGTGCAACATAAACAACTTTTGATTTTAATAATGTATAAGTAAATGTAGAAATTAAAATGTATAGAAATTATAAGCATTTTTAATCATGTTAATATTAACAAATGAAACCTTATTGCAAAGTGGTTTTCTAACATACTGTTATATGTGGAGTGCAAACTTGAGTGGAACAAACCTTTTAAAAAAATGTTTGAATTTGTACTGTCATATGACTTAACATTCCTTTTTAACATGTAAATGATATTTTGATAGGTTTCACAACCTCTTAGTCTTGGATGAGGCAATGAATGAACAATATGGGTCTTGTTTGTGAACTGTATCATGTGATATTTAGATTCAATTAGGATTTTGCCATTTCATATATGTTCTTCTCAAAAATTATAATATAGATCAACAATGTTTTGTATGCATTTATAGATCAAAAGATTCTGTTAGACTTAAAGGCTTACAAAATAGTTTGAAAGATCGTGACTGTTACCACTAGACCTCTAAGCTGTTACCACTAGACCTCTTTCACACATTAAGATCCATACATCATATGTTTTTCACATACAGGTCTCTATTCAATAACTTAATATGGATTTGGCTTTTGTAAATGGGATTAGTGGCCCTACATGAACTTTAAAGGGTTAGTTCACCCAAAAATGAAAATTCTGTCATTTACTCATGTTGTACCAAACCCATTAGACTTTTGTTCATCTTCAAAACACAAATAAAGATCTTTTTAATTAAATCTGCAAGCTTTCTCCATAGTCAGCAACATATCTACCACTTTGATGCTTCAAAAACTTCATAAAGAGATAGTAAAACTAATCCATATGAATTGTGCGGGTATTTTCTGAAGAGACACAATTGCTTTATATGATGAACAGATTTAATTGAAACCTTTACTCACATATAAACACTGATCAGCGAACATACATAGAAGCTCAACCAAACCTGAATGAGGTGAGAGATCAAACCTCTTCCGGAAGATCAAACGTTGTGCATAACCAGTGTGTATGGAATGACAATTAATACGGAATGTAATTAATGACAGTTTTTTCATTTCTGTGTGAACTAAAAAAAGTACATAGTACTGAACTACAGTAGTCAACACACTGTAAAACCCAATAAGTTACTCAAAATACTCAAAACATTTGAGGAAACTTATTACCTCAAAACATTTAAGTAAACAAAGTCATTTTTTTAAAAGTTGGTAGAACTTAAAATGTTTGTGACAAGTGGGGCGGGGCTGAGAGCCATGGAAGCGGATCAAGGCCAGTGTGGTTCACTAACAATCCCGTCACCAGCATGCCGTTCCAAATTCATAATAATGTTAATTACATACAGTTAATTTACATAAAAATCACATTCAGATCTTGGTTAAATGTAAATAACACGTGCTATTATAACTATCAGAGAGTCATTACATACTTGAATGTAATCAAACAACATATATGGTCTTAAATGTAGGATGAGGATGCAGCTCATCCTCAACCTAACCACAGGCTCTACTCTTCACCACAGTGGTACAAAACTAACATAACAGAACGGGGGTTGAACTGAATCCCATCATAACACAACATTAAACATTAACTTATATATCCATATGTTAATCTTGTGCAAAAACACACAAAATAACACTTAATTTCAACAGTTATTTATATGGTCTGATGCAAAGCATGCTGGGAATTAGAAATCTGCTGCAGCTTAACTCAATCATATTTTGAGTTCGTGCAACTTTTTTCTATTAAGTACAATGAACTTTCATTATTATTTGAGTGTAACAAACTCATTTAATTAATTTCACTGTTCAGTTTTACAGTGCATTTGAAGTGGATCAAAAATGTTCATCAAAGTTTCCAAAGAACTACGTTGTTCTAAGAAGAAGGTTTTAGGATAACTTTGAAAGGTTTTGATCCACTTCAAATGTTGACTACTGTATAATGCTCAGGAGGTTTACACTGTTCTCACTGCAGCTTTTACTGAATTATTTGAAACTATATACTGTAATTGTGAATCTCACCAAAAAGATCTTTAAGGGAATAATGTGACCATAGTAGGTGTGTGAGAGAGCTGTAGGAAGTTGTAGATTAAAGGAAATTTTAACACTCTTTATACTAGTTCCACATTTAGCAACTGATTTTTTTCTTTCATAAGCTCATGGCAGTTGAGAAATTCGGTTTTATATTTACAACTTGGCACTAGAACAGATGATCTGGTTTCAAGGTTCAACCCATGTTGTATTTACAAACCTACAGTAGCATAAACAAATAGGCTTCTGGCAAAAATAACTCTTGTGAGCCAAGAATTACAGAAAACCAGACACGCCATACCAGTTTTATACCAAGGAAAGATTTATGTAAACCTTTCAAAAACAAAATATGTGGAAAGTTTTAACTGCTTTGCATTTAGTCCTTATTCCAGAAACTCTTATTATTATTTATTTCCTGCATTTTTCTTGTTTAGTGTTTTTGAGCTTATGCTGTTAAATTATTTTCTGTTTTATTTTAATTTTTTTATATATATTGGATTGTTTGTCTATTAAGCAGTTATACCTGTATTTACAAACCCCACAACAGGCTCTTAGGAAGAACAAGCTGCCTGTGATCCAAGGCCTAACAGGATTACATGAAGGAAAATATTTTAAAAATCCTGTTGGATACGCCACTGAACAATAGCTGTGCACAAAGTTGGATGTCTTTAGTCTGAGAGACAACTTCCATGCTGGTGACGTAATCGTCAGTATTTTCATTCAGTAGTCCTAGCAACCCACTGATCCAAATGACTTTTGTGCACAAGTAGATATATGGGAATATTATATACAAGATTTAGGTAAATACTACTTATATGGGAACATTATATACAAGATTGAGGTATTATATACAGTACAAGGTCTTCTATATTATATACAAGATTAAGGTAAATACTACTCAAGCAGTATTTACCTCAATCTTGTATATAATATCCCCATATATCTACCATACTTGTGTATACAAGTGCTTTTGAAAGAGTCATTTGGATCACTGGGTTGCTGTATTTACTGAATGAAAATACAGTGATGTTTACTTTTTTTTTTGGTACAGATTTTGAAACTAAATCGTTCAATACTCCCTGGTCTCCTGTTTTGTTTGTTTGAAAAGTTCAATTCAAAAATGATTGGTTGAGCCAGAACAGACCAGCTTCCAAAGTATCATCAGCTCTCTAGAAGTGAATCAGTAAAATACAACAAATTCCAAAGTTTAACTGTCAGGTAGGGGGTGGTTTAAACGAGAGCTACAGCAGATGGAGTGTGGGTATTAAACATTCTCTAATTAACATCATGTATCTCTATGCAGCCTATCAGATTCCAAGATGCATCTAAATGAAAATAACGCGCACGCTTTCTCTAATCCTCGTCTGTCCTGTCCTTTTTATCTGCTGGACTCGTAGCAGTCACATCATTATGGGAGATCGGAGCAGAGGGACGATGACATGCTGGTTATTTTGTCCATAATTGCAAGTGGATGTGAATTCATTAAAACTACGTTCCGCGGTGTTTTGTTAACACTAGTGGCAAAATGTCTCTTACTGTCTTTTTGGGTCTCTTACTGGCATCTGGTGGCTTTCCACTTGTTCGGAGCACTTGTCCTTCCCAGTGCAGCTGCTTTTATCATAACCTGAGTGATGGTTCCAGAGCCAGGTTCGTATGTATTTAATTATCTCAACTTTATTGAATGAATGCAATGCATTTTTTTTTTCACTTGAAATGTGGTGCATTTTGGTTTTGCGCTTTCCACATCATGAATGTATTTATACATAACCAACATTGTGTGTAATATCGTTTAGGATGTATTTTGCACATGCACAAAAATTTATTTTTATTTTAGTATTTTAAAAGATGACCAGTTTAAACAAGAAAATGTATTTTCATTTCGCAATATGAGTGCATTTTGACGCAATTAATGATTCTTGACACATTTTCTCAGACTCAGTCATTAAAGATTCGCGTGCGCGTGCTTTAAAATCCCTTATTATAAGTCTTTATTCTTGTTTCTAATGCGTTTCGCAGGAGCGTGATTTGCAACGATCCAGAGATTTCCCTGGTGCCCGCCACGTTCCCAGAGGACACCTCGAAACTTCGGATTGAAAAGACTGCCATAAAGAGGATCCCGAGCGAGGCTTTTACCTACCTCTCTAATTTAGAATTCCTTTGGATGTCTTTTAACGTTTTATCCTCTCTTAACTCGGACAGTTTTCGTGGCTTGTACAGTTTAGAGGAACTAAGGTTAGACGGAAATTCGCTCACTTCTTTTCCGTGGGAATCCCTCATGGACATGCCCAGTCTGAGGCTACTCGATATACACAACAACCAGCTGTCCTCAGTACCCTCTGAGGCTGCTCTCTACATGAAAAATTTAACCTACCTGGATCTATCCAGTAATAATCTGCTGACAGTGCCACCTGAGGTCCTCAACACTTGGTTGACGGTCAAACCCGTCCAGGGAGTAGAAAGTTCAAAAATGATTCTTGGTAAGTTTTCCTTCGTCTTCTTTTATTAATTGTATATTACTGGCGGTATATTATATATATTTTTAAATAATAATAATAATTATATAGGCAATTTAAAAATAGTTTTATAAAAAAAAAACTTTAAAAAGGTAATAATATTTTAAAATTTGCAATATATTTTAAGGTATGTAATATATTTTAAAAATATATATAATTACATTTTTAAAGTATACACTGTAATAATTCTAATATAGCTATTACACTGTAAAAACTATTTTTCAAAGTTGTAAATAAAAATTATTGGAGTACGTTTTACAAGAAAATACTATTTCAGTCTTTCTACATCACAATTTCACGTTTTTAACGTGTTACTTAAGTAAATCCTGCACCATTTTTCCGTAAAGACGCGCGCACACACACACACTGAAAAATTTGTAGACATATATATAAGTCTTGCATTAAAATATATTACAAACACCTTAAGAAAAAAGGAAATGCCCTTATATATATATATATATATATATATATATATATAATGTATGTATGTATGTATAAATATATAACTTTATATGTTATAATATATCGTTATAATACGATAAGGTACAAAAGTGAAAAGGTACATCTTTGTTCACCTTTTTACCTTTTATACTTTAGGGTACTGCCCCAGTGAAAAGCACTGTACCTTTTTTTCTGACAGCATATATATATACTTGATAATTTCTTTTGCCCCAGGTCTCCATGACAACCCATGGTTGTGTGATTGTCGATTATACGATCTGGTCCAGTTCCAGAAGTCTCCCACTCAGTCAGTGGCCTTCATTGACACGAGGCTCAGGTGTGCTGATCCAGAGAGCCTCTCTGGAGTTCTGTTTAGTGATGCCGAGCTCAGACGCTGCCAGGGCCCTCGTGTCCACACCGCCGTGGCCCGTGTGAGGAGTGCAGTGGGCAACAATGTCTTGTTGAGATGCGGAACCATTGGGGTTCCCATCCCTGAGCTGGTCTGGAGAAGGGCAGATGGAAAACCACTGAATGGGACAGGTGAGTCAGCACAATGGCGGGTGGTTAAGTAGTATTAGCTAGAGGTGTTAATGCACTGTGATTACATAGAGAGCTGGCACAGACACAACAATGCACTGTGATTACACAATACTAATTAGTTTGTGCTTTTTTTCCTTCAAATTTTGCAGTTCAACTGGAGAATTCAAAGGAGGGAATAGTTTGGTCTATTTTAAGCGTGCCTGCCGTGTCCTATCGTGATACGGGAAAGTACATCTGTAAAGCCACAAATTATGCAGGGAGCGCAGAGGCTGTAATTTCTTTGATCATAAGCGATGCACCCAAAGCAGAGAATCCAACTGTGGATCCAAAAACCAAAGTGAAGTCCAAGAAGCCAAACCCTATAGTCAAGGCAGCCTATCAAGAAAAACACATTGTAACATATGTTTCTCCTGCACCCAACAAAGTGCTACCACTTGGTGCCACAGTGAGCTACACAGGCCCATATCCAGGAATGGAGAGCGACAATGCCGCTAACAGTCGGACAAATACCCAAACAGCCAGTCCCGACGGGTTTCTGGAGACCAATCTGAGCAACCTGGCAGCAAACACGTCCTCACTTCAGCAAGACCCTGACAGGGTCGTGCGCTCTGTGAAAGTGATTGGCGATACGGATTACACTGTGTGTCTGAACTGGAGGGCACCAACTGCAAAGAACACAACTGCTTTTAGCGTCCTCTATGCTGTATTTGGGGAGAGGGATATGCGCAGAATTAACGTTAGTCCAGGTAACAACCGGATCCTCATCGAGGGACTGGTTCCAAAAACCAAATACATCGCCTGTGTGTGCGTCAAGGGGCTGATCCCCAAAAAGGAGCAGTGTGTAATCTTCTCAACAGATGCAGCGGCTACTGCTAATGGAACCCAAAAGCTCATTAATGTAGTAGTAATCACGGTTGCCTGCGTGATAGCTGTGCCTCTGACTGTGATCGTGTGCTGCGGGGCGCTTAAGAGGAAAATCAAGAAGTTTCTGGGCAAAAAGTCCAAAGACATTCAAGACTCGTATGTGACATTTGAGACTCTGTCTCCCAGTACCAAGGCCAAAGGCTTGGAGGGGGAATATCTCACCAGACTGAACGCAGAGGAGTCCAACAGACTGCTGTCGGCCAGGTCCAGCCTAGACTCTGAGTCCACCGCCAAGATTGAGGGACAGCCGAATGAATACTTCTGCTGACAATATGCCTCAGCCACAATTCCTCCACGCAGCCTCCAGAGTATCCAGGCCCAGCCGCAGTACCTGAGTGCACATAATCTGTACCAGCAGTACGTGACTGGCCGTCCGTGAAGAAGATTCAGGATACTTCGCATAAGTAACAAAGTGCACAAGTGAATATTCTTATGTTGTCTTGGTATTGTTGCTCTTTGTTACTATGCTTTTGGACTTGGTTAGAAACTAACCATTTGGCTGGTGGTGGGGTTGTGGCTGAGCAATCCCAGGAACATGTTTTCATGGACTTTTACCCCTTTAGATAGTGCTGGAATGAACTGATTTATAGGGAAATGTTCATATGAATTCTTGTATATTTATGTATATGGAAAAAAAAAATCTATTTATATGTGATATATATAGTAATATTATGTAAGTAATTAGGGATTTGTTTCCACATACACTCTTAAAATCAAAGTTTTTTTTTTGCAGTGATGCCATAAAAGAATATGTTTTGGTTCTCTAAAGAATCTTACTGTGAGCAGTTTTTTTTTTGTTTTAACTTTTTTTCTTGTGTACAACATTTTAAAAATATAAAGAACCTTTTCCACTATAAAGATCCTTTTGTGGAATGGAAAAGTTCCATAGATGTTACAGGTTCTTCATGGAAACATTTATTCAAATAAATAACTTTTATTTATTATTTAGAGTGTAGTTACTTTTCTAAAAGAATGATGAGTCAAATGTAACATATGCAAAATCATTTGGGATTTTCATATGCACCAACATAGTCATCATTGTGTATGTTACATTATTTCTGTTTACCATGTGAAACTTGTGCTACCTGATTTTTTTTTTTTTTTTTTTTTGTCCCAGGTATCTTAGTAGTACCCATTTATGCTTATAAAATAAATTTTGTATATACATTTAAAAAGTGTTACATTATTTTTTTTAACAACAATAATAGGTCAGACGTACAATTAAGTTCCAATCAGTCTCTCACAGGGTAAGTCAAGGATTACTGATAATAGGCTTTACTCAACTGTACCTGCAGTCATGTCGTGCACAGACATAGAGTGGATGTAACATTTATAGGAGACCATGGATGCCTCAGTTATATTGCGTTTGATTGTTTTCCTTCTTTTATTAAGTCATATCAGCTCAGAGTGTTTTCCAGGATGCTCCTGCGGGACTGACCGTTATGGGAGGTTAGTTTCAGTTCCTTTCATTGCACACAGTATTAACAGACATCAGCAGTGTCAGTGAGCAAAGATGATTGTTGTTGTGCTGAGGACAGGACAATGTGAGAGTCTGGTAATATAAAAATATGGGTGATTAGAGCAACTTTTCTGCTTCAGAATAAAACTGGCACTGAATGTCTTTGAAATGAACACATTTTATTTGATATTTAATGTATATGTGTATTTCATTTTATAACAAATAAATGCTGTCCCAGATAGTACTGTCATTACCAAACACACCAACCATTTTAGAAAACAACTTCCTCTGAAAAGTTAGTATTTGTTCATATGCTGCTAGACTATATCAAAGTCAGTTGCTATTAACCACACTTAAGAATTCAGAAACAAAAATATATAGATGTTTTAAAACAGTCGAACATCGGTGTGCAACTGAAAGTACTGAATGTTTTTCTCTAGGTCACTCACATGTATGGAAACTGCATTAACCAGAATTCCTGTGGACATACCGGAAGATTTGACTAAAATCCGAATAGAGAAATCACAGCTAAGTGAACTACCAAAGGCAGCGTTTTCCCATATTAAGTTTCTAAAGCACCTCTGGCTGAATTTCAATGACATCGCAATCATAAATATGAAAAGTCTGGAAGGTTTGGGTAACTTGACGGAGCTCCGTTTGCAGGGTAACAAACTGCGTTCAGTACCGTGGACAGCGTTTGAGGAAACGCCCAACCTCAAGATTCTGGACCTGAAGCACAACCGCATTGACGCCCTCCCTGAACACGCGCTAAAGTTTTTACCAGGATTAACCTATTTAGATCTGTCCTCTAATCAACTCTCAGTCATTTCTAAAGACGTCTTTCTGAACTGGCCTCTCTACCACGCAGAAAACAAGCATGAAAAACCCACAGCGTCCAACGTTGTTCTGGCGCTTCACGACAACCCGTGGCTGTGCGACTGTCGCCTAGGAGGCTTCATTGAGTTTATCAAATCGTTGAGTCCCCCGTTCATTCTAATGAACGCGTATTTGACATGCTCTGACCCAGAATTCAAGGCAGGGAAATTTTTCCATGAGGTCGATTTAAAGACGTGTGTGAAGCCAGTGGTCAGCGCCCCAGTCAACAACATCACCGTGCCTTTAGGTGGGAACATAACGCTAACATGCTTTGCCACGGCCAGACCTGAACCTGCCATTCGGTGGACATATGGTCTTAAGATACTAAGAGGATTTCGTGGTAAGAGATATTCTCGTAAAACATGTTTACATACGTCTGTCTTTAATTAAATAGATCTTTCTTTAAAAATTAGGTACTTAACCCTTGATTACTGTACACGCATATTGTTAGCCTACACATTTGCAAATGATGTGCAATAACATCACATTTTGTATGTTACAAAATCGCATGCGTTTGGACTTCATCTACTACAATTCCTTTTTAATATAAAATAAGAATATTTGGTAACAGTAGTTTAGGGTCCAATTCTCACTATTAAAGGCGCAGTAAGCGATTTTTGAGAAACGCTGTTGAAAGTCGATCGCACCGAGCACCATAACACACCTGTAGCCAATCTGCAGTGTTTGTCTGAGCTGGTATGCTGCTGGTGACCAATAACTAACTCTGGCTTGATACTCTTTTGTGTGTTCATTTTTTTTTCTTCCTTGTCATTTGTTCGTCATTTCCTTTTTATTTTCGCAAGGCATTATTTTGCTTCACTTGAGCTATGATGTAGAGACACTCTTGCACTGCATTCGTGCATTTTGGGGGCGGAGCAATGAAGGGAGGGGTGTGTTTGTTTGGGTTGATTTCAGATATCAACAGTGTTCAACAAGGTTTCTCAGAAATCACTTCCTAAACCTTTAACTAGTTGCTTATTAGCATATGCCTGACCATATTCTACATCCCTTAATCCTATACCCTACATTACTAACTATTAATAAGCAGTAATTAGGAGTTTATTAAAGTCATAGTTAATAGTGAGAACTGAACCGTAATATAAAGTGTAACCAAGTAATTTAATTCTTCAGCAAATGACAGTTTTTAAAAACACTCAAAAGTGTATATGAAAAAAAGATTTGGTTACACTTTATTTTACAGTGCCGTAGTTACATTGTAATTACTTAGATAAGTACTGAGTAATATTAATTAACAACTTGTACTTACTATAGAGTTACAGTTAGGGTTTGGTTTAGGGTTAGTTACTTGTAATTATGCATAATTTAATGTTATTACTATAGTAAGTACATGCAGTAATGTGTAACTACTGCACTGTAAAATCAAGTGTTACCAAAGATTTTATAATAAAATGTAATATAATATACATTAAGAGGAGTTTAAGTGTTGGACAATTGTCAAAAATCCAAACTATTTTAAACCTTTTCAGATTATGCAATTGTGATGCATAGTTATGATACTTGTTCAAGCTTCTAAAAATGATCACAAATTATGCATTACAAATCATGGAAAATATAGTTTGACATTGTCAAATGACTAAGATAATAATAATAATTATTATTATTTATTATTATTATTTACAACAAAAATAATTTAATAATAATAATAAACCTTTATTTTCTATAATGCCTTTAAATGTACATCTCAAAGCGCTTTACAGAAACAAAACAACAAAATTACAAAATTAATATATATATAATTCCAAAGTTTTGGAGCTAATGAAATAAAGAAAAGTATCTCCCATCAATCTTAACCAAGTTAAAGGAACAGTTAAGAGACCAGTTTTGGATGAATTCAGGTCACACATTGGAGTATAGGGAATTAAAAGCTCGGCCAAATATTGAGGTGCCAACCCATGTAAGTAAGCAAGCATCAAAATTTTAAAGTCTACCCTAAACCTAATGGGGAGCCAATGCAAGGACTCCAAAATGGGAGTAATATGATCTCTTATCCTAGTTCTAGTAAGGATTCTACCAGCCAAATTTTGCACAACCTGCAATTTGTTAGCCAACAAGGCATTAATCAATACGGAAAAACAAAAAAAGTGTTAATCTCAGCAACAGGAAAAGACAGCATTGGACGCAATATGTCAATATTTCTAAGATGGAAGAAAGAAGTTTTAACAGTATTTTGGACATGTGGCTCAAATGTTAGATTAGCATCAAAAATCTAATTCTCTGATTTTGTTTGAAACTCCGCATTTGAACCATCAATAGTGACTGCACTCAGCTTTACGTAGTTGGTGGGGTGAACCAATGACCAAAGAAAATCAACAGGCACAGTTTCATTAGGTTTAAAATGTATGTAGATCTGAGCATCATCTGCATAAAAATGACATTTCAGACCAAGTGATCTCAAAAGCTGGCCAAGTGGGAAAACATAGATATTAAAAAGCAGAGGGCCCAAAATTGATCCCTGAGGGATGCCAGATTGCACAACATCAACCTCAGACCTAAATCCACCCATGGCAACAAACTGCTTAAGATCTTTGAGGTAGGACTTAAACCAATGAAGAACAGTATCAGAGACTAATAAACTAACACTAAACTAATTATTACACTCTAAAAAATGCTGGGTTAAAAACAACCCAAGTTGGGTTGAAAATGGACAAACCCAGCGGTTGGGTTAAATGTTTGCCCAACCTGCTGGGTAGTTTTATTCAAAACAACTATTATTTAAAAATTGCTATATGGCTAGCTTAAAATGAACCCAAACTAGTTGGGAAATTAAAAACCAGATGGAATTAGAGACAACAATAATAGACAAAAGGTGAATGTTTATTAATAAGCTTTAATATTTTATTTAATAGTTTATTATTATAAATGTATTAATAAGCAATTGAATAAATGTTTATTGTTTAATAATTATTCATTGAACATTAATAAATGTTAATTTCCAACATACTTTGGGTTAATTTTAAGTAAGCAATACAGTAATTTTTAAACAACAGTTGAGTTAAATAAAACTACCCAGCAGGTTGGGCAAACATTTAACCCTACCGCTGGGTTAAAACAACCCAATTGCTGGGTTTGTCCATTTTCAACCCAACTTGGGTTGTTTTTAACCCAGCATTTTTTAGAGTATACTATTGTTGTTATTAATAAATATTGATTTATAAATTATGAATAAATATAAATAATATCAATTATTATTATTATTATTATTATTATTATTTTTATTATATTGTAAAAATACATTTAGGTCAATACTCTATGTTGTCCTCAATTTCACATAATTTTTGTTAATCGTTTCAGAGATTCAGAGCCGTGTAGATGAAGACACTATCAGGACTCAGCTGATCATTCCTTCGCTCCATCTGGCCGACAGAGGACTCTACACCTGCTCTGCCAACAATTTCATCGGCAATTCCTCCATTGGTATTTTACTGGATGTGAAATCTCCGCAAGGCTCTCTGTCTCATTCCTCAGACCTCCACTCTGCCGTCGCTGAAGAAAATGTTTACATCGATATCCGTATTGCCAAGCAGACAGTGTATGGCATTACAATTGAGTGGCGTGCTGTAACAGACAATCCTGCAGAAACCTGGTTCACCATTCATTTTGGCCGCTATGACACAGTTAAGAAAGAGCAGATATACATCGGACCAGGTATTAACACATACTCTGTCACAGACCTGCTACCAGTCACTAAGTATGAAATCTGTGTTACTCTAAAGAACCAGGCTCCTCGGAACGACCAGTGCATCGTGTTCGTGACAGGCAGCGATTTCAATGAAATGGAACAGAGAGAAAAGCTCATTCACATTGTCGTCATTGTACTTGCCATGGTGCTCGCTGTGCCTGCGGGAATGTACGCCTGCACCACCGATGCCAAGTTCAACTGCTTTGAGCGCTGCACGGAAATGTGGAGAAACAGGAGACATGCGGAGAGCTCGCACACGTCTGACGAGAGGCAGGGCACGTTTGACAGTCTCCAAGCTGCCAGTGATGAGGGCCTCTGCAAGGAGTCCAGCAAGGAGCAGAAGGCCCGACGAAGGTCTGCTGATAAGATTCAGAAAACAAAGAATGAACGGAGACCAACAGCTGAGCTTTACTGACACTACACACTGAAAGACATCTATAGACTGATTAATACCCATAAAAGGAAAGCCTACTTGGTCATCCAGCTTCAGTGGTCAACGAGACGAGATCTGAGTAATGTTAATATGCTTGTTACGGATGCCACAATCTTCAGAAGAGAGTCTCAATTGATCATGAACTCACGGATCAGCTGCTGCCGGACAGGATTTTTTTTCAAACTGGCAAAAAACCAAAGGAAGCCATTGAATAAATGCAAAGTCACTGAATCAAACACTTCTCTCCACCTTATTTTGCATCGCATAAGTAAGCTATTTTCTTTGAATCTGCGACACTTCCAATTCTTTAGCCACTTATAGGTAAATAACTAGAAGAATAACAAAGTGCAGTAAACTGCATAGCAGTGTTTATGATTATGATAATAAATGAGCAACAACACATGAGTAGCCACTGTGATTCGGCCGTAGGCTCAGAAAGCGACTAAACACATTGTAAAGTAGGCGTTGTGTTTATATATGAATTGCATATTTGAGGTGTAAATAGTGACATTCTCGCCTAAAAAACTCATAAAGTTGCAGTGTATAAATTTTAGCGGGATCTAGTGGTGAGGTTGCGAATTGCAAAATAGAGAAGCTACGGTGGCCGTCGTCTGAGACAGCAGAGAGTAGCCAGTCAAGCAAACACGCTCTGTAGAGCAATTTGTCCATTTAGGGCTACTGTAGAAATATGCCGGCTTAAAATGGCGACTTAACATGTAAGGGGACCCGTGGCGTATGTAGATAAAAATGGCTCATTCTAAGGTAATAAAAACAGAACGGTTCATTATGTAAGATCTTTATACCACTGAAAACATAGTTATGCATATTATATTACATTTCTGTCAGTAGATCCTCCTAAAATGTACACATTGCACCCTTAAAACTGCATTCTGTGGCACAACAACAGTAGTATTTGTAAAAAACATGTTGGATTTGCTCAACCGCCATGACAGTCGGCGCAAGCGGAGTGATACAAACGGTGAAACGGTTCCAGTGGGGTAATATCGCACAGCTCTCAGCCAATCAAATTTGAGAACCAGAAAAAAAACTGTTGTATAAATTAAATTAAAATTTAGTAGACTGCTTTAGTGGACTGCTTTTGTACAGGTAAAATTAACAAATAACTTATGTTAAAAATAAGGTGGATACACTATTAAAAAATAAAGTTTATTTATTGGGATCTATGGGATTCCGCAAAAGGACTTTCTTTAGATTCTAAAAATGTTCTTTTAAGAACTGTTCACTGAAAGTTCTTTGGGGAACCAAAAATAATGGTTCAATGGCATCACTGAAAAAAAAGAAAAAAAAAACCCTTTTGGAAAATTTATTTTTAAGAATACAATTATATTCAGAAGGGAACAGACCTTTTATCATCTCAATGCACTTTGTACATGCAACTAGTGACAAATAGCATTCAAAGTAATGAAGACATGCATAATACAACTGTACATAAAACTGTTCATAATATTGTGGATATTTCTATTCTTTGAGTGAATTATTTTAGGTTGAGGTGCATTTGTATTATTGTTAAATACATTGGAATGTTTTAAGCGACAGATTTATTTCAATGCACGTGATGCAAACATAGGCATCAAAAATCCTAATCTCCTTTTATATCCCTGCTCCATATCATGTGAATCCAACAGCAAACAAAATGCTTATCTTTTAAAATGGACATGCAGCAAGCCCTTTGACAAACAATAAAAATGCCACATACAATGAAAATTACACGACTGACACAAGTGTGCAATACATTGACCTTCAAAGAAACTGATACTGACTTCAATTTGAACTCTAACTATTGAAAGACTTGCTGTCTTAGGGAATAAATGCTATGAAGATTGTTTTCTATAAATGGTTTTGCTCATAAAGTATTATATTTTCTTCATTAAAAAAAAAAAAAAAATGAGTGATAGGTACAATCTTTGTAAGTAAATATATCAATTAAAATGTGTTACTGAATTCATACCATGTTGCTGATTTTGAAATATGTATAGAAATGTATTTCACACATGGACCGTGCAATTCAAGGCAGTTAACTTCGCTTGTAAAGATGCCTGGAATAACAAATAATTCTGTTCCACCCTCAGGCTGTTAGCTCTGCTGAATCGTGCCATTCTGCACTAATCCAGGCTCGTTGACAGTTACGCTTTCTTTTTCCATTGTGGTGCTGCTAAACCAGGATTAAAACGTGCAAGACCAATCATGAGTCGTCACGCTCGCCACGTCACTAAAGTGCAGTGCAGAGCTCTATGTACAGTATGGTTAGCTACCCATGCTGAGAAATCTGTGTGTTGAACTTTTTTGTAAACGGTTCTAATTGAAACGCTGCTGGTACCAAAAAATGTGCTTAAAGCAAATTGTACAGCTCTCTATGTCAGTGATAAACTTTGAGTGTTATGACTTTATGTTCAGAGCTCTGTGACCTTAGCCAGTGGGCTCCAAAATAAACTAGTCAAGTCCAAAATAAAATGTACGCATCTTGGTTAGAATGTTCTGTTTTTCTTTTATCCTTGTCCATCAGCGCACTTTACTTTGTTTGTAATCCTCTCTAAAAAACCCAGTAATCCTACTTGCTTCCTACAGAGTATAATTCCATGTCATTTGTGCTTTTACCCCCCAGTGCTGCTTTTACTATCTGAAAACAGACTTTCCTCATCACAGCAGTTTTGTCTCATGTGCAGGGGTTGTTTTAAAAACGAAGAGCATGATAAAATTGAAAAGCATTCACCTTTAAAAACTTTTACAGTACGTTTGTGTCTTTGGATATATAAACACCGTGTTTAGAGATTTAGAAAAGCCAGAGAGCAAACACATAATTTGTTTTATAAATCTTAATGTGATCACCAAATCTGAACTTGATGTTAAGCCCCAAAAGAACAAGCACGTGCTAAAATAACCAAACCACCATGACACGCGGTTAGTTTCTGAAAAATTTGTAAAACTGTCGGTGTCACATTATTCATAAAATAACATCTGTATTTGAAAAATAAATCTTGGTTTTAAAATCTGTATTTTAAATAAACAGAAAAACAATTTAGGTCACCAACTGCACTATCAGCCCATATGATGAAATGTGGCAGTAAAGGAAATAATATTTTTTCTCAATCCTATGTTACATAGAAGAAAGAAACAACAAACACAAGGCTATATGATTAACGTTTCATATCACAGGACCATTTCACAAATAAGAATAAATTCTTGCTATACTTAAAATGTCTCCACATGAAACAACACATTTTAATGAAATGTCCATTTATTTACAAAAGTTTGAATATAAACAGAGATCACATCAATTATTCTACATTTAATACTGAACTGCATGAAAAATGACAATATACATTAAATTGGAAGAAAAAAAATGTATGGTTTTCCTCACTGAAGCATAGGAAGCTAAATTTAGCCTACTCAATTGTATATTATTGCATCTGTTTGTGGTTTTCAGGTGCCTATCAGAATCATTTACCAAATAAACCAGCAAATTAATGTTTAGAATTTGGCATTGTAAATGTTGAGTCAAGGTCCAAAGACATTGTATGAGACTTAGAATGCATTTCATTCGCTCTCAGTTTCGGGGGAAAAAAAACAAAACAAACTATTGTTCCCTTTTAAAAACCATCTAGTGAGTAAAAAGTTGACAAGGTTGAGGCATATTTCATTTTCCTTGCCAGTTATGCACAGTTAAAAAAGACTTTTGTGTAATTTCTTGATGAAAAGTATCCACAGATGGAGAAATGTCAGAGAAGCATAGAGTAAATGTGAACCAATTATTTTCCATCCAGAAGAGGGCAGTACACATGGTCTTAGCATGCTGATTAGCAGGGTATTAATTAGTCTTAGCAAGTGACACTTTCCCCCTTCTCCACCTGGTTCAACCTGCAATCCCAGCTGAACTCTGCATGCATACGGTAAGTAGCAGAGTTGTCCTGTTGAGATCTTGTCCATGCTCAAATCTTGCCTGAAATCTTCACGACAGAGATTAAGCAGAAGGACATGTCTTCTCTCCATTGAACACTGTTATTTCTACATGCTTTTCACCACAATCAGTATCGGTTGGCCATGTTTTTCTGCTCCAGTCTAAGTTTGAGCTCAGAAACCAGTGCTGTGTTGACAGGATTGTCTTTACCCCTTTGAGATCTTCTCTTTGTCTTGGAGGCCACCGAGGCAGAAACCGTAGGTACCGTCCACTCGCGGTCACCGCGTCTATGATGACTTGGCAACGGCGGGGGCATGATGGGGGCATTCGGAGGCGACGGAGGTGCTCGATGATGAGAATACACTTTGACGTTATTGTTACAGTTGACATTGTCTCTTGTAGGGATCTCTCGTTCATCTCTGAACGGTTGCTGGAAGTCGTCTTGTCTCCGGGGTTTACGCTTCCTGCGTATGATGCGACGGGAGGGTAGGATCTTGTTGGACTTGACGTTTCTCACGTATATAATAGTAGAGATCAAGACTGTCACAAAAACCATGATCATAATGACACCACAGATCAAGCCTAGGAAATGCATGGGATTTTCCCTACTTTTCATTAAAAAGGACGTCAAAGGTCCCTTGAGTTGAGTCTGTAAAAGAGCACAAAGAGAAATCAAGTCCATAGGACTCAAGGATGATATACTTTAGGCTTCTCTGTGTTTGACCAGAGACACATAGTAAAAGTGAGGCAGATAATTCCCAGAGTGGCTAATAGCAGTCAACAAAGCGAAATAGTACTACTACTTTGGATAAATAGAGCGTGACTGCATGGCAACTTGACAGCTGAGAACAGATGGATAGCAATTGATTTGGTGTTTATTTAAATGAATTTGACAGTTTGAAAATGAGTTGATGAAATGAATTTATATGTTACAACAGAGTCTGGTTGCACAGCAAGACAAGATCAGAAGGGTTGAATGGGGCACCCAGAATTAAGACCATGCTGCCTCATTGTCATAATCTCAAAAACATCTACTGTACGATATAGACAGAATGGAGAAACTGGTGACTGATACGTTTAGAACAAAAGCTATTATTTTGAAAAATACATATTTTAACTGTGCTTGTGTACTCTTTTACAGACATTTTACTTGCCTTTAAACAACAATAAAGTCATTGAAGGAAAAAAAAGCTAAGTATTGGTGTCGGTGTCAAAGTGTCTCATGGTCAGGGCCTCCTAATAATCTTTCTGATCTTGCCCCTTGGCTGGACCCGGGACTTTTTCACAGATTTCCAGAAAATTATGGTGGATATGAAAACGGTCAGACAGATGGCGAGGACTACAATGCTCAAACAAATGCTGAAAACAGTCCAGGGCCGAGTTCTCAGACTCAAGAAGTATGAAATCAATCTGGATTTGATCTGTAAAGCACACAATAACAAAAACTTTTTCTCACAATACAGATAAAATAGTGAGAGTGCAGATTAAATATTTCCATGTAAATTTTTTTAGCATGCATTGAAGAGATATATTTAAATTCTGGCTTACAAGTGCAATAACATGACTGTCAAAATGCATTAATGAGAAAAGTGTTTTTTGGGGTGTTTTGAATTGTAAAACGAATAAACTTACTTTTTACACTTTTTAAAAGAATAGGATTCTCAGTAAAACAAGCACTAATAAAGAACCACTCACCGCTTCTGTGATGTCAATCTTTATCACTGTGGTGGTGCTGAAGGATGGTGAGCCTCTGTCTTTGGCCTGGACAACCACAGACCAGGTACAGTCTTTCTGATCGGTGATATTCTGGACTATGTCCATGGACTTGATGTAAGGCTTCAGCTTTATTTCTCCTGTGTCTGCATCAATGTCAAATATGTCTGGGTCGGCTTTCATAATGGAGTATTCAATGACATTGTTGGGCTCTTCTGCATCTTCATCAATCGCCTACAATCATCAAACACAAACAACTGACAAATACACAAGTGTTCTATTGGAAGAACAAAATTTCAAATAGTCTTTAAAATAGCTGCTAACCTCTATTTTCACTGGTGCACCAATCACCATTGTTTTCTCTAAAGAGTTTTCATCAAACGCTGGTGAATGGTCATTGAGGTCCATAATGGTGACGAAGACTTCTGCAAGGCTGTATTTTCCTTCAGTGTCTTCGGCCTTCACATAGAAGTTATACTTGGATTTGACCTCGGCATCCAGACTGGCCCAGGGCTGAGTGTAGATGATTCCAGAATCAGCCTGAATGAAAAACCTACATAAAAAAAAAAAAAAAAAAAAGACAGGAAATGAATTCTATTGGAAAAAAATCAGGATTACACAGCGCTTTTTGTACAGGGAGATGTTAACATGATTTAAAGCTTTGAGAACACACTCTCTCCTTTTGAAAACTGTTATGCATACTTCTTGTTATGATGTCATCAGGATAAAACATCATATCCTTACTGCATACACTATTGTTGGGGTCATTAAAGGATTAGTCCACTTTCAAATAAAATGTTCCTGATAATTTACTCATGTCATCTAAGATGTCTTTCTTTCTTAAGTTGAAAAGAAATTAAGGTTTTTGATGAAAACATTCCACGATTATTCTCCATATAGTGGACTTCAGTGGCCTCCAGACAGTTGAAGGTCAAAATTACAGTTTCAGTGCAGCTTCAAAGGGCTTTAAACGATACCAGACGAGGAATAAGGGTCTTATCTAGCAAAACGATCGGTCACTTTCTTAAAAAAAAAATACAAATGTATATCCTTTATAAACACAAATGAACTTGCAAGTGCTTCCGCTTTCCGTATTCTTCCAAAAAACTTACGCTGTATGTCCTACGCCTTCCCTATTCAACTTACAGAACGAACGCAACGCCAGTTCAGTTTTTTCCATAAGTAGAATAAGGAAGGCGTAGGACATACAGCATAAGCTTTTTAAAGTATACGGAAAGCGGAATGGTGGAAGCACTTGCAAGGCGATCATTTGTGTTTATGAAGCATATACATTTGTATTTTTTTAAGAAAATGACCGATCGTTTTGCTAGATAAGACCCTTATTCCTCATCTGGCATTGTTTAAAGCCCTTTGAAGCTGCACTGAAACTAACTTTGACCTTCAACCTTTTGAATACCATTGAAGTCCACTATAAGGAGAATAATCCTGGAATGTTTTCATCAAAAACCTTCATTTCTTTTTAACTGAAGAAAGAAAGACATGAACTTCCTGGATGACAATTATCAGGAAAATTTCATTCAGAAGTGAACTAATCCTTTAAGTTTATTTTAATGTTTTTGCAAGAAAAAAATTTAAAAAGCTGTTTCCATCCATTTTTATTTTAATTCTATTTTAATATATTTATTCATGTTATGGCAAAGCTGAATTTTCAGCAGTCATACATCCAGTCTTCAGTGTCGTGATCCTTCAGAAATCCTTCTAATATGTTGATTTGGTTTTCAAGAAATACTTCATATTATTATCAATGTTGAAAACAGTTCAAAAGAACAGCATTCATTTGAAATAGAAATCGTAGAAGTCTTTACTGACACTTTTGATCAATTTAATATGTCCTTGCTGAATAAAAATATTGTGACAAAACAAAAAATGTACTGCTCTCTATGACTGACCCGAAACAACAGCTGTTTGTTCAAACCCTGGAAGATGGATGAGTGTTTGAAAAATCTATCTGGTTATTATTTTTTATTTATTTTATACATTTTATTCCATTTGGTGCAGCTAATGTGCAGAAATGACACACTGCACCTTTAAGTGGGGCTGTTACATGAAAAGGAGAACAGTCTATTTCCTGCTCAAATCCCATTAGTGGATTAACCAAGATGGAGGGCCTGGTAACTCTTTGTTTGCAATGAAATTTAGTTTTGCAGTTCTAGTACATCGATTCTGTATGGAGAAAAATTGCTGTCATTTGACAAAGTGTGTAGTTCATTAAATATGAATTAAATACTGACAATGAAATAATTTGATAAATGAAACTGCATACAAAAGACTTTATACTGACAATTTAGAGGTGTTGTTGTCAGGTAAATAAAATGAGGCATACGCTGCTATTAACAGGCTGTGTGGTCTGTCTGGCAGACACAAAGCAGAAAAGATCCCACGCTTACTCAGCCTTTCCAATGAGAGAGTTCACACAGCAGGAAAAAGGAAGCTTACCGCAAAGATTTAACATGCCTGTTCTGCCAACAATCCATCATTTACACATTCATATGAGTTATATTTATGTCTTTTATGCTCTATAAAATATAACAAGTATGTTACTATCAGAGGTCATGAATCTGTCTCTGGGTTTGGGAAGCTTGAGAGAGATTTATTGAATTAAGAGCTGAGAACAGCGGGAGGACTGAACTCTGTCCCAAGAAGGCAAGAATATTTCAGCTATTTGAGCACTGCCTTTGGAATCTAATAAAAGAAAAGAAAATCGGATCCACTTCGGTACAGCTAGTCCTGAGGACAGCTAGAAAGCAGGTCTTACAACAACATAGAAAGTTATTGGAAGTTGAATTCTATCTAGCTTTAGAATCTGTAGGCTGTGTGTGATGAATCGAGGTGAGCTCACATCCCTTCTGTTCTCCCATTCACTAAATAATCTATGTTTTGGTATTAATGATGTTGCATAAGCAACTGTTTTTGTGTGTGTGTGGCTTATTCCAGTTGGCAGGCATTTCGTCAGAAGGATCTCAGGCATTAAAAAGACCACACACATTCTGAAAAGGAAGGAAAACAACAGTAAATGTGGGGTAGGGTACTCACAGGTCCGCTCCTGAGCCATAGATGGAGTATTTGACCACACCCCAAAGACCAGAATCAGGATCTGTGGCCTGCAGAGAGCATAAGGAGCAAACGTCATCAACTGACATCTGTTCTCATATATAACTGAGATGCCAACTTCTACGTAACAGAACAGATGACGTTTTGAGCCAAAAGGCAAAACATTAGGAGAGATGTGGGATTTGTTAATCATTATTTGCCTTGGTTGTAGCTTGTCCTTATGTCCAAGGTCAAAATCCGGCAGGTCATTTAGCAAATTGTAGTCCAGAAACAGGATAACTCTTATGTGGTGAGCACTTGCTTACACAGGGTGAGGGTTTATCTCAATAGGGTTCAATCTCTCTATCCACTGATGAAGGGCAGAGTGGGATAAGTTTATATCCTGACAGAAATGAGTTTAGCATCGTACCTGCGTAATGGTTAGATTTGGAGAATAACTAAGTCAGGAAAACATTAAAGTCTCTTTTTATACAGTAAAAACAGTAACATTGTGAAATATTATTACAATTTAAATTGCTTTCTATTTTAAAATGTATTCCTGTGATGGTAAAGCTGATTTTCAGTTTTCTGTGTCACATGATGCTTCAGAAATCAAATTGGTGCTCAAGTAACATTTTTTATTATTATCAGTTGAACACCATTGTGCTGCTTAATAATTTTACGGAAACTGTAATATTGTAATGTATGTTTTCAAGATGCTTTGATGAACAGAAACTTTATTATTGTTTTAATTACTATTTTTTGTTACATAAATGTCTTTACTGTCACTTTTGATAAATCTAATGATGAATAAAAATATTACTGATCACCCCTTTTGGACAGTAGTGTATTTTATGTCTTAAGACCTTATATTGATTTTAGATTCACTATGATGTTTGTTCATATGAAATTAAAATAAAAAGCAAAATATTTTGAAATAAGCATGATCAGTATCAAAACAAAAAAGATCAGTAAGCATGATCAGTAACAAATAAATCTGTACCATTTTGTTTGAGTATTCTGACGCAAAAAAGAGATTGTTTCTGCCACCTGAATGCTATAATAATATGACCACTTCATGATGATATTTTTGTCTATTAAAGCACAAATCTGGGGTTTTAGCGTTACACAACTGAATGAAAATGATAGCCATCTGGCAGCTTACCACGTAATAGACTGTTTATCAAGCATTCACATACTGAGCATGATTTGGGATTCTGATCCAACCCCTAAAATGTTATATTTAGATTAATAATGCGTATAATGCGTCTTTTTCCATAAACAGAGCAGAGTCTGGAGAGGATGACAAACATGTTAATCTTTTTTGTGTTTATAATGTCTAGAGTGTTCTGTACTCACTGTCACAGACACAACAGTGGATCCTCCGGGTGAATTTTCTGGAATCCGGGCGACGTAAAAATCAGAGGAGAATTTTGGAGCGTTATCATTGGTGTCTAGCAGATGAATGATTATGTCTGCCGTGGCACTGAATCTCTCAGGTGTGTCAATCTCTACAGCGAGGAGCTGGAAACAATGAGCATAACACATTTCTGCAACTGGTAGAATATTACTGATGATAGTAATGTAGGGTCATTCTCAGGCCATTTGTGTCCTCATTACTGATAAAATTAACAAAATAACATGATAGATTTCATTTTGGTTAGCATTTAATGCAAAAGTAACTGTATATCTAGAAGCCAATTTTCATGTCCATTACACTTTCACAGTATATAAAAAAAAGATAATTACTTTTACTGATATGAAACATTTGTTTGATATTTCTGAGAAAATGGATAATTTGACTCACTTTTTTTTGAAGCCTGTTATTTTCAATTTAAGCCTGTTCAGGTTTAACCCTGTTCCTGAAAAACTGCACCATTTCCTGAGAAAGACCCTGCGAAATTCTGTATTTGATTGCACTTTAAAGTCAAATTTAAGTACAACATCCACTGTTTCCCTGAAACATACATGACTGTTTTTCATGACTTTTTTATTCAAAATATTCACAAATTTGTTAATTATATTGGTCCCACTTTATATTAGGTGGCCTTAACTACTATGTACTTACATCAAAAAATAAGTACAATGTACTTATTGGGTTTGTATTGAGTTGCAAAACACTTTTGCTGCTATTGAAGTGGGATACGGGTAAGGTTAAGGAAAGCTTTGGTGGTATGGGTAGTTTTAGGGTAGGGGTAAAGTGTAAGGGATGGGTCAACAGTGTAATTATAAATGTAATAACAGAAATTAATTACAGATGTAATTACATGCAGGTGTTTTTAAAATATAAGTACAATGTAAAAACATGTATGTACACAATAAGTGCATTATATCAAATGATTAATTCAAATGTAAGTACATAGTAGTTAAGGCCACTTAATATAAAGTGGGACCATTATATTATTATGATATATAACTATATGATATTCTGATTGTCAAATACATGGAAGTGAATGTGTTTTGTCATTCAAACACCTTTATTACAATCATGTTAGTTGATCTATAACACGCGATGGGTGCCAACATGGTTAGTTTGCACCACAATTCAGAGAATCGCATCTGTCGAATTTACATCATGTAAATTCATCCATTTCGAAATACATAAAAGCAAGTGGAACTGAATAAATCATTGAATAGTTGTGATATATAAAAAGCACTGAGTGTGTCCATCTCTGGCTCAGTGCCAGCCAAAGTGTGAAAGCATGTTTGAATTTATCAGTGACGCACTGAACGCTCTAATCACACCGGTGTTATCGTACCCATAAAAAATGTTAAAATCAATCGACAAATTGAAACTGAGGGGGCACAAATCAGATCTGAGGGGGCAATGCCCTTTCTTGCCCCCTCATGGCACTGGCCCTGATGACTACATAACATATGCAACAAATTTGTTGGTTCATTATTCGTCCATATATTCAGAATTGAGCAAATACTGTATAATATACTTTTCTTAAACAGTTCCCATAAATATTTATTTACCTTAAATGTCAGGAATTGTGATTTCTCAAAATCCATTGCAGCAGAATCCTCCACAAGGACGGTGACTTGGGCTTCATTCAGAACGGTTTGAGGGACCACTCGTAACATGCGGCCTGGGCCCACCAATCTGAGGTGAAATTTTGCATTTGATCCCTGAGAAAAAGCATATAGTATAAACACATTTTGTAACACAAAACTTTCATGTAGAGCCAATATAGAGAACTATCAAATACATAGAAATGGAATAAGTTAAAGACATTTTAAATGGATGGCAAACAATAATTGCTGGATGATGGTTGTGCTCATCCATGTGATCTTTTTTGTGTAATGAATTCTGCATATCATGTGACTAAATACTGAGTAACTATAAATATTATTGCGTAATATGACAACAGCTTGAAAGGGACCACCTGCTTGTTTGGGTGCTTTTTTGTCATTTATGTAACATAGATAATAATATTCAACAATGACTAAACAGTGCTCATAGAAAACATGGAAGTAATACATTAAATTAATGGCATCTTATCTTGATGATTGTTAAATAATGGTTGAGCTACAAAACTACTGTAACACTCAATCAGCTTATATCAAATTCTCTTAAAATGAAAAACAGATAGCCAGATTTTTTTTTTCTAATGTCTAAATAAAGTAATTTTAGCTATGACATGCCTGTAACCTGCTGCTGAAACAAATGGTACCCACCTGGTCGGAGTCATTGACTGTGATTTTTAAGCCCCTCAGGAACTCTCCCTCTGGAGGATGCTCATACATAGTTAACTCGAACACGTTCTGTGGTCCATTCTCTCCAAAGAATGTGGGTGGATGGTTGTTCAGATCTACAACCTTAATAGTCACCGTGGTGACTGCAAAATCCAAACGTTTTCCTTCTGGACTAACCTCCGAAGCCTGAGAAAGGAAGAAATTACTGATTATAACACATTATTTGTTGCATTAATTGGCTTGAATTAGTCTAGTAATGAGGACACGCATGTTTAAAAGAGATGTAACTAAATAGCATGGACAGAGATAGATTTTAGTAATTGGCTTATTCCTGAAATTGGCTTAAGCTCTGTCTCAAGTCAGAGATCAGAGTGAAGCATTGTCCAGTAACTTGAAATAGAATACAATACAATACAATACAGTAGAAATAGAGATAGAGTTTAAAAAAGGATTTTAACCTTGACTTTAATATTAAAGACTTCTCTCCTCAGGTCTGCTGGGTACACCTTCAGAGTGATACATCCACTGGTTTTATTGATGGCAAAAACCCCATCTGCTCCTGAATATATTGGTTGTAAATTTGTTAAGTGAAACGTCATAATGAAATTCATTTCCATAAAAAGATGTGCAAAATAAATGCATTTCCAACCATTTAACCAATAATACTTACCAGATTCTATTGAATACATGATTGGATTTGGATTATCCATGTCTCCATCTTTGGCAAAAACTGTAAATATCTCAGATCCCTGTAAATAGATCCCTGTAATTAGATCTTAGACAATGAGCAGTAAAGTTTGCAGTTTTGCACAATTAATTAACTTGATAATTGATGATCTTTACAAAGGAATGCAATAAACTCTGAACTGACTTCAGCTGAACAATGACACTTTTTTCTTTTTAAAGCCGAATTGAAATATGTTTGCATTTTTTAATCATTGTTTTCCTTTTTATCACAAAAAAATTGCTTTGAAACAATCTGTATTGTATAAATCTCTATAAAATTAAAGGTGACGACACAGTTTGTCAAAGTATTTTCATTTTTGGTAAAAAAGTGAATCTGAGAAAGCTGTTGCATTTTTTCAAAAAGCAATAGGGTAACATTAGCAGATAAAGTAAGGAGAATATGTTTGAATGTATTTTAGAAATCTACATTGACCTGTAATTTTTCCTTGATATTTGATATAGGGGATCTGCTATCTTGTCTTGAGAGCATGTGTACAGCAGCTCAGTACAGTCTTTTCCAGCTGATTTAAGCTGCATGCTGCTCAGATAAAATGCGACATCTGTGCTATTGTTTAAGCAGGTTCAGACTGTAACGTCTACCATAGAGCATTATTATTTACTTACTGAAAGAAATGAATACTTTTATTTTATAAGAATTGAATTGGTCAAACGTGACAGTGAAGACATTTATAATGTTACAAAAGATTTGAAATAAATTCTGTTCAAAAAGTGTAGCACATTTTGCACAAAAATACTAAGCAGCAAAGGAAATGTTCAAATCAAATCAATGTATTAGATACTCTATGTAACATTTTAAAATATATTAAAATAGAAAACAGTGATTTTAAATTGTAATAATAATATTTCACAATATTCCAGTTTTTACTTTATTGTGATCAAATAAATGCAGTCTTCATGAGCATAAGAGACTTCTGTCAAATACATTAAAAAATATTACTGACCCCAAACTTTAGTGTGTCTATATATTATAATGATTATTTATTTTTAAGAGGTCAGTTTCGCTATAAATGACACATACTGTTAATGTTTAGACCTGAGTAGATGATAGACTGTAATTGCTTTTAATCACACTGTGGTCCTTTAGTGTTCATAAGAAATTTGGTGTAGTGTTACGATGAATACTCACAGGCGAAGAGACCTCATAGACATAACCAAAGTAAGGAGTTCCAACAAACACAGGAGGAGTGTCTTGAATGTCAATCACATTTATCGTCAAAGTGGCTGATGATGACATCACTTGTTGCTTGCCCTTGTAAGTGCCACCTCCATCCTGAAAACAAAAGTTAGTGTTACTTCATATTTCATTATAATGCAAGAAATAATGGTAACACTTTACAATAAGGTTCATTAGTTAACATTAGGTAACTACATTAGTTAACATAAACTAAAAATGAACTGCACTTATACAGCATTTATTGATCTTTGTTAATGTTAATTTCAATGTTTACTAATACTTTATTAAAATCTTGTTAAATTAGTTAATGCACTGTAAACTAACACGAACAAACTATGAACAACTGTATTTTCATTAACTAACGTTAACGCAGATTAGTAAATACAGTAACAAATGTATTGCTCATGGTTAGTTCATGTTAGTTAATACATTAACTAATGCTTAACTAATGAACCTTATTGTAAAGTGTTACCAAATTAATAATAACCAAATGATTAAAATGATGATTGGTAGAGCAGATAAAGGCTGAAAATGGAAGAATTAAGCTTGAACTGTTAAAACAAGGAGAACAAAACCACTCCCTCTCACCTTTGCCACCACAGTGATGAAATGTGTGCGGGATTTCTCATAATCGAGGGCTTCGCCTGGTTTTATCCTCAGCACGCCACTATGGTGGTCGATGGCAAACTTTGTGCTCGGTTCACTGCTCTGGATTTAAGAACAAACACAGAGATTCTAATGTAACTCTATATGGATTTCCATATGTCTATAAGCTTGTGAATAGTATGAAGCAAAAGGGGTGAAATATCCATACTGTGTCGTAATGGGAAATATAAAACTCATCTGTCCAGACTGAAGCGGTCTACTGTAGCAGTAATTTATCTAGAACCATACAGCAAGCCTGTGCTGTAAATCACATTTAAAGGGATCATTTGATGCTTCTTAATGTTTTCCTTTTCCTTTAGTGTGTAATGTATCTGTTTGTGCATATATAAGATCTGCTAGATCGGATCCAGACCTGGATAAAAAGCCTCGATTGAAGTTCAGATATTATTTCCTCAAACATCTATGTCACAATGTAAAATAATAGCATAATTCTCACCCAAAGGCACACGCAAAGACAGAAGGCGAGGTCATCATGTCACGGAGACACTGTGTTTGGATGCAAAAGCAAAACTCCTTTTGCTTTCAGAGGTTAATCAGAGGATAAGATTTATTTATAAAGCTTATGCACAGCACATTTTACAGACAGCTTCCTGAACCTAGGAGAGCACTGGCTATATACAAAGATTACCACTGTGAAATGTTCTGCTCAAGACATGCTCAAAGTTTCAAAATTTTGACTCAGGTTCAGTAAAAAACCAACAACATTATTGTTGATTAACTGTGTTTACAAATGCTTTAGAGGCCTTAAAAAGCTGAAGTTCCCAATTATGTTAAGGGGCGTTACATTTCAGACACACGCTTCATAATGCACTGGGTCTGCTGTCCAATCAGAGCACGGAAGGAGGGGCTGTGTAGAAATCGGCGTGTTTCAGACAGACTGGAAATAGAGGTACTGCAATAATGTACAGTATGTGAAAGTGTTTTTTTGGAACTTAAAGCACGTTAACCTATTCTATTACACCCAATAAACAAAATAATGAACTTTTCAAATAGCATCATATGATCCCTTTATATGCAATTTCAAATGTGCTTATAGATTTATTTCAATTATGACCAGTTTATATGGTTATTCTATCAAAGACTTTGCAGTAATGAACAAAAGGGTGAAAAGAGAGGGAAAAGTAATCCTGTACTTTCATTTGACCTTGAGTTCATGTTTGATGTTTTAAATGGATGCCACATGTTACCTGGAGGAAGTAAGTGACTGATCCCCCTGAGCCAGCATCTCTGTCCACTGCCTGCACTTTGTAGATGCTGCTCCCAGATGTAGTGTTCTGTGCAAACACACATATACAGGATACATACATCACATTCAAATCCAAATCATTTTGCTTGCCATTTTCCAAAACATATTCTATTGGATCCTAAATGATTAAGTAAAGAATAATTAAATATGTATTCTCTGAGACAAGATTCCTCACCTCTGGCACATCTAAGATGGAAGGCATGTTCTGAAACCGTGGTCTCTCATCATTGGCATCCATGACAATAACCGAAACCTTTTCAACTACCTGACACGACACCAGAGCATTAGAAAGACAGTCACTACAAAACTCACCACATACACTGGATCACTGGATAAGACTCATAAATCAACAATACTTACTTTATTAAGGCCATCTGAGATACTGACAAAGACTTCAATCTCATCTTGTTCCTGTAATATCAGATGGAGTTTTACGGTAATGTTCTCAGCACATGTATAACATCTTGATGTATAACACAACTTGATACGTGTTTTCAAATGTACCTCTCTGTCGAGATCCTCTATTAGATTTACTGCTCCAGATTTGGGATGAACACGAAAATATTCTTTGTGTCCGGGTTCAAAGGTCATTCCATACTTTACTGGCTGGCCTTCGGGGTCAGTTCCATTAAGAACATATATCTGTGTTCCTGTAATGTACAGTTATAAGCAGTTATTTCTGTTCAAGTCGAGTTGAATTTATGTGACATCTAAAGCTACACGTGGCTTAAAATGACTTAAAATAAGACAAAACATGCATTAATATAAGTTGAAATAATTAAAAATCAAGATATTTCTTATTTTAATTTAACGCCTCAATTGTTTTTGTTTTTCATCTTTGAGGAACCAAGGTTCCCAATGTCTTGAAAAACCTGGATAGATGAGGAAGACTATTTTAAAAGTGTTATTTCCAGATCTGGAAAAGACTCCATGGGCATTTTTAATTAATATACATTTTTCTCATTATGCCAAGCTAAATCACAAGCAACTGGAAAAGTCATGGGGCCTTCGATTTTTTGTTTGAATAACATAAACAGTCCATTTGAAACAGTATAATATGCCAATTTATGATCTCTAGCCTACTTTCAGTAATATACCAAAATCAACAACAAGGGTCAAAGGGCAAAATCGCCCACCCTGCACCAAGCTCAAGACACTTGGTGATTGGAAAACAGCAGTGGCCATGTTAATACTGTTTACACCTAGACAGGGAGACATCAAACAGTTTTCTAATCAGATGGTACAAAAGTTTTACCTTACCTTTTGGTGTATCCTCTGGGAGATTGAACAGTGCCATATTACCGTTGTTACTGTTGGGCCCATTATCATAGAAATAGGGTGCGTAGTCAATCTGTGCTACAATATATAATAATCAGATTAACATACCTCAATTAACAGTGTAACGTAACCAGACTTATGAAGACAAGTACAACAACTGTACCTATCACAATATTTGCCATTTTACTGACATCGGGTTGATCACACACTGCATAACGTAATAACACTAATGACTCTCTCTATCCACTTGTCTGGGATTACAGGTGCCTTACGTCATAAATGCCTCAACATCCCCTGCTTTAGCAAATCTATTTCACTATATAAATTCATTTATGAAATGAATTTAGATTTAGATGCAGTTTTCTTTCAGACAAGTCTGTATTTGCTCACCTCCTACTGTCAAGCAGGAATAAAGGTGATGCAAATGAGGGAGAAACATTAAAGAAGTTCAAAACAGTGGTCAAGATTAAATACATCAGTCAACAGTATAACATAATCAACTAAAGGAATATTTAATCGCCATAGTCACATCCAAATTCAAAGCTTTTCATGAATACATACCAAAGCAGAAATGCGCTAGCAGAAGAAATGATGAAAACTGTATTTCCATAGCATTCTTCATCCTAATAAAGCAAAGCATTTACAGCAGACAGCGCACTAGTGAAGAGAGCTACGGAGGAGTCCTTCTAAGGGTGTTTATTTCAGATTGAGTAGAGCTAAGACAGGTGCTAAGAGCCTAATCCCATGACACGCCTTAACCCTGGGCCCATTTTTAGAAGCCCATCTTTGCAGCATGGCAACTAATGGCCACTAGAGGGCATCACAAGTAGCACACCTTACCTGATATGACAGGTTTGAGACCATCTTCTTAGATGTAGTGCTACTGAAATCCCACATTTAGAGATCTCTGTCTCAAAGAAACCAATTAATACTAGATGAAATACGGTATTATAAAAAGAGTCACCTGATTTTAAACAAAACAAACAACAACAACAACAACAAAATGGTTGGAAGTTGGAGTCATTTTTATGTTCATGGTCACATTTTAAGTGTTATGTAATCTAATACTCATCAGCATTAGCAAATGCTTCCATCTTACTCTATATCTCACTCTTTTTAGCACTAAATTATGCTTCAATAAGTTTAATGCTAAAAACAATTTCGGTAACACTTTACAATACAGTTCATTAGTTAACGTTAGTTAACTACATTAGTTAACATGAACTAATAATGAACTGCACTTATACAGCATTTATTAATCTTTGTTAATGTTAATTTCAACATTTACTAATACATTATTAAAAGCTTGTTAACATTAGTTAATGCACTGTGAACTAACATGAACAACTGTATTCTCATTAACTAACACTAACGAAGATTAGTAAATACAGTAACAAATGTATTGCTCATTGTTAGTTCATGTTAGTTAATCCATTAACTAATGTTTAACAAATGAACCGTATTGTAAAGTGTTACCACAATTTCTTTTACAATCAGGTTTCCTTTTTTCTCCAGGTCAAGAGTTAATATGGATTATTTAGTAGAAAACAAACAAAACAAAATAAATGTAGAGGATTATTATAAATTTGAGTAAGTTAGATAGGTATGGGTGAAAGTGGCTTCGAATGGTATTATTGACTTGAATCACAATGCAAGTTCTAATAATGTTTCAGAATCCAGTTGCCATATAGAACTGAAACTGTTTTCATATTACTTTTTGCTCAGATGAGCAGCTGTGTGGATCACAAAACGAAACACCTGCCAATTTACCTTCATCTACATTTGTGAGTGTGGCTTTGCTTTCAGGATTAATTTGTTTGGAGCAGGCAGATGGCAGGCAAGCAGATTAACCTACAATAATCCTTCATCATCATGTAGTGTTCAGAGCCAGTCTACAGGGACACACAAACCAGAAGCATCTCTGCATGTGCACCACAGAAAAGACTGGAATCTGGGCAGATCTGAACATACTGATTACCTTAATATGACCATGAAATTGTTGCCTTGATAATGCTTATGATTACCAGATTTGTTGCAATGCTCTTGCTTTGTCTACATAGTAAAATTACAAATAATTATGATAATTTTGATATAACATAAAAAGAAAACTCTTTTCATTTCCGTTTAGTTTTTTCAATCAGAGAGAGAGAGAAAAACAAACAGAAAAGTAGGTCAAAATCCAGTTTATTGTAAGATTAACCCTGGAAATTTCTTGTATATTGTGATCATGTGCGTCAGTCATACATCAGCAGTGTGGATTATGTGACAGAATAGAAACCTTGAATGACAGGCAGATTTGCTATTTATGCAAAATATGATCATCTTCTTAAATGTGTTTTTGACGTGACTATAAAAGGTCTCAGATATCGCTTTTATTGTGATTATCCTGGCGTGGACTAAAATGGGACATGCACATGAAAGAAAGAAAGAAAGAAAGAAAGAAAGAAAGAAAGAAAGAAAGAAAGAAAGAAAGAAAGAAAGAAAGAAAGAAAGAAAGAAAGAAAGAAAGAAAGAAAGAAAGAAAGAAAGAAAGAAGTTCACAATGGAAAGAAACCTCAAATTACATCCAGGGTCTGCCATAGTGATTTTAAATGATAGCAGTGATATTTTATACAAAATAGACAGAAAATCATAATTACTAGTAAATGTAATGTAAACAACTCAATATTTATTAATGAATCGATTTCAGCATTTCAGAATGCATATGTGCTATGACAAGGTCACTGGGGACATCTAAACTGGGACCACTGGGACTGGGATTAGCTATTTCATCAGAATCCCAGTTTCAATACTAATAACTACTAAAAATGCAAAGATCTGAAATCTTCAATCCACATGTTTGAATGTTACATCTTGGATTACAAATAAGCTTCGGACTGGATGCAAAGTCTGGGACATCAACATATTTGGGTCATTTTAATCTTCTCACAAACTTCATTTGAAAATATATTATGTATTATAGCTCAGAGATTAAGCTTTTACATGGTCAGCCAACCTAATAATTTTCTCCCATGTTTTCCCTAAGTTATTATAGAGAGGATAAAGTTGCAAACACACACTGCAGAAAGAAAAATAGCTATAAACCTCATTTACACCGTTATAAATAAGACAAGAACAGTACCTCAAATGCACAGCTCGGCACTATTATAGTGGTTCGATAAGACTCAGCTTGGCAGTAGCTTTTGGAATCAGTATATATGCTTATAAACTATACAACTGCAGTATACGATCGGTCCATTCAACAATAAAAGCGCTAAGAATGTGATCAGTCATATGATGTAAGTTGAAAAATATTGTCAGTAAAACTGTACATCACCGCCCCCACGTGGTTAAATGACGTTATTGCTGAACGTTTCGAGGCTCTCCTCGTGGTACTACAAGATAATTCAAGAGTCTATACTTCATTGATCCATGAGGGGTCATTCGGAGCAAAATCAGCAGCACATCAAACACGAAAAGACAAATACAAAAAGAGCATTGCTATAAATACATAGTCTACACCAAAACTGATTGCCAGCACTGTCATCTAAATAAATAACCACTATAGAAAGACGCGTCTTACACCGTTTAAAAAAAAGATCCCATAGTAATTAGTTATGATTTACAGTAACTTTTGGCAGGAACCATGTTACAAAGACATTTTAAAGGGAATTCAAACTGTTGTTTCGACCCATTACTCATTCACTGAGTGTACAGGTTTTATCCTAGCCCCATCGACTCCCCACTGCAAAAGGGGGGTGAAGGAATCCACGTATGAGTGTCCCAGGGCCCTCCTCAAACAGAAAAGCCCTTGTGAACACTCACACTGGGGGGTTCTTGTTTGACCACGTGACCGTGTATCTGAGGATAGCCCAAACTTTGAGACCGCCGAGTAAAGGACACGTTTTCCCACATGCTGCACCCGAGAAAAACGCCAATGGAAATACGTTAATAAAAGACATTTCTTCAATGTCGTGAGAGTCTGGAAATGACTTTGGGAGCCTTCAACTTATAGGTTCCTTGGAATTCCAAGTTGGAAGTTCCTTTTCATTGAATGGTCTCCTTTTGTTCGTGGAAATACGATGATATGGGTATGAAGTACGGATTATAAATCACATATTAACTTTTTAGTGTAGTTAGTGTTTTCACTCGCGTATAAGTGCAGTACCTATTTTGGAGTCTTCACAGAGCCTATACGCACAGGAACAATGTGTACCAGCCGCGATCATTCAGGATGCTCCAGATGAACCACTGAGGACTCGTTCAGTCAGTGAGGTAATTTTTTATTATTTTTTTATTTTTTATTTTATTTTTATTTTTTTTCAGTCCAGCTGCTATCAGTCCAGTAATGTGGATTTATTTTACCACAGTCGCTCTGTATTTACTTTTACAACTGCCAAAGTTTTGCAAATACTTAAACTTAAACAATACAATAGTAATATTTGAGATCTATCTATCTATCTATCTTGCAAGAATTGTAGCGTTATGATAAAATGACTCTGATAGTCGAGTTAATTTAAGGATTTTGTCATTTCATAAAGTATCACAGGAAATCACAGCTTGAAATAAAACTGATGTGGACCAATTTTTAAAATCTAAAAGATGTATGACTTAAGTCATAATACACAGATTTGTTATTTCTTTTTTTATCCGTCTACATATTTCTTGAAAACCAAACTTTAAAACAAAAAACTTTGTTTACATCCATTTACCTTTCTATTTGATTTTATGAGTTTTTATTTTCATTAAATAAAACTGAATGAAATTCAAAGTGGTTGAACTTATTACTGCAGACTGAGACTTTGACACCACTTTGAGTTCATATAAACATTTAAGACAGCAATTAAAATAGAAGTTTAATATTTAGTTTGTTTTTTACAATGCAACAATCATGTTACCATACTGTATATTATTTAGTAGTTAGATTGATGTCAGCATGCTCAATCTTCTGTTTGTCCACAATGATTACCTCAAAACACTAAGTGAAAGAACGGTGTGTGTGTGAGAAAGAAGCCATTTGGTGCCACGTCTCTTTAAGGTTTTGTGATACATCCATGACAAATGCACCCCCTGTTCCCGTTCCCCTCCTCCACCGCTGCTACAGCTGCAACTTGTGGGCCCAGGCAGTACAAGTGAGCCTGTCACCGGTGATAGTGGATTTATCTCATATAGAAGAACTCCAGCTAAACACTGCCTATCTCCCAGAAGGCGCTATCACGCACTGCTGAGCCGCAAAGCGCTCAGTAATGAAACAAGACAAAAACACAAGGATGAAACATGCTCCCTGGCCCCAGACTGCACACACCTCTCTGATACCCATGCTAACTCACTTCCTGTGTCATGTTTTCTGACAGAAAATGACACTAGATTATATCAATGTAATACTCCTGGATAAAAACTGGTGCTATCCCAAAGGTTTGAAATGATTGACCATATCTCACAGACCAGTCAGAATACATTAGATGCACTGTATTTTATTTTAAAAAGCTACTGATGTGGAAAAATAAAGTATTTTTACACAAAGAAAATTAAACTGCTACAGTGAGTCTATTTAAGCATTTTTTTTTAATAATACATCTATAAGGCTGTAAGAGAAGCCATTAATGCAATTTGTATGGGAATGATGAACAGAGTGATGTCCATTTCTGCTTGAGCAGATCATCAGATTTGTCAAATGCTCCAGTGGTTTTTGAATATGTAAAGATCTCAGCTCAACCGCCGTGCCTGACAGTTTGACGGCTATGGCATAATAAGCTCACATAATTGGTTTATATTTACTTAGACTGCACACTATCATTCCTTGACGGCTCGAAAATTGTGTCATATCCTAAATGCTACTCTTTGTGCAGACAAATTGCATGGCATTTACCTATGACAGTTTTCCCAATGGTACACGTCTTACTTCACGACTGCAATATTACACTGTCTCTCCTTGCGGTTTTAGCATGGTTTAGGAAAATGTCACATTCATAAAAGCCGCTGTCTGGCAGAGGTCTGGTCGGTTTATTTGCACAGATGTATTCTTGATATGGTCCAGATTAACCCCTGTCAAATGGTGTTGTTTGCCTTGCTGTGAAGGTAACACATAGCATTGCTGCTGGTAAACAACTGTCCTGAACAGAGCTACGGCAAGTTATGGCAGCTCACCCACTCAAAGCTAGTCGGAGGGGTTATCTGGGGTCAAACATGCCCTAAAGCTGCTGGTTTTATTGCAACGTAACAGCCCAATTTATTTAGAGGTGTAATGGTGTCGTTCCTTTACCATTTTCCTTCAGTTTTTATCCTCAGTACAAATAAAGAGTCTGTTATATATACATTAGTACTTTCATTAGAACTGTCGTAAAGCCTATTGATATAACTTTGATGAGGAAAGAATAAGACTAAATCCTTGTCACCTCCATAAAAAGGTTTATTTAAACAGGTAAAGCAAAACTACCCCCACAACACGCAGTACGGTGAACAAATGGCTTGTGGAATTCAGAGGTCCTGAACCCTTGGTGAAAGGGAAGCTGAGAAATTCAGTATAGCTACTGTCAGATTTCCTAAGATGGATGAAAAACGCATGAATTAAATGCTATACAACAACATATCATTTAAACCATCTGCAGAGGACACTCGCCATATTGTTTACTACGAACTGTAATCCTTGCTCTTTTCTCAGAAAAAGAAAATGGTACATTGTCAAAAAATCAAAAATAAATAAATCCACATCTGGCATTCAAGATTTAATAAAGGCATTTTAGTCTTGCTGCAATAGGAAGTGTCATTTCCTTTTGACTGTGGGTTGCCTTGAGGCAGAACCAAAGCTACTGAGTTATGATTTAGTTTCCTGTTTGCTCCTCAAAGTTTTGTTGTGAAGCTTGTGGATCACTCCATTCTCATTACCTTTTCATCACAATAAATGCTGTTCTTTTAAACTTTCTATTCATCAACAAGTCCTGGAAAAACAATTATCACAGTCTTCACAAAAATAAAACTGTTTTCAGCATTGATAATAATAAATGTTTCATATTAGAATGAAGAATTAGCAGCAAATCAGCATATCTGAATGATTTCTGAAGGAACATGTGACACTGAAGACTGGAGTAATGATGCTGAAAATTCAGCTTTGCCATCACAGGAATAAATTACATTTTTAAATTTTAAATTGTAATAATATTTCACAGATTACTGTTTTTACATTGTTGTTTTTTTTTTTAACAATGCAGTCCTGGTGAGCACAAGAGATTATTATTATTTTAAAAACATTTAAACAAACGAACCGATCCAAACCTTTTGAACAACGGTTTTAATATTTCAGCATTAAAAAAAAAAAAAAAAAAAAATGCCAAAGAAGTACTACTTTTTGATGATTCATGATGATTCACAGTAAGCAGTAACCAAAGAGAGACATTGTATTCTGTGGAACTCAAACTCATCATCTCTCATCATTCCACATTAGTGGAATTACTGGACAGGTGATGACAGTGCAGGCTGCTTGTTTGGGAACAAAGCTGAAATTGTCTGTCTCCTGTGCCAAACGGTATAAATCTGTCACCGCTTGAAATCAATACCTAGGGCTGGTGTGTTAGTGAGTTTTATGTCTGTGTGGAAATGGTGCCAAAACTCTTGTCTTGATTTTGTTTATTGCAGATGAATTGTAGACCCAGGTTGTGACATGAGATGAACCGAAAACAGTTGGCAGCGGCGACTATTTAGCAGTCTGTGGAGGCATTTCCTGAATAGAAGTTAATTTGAGAATGAGGAACAAGTATGCAGTCATCATTATCTGCATTGTGGCACTTGTCATCATTGAAAAAGAAAACAAGATTATTTCAAGGTGAGAATGTGAGATACATTTTATATATAACATATTTATTTGTATTCATTTTAAATGGTATAATATTGTAATATTCGCAGGGTCTCAGACAAGCTAACACTCCGACGAAGCCCACTGACGCCGGAGCCTCCAGTGCCCTACGATGCTCTGGTAGTAATGGAGGACAACAGTTCCTATCCAGAGGGCATTTACTCTGAGAATGGCACTCAGGCAGGTCGAAAGCACATCCTCTTGATGGCCACCACTCGTACAGGATCTTCCTTCGTGGGTGAGTTCTTCAACCAACAGGGTGGCAACATGTTTTACCTATTTGAGCCACTCTGGCACGTGGAGAGGATGCTATCGATTGGCACGAGTGGCACAAATGCCAGCACTTCTGTTTGGGTGTACAGGGATGTCCTGCAGCATCTCTTCTTGTGTAACTTCTCCATGTTGGAGCGCTTCATTAGCCCTCCTCCACAGGACCACGTCACACCTGCCCTGTTCCGCAGAGAGTCCAGTATGGCCTTGTGTGAGGAGCAAGTCTGTACTCCGGTTGTAAAAGACATTTTTGAGAGGTACCACTGCAAGACAAGGCGTTGCGGACCACTCAATCTGACCTTGGCGTCTGAGGCCTGCCTAGAAAAACAGCACAGGGTGATCAAAACAGTGAGGGTCCGGCAGCTAGACACACTTCGTTCTCTAGTAGAGGACCCTCGGTTGGATATCAAATTCATACAGTTGGTGAGAGACCCTCGAGCCATCCTGGCATCAAGGATGGTGGCCTTTGCCGGCAAGTACCACAACTGGAAAAGTTGGGCTGTGAATGGGGACGTGCCTATAGAGGATGAGGAGGTCAAACGTCTCGAAGGAAACTGTAACAACATCCGCATCTCTGCCGAGTTGGGCTTGAGCCAGCCTAAATGGCTGAAAAACCGTTATATGTTAGTACGTTACGAGGATATCGCCAGGTACCCCATGCAGAAAGCAGCAGAAATGTACAATTTCACAGGGATTCCGATGACGACGCAAGCACGGGACTGGATCCTGAGGAACACGCATGCAACAACGGAGGCAAGTGGCGTGTATTCCACCCAAAAAAACTCTTCAGAACAGGTGGAGAAATGGCGGCGTAGTATACCATTCAAACTGGCCCAAGTTGTACAGAAAGTCTGTGGACCGACCATGAAACTCTTTGGGTATAGGTTTGTAGACAGTGAACAGAAACTATTAAACAAATCTTTTAGTTTGCTTGAAGAAAAACATTTTATTTAGTCATAGATTATGTCCTTGATGCGTTGTTAAAGGAAAACCAAGCGTGAAATGTGACAAAGTTTTCTTTTTATACTGTATGTGGACTAAAAAATATGCATAGCAGAGACACACTGGCACACTGTAACACACTGGGACATTGCTTACACTGAGGTACTTGTAGCATCACCTGACTTATCTGAACATATATCCTCTTGGAAAAGCTAACTGAGATTATTGATTTTAGATGTCTCCATTTGAAAAACAAAGTTTGATGAGGACAAAAAAATATCCATACTCATAAGATGAGACATGTGAATGTGTGTGTATTTGTGTGTGTCCGAAACAACTTTTCCTTTTTTTTCTGAAAAGAAACTAAAGGATCATTACTTCACAAAAAGGGAAGCAAGTGGACATCTTATTTATGTGTGGTCATCATTTTAAATTGCTTGTTGACATTAAAGCCCAAATTTGGCTTTGTCAAAATTGGTCATCTCATTATTGCAGGATGTAAAAAATTCCAAATGTATCTGGATATTACCAGATATTAACTAAGAAAAAACGTCCTCTGTGTGAAGAGACAGTCAATATAAAGCAGCTTTTGACAGCCAGCTGTGATCCTGGATCACAACAGTGACATTATTCACTCAAAAAAGAAAAAAAAGAAAAGAAAAAGAAAAGCAGGGTTTAGCAGAATAGGCCGTTGTCTATGCAGTTGACATTTGGTACTATTTTTAATATTTTAAAAATAAAACAAAAATAGAATATGAAGAGTAAAGGTTAGAAAATAAAATATTACAAAGTAAATTACATTAAAACAATCATTCCAAAACAAATAAAATGATTCAACTGTCATTTCTAGACCAAAATACTCTATTTCAACAGCAAAATACTAAGGAGAACCAAAATATTCCAAGAGCACTTGTTCTTTGGCCATGCAGGCATAGTAAACAAGTGAAAAGGCAGAAAATGAATTCATAACCATTTTCTTTAGGAACAGCACTCTGCAACCTCTAGTCTTCTATGAGTATGAATTAACACTAGAATTGGAAAAGCATAGCATTCTTAAAATAGTTCATTGCCATTTAGTTTCAACTTAAGCCAAAAGCTATTTCAAATATCACATACATTTTATTGGTAGCACTGTACAATAAGGTTTCATTAGTTAACATTAACTACTTTATTTTTTATTTGTAGGACAGGACAGACAAGATAAGACAAAATATCAGAGGATAACACTGTAAATACAAAATAAACCTAACAACAAACAAGAAGAGACAACAAATACACAAGAAAGTATAGGTTTTTTGAGTGATTATGTGAAGGTGCTAGGATGTTTATCTCCTTGTATATATCTTAATATATATCTAAAGCAGAATGTTTGAAGAAGGAGAGAGAGAGAGAGAAGAAAGAAGAGGCGAGAGAAGGAAGAGGGGAATAAATAAATAAATAATAAGTCTAAGAGGTAATAATAATAATAATAAAGGAGTAGGGGGCTGGTATGGCTGACTTAGTCAGGACACAGTATTTCGATGATATATGTATTTGGATTTGGTTTGTGGTTCGCCCTCTTACCCTCCCGGGGAGAGCTGGCCCATTACACAGTCTCCTTCAAAACTTCTCCCAAATCCTGAGGGGGGAGTCAGTTTATTAGGGGGTTAGTCTGTAGTTAACTACTTTAGTTAACATGAACTAAAAAGGAACAATACTTCTGTTTATGTTAATTTACTAATTATTAAAATCAAAAGTTTGTTAGCATTAGTTAATGCACTGTGAACTAACATGGACAAACAATGAAGGACAGTATTACAGTAACACTAACAAAGATTAAATAATTGGGGTAACAAATGTATTGCTCATTGTTACTTCATGTTAGATAATACATTAACTACTTTTAACAAATGAGAGCTTATTGTAAAGTGTTACCATTTTATTTTTAGAATGACCAATTGTGAATTATTGTTAGGAAACATATGGAGTCTTACATATGACATCATGATAAGAATATGAACCAAATGGACATTGGACATTCTTAAAAAGTAAGAGCTTGGAAACAGTGATGTTTTCTCTGCACACATAACTCTTATCTTAACACAGATTTACTGAGAACCAAATATCCACATCACTTCTAAACTATTTCCTGACTTTTCCTGGCCATGGAAAGCTAGTGTAAGCCAAAGCTTAGATGTCTGCATTAGTAAAAAGAGGTATAGTAGTATCTTTATGCTCTAAGCTGCATTTATACTGCAGGCAGAATACAAATTCATACATTGTTCTTAACAGAAATAAATAAATAAAAATTAAATATAAAAATAAGCCCACCAAAACACAAATTTGTCATAATTGTAGCAGAATGCCCACTATGTTTCTGTTTAATTGTAATGCTGCTGCTATCTGTGTGCAACAATAAATAATTTAAGATCTGTTATTCTAGTCACTGGCGGTAGTATAAGATAAATGTGCATTCAAGAGTCTAGCATCTGCTAAACAACGAGAGAGAGAGAGAGAGAGAGCAGAGTGCCTGTCTACACACTGGTGTTTCACAAAGTATGGGTTTACTGTGATACATCAGTGTTGAAATGTCCCTTGGAATCAGAATCCCTGATTTAACGAGTCCACAGGGAAATTTTGCATTGACAAAACCGCTCTGCTTCAGTGTACGTGCTGTGGTAGTTGTTTAGCCTATATCGTGAAGGCTGATTTACTCAAGAACAAACTGAAAAATCAGTTCCCTGAGAGTAAGAGTTTGTGACGCAAGTATGCTGAAAATAAAGTACGATTTATACCTGCAGGATTTCTGCTGCTAAAGTTCATGCTGAGGGCGTATGCAAACTGCATGTTTCATTGGCACAGGTCTTTCCTCTCCACATATCAATGGAGGCCTGTGAATACCAATGTCAGAGTAATTTCCTTTTTAAGAATGTTTTGTCTAATTTACTGATTTAGGGAAATATGTCTTAACTGCAGAACCACAGCAAAAGCCATTTCAGGACAGCAGCCAATTTTGACCACAATTTGGCCGTCTGAGACCAATTTTGAGAATCCTAAAAGAATCCTAAAATCTGTAGTCTTTTGCTGTGCTTTAGATTGCTGTGCTGTTCAGACATGACTTGCTGTCTGTAAATCTGGAGACTTGAAGTCCTTGTGGTGTTCCAATGCTATCCCACGACCACATTTCTTGTTCATTCGAATTAGCCACCTCGTAAAATATGTACGAATTACATATTTTACGAGGTGGCTAATTCGTATGAATTCGTACGACCTCACTCTTATGAATTCGTACTATTTTTCTAAACCCCAGTGACGAGTAGGTTTAGGGGCGGGGTTTGGGGTAGGTAATTCGTATTCATTCATACGAATTTGTCAACTCATAAAATATGTACGATTTAGCTAAAAATGTATGAATTCGTACAAAGTTGGCGAGCTCATTGACTTGCAAATTGGACTTAAATCGGGTTTAAAATCCTGTAGTGTGAACTTACATTACTGAATGAATCTGCATTTTTGAACAAATCATCCTATGACACAACGACCGTTTTGAATGAATCGTTTGACTGAATGATTCAATGACTCATTTGTTAAGACAATGGCTGCATTCGAAAACTTAGGCAGCTGACTTGTTGCCTCGCTGCCTTACAGGATATGACTCTGCAGGCAGCATTTGCGCATGAAAGTACCTCACGAAATTGATTTCGGACAGACTTCTGAGGCAGCGTAACAGTTTAATGATCTACAGCAAAATAAAGCGAGCTTTGGTGAGAACTAGACAAATATTTAATTACTACAGTAGTAATGTCTCGCTAGAAATGACATCAGAAGTTGAAAATGTTGGTCAAAAACGTAAACAAACTGACAGAAACCGCAAATTTAAGATGCCATCTTTCTTTTTCTAGCTCACATGTCACAGAATGGAAAGCTGCCTTCAAAAATCGATCAGATGAAGGTATCTCAGAAGACAGGAAGTGAAGATAACATTGGATTCAGATGTGCCTTGATGCCTTCCTTCCTTGGAACGCGTCTTTCGAAGGCAGCATTTTTAAGTTTTCGGATGCAGCCAACCTACCGGTGATTTAGTTTCATATTTAAAAGTATCATTTAATTATGGTTAATAATATCGAATGCGTAGATAGCTGTAGATTGAATGCATTTATAAACAGACTATTAAGAGTAAAATATGATATAACATTATTAAATATAACAGAGATAAAAAAAAATTATTGCAGTCGCATTGCATGTAATGCTTGTCTGTCTTTTTTTCTCAAACTTTTTATTTGAAACGGCCTCTGGATTGCAAAGGCCACCTCTGACCCTTACTATAACTATAAGCTCCACCATAACGAATGCCCAACCCAACCTCACCTCTCAACCTAACCTTAAGGATGCTATAATCTTCACCCTAACTTCCGGTCTGAGACTACTGGTCTGGCACTGATACTGCTGTGACATATGGCTCTGCGGTTCTGCAGTTGGTTAATATTAGATTTAAGACTACTATGAGAGCGTTGTGCAGGCAGGGTAACAGGAAATCAGTCTTGATGTGTATGTGCATGTGTTCCACTCTCTCAGGATGTGCCACACCTTCTAAGTAGAGCTCTGTTCACACTAGGGCTCAGACGGCCGTTGAACAGGCCTTTCATACTGTCTTTCCAAAGCTTCCAGTCTATAAAGCACACAGCACTGCCTGTTTATGGCTCAGAGGCCTGCTGGCCTTCTAGAGTTTGAGCTGACTAATCATATGCAACACAGAGGGATTATTCCACTCACTCAAACTGATTCATTGATGCCTCGAAAATAACACGAGGAAAAAATAACGTCTGAACCCGACAAAAAGGTTACTTGTGAGAAAAAAAAAGAGAATGTGTTTATGGAAAAAAAACCCTTTCGGAGTATTTCTGAGTTGTTGCTTAGTCGTGCTGCCTTGGGTCTCACTGCTGATGTTTATCTTTAGTGTCTGGTTGAAGTCTGCACTGGAAAAGTAGGGGGAAATAAGTGGCTTAACCAGAGAGTGAGAGAGAGTTTTGAGTTGTCTGCTTATACCAATAATTACCATCAACAAACAATAAATTCAGGTCCAAGAAAGCCCTCTAAATGATCAAGTTTCAATTCTTCATAGTCTTAGTACTTATATTAACATTACTGTTAATAAAAGTGTATTGTGATTTGCACTGCAGTGCCTGTGACCTCAATATTCACAGTACATCACAAGTTACAAAATATTAACAAAATAACTGCATACAAGGTCTTTAATGTAGATTATACGATAATTATATAAATAATACTGATCAAATAAAATTCAATAAAATTGAGGTTGTACTGAAAATCAACATGGTTGTGATTCTCTACAGAGCTCTTGCTCGTTTTTTTTTTTTTTTTTAAATAATTTTTTTTTTTTTTCAACAAGGATTCATTAGATTGATCAAATGTGTCAGTAAAGACATAATGTTACAAAAGATTTCTATTTCAAATATGTAATCATGTATCATGATTTCCACAAAAATATTACGCAGCACAAGATATGATTTTGGGCACCAAATCAGCATATTAGAATGATTTCTGAAGGATCATGTGACACTGAAGACTGGTAATGATGCTGAAAATTCAGCTTTGCCATCACAGGAATTTTAAAATGTATTCAAATAGAAAACATTTATCTTAAATTGTTTTAATATTTCACAAATAATATTGCTTTTACTGTAAATATTTGAGAGACTTTTTTCAAAAACATTTTTAAAAATCACTACTGACTCTGCTCAGACTTCATGATGACATTCAAAAGGCTCAAACAACAAAGGTGTCTGATTATAATAGGTAAAAAATAAGCCCCCCCCCCCCCCCCCGTTTTAGAAAACACTCTGAAGCCTCAACATGTTTAATGCTACTCATATGCCTAGAGTGCTGTTGTTTAAGGTCTGTGACAGTAGAGGGCAGTGTGTACTAGACAATAGAGCAGCCCTGAAACAGACAGGTCAGCTACTCAAAATGACCTCTCACTCTTTTAAACGCTGTCCTCACAGCATCAAAGCTATTATTACTTTAAATTTTAAAAGCTAAGCTTTGACATTGATACTCTCTTTTTAGAGTTCATACCATAATTATGCTTAAATCACACTAAGAGAATTGACTTCTGTCAGGAACGAGATAGTTTCATGGAAGAATGAATATGACAAACACACCGTTCCATATGTTCAATACAGTAGGTTTGGAAAAAGTGTGCGCATAAGAGCGTGACTGCCTGCCGACTTTCAGTAGAGCAGATGTGAAGAATCCGCTCATCAAAGGGTGTGAGGTCCAGCACTAATCCGCAGTTAATGGCGGACAGGGGTGCCCAGCCCTGTCGCTCTGTTCCTAATGGGCACACTGCATTAATACCCAGCATCCACCAGCTACATACTGTCCTCAAGCTGCAGGAAGTACATAGAAAATACAAGGGAGTTCTAGATCATATAAATACTTCAACTGTTCATTGTTTGTTCATGTTAGTTCACAGTGCATTAAAGGGAAAAATGAAAATTCTGTCATCATTTACTCACCCTCAAGAAGTTCCAAATCTTTCTTTGTTCTGCTGAACACAAAGAAAGATATTTGGAAGAATGTTTGTAACCAAGCAGTATATGGGGAGTGAGATCTGTTTGGTTACTGACATTCTTTCGAATATCTTCCTTTGTGTTCAGCAGAACAAAGAAATTCATACAGGTTTGGAACAACTTGAGGGAGACTAAATGATGACAGAATTGTTATTTTTGAGTGAACTATCCCTTTAAATAATGTTAACAAATACAATGTTTGATTAATAATGTATTACAAAATGACATTAACTAAGATTAATAAATGCTGTAGAAATATTGTCCATTTTTAGTCCATGTTACCTGTGTAGTTAACTACTATTAACAAATGAAACCTTATTGTGAAGTGTTACTGTAATTTCATTGTGCTTTTGTTTTATTTATTTTTTTATTTAAATTCCAGTTTGTTTATTATTCAAGGCAACATTTCTAATTTTCATTTAAATCAATATATTTTATTTCAATTAACAGAAATGTTTGTAATAGTAACTAACTAACTAACAAACTATATATATATATATATATATATATATATATATATATATATATATATATATATATATATTTTTTTTTTTTAGTTTTAGTTTTAATTACAAAAGTAAATTGAATATGGATATTTTATATTTTCTGGTAAAAAGGCATACAATTAAATGACCTTACATTTGTAAACTCTGATTTCAAACATCTGCAAACGTCTAGCCATTTGTTTGAGAGGTTGAATTGATGTCAGTAATGATCAAAGAAAGCTGTGAGACCACAGACCATAAAAGACCTAACAAGCATTTCCGTGGTCTGTGGTTGTCTTTTAAAACGAATAAAATGGGGTCAAGCTTCGGTACCACTGTAATAATGAAAAAACATCCAGACAATGTCCTCTTCCATAACCGTCACTCGTCTTTTCTTGAAAGAGCTGTTCCTCTCTCATTATTTGGCATGTTAGCTCAAAACATTGTAGCGTTCTATGAGCACTTTCATGTCGGATCTTTAATGAGTGTTTTAATGCCAAAGGAAACAGCCTCTATCAGCGAGTCTTGTGGATGGGAACATTCTGTGCACAGGGACGTTTTGTGTGGGCTCATTTTTTTTTTTTTAAACTCTTTCTTTTGCATTTGGGGTCACTGATACATAAATTACTTGCACTACTGCTTTAAAATGTTTACAAGTTTGGCAGAAGTCAGTCTCTTTGAATGTGTGGCAGTGACCCTGTCCTTCTCATTATTTCTGCAAACAATCAAAATACACAGATACAAATCAGCTCACATTTCCATTCCAGAATGAGCTGGCAGTGCAAACACAGATGGTTCATGTCCTCTTCTGAGATAATATGTTTTTTTGATTATTTTCTTTGCGGCATCTCTTTAAACAGCCAGTTCTGATAAAAGGTAACTGGGGCAAGGGGTGGGAGATCCGTCGAGGTGGCCTGTAGATTTTTTGGGAACCAATTCTAAGCTAAAAGCGAGATGTTTGGTCATGTGTGTGCTGATAGGAAGAACTGGCCGTCTACACGACAAACATCAGCGCTTCCCCAAGCATCCCTGTCCCACCTTACACCCTCCCACTGAAAGACATATGCAGGGAAGACACTTATGAATATTTCAAAGAGATTAGAGACCAAGCTTTGAGAGGTCAAGCATGTCCTCAAATCAGACCAGCCCACAATTTGCGGGCAGTGAACTATGGATGTCGGTCATGGAGAGATTTATTTGTATTTTAAAAAGATGGCATTTGATTTAATCTTATGATGTAAAAGCAAATAATTGTAAACAAAGCATTTATGCATCTGAATATGATATAGCTGCTCACTCCTTCCAAAAGATCATATGACAAGCGACCCATCTTCACATATAGCATACAACCAAAACTTTGTCATGTATTATGCGTGTGAAGATCCTGAGATTGATATCGTCTTCATTACACAGTAATCTTCATTGAGCTGTCTTTCCATGAATACTGGTTGGACTGACACTTGTGTCTATGGCTGTGTTCTTTTAATTAAGCAAACTGGGAGAAGTAAAGGAGATGCTTGGCAGCTTGTCAGGAAAATGGCATGTCAGGTCTACTATGGTCCCTCACAGGAGTGGTGTGCTGTCCATCATCTATACCTGTTGTTGCTGTGGACCTTTCCCTTTGGATTCCACTGTAATGTGAGATGGTGGACATCTGCGTCTGGCTGAATGAGGAAGAGCTTTACACTGTTCTCTGATAATATAAAACCCCTATCATTTACACGAGCTTTCTTCTGCCATTGTGCTGCAAAACATGCAGCTCGTAAATCTAAAAGTGGACTTGTAACCACTAAAAGAGTTGTAAAATAGTATTATATAATATTATATTTATGTGTATATATATATATATATATATATATATATATATATATATATATATATATATATTCATATTATTAAAAAAAAATGAAAAATAAACAAAAGAAATAGAATGATGGAAGAATATATAATATATAAAAATATAAAAGAGTTGAACTGTAAATTAGTAGTACAACTCTAAATTACTACAAATCTTTTATATATATATATATATATATATATATATATATATATATATATATATATATTATTAATAAAAAGATGGAATATAAACAAAATAAATAAAATGATGGAAGAACAGGATTAAAAAAAAAAAGTAAGACACTTTAACATCCATATAGGTATATCATTTTACTCTTGCAGCATTATTTTGTATAATTCAGATACTATTAAGGTTCCCAATATTTAAAAAAAATAAATAAATTATATATTTTCCATTTTCACTTTCAATTTTAACACTTTAGTAATTTTGTATATGCCATTTTTAATACGTTTTGGTTTATTGAAAATATGTATATATAGTTTTTATACATTTTTATTTCAATTTTAGTTTTAGTTATTTTAGTACATTAAGTTAAACTAATTGAAAATATGAAATGTTAGAAAATAAATGTTTTTTTACAAAAAGTTACTTGATCAGAGATGTCTTACAGTTGAACAGTCATGCTTTTATTCTCCAATCCAATCATTTTCATTCAACATATTTTGTTAAACTTCAATATTTTCTGCTTCCTTGGCCCTCATATATCTCTAATCTTTACCTACATTTATAGAGGTAAAGAGGTTTATACATTTTTTTTATAGTAATCAATCAAATTCCAATGACAGCAGGCCTGGGCAGCTAGCCATTTTTAGTTTCTGATGATGCCGAAACAACGACAGAGGAAAGATTGCTTTTTCTTTTATTTTGCGCAACAATGTCCCACTTTGAAGCTACGGTATTGTTAAATTTCAATATTTCTCCTTCCTTGGCCCTCATATATCTCTAATTTTAACCTACATTTATAGAAGATCAAAAAGTTTTTCACTTTTACTGTAGATATTGCTGAGTCTTTTGTAACTTTGTTTGACAACATAACCAACATACCCAAACATTATGAAAATCACCCCAAAAGCTTAATAATGCCATACGAAAAAGGCTAGAATAAAGCTATAAGTGGAAATTCCAGCAATCCTCATCTAAACGAAGCTAACAGCATCACTTTTCCCTTTTTCAAACCGTCCCAGAGGACTTCGAAAGGTTGGTGGCACGTCGTGAGGTCAACACTTTGCACACATAAATAATGGAGAGTTTATTCGTCACTGACACACTATCCAAAGGCGCCTCGTAAACGCAGACCCATCAGTCACTCTTCAGGGAGAACCTTCTCAAATGACCTGAACTATGATTAGTAATTTCTGGATTATTTGTTCTGCTCTTACAATATTCATGTTCTCTGTAACAGATATCATGACATTTTTTTTCCTCTGTGCGAGAGGGAATCCCACGCCAGCCTCAGAAAGAGGACATCTATTATCTCACTAAAATAACACTGCATTTTAGCATTGCCTAATGCATCATTCAACACAACCTGGAGTAGTACGCAAAGCTCTTTCCCTCACAATTTAGCTGACACAGAGAACATCCTTGTTGTACTCGTCTATAATGCATGCAAAACAACTTATCGCAGAAATTATGATGGGCTTCCCACACTTTTGAAGAAATAATCTATATATAATCAAATACATAAATATATAAAACAATAAAGTTCTCAACTAGAACAATCAAAATGCAATAATTTATAAAAGTGCCCTTTTTTCTTATATACTGTATGAATGATGGGCTTATTCTAAATATCCAAATAATCAAGATGCACTGTCCAAACAAACAAACAAACAAACAACAAATAAATAAATACCCTCGGGACATTTTTTCTTTTCTTTCCTGTCACGGGGAATAACACGTTGCTGTTGTTGTCCCAAATCAAAGCAAAATCAGACCCTAATTGGTGTGTACATTGACATGCAGGTTATTAGCAGTCCTAAGGGATTGATAACGGGAAAATCAGAAGTTTAGTTCCCCTTTCCGCCAATCACAGGGAATGTCAGTGCACAAGTTGTAAAGTTTCCTGACATGTAAGAAAGCACACTCCACCAAGTCCATTTCCAAATGTCGTAGGCTTTGATATCCAGCTCAGTGAAACTTGTGACTGTTTTAATTAAGAAAGAAATGCAATGAAATGACAGAGTCAGAAGAGGAAATCTCCTTCAGCTAATGGCTTTGTTTCTTACCCTCTTACGGCAGTTTCAAAAGCACTTGCCAAGTTAAATTATTTCATTTCTTCAACATAAAGCAACAATAAGATGTACAGCAAATTACACCTTCAAAAACAGACAGCCTCTTTGACCTTGAAGACTTGTATGCACCTTGCTGACGATTCGAAACAACACAGACATTTGTATTCATTCTGATACCATCTCAATAACTACCATAAGTCCATCTATTCCCATCAGTGAGACAGTGGAGCCAGGACAGGGGCTAGACCAGGACTGAGGGAGAATATCCGAGCACTTCCACTGTTTATACTGCCTCAGGATATAAACGGCACTAGCAGGAATGACTGTAAAGCTGCTAACTGTGTTTTTGCTCTTACAGACAATAAGTCAGATGTACACATATATCCCCCAATTTTTCACATGGGTTCTGGTCTACAGGATCAACTTTCTACACAGTCAGCAATAGATATTTTTTATGGTAATCAATCAAATTCCAATGACAGCAGGCCTGGGCAACTAGCCATTTTTAGCTTCTGATGATGCCGCAACAACGATAGAGGAAAGAAGGCTTTTTCTTTTATTTTGTGTAACAGTGGCCCACTTTGAAGCTACAGTATTGTTTCAGATTGTAATAAAGCAATGTTTCTTACAAAAACCTATTTTAATTACAGCATTTATTTATTGCTGAATGTAGAAGCTACATTTTAAGTGGGAAAATGGATTTGAAAAGTAAAAAAAAAATAGATTTTATGCAGTGTATATGTGACCCTGGACCCCAAATTCAGTCATAAGTCGCACGGGTATATTTGTAGCAATTGCCAACAATACAACAATGTATGGGTCAAAATTATCGATTTTTCTTTCTTGCCAAAAATCATTAGGATATTAAGTAAATATCATGTTCCATGAAGATATTTTGTAAATTTCCTACTGTAAATATATCAAAAATGTATTTTTGTGAGTGGATATGCATTGCTAAGGACTTCATTTGGACAACTTTAAAGGCGATTTTCTCAATATTTTTTATTTTTTTGCACCCTTAGATTCCAGATTTTCAAATAGTTGTATCTCAGCCAAATATTGTCCTATCCTAACAAACCATACATCAAATGAAGGCTTATTTATTCAGCTTCAATTAAAAAAAACCCTTATGACTGGTTTTGTGGTCCAGGTTCCCACATATATGTGTGTGTATGTGTTCTTGTATACATGGTTTGTGAGGACACAAATGTGTATAATAACATGGGTTTTACATCGTAAACATGGTTTACTCGTAAACCTAATGGCTTAAAAAACATACTAAACTGTTTTTTTGAAATTCAAAAATTTTAGGTTTAGGGGTAGGGGTAGTGTAGGGGGATAGAATATACAGTTTGTACAGTATAAAAACCATTACGTCTATGGAGAGTCCCCGTAAACCATATATACAATTATGTGTGTGTGTGTGTATGTGTGTGTGTGTGTGTGTGTGTGTGTGTGTGTGTGTGTGTGTGTGTGTGTGTGTGTGTGTGTGTGTGTGTGTGTGTGTTTAACTATGGTTTGATATTTTTTATGGTACTTTTCATATAAAATTCTCTTTGTTATATGAATTGCTTTTTGTTTAATAATAATTATTTTACTGTTTAAAGTTTGTTGACAAGCCTGTAATAGGCTGCTTAATGACAAGTTCCATTGTAACATCTTACCCGATATAGTGTGACAACATGCCCTGCTATTGGGTCAAAAGGTCACAGTGTGTTCAATGAACTATATCTTTTCTTCCTGGGCAAAAGCAGTGGAAATATTCAATAACTCTTTGTAGTCAACTCAAGACTTTAAAGTATGTGTCTATACAGAAATGGACTTTCAAATATAAACCCATTCGTATAAATAAAGTATAGTAATGTCCTTACTATGCAGTTTTAGTGCTGCTTAACTAATACTACTATGCATATACATATATACATATTTTTAGAGGGCATGTTATGAAAACAAATATCATATCACACAAGATCTCTTTCAACAGCAGGATCTCATTTCTCCCGCCACAAACAGCCCAGGACTTTGAGTGTATACGTCCACTTTTCCAAGAATGATTGATGGCAGCCACTTACTCGCAGTGAATAGTCTCCAGTCAAACTTTCATTCTTAATACCAGTGTCAACAGTGCATCTCTAGCTCCCGACCTGCCACTTTAGCCCTGAGGAGACACCTGACCAGATTCCAGCCACCCCACATATAAACAGTGTAATCTCTCAGTCTCTGACACAGCAAATAAACACAGCACACAAGCAAAGCTCAGCAACTTAATATCCTACTTCCTTCCTTTGTATAGACTTGACAGCTTGTAGTGGAGCTCAGGGAAAAGACGGAAAAAGAAGAATTTTTTTTTTTTTTTTACAGGTAACAAGACTAAAGTGACCATCTCATTGAAGTTGAAGCAAGGTTAAGTGCACTGAGGTTCAGTTCTGGCAGAGGAAATGTGCGCTAAAGCCAAATATGTATTTGAAATTAAAAATATGGAGATATACAAAAATAATCCAGAGCAATAAGATAAAGCATGTTAAATAAAGCACATTGTATAATGATTTTTGGGGAAGATTTTAGAAAAAAATAAAAAAATAAATTAAAAAAAGAATGCAACTTATGAAATACACTGAATTAAGAGCATTTTTCAACTTAATACATACGTAACTGAATTAAATAAATATATATATATATATATAAACAACATAAGAACAATACACATTTAACATTTTAACTATAAATTTAGCATAAAAAAATATGTAATCCTGAAAAGTCTTGTATGTGCCATTATAGTTTTGTTGCTATAGCGTATTTACACCACCTGATGGCAGTATTTCCTGTCACACCAGCCATTTCCTTTTGCCAAAACACTGGCCCAATTTCTTGCGAAAATTTGAATATTTACTGGTTAATGCATTTTTAGGCAGTATATATGAAAACAATACGATCATGGATCAAGTAAAAACATATCCATTACAAATAAACTTAATAATGTATTAGCAAAGGCTCATCTGACCCTTGACAAAAACAAAACTTTACAAACATGTCCTGTTAATAACTGACCTGAAAAGTATATAGCACAGCACTTTTGTGCTAGAATCATCATCTCTTAAAATCATATATGAATCAGTTTAGCACTGTGGGTAAATTAGTTTAAAATAATAAATGTATAGTTTATGCAAATAAGCATATCTTGTAAGATAAACATTCAGTGCATGATTTTATTGTTTTGAAGCTTAAGTGAATGAGCAGAACTACATATATAGTCCTTGTTAAAAAAAAGATACAACCCTCCATACAGCCTTAAGGGGCAGCAAAAGACTGTGTATTGCTAATTTTTGTGTAACCAGGATTTACCGGCTGGTAATAGCATCTCCTGCAGATCACACTAATCGGCCTTTAACGTCAAAGGCTGAAGTTCAATGCATGTTTTTGATTAGAATGCTGAAATCAGCCCTGTTGTATATGTGCATTATTGTTTTTAAAGACAAAAAATAAAAATGTATAAAAAGTTATCTTGCATCTACAAATAAGCTGAAAACCTTTTGCCATTAAGAATTGTAATGCATCACATAGCAAGATTTAAACATTTTCATGTCTTGAATTGAATTGCCAAAATTACAGAAAGAATTGTTAGAATTAAATAAGATAACTTTATATATACAATATACATTTATAATACTTTATAATATGGACTTTGTTTGAACTGTCATTAAATTCCTGTTAGTTCATTATCTTGGGAAAAGAAAAGTGTATAAATGCTATAAATTATTGATCCAAACTTTGTAAAGTACACAAAAGCAAGATACAAGCTCACCTTGAAAAAGCAATTAAATAAATACCCCACTTCATAAAAATAAAAACACCAATTTATAGATTTTCAGAGTTTCTTGTTGGTTCTTCCCTTTAGTCACATTGAACTAAAGAACTGGAAAATTACTGTAGACTAGGATATAAAACAACTCAGACAAACTAATTCTGCGGTGTGCAAGACAGAAAAGAAAAAATGTTTTATAAAAAAAAAAAAAAACACACAGTAAGACCGACACAAACACACACACACACAATAATTTTATATAACTACAGTAAAGATTTTAGCTTTTGATCAGCAAACTCAATTAAGCAAAGGGGTTTTGAACTGGAGTGGTGTGTGTGGGCTGTACAAAGACAAAAAAAAGGCCCCCCGTTCAAGGCTATCATGTGAATTGTTTTTCATATGAAAAATGCAAGAAGTCAAAAGTTTTGTGATAAGTGACAAAGCAGGCGGTGCCTTGAATTCCACCGTGGGATGCAACACAATTTAATAAAGAAAGAAGGTCTTGAGAGGAAAAGTGTGACGTGAAGGTTAGCCGGAGGTCTCGCGCTAGATGAAAGTGGGAACTCTCTCTCCCACTGCTGTCAGCACTTTTTAATGTGAACTTTGCGATTGATTGGCGGGCCCTGCCAGGTTCCTCTCCGAACTTTCCCCGCCATCCCGTCTCCTATACAGTCCTACCCTCAACACTTCAATCCAGTGGCTCACACTTAACCAAATTAACTCATTTCAGGAATTATTCACTTATCATAATTTTTACATGCAAATACCTATCAAACAATAAATGTGTACAACAATGCCAGAACGCAAAATTGGCAGTGTAATGTGAGTGTAAGCAAACGAAAATACGAAAATAAGAGCCTGAAGTTTAAATAAATATAATAATTGATTATATAATTTATATAATACAATTAAATTTATATAATTTATCATTTAAAATATATAATATATATTCTTACATTAAAAACCTATTAATTGCTACAAAATTCATCTGCAAAAAGAAGCAGAACATTCATAAATGGAGTGTCTAAAATGGCCACTCTTATCTTCTAAACACTGCATATTACAGGAGTCAAGTTGAGAGCTTTGTCTCTACGGCAATACAGAAAAAACCCTCATGCTCATTTCACATAAAGGTCAGAAATTCAATCACACAACCCCAAAGCATTTCAATAGTAAAGTATGTATGGGTACAGCTAGACTTTTAATGATTTTATGGGTCAAACTAAATCATTTTTCAACAAGCTGTTTGCGGTTATCTATTAACCCAAAAACCCAGGGGAGAGTCGAAGGAATCCAAGATATAAGAGGTAAATCATGAGTTTAATGTGCTAATTTTAAGTGTTTTCTATATATATATATAAATATATATATATATATATATATATATATATATATATATATATATATATATAAGACAGCTCTACCATGTAGAGTACGTACAAGAGATAAAATAGACATAACAGTTTTAGATCCATTGTGATTTATGAACGTGATCCAGACATATTTTCAGGACAGACTCATAATTCAAACCCTATCTGTATAGCCTCCAAAACACACCTCCATGTAAAGTAAATGATTTCATTGTTAATGTGGTGAACTGCATCTAGATTACTGCTTAAAAAAGTGTAAATAACAAGCATATTTCAAAAATGTTCTGGCAAAAGGATCATCTATAATATATATATATTGTTCTGTGCGTCACTTCTCTTGAAAGCGTTCCAAAACAAGAAAATGAATGAGTCAGTCACTGTTTCTTGTGTATTATAAATTAGCCAGAAGTGAAATAATGTCAGAAAAGTGCCTTTAAATCTACTCTGTGAATAGAGATAAGAATAAAAACAAGGGCAAAGGCTCAACTTGACTTGAAACATGCAGTATACGGCCTTAATGCATTGTCAAAGATTTCATTAGTCAGTCTGAGCATGATGGTGGCGCTATACATCAGAGAATGAGAGCCAGAGAGGCTTTGACTTTTGGAACTTAAGGCCAAAAACAAAGCTGTGCTTCAAAGCCAGTTTCATTCATTTGAACCAACCCGAGAAACCCAAAATACACCGAAAGCAACTAGAACTAAACTTTCTCTCAGAATAGTCGTGTGCTTCTACAGATTGCTATATTACGGTAGGCTTACCCTGTTCTGAAGACAGCCAGTCTCCTACCTGCCTGTGTGAATGCAGGGACAATCGGTTTGGTATGTGGAGCAGAGGTGGGTCCAGACATGCACACATGAACACAAGTACACACAAACACCAACATAACCCACACACATTCGTACACGCGCCACGATCCAGCGGACAGGAGAAGTAAGCAAGCTGGTAGAACTCCTGGGGCTTGTGAATCCAAGCTGAACTTTGGAGCAGCCTCTTAACAGATGGCATGAGTGGGTAAACTCACTGGCTGGTCCCGCACAAGCACCCTGCTTTACAGGGACTGCCGCTTTCTAATCAGATTAAATCTGTTCATTGTTGGGGTCAGTATCTGCTTGAAATCAAACTCCCCGATGCACTGCCGTACTGTACTGTGTTTCAGTATATTACAGGGAATGAATGAAAAGGATTTAACCCCACGGCTACTGTTAGACTCGCTGCTAGAGTCTAAACTGATTTTGAAATGGATACGCTCTTATGGTAACATACAGTCTGTGTAGTTAAAACAGTGCTTAAATAACAGTGCTTACTCTTAGGGTTATAACCTAATCAGTCAGTAAGGCAATAGGTGGGATGCAGCCCATTAAAACTTTACACGTCTATTACGTTTGCAAGCAAAATGAAAGCTGGTGAACATTAAAATCCTCCAAACATTTCGCCAAAATCACAAAATTTATTTTAATCAGTGTATAAAACACAACCGGAAACAAGATTCAATCAGAAAAAGAGACTTTGTTAGAGATAACAAAAATAACAGTAACACTTTACAATAAGGTTCCATTTGTTAACATTAACTACTGATACTTCTTAAGCATTTCATAATCTTAGTTAATGTTATTTTCAACATTTACTAATACATTATAAAAATCGGTTAATCTCATTTAATGGACCCGAGTTAACATGAATTAACAACGAACAGTTGTATTTTTATTAACTAATGTTAACAAATAAAAATAAATAATAGTCTTGCTCATTGCATTCACTAACCTTAACTAAAGGGACATTATTGTAAAGTGTTAAAATAACTAACATCCACTAGATTTGTGCGAGTAGTGTCTTATAACTTTAATATTCGTAAAACGAGGAAGTAGTATTTCAGAGAGGGAAAAACCTCTTCATTTATAGATTTGCCTAATGCTGAAGGTACTGGGAATGTTTTACATTCTTTATCTATGCTAGGTAAATTCCTACTGTTGGAAACATTTGTCAGTGTATACACCTGGCTGCATGAGAGGAAAATATTGCCAAAAAAGTAGAAAAAAAAAAAAAGCATAAACATAAAAAGTTAGTTTTTACTGAATATATTTCTTCTTAAGATTCTTCCTGACTTTATACCATCCAAAACGATGAAAAGAAATCAAAAAGACAATCTTTTTCTAAAGTGTTTTAAATTTAACGAATGTAGAGGGAATAGTATACTGAAGCTGCTCTTAAATAAGGGGAAAAAAATGAAATAACATACAGGCATCCACTATACATAACAGTAGCTTGCCATTTACAATCATTTCTTTTTGTTTGGTAACTGGATAAATGGTCTAATTCTTAGGGTAAGGGGAAAAAAAGAAAAGCAAAATCATATTGCATAGATGTAATTGTGCCATGTGTTGATATGCTCTATGTTTGACCTCAAGGATTAGACAGGAAGTAATAGAAGCAGTCTTTTATGCTGTGATGTGTCAGACTCTCTTTAAGAGGGGATTGGTGTGTCAACACAGTTCAATTGCTACCGCACAAACACACCAAAAAGCTTACTTTCTGTCAAAATAGATTGGTGTACCACATTCCGGCACATTATACATTTTCAATAATGACCAAATATGCATTAGACTGGGGAAAAGCATTCAGTGCAATCCAAGGCTAAAATTAGGATGCTTTGGGTTGCATAGTAAATACTATGATTAACATATTCCTAATTATTTTCTCACTTCATCATTACTCGTTGACAATTAACATTTGCCATGACTTGAGGCTGAATTAATCTAAACTTTGATACCCTCATGAAATAGACACTCCATTTTATATTTTGCATAGTGTTCAGGGCACATATCAAATATACAAAACTACTTTTTAATGTTCTAAGGCTATAATTACAGACTTCAATTATAAACCATTGGAAGCAATTTGATTTGATAACTGATTGTTTGTTGAACATGATGGAAAAATAGGGGAAAACGGGAAAAGGAACTAAAAACTAATTAAAACAATTATGAATGTACAATTATGGGTGGGACTTGATGTACGGGTGGCGGTAGCTTACAGGAGGGTTCACAGAACTAGCACAACCCATTTCTATTTTAACATTTTTTTCACCATTTCTAAGAACAAGCGGGCACTCTATACTTTAAACCCAGTCCCGGTGACCTAGATCATGTGCCCAAGATCAGTAACTTCCCAACACCGCGTGACTTTGGACTAACTGTCCTTCTCACAGCTCCCTGAACATGTCACATGACACAAACATCGGATTTTCCTCCCAAAAAAAAAAAAAAAAAGATCTGAGCCAAAACAAACACTTGAACCAAACAAGAACAGGCTACCTTAAAAGTTTTATAATTGAAAGTTAATTAAAAACAAAAATACAATATCCTTCTGGCAGTGAAAATAGCAAATGGTCCACACTAGAGACAATCATCAATTAATCAAAGTTTGTAAAGGAGGGCAGCGATGAGAGAAAAGAAAAGGCATTCCTACACATCGCCGCAATGTTGGCCTCAGTGGAAAGCACTGGGCAAACAGCAGAAACTAGCTGCTTGTGAAGGGTAATGGGACATTGAATGCCAGAGGACAAAGGCGGAAGTGGCTTCAGAGAGAAAGATGAAGTAATCTCGGAAACAACTAGACACACTCCACTTGAAATTTTGCCTCAAACAAGATTAAAGTGAAGTTATTCTACACAAGTATGGCAGGGATATCCATCTTCTGCTCAGACAAACTAAAAACAACTGAGCAAAATGTGAAAAACGCCATTTTAGGTGTTTTTTTCATGTTGAAAAATCATAATTGACAATATATCTGTAGTATAAATTTGACAAATAGTACAAAAACTACACTGTAAAAAATGGTAAACAAAACAAAGATGACTGGAATGAGTTTTACAAGAAAATACTTTTTTTTATTCAAAATTTCATGTTTAGATTAATGTTTCTTGCCGTTTCTTTGTAATAAATTGTGAAATTAGCAATTTTCTGATTGAAAATTAATTTCAGTGTATTCAAGATTCATTCAACTACAATGGTTTGCAGTTTATTGGTAAGTTTCTGTATTTTTTATAGCAGCTTTCCATGTTGGGACGTGGGAGATATTTTTTGTTTTGAAAAATCCATACTTTTTTAATCTCAAAATCCTGCAAATCATTGTATAGTGTAAAAGTACACTAAAGTTTGCTTTCACTTTTTCACTAAATACCCCTCTGCAATTTAGGAACAGTGTGAAAGTGAATGTGAATTGCAGTGCCCTGTCAAAAGGCATCTGCCCAAGCCATTTAAAAATTCAACACCGTTAAATCCATTAAATGAGGATAACATAGAGTTTTTGTTTCAGACCTGTTGCATAAAGAATCCCCTCCCTGCTGCCTAAAGCCCTACTGAGAAAGACAGCCTTTTAATGAGGGGGGGATAATCCAGCAAAACACCCCCACTAATGAGCTATCATCATGCAAAAATGCCAGCTTGATACACATTAATTGGATTCCCACTTTTTTTAACCAATTAATTGACCTGCATTGTCATGTGGCTTGGCTGCAGTGGGTTCCTAAGAGAGAGAGCCTCTGTTTAGTCTCAGTGACTCCAATGGCTATAGGGCCTGTGAATAGAAGTAGGTTTTAGTGAGATCAGCTCTCTCATTAAAGGCTTATGACATTTGTTTGAGCCAATCCCTTTGTTGAGAAAACAGTTTGTGCTGCTCAGTTAAAGTCTCAGCTGTGGCCGGGGCTGCCCGGGATTGTGATGGTCAGTTTTAGCAGCAGCAGGGTCCGCATGGCTGCTCTCAGATCTCTTCACCTGCGGGGAAGTCTAGCGGTGAGGCCGGAATAATCCTGTGCACTTGTTGATCAAATGCAACGAGAACGGAGATGGCTTTTAAAATGTTTCATTTAATTAAAAAAATAAAAAGTGAAAGAAATAGTTCAAATAATAATAAGTGTAGTAAATATCTGTTCTAAGTGTAAAATTCTTGAAGAACTTTAAAATATTAAATCTGAGGGAAAAACCAAGAGGTAGTCATGAAAGGAAACTTGAAAAGGCTTTTTGATATGGACCATAAAGGCAATCGTGTCTTCCTTCACCGGCTCTGGGTTATAACCTCTGAAAATGACTTACATACAGTGAATGGAATGCAAAGTGTTTTAGTCAATGATCTCCTCAGGGAAACAATATCCCTCAGACTGCTCCTACTCATCATGTGTAAATGAAACGCCTGTGGATTAAACAGTAACCATGAGTAAATGAGTTCAAAGAGCCCATCATATTTTGAATTTAATATTACTTCCCCAAGGAAATGCTTGAAGCTATGCACAATGGAAATATTTTTTTAACTTGTTTTCAGATAAAAAATGGATACAAAAATTCTGATGAGATACAGATCCCACTTAAACGGTAGTTTAACGGTAGTTGTCTTCAATTACTCATCCTCGTGTTGTTCCAAACTCATAAGACTGTTGATCTTTGAAACACAAATGAAGATCATTTAAATGAAATCAGAGAGATTTCTGTCCCTTCATTGACAGTCTATGCAACAACCACTTTGTCGCAGAGTACCTGAAAACCATACTTTAGTAAAAGTACAGATACCTTACTGCAAAAATGACTCCATTACAAGTTATAAGTCACTAATTCCAATACCACTTGAGTAGGCCTATCTGATTTTAACAGTACTTAAGTATTTTAGATGCACTAGTCCTCAACACCTAAGTGACATACCAGTGAAAATAAGAAACAGTTGATTTGTGAGGAGAGAAATCATGTTTAATTTTCTAAAATCAAAATTAAACTGAACAACTCAAATTTGAAATAAATCAAGGTCAACACAGCAGCATCTTAAAAGTCTAAAAACACAAAAAAGTCTCAGTTAAGCTTTCTACAAAAAAAAAAAAGGCATAAGTAAACCAATATCCTTCAAAAAGGTCTCTACCATATAACAGATATATAAATTAATGTTCAGTAAAATGAACTTGTCAGAGTCTACTTGCACTGGACATGCTGGTTTCGGCCTCGTCACTGGCTGCAGTCATGACCTCATCTAATAAATCAAACAACTCCAATTCAGCAACTACCTGCTAACGCACTCGTATTTGTGTAAAGTAGAGCCTTGTTGACAAGTTTGGGTGAGTAAGGGCAAAATGCAGAATATATAGTACCTTCAATGCCCTATAGATGGCGATATTGCTTCTTTAAAGCAGAAATAAACTGCTGCAGAAAAAGTTAGGTGCCATGCAAAATGTAACGAGCAATTGCATTACTGTATTCAAGTAAAGAGTACATATGTAGTCAAGTACAGAGGTAAAGTTGCTAATGTCTTTGAAACAGTAGCCAAAAAGATACTTAAGTACAGTACCTAATTTCATTTACTCACTTACTGCTTTGTCGCTTCAAAAAGTTCATAAGAGAGATCGTAAAACTAATCCATATGAATCGAGAGGTTTAGTCAAAATTTTCTGAAGAGACTCAATCACTTTATATAATGAACAGATTGAATTTAGGCTATTGCTCACATATAACCATTGATCAGCAAACATAAACAGAAGTGCAACTGTACTTGCTTGACGTATGAGAAAAAACCTCATTAGTTCTTGTGGAAGCTCAAACGTGCCGCGTAACACACAAGAACGAACCTCATTGGTACTCGCACATCAAGCAAGAATGCTTGAGCTTCTGTTGTGTGAGTTGACGAATGTTTATTATATGAATAAAAACCAAAATTAAATCTTAAAGCGATTGTGTTTCTTCAGAAAATTTGGACTAAACCGCTCGATTCATATGGATTAGATTTACAATCTCTTTTATGAACCTTGTTAAGTGTCAAAGTGGTAGTTGCGAGGACTGTCAATAGAGAGACAGAAAGCTTGCAAACTTCATTAAAATATCTTCATTTGTGTTTTGAAAATTAACGAAAGTCTTATGGGGAATGACATGAGGGTGAGTAAATTAGCACAGAATTTTTATTTTTGGGTGAACTAACCCTTTTAACTGATCTGCCATGCAAATTAAAAAGAAAAGAAAATAATTTCAGAATTCAAATGTAAACACAGCATTCTGTGAAGGCTACAAGAATGCATGACAAGGCCTGGCTTGCAAAAAAAAAAAATCCACGGCCATTCAGTTCGCCGGCATGGATGAGGCATCTCCATTAACTGAGGTTGATGACGGCTAATTCTGAGTGCACTGATTTAAGGGGAATTGACCTGAGGTCTTGGGGTCAGGATGTAGTGTCATATTGATCCAGCCCTGATCTGCATGTAAGAGGCTGATCTACGGCTCGGCCACAGTGGCATACTTCTAAAGCAAATGCCATTGGGGGGTCGAGGGCAATTATCTTTATCAACAGCTTAACACAGCCGAAGCCTATAATGTGAAAAAATCAGATGTCCTCTGAGAAATACCATCGCAAGCATCCTAATTCAGTTCATTGATTAAAACCTTAAATAAACATCAGAAAAAAAAGAGCAAAAAGCAAAACATTCTATGAAAAACATCAATGCAAGCACATTAGACAACAGCGGCCTTGGGAAAATATACAAGGTATCTGCTCTAATCTATCACTGTGAGAGTGCTGGTAATAGCAGACATTAGTAGAAGATCATTACCCTCCATTGTGCATTCACTTAACTATACTAGACAGAGGTTACAGTGTAAGGTGGGCAAATGGAATGGCAGATGTTGTTTACTGGACCGATGGAATGAGAAGAAATGGAGGAAACACGTCAGTGCTGTAGGATTTAAGGCAGCAGTCATTTGTAATTTTACCTTCAAGAATTCAAATGTTCCTTTAGAATTAGTGGGAAGGTAAAATAAAATTACAATACAATACAATAAAATTAAAACAATACAATTTGAATATATATATATATATATATATATATATATATATATATATATATATATATATATATATATATATATATATATATATATATATATATATATATATATATATATATATATATATATATACATACACACAGCCACTTTATTAGGTACACCTGCTCATTAACACAAATATCTAATCAGTCAATCATATGGCAGCAAGTCAATGCATTTAGGTATGTAAACAAGGTCAAGACGATCTGCTGAAGTTCAAACTGAGCATCAGAATGGGGAAGAAAGATGATTTAAGTGATTCTAACTTGACATGGTTGTTGGTGCCAGTTGGGCTGGTCTGAGTATTTCAGAAACCGCTGATCTACTGTGATTTTCATGCTCAACCATCTCTTGGGTTTACTGAGAAAATATCCAGTGAGCGGCAATTCTGTGGGAGCAAAAATGCCTTGTTGATGCCAGAGGCCAAACTGGTTTGAGCTGATAGAAAAGCAACAGTAACTCAAATAACCACTCATTACAACCAAGGTCTGCAGAAGAGCATCTCTGAACGCACAACAAATCAGACCTTGAAGCAGAAGGGCTATAGCAGCAGAAGACCACACCGGGTGCCAGTCCTGTCAGCTAAGAGGAAACAGGCTACAATTCGCATGGGTTCACCAACGTTGGACAATAGAATAGAAAAGGCTTGCCTGGTCTGATGAGTCTTGATTTCTGCTGCAACATTCAGATGGTAGGGTTAGAATTTGGTGTAAACAATTTGCAGTTCGAGATTTGCATAATGGATGTATATCTGACAAATCTGCAGCAACTGTGTGATGTTATCATGTTAATATGGGCCAAAATCTCTGATGAATGTTTCTATCAACTTGTTGAATCTATGCCACAAAGAATTAAGGCAGTTCTGAAGACAAAAAGGGTTCAAACCTGGTACTAGCAAGGTGTACCTAATAAAGTGGCTGGTGAATGTGTGTGTATTAGCATATCAGAATATACACTATATTTCCAAAAGTACTGGGACACCCCTCCAAATCATTGAATTCAGGTGTTCCAATCACTTCCATGGCCACAAGTGCATAAAATGAAGCACCTAGGCTTGCAGACTGCTTCTACAAACATTTGTGAAAGAATGGGTCGCTCTCATGAGCTCAGTGAATTCAAGCATGGTACCGTGATAGGTTGCCACCTGTGTAATAAATCTATTCGTGAAATTTCCTCAGTACTAAATATTCCACGGTCAACTGTTAGTGGTATCATAACAAAGTGGAAGCAATTGGGAACAACAGCAACTCAGCCATGAAGTGGTAGGCCATGTAAAATGGGGTTAGCGCATGCTGAGGCTCACAGTTTGCAGAAGTCACCAACTTTCTGCAGAGTCAATAGCTACAGACCTCCAAACTTCATGTGACCTTCATTAGCTCAAGAACAATGCGTAGAGAGCTTCATGGAATGGGTTTCCATGGCCGAGCAGCTGCATCCAAGCCTTACATCACCAAGAGCAATGCAAAGCGTCGGATGCAATGATGTAAAGCACACCACCACTGGACTCTAGAGCAGTGGAGACGTGTTCTCTGGAGTTATGAATCACGCTTCTCTGTCTGGCAATCCGATGGACGAGTCTGGGTTTGGTGGTTGCCAGGAGAACGGTACTTGCCTGACTGCATTGTGCCAAGTGTAAAGTTTGGTGGAGGGGGGATTATGGTGTGGGGTTGTTTTTCAGGGTTTGGGATTGGCCCCTTAGTTCCAGTGAAAGGAACTCTTAATGCTTCAGCATACAAAGACATTTTGTGCAATTTCATGCTCCCAAATTTGTGGGAACAGTTTGGGGATGGCCCCTTCCTGTTCCAACATGACTGCGCACCAGTGCACAAAGCAAGGCCCATAAAGACATGGATAAGCGAGTTTGGTGTGGAGGAACTTGACTGGCCTGCACACCTTTGCGGAGACTGCGAGCCAGGCCTTCTCGCCAACATCACTGCCTGACCTCACAAATGCACTTCTAGAAGAATGGTCAAAAATTCCCATAAACACACTCCTAAACCTTGTGGAAAGAATGGGATGTCATTAAAGTTCATGTGCACGTAAAGGCAGGTGTCCCAAAACGTTTGGAAATATAGTGTATATTTTTAT